>NC_091813.1:28049565-28674565 GCF_041296235.1 Equus asinus
AGAATCCTGAAGAGGACCTTACTCTCCTCCAACTGGCAACACACCAGATCCTCTGCGACATAAGACAAAGGATTCCCACCAGAAGAGAAGTGATGATGGGCATCAGTCATATTAACATTCATCATCAAAGACACAAAAGTGAAAAGCAGATCACTGAACTGATCCTCTCACTCTCACAGTGAGAATCCCAATAGCTACACGCCAGCAGTCTTATCACCCTGACACCTCACCTTGGTCTCTGGGTAACAGCAAATCTTACCTGCGTGAATCTATTAAGGAAAGACCTGGGCAAGCCTTTCCTCCCACCGCCTTGTCTAAAAGGATTTTGACATCCAAAAATCTTTGTCTTTTCATGCTGCACTTGGAAACTCATTCCTAACTCAGGAACATAGATTTCTCCTCGGTGGTCAAAACAAGCATTGAGTCCTTCCAATACAGACTGAGAAGCCAGGTTAAGCTATTGGGAGAAGAAAGTGCATATATTAATTATATATCCCATATAACTATTTAAAAAAGCAAGGGACTAATACGCATAAAAGATAGTGTTATCTTCAGGAGGAGGAAGCTTAAACAATACTGGTAATATTCTGTTTCTTAAGCTGAGTGATGGGCTGCTATGTGTTTATCATTATTTCATATGTATGTTAGAGAGATTTGGGGTATATAAAACAGCAATAATTTTTAAGTAGGATGAATACTCAGATTAAATGTTTTAAAAGCAGTTAAAATATTCTCTAAAATTAAACTGTATCCACTATATGCACTTATATTGACTTACTTTATAAATCACAACTTACCAAAAAAACTTGCCAATACACAGATATCTCGTTTTCACACTCTGGGACTTTCAAGATGAGGTAAGATAGCTCTTTACATACTTAAAAAAGTAAGTATCTTTCTCAGTTTAAATACTGAATGTAATCTCCAAATGGGCTTCAAAGTCATGATATAAACTACATAAAGTAGATCTACATAGCTAATTCACCAACAGTTTTGTGAACAAGCAGTACAAATACAAGAAGTTTTTGTGCCAGATATGAAAAAAGCCACACAGACATCCTCAGATGACGAGTTCAGAGTCTAGGGATGTGAAGTATGGATGGTTTTCAAGTAACTTGGAAAAGTTTGATTGGGAAACTGTGAATCAGTAAAATGCAAATGGGCAAAAAAAGACCATATTGTATCAGAATTTCAAGTGTCAAATTTACAAAAGCACAAACTCTGCTGTATATTCCCAAACAGGTCAAGTTCTAAAGGCTGCTCTTAAGTGCGAGTGCAAATCCAGAATGCCTTGCAGTCCCTGGGTGCAGTCCACCATTATGAGTATGGTCAGTAGCTTTAAGCTTTAAAACTAGGCACTCTTTCTTCCTGGCTAATGATCATTCTATCAGACATCTTTTTCCAAAAAATCTGAAAAAAACAAAAATCAAAAAACAAACAGGGGCTGGCCCGTGGCTGAGTGGCTAAGTTCGCACACTCTGCTTCAGCAGCCCAGGGCTTCTCCTGTTCCGGTCCTGGGTGTGGACCCAGTACTGCTCATCAAGCCATGCTGTGGTGCCCCACATAGCAGAACCAGAAGGACCTACGACTATGTACTGGGGGGCTTTGGGGAGAAAAAGAAAAAAAGATTAAAAAAAGATTGGCAACAGATGTTAGCTAGGGTGCCAATCTTTAAAACAAACAAACAAACCTCTCTCTCCTTAGCATCTCCCCAAGATAAGTAGGAAGCAACTCAGAAGAAAAGGAATCCCCCAGCACTCCCCGACTTCAGACCCAAAAGGCTCTGAATCTAGGGAACCTATTAGGGACTGTGTCAGAAGTTTCATCTGTGGTATTTTTATCACTCTAATAATTTAAGCTACACAGCTACTTCTAGCCTTTTCCTGAATTAACATTACACATCCCAAACAAACTCCTTTGGCCACAACTTTAAATTTTTTAATTTTGTGCATCACTTTTCCATCTCTCTAGCTGCCTGTCAGTCACAGAGATTCAGCACTTATCACGTCTCATGATGTGTTCTGTTCTTCTAGTCATGAATGTATCCAATACGCACATATAACATTAATAATTTTCTCACCATTTTTTATGTCACTTATTATAACTTTCCCCAGCCTCTCTGTTGACATGAGGTAGTTAACTATTTATATCTCTGAAATAAATACAAACACAGAAAGCCTGCCAGAGACTAGAGAATAAACTAGTGAAGAGGCAGTTTTTCTCTGGAGGCTAGCTTACAAAGTAGGAGTGTTTGTAGGTTATATATAGAGGGACTTTCTTGTGCCATCTGGCAAGTGACTTTTCTTATTCTTAAAAAAGAAAACCACCGAGGATTCTTTTCATTAGAGAATTTGCCTTTACCAGCCAATAGTATGATCAACCATTGAAAAAAGCCCTAGAGCTATGAAAATTATGACTGCTCGTCACACTTGTGATCCCATCATTGGTACGATGGACAGTCCTCTCACCTCATCCAACACAACCCAATGGCCTGCCTTCAGAGCTGCCAGCAAGGGGCCATCACGCCAGGCAAATTCTCCTCCCTTGCCACCTTCTACAGGTAAATCTGCTCCAAACAGGTCTGTGATGTCCTTCAAGAGGGGGTAGAAATGGGGAAAAGTCAACATTACATAAAAAATTAACTAGATCCCAAGACGCTAAATCTAAAATGATAAGTACTTGGGCCCTGGGCCACTTTTTATTCTTACATCCAAGAAAGGACTAATCTTTACCAGGAGCCCAGACATGCCAAGAATCTTCTCATCATAAACTCCAGTATCAATTGTTTGGAGTTGGAGCTCTAGATCAATAGTTCTCAACTTTGGCTGTACTTGGAAATTAATACGTGAGCTTTAAAACAGAAAAAAGTAACAATGCCCAGGCACTGCTCCCAGACTCCATTCCAAGAAATTCTCATTTAATTTGTCATCTCTGTCCCATAATTCCACAATATTGTTTAAAGGTTATTTTACCTCTACTAGTTCTTTTAGAAAGGATAAAAATAAAGAGGGCCTATATTACAATAACTACTGAAGTGGGTAAGTCTCTCTCAAAAGAGTATCAGAATAAATATCCAGAGTGAATAATACTACAAATTTCAGCTATTAATGAATCCAGAAGGAGAATTAGTTGCTGTGGTCTTTATCACCATTAAATATTTGGGGTACTGACAATGTTATAACTATTTCTGATTAGGAAACTATAAATAGATACAAACATTACTGCCTATACCTAGCCCCAGCAGCTATAGCATGAATAAGCTTACCGTCTGCTCCGACAAATTGATTCGAACAAGAGTATTGCCTGAAGCCTTTGCTAACGCTCCCACCAAACTCGTCTTGCCCACACCAGGGGAGCCCTCCAGGAGAATAGGCTTGTTCAGCTTTGTAGCTCTTAAGAGCCTCTGGGCATTCATAGCTGTGGTACCTGCGCTGAGCGCATAGTCGGCAATATTATTCCTGTGTAAGACAGGTCCTTAATTGGAGAAAAGAAAAGCCACATATAAGCTGGACATCACCAAATCATATATATATGTCAACTCAAGATTATAAAATTCCAAGCAGATTGTCAGTCAGTGAAGTACCATCTGTGGTGAAAATCCTTAGCTCTAGTTCAACATTCCCCTACTTTTGGGTCCATAAAATGCTTTACAGGAACAGCCAGCAGCATACTTTCTTCAACTGTGCCTACTACACAGATCTCTCCATCTCCCATACTCAAATCTATATATACAGAGATCTACATATAGGATGAACTGCAAGCATACATCTTTCCTTACACAACCTACACCTGGAAATACCACATGTACCATTTACCTTGTACTTATATTTTCCTAAAAGTCAGGTGGAAGCTAGGTGTACAGGCCAGATAGCTCCATATAAACAATTTCATCCAAGGTTTTTAGGCCACCAACACAATTCAAGATGCATCTTTAAACCATAGGTCCTACTGAAGTGCAGGACTAATAACAGTCCTATAGGGCTTAACATTTGTGCCACCATGTCTCCTGGAAGAAGTTTTGGGTACACCAGTTTGGAAGGAGTGGGGCTGGGAAAACATCTATTTCCTCAGCTATGGAAGGAAAAGCAAGGACACCCCAGTCCCAGGCCACTTGCATACAGCTCAGGGAAGGGATCTAACGGTGAGATCGTGAGGACGCCATCAGGGATGAATACTGCTGAAGAGGGAGAAGGAAGGGGGGGAATGTTCCATTCGGCCAGGAACCTGGGCTGGTTCTGTTCACCACTGAATCCCCATTAACTGCCAGTGCACCTCTACACATTTCAGGTACTCAGCAACGATTAATGTACGGAGGAAGGAAGGGATAGGAAATGACCCAGAGAGGGAAGCAGCAATCTGAAAAATTCAGTGCCTTGGAAAGATATGTATTTACTTTAACTGACTCATTTAAAATATTTAGTAGAGGCAACCTAGTATGAATGACAGCAAGGATTAGAACTCAAACTCCCCTGTCTTTCCCATCTAATCATTCATTCATTCATCCATTCACTCAATCAACAAAATGTTTTCTGAATGCCCATGACTGCCAGGCTACATGGCAGATGCAAGGGACAGGAAATATCCTTGCCCTCAAGGATTCACAAAACTGTTTTTGTAGGTGCAAATGAGGTTCTATAGTTGACACACTGTATGCTGAATTATCACTACATGAAAGCTCATTTTGAGCACCAAATAACAAACAAATGCATTTTTACAAGACAACTTATTCATAGATTAAAGACTATATCTTCCCCTGTTTTTACATGTTAGTTATATATTTTCAACCATTCACACAATTATAGTTATGCCAAGTCAGATTCCAACTCAGATAACTAGTTCAAAAACAACCATGAGTATAAAAGTCAAGTATCTACAATCCACAGAAAGAGAATCTTCATTTATTTAAAATCATTCTTACCCCTTGGTATAAAAAATGGATAAATTCCCCAAAGGTTATCTATCCCAGTGAAATCTTTGGCTTTGAGTCTGTCATAAATCTTCAATTCACTTTTCTGACACTCTGTAAGCCGGACTATCTTGGAAAGCTTCTTGATTAGGAACTTCAGACATTCTTTGCGAGCCAAGAGGGCAGTACCAAACCCAGAGGAAGTCACCCCTAAAAGATAGAGGATGAGATCATCAAATGACAGCATGACACCAAGCTTCCCAACCATTCAGCAGGAACTCTAGGGCAGGCTCCTGGGGAAACGAGGCCCTAGCTCTATTACAGCCAAAGTCTGATTGCTAGGGTAAGCAGTCCTAAGGAAAAGCCTGACTCCCCTCGCCCCACAATTTTCATATCATCAATTCAGCAGCAGCTTATTCAGTAAAGGACTCTAGTCACTCCATGATAAACCAGCCTGGAGAAAGATAACCAATGTTATCTATTGGTTATTTGGGTTTATATTTCTAATACTCATGGCTGAAAAACAGAACTTAAATATTGAATTTTATGAAATTATAGTAAACTTAAAACAAACTAAAGGATTCAGGCCCATTAACTATAAATGACCACTCATGTTAAGAATTATCTAGTCCTTCAGGAGCAAGGACATTTCCAGTGGTCTTCTTCCTATTCATAATCACCACTTCACATTTATTAAGTCCTTTGTCTATAAGTGATGAAGTTTTGGCGCATCTTTTATACCAACCACCTATCAAAGACTACAAAGAAAAGGAAAACTCTTCTGAGTCTTGGAAATGTCTAAGTGATTCTATAAGGACTCCGGGTCAGAGGTCTGGGCTTACTCCATTTCATACTCCCATCTATCCCAACCCCTGTTCCCATCAGCTAACAGACAACATACCTGAACCTATTCCATCTATATACACCAGGCATGCGGCATGGACAAAAGATGTCACAGTGGAGACAGTCTCTGGCCTTTTCAAAGCAGCTTCCTCCTCCATTGTGTTCATGAAGTTAACCCAGGACAGAATATCTCTGATACTGACCACACACCTTCGGCCAAACTCCTGGTGGGTGAGCCAGTCAATGAAATCCAGCATCACCTCAGCTATGTCAGCCCCTAAAACACAAGGAAGCAAAAGCATTTGCTGTTCACAAAAGAGTCACAATGGAGGTTTGTAACCTAGTGCCTACAGATGGCCTAAAAGGGGTCTATGCTCCATGAGATTATATGCAAATTTTTGTGAGTGTAATTAATGCTTCTTCTAAGGAGAGCTCCACAGCTTTTATCATATTCCAAATGGGTTCACAAGTAGCATTCTGCCCCTACCAAAAAGACAGAGAGAGAACTTGAGAATTACAGCCTAAGAAACTGCCCAGAAAACTGCTCAAAGAAATAAAGTGTTCACTTGGCTCATGTTCAAATACAATTTTGAAGGTAAGACACAAGATTTTAAAAAATACACAAATTTTATTATACTTTAAACTGATTCACTGGACTGATGAATGCCACATTTTCGGTAGCATTTAGTCCAGTTTTTTTTGCTTGTTTCTTTCATCTACTCATCAGTTAGAAGGCAGCGAATTAGAGAATTCACAAACTTTGTTTCATGACAAGTTAAATGACTATCCTAATTATCACAATTTCATAGTGTAAAATATTTGTCTGGAAACAAAGAAAATACTTCTTAAGCAGTATATATAGATTAAAGCAATGCCAATTAAATTTGGTATAGCACTCTATATAACTTCTGAAGTCAACAGTAAACATTCAGCTGAAAAGTACAAATACCAAAGAATGTTTTCAAACAGGAAAATGTGACAAGGAGTCAGCATTGCTGTAACTAAAGCAGACCACACAGCAACACCTTCCAGCTATACGAGAAGTGGTTAGAAGAAAAAGACAAATTATAGAAAAACCCAAAAACCTTTAGGAAGAACTTAAAATGACAACTCAAGGGAAAAAGTCTACTACAATAATGAAAGAAATGACATGCTGTTCCAACAACTAGATATTAAATACCAGTAATTGGATCCACCTTTCAAAGCGGAATAAATTTGAGGTAAATCAAGGACTTAATGAAAATGAGTAATTCAGCCATTATAGAGGGGAATTAAATCATAAGTATTGAAGAAACTGAAGATCATGAGAGATAAAGTGGATGGATTCGTTTAAGTTTTTTTTTTTTTTAAAGATTTTATTTTATTTCCTTTTTCTCCCTAAAGCCCCCTGGTACATAGTTGTATATTCTTCATCGTGGGTCCTTCTAGTTTTGGCATGGGGGATGCTGCCTCAGTGTGGTCTGATGAGCAGTGCCATGTCCGCACCCAGGATTCGAACCAACAAAACACTGGGCCGCCTGGAGCAGGGTGTGCGAACTTAACCACTCGAACATGGGGCCAGCCCCCGTTTAAGTATTTTCTTATAACAAATATTAAAAGTAACAGGGGACAACCCTGTGGCGTGGTGGTTAGGTTCGCATGCTCCACTTCAGTGGCCCAGGTTCATGGGTTCAGATCCCAAGCGTGGACCTACAACACTTGTTAGCCATGCTGTGGTGGCAACCCATATACAAAGTAGAGGAAGACTGGCACAGATGTTAGCTCAGGGCTAATCTTCCTCAAGCATAAAAAAGAGTAAGATTGGCAACATATTTATTCAAAGCAAATCTTCCTCAGCAAAAAAGGAAAAAAAGTAACAATACAGAAACCTAGGTGATAAATGTAATAGAGAATATTATCCAAAAATATATAATACTAATACATAAATATGAAAATAAAAATATAAATTTTAAAATAGACCACATAGAATGCTTCATGTCACCCATAATTAAAGAAAATGAAATTTTAAAATACCCATTAAATTAATAAGGATAAAATAATGGTTTTCATGGTATTACAAACAATGAAAACTCCCATATTGGAAGGACTGGCAAGCAGGCACATTTACTAAGTTGCTGGGAGCACTGTGAATGAGACTATGTTTCTGGAGAGCAATCTGAACATAACCAATGGGAGCTATGAAATTCCTTTTTTCCACTTTTAGAAATACAACTGAAGGAAATAAGTCTGAACAATATGTCACTTTAATGAAAAGAGAATGCTTTGAGAAGTATTGATCATGAGAGTGAAAGATTGGAAAAAGCAGCCCACATACCCTTCAGAAGTCAATTTTTTTTTAAATACATGAATTTCATGATATCTTTTCTGTTTCATTCATACTATAAACATGGATAATACGACTACAGAGATTTGCAACCAAAAATAATAAAATAAGTTGTACCCATAGTGGCACTCATATTTTGATTAAGATAATGCAATAAAGATATTTTAAGTACCACAAATAAGATGAGAATTCAATTTAGAATTCATAATATTTGAAAAATTAAATTCATGAAATCTTATAAAACTTTAAAGAAAATCTGGAAAAAAAGCTGTGTCTAGTTTCCTGCTTACATTGCACAATTTAAAAAATGTTTTTATGCTGTGCCAATGTGATCCATTTCCAGATGACAAAACTGATAAAAATTATTAAGCGACTTCTCCCTTACTCCATGCTCCCTTGGAGTCTCTAATGCCTCCCCAGGGAAGTCTGCTGACACACAGCCTGGAAAGCCTGGAGTAAACAAGCTCCCTAAGGACAAGCAGGAGGCTCAGGGGTGAGTGCTAGGTGCCCCAATGCTCACTGCCCAAGGGAGAAACTGTTCCCTCAAGTAAGCATGAAGCCCACTGATGATGGAGCAAACATGGCAGTGTAATGGCAGCCACATCCTCCGCCATTCTTATCACAACCCAAATAACTTAACAGACGGGTAAGCAGCCCATAGGAGATTGGAGGTTACTTCCTTGGGGGATCCCAAGACAGAGCCGAAAGACAAACCATGCCTACTTAGCAATTTCTGTCTTCTTCCCCGTCTTTCACTTGAATTTTCACCATAAACGCACGTTGCAAATGGCACACAACCAAGGTAAGTCAGGGGTTCTGAGTGTGAGCCACGGACCAACATTGTTGGATCACCTGAGAACTTGTTAGAAAGCTAAGTTCTCCTGCCCCACCTCAGACAGACTGAATCAAAAACACTGAGTGTGGAGCCCAGTATGCTGTATTTCAACACTGGTGAGGCCTGGGGGACCCCAGCTGTTCAGGCAACACTGTGTTTACCTGTGAATGTCCAAGTTCAGCATGGGCCTTCTTTGCTCAGACAACTAAAGAGCCAATCTTTCCTAACACACCATAGGGGCTTGGATCCATGCAGCTGCGCTCCACAGCTGTCCTAGCTATTTTGAAGCTGTGCTTCAGGGTACCTTTAAAAAGCTGAGCATATCCATGAAGCCCAATCTCAAAGAAGCAGACATCCTTTTATATTCTTTAAGAAAGACAGGCGAAATGATCCAAAACTCCAGGTATCTGGCTTTGAGCCAGATCTAGATTCTAAATTTAGCCCATTCAATGTCTAGGATAAATATGTACACATGAAAGCAATCTAGGCTCAATTAAAAAAAACTATACAGTAAATGTTTTGACGCTTACTGGATATCTTAAGAATTATTAAATCTAGGTTGTAAGTATATGGGAGTTTTTAAAATCTATTCTTCTACTTTCCTTATTTGAAAATTTTCACAATAAAAATAAAATTTTTAAATAATACTAAGTGAAATGATAAATTAGTTGATTACTACTAAAGAAATACAGTTTAAAATTCTATAAACATTTTCTAAAGGTGGTAGTGATTAAAATGTAAACCACATTTTCCTCATCTTAGCCAAAAAATGCACCTTATATAAAGATGGCCAACAAGTAAAACAGTAAGAAAGCTAGAATTTGTGAAGAATGGACACTTTAACAGAAGGTAACAGGCTAGTATCCCATTTTCCTTACATCTATTTTGTTCCCATTTCCTTATCTTCTCCCTTCTCCTTACAACACACCATATATACATACTGCCAATGTCCTATACCACACCCCTCCCTCACTCCAACACCCAACTCTTCTGCCCCATTACTACCACCACCTGAAAACTCACCCTTATGATCTGTTCTGCCCAGAGACAAGCCTGGACGAAGATTACGGCTGATAATCTGAATTAGATCTTCACGGCTTGTGCTTTGAGGGCACCATATTTCTGTAAACCGGTTTCTTAAGGCAGGAGATAGCTACAAGGAACACAAATTCCAGTGTGAATTTAATGCCTCTGAGGAAAGCTGGAAGACAAACTCTTTGAAAGAATGTTAGCAGTGAGTCTGGCAAGTACCAGACGCTTCTTTTAGTACCTCTACTACTAGATACAATTTATTAAAGACCTATTTGTCCTGGTTCCTTCCATACGTTAGCTCCCTAATCTCCACCACACTCCCTGCGTCAGCATCACCATCACTTTATCTTTATAATCATGGTACAGAACCTCAAGGTCTTATAGAGTAAGTCAGGCAAGAAGGAGTCCAGCCCCAGTGGCAACTCCCAAACCTGAACACTCTCACTGAGCAAAGGCCCTTCCCTTTACTTTACCTTCAGTTACATAACCAGTGGCTGAGAGAAAATAAATGCTATCTTCCCATAGAGGAGAGCTGTCTGAAGAAAACTTTTATGTAGCTCAAAGGGAGTGAAATTTTAAGGAGGGATATATTTTACCTCTTGTATAACAAAGAATTATTTAGTCCCTGCAGTCTTAGGGCCGGTCCCTCAGTCTGGATTCCTCTAACCCTTCCCCAGGTCAGTTACCTCCATTCACAAATGTCTGCCATGCCACATACACGTAATTATTAGTTCATCACCACTTTCCTTTCACTTGATGATAATCTCCATCCATCGTCCACCTGGCCGGCCAGAGCAGGACCAGGAAGAATGCCTGTACTCAGGAGCAGCTCGATAGAGACCCAATGAACATATGATGTTCCTCATCACCCTCCAACAAACAGAGCCTCTGATCTTTGGGATCCCACCTTGCTCTGCTTGCTAGGCATGCAAAACCAAAACATAGCTTTCCCTTGGGTAAAAGTTGGCAATCTTTATCTAAGAAACACTTAAGCTAACCTGACAGGCAAGTTAACGCACACAACCTTGAAATCAAATCTTTCAGTGCTATTTCCACTTGCCTAGGAACTAGTTTTCCTGGATTTTTCTGACGTATTTTATTTCTTCTCTTTAGAATATTTCTGGAAGCACAGTGATAATCTTTCTTCTTAAGCTACTGAGGAAAATTAAGCCCAAAACATCATATTCAAATTTCAGGCACCCACTAAGTTAATAAGGATCTAATTGCTTTCAATTCCAATCGAAGCCCGTTTCTTACCACACTACCCTTTTCTTAACTTTAACAGACCAGGATTCCACACACAATGCAGACTTGTCCACAGAGAGGCTTCTCGAACCCGAAAGCCCATGGGGTCTGGGGTGTTGGCTTCTGGCTGGATCCTAACACCACTCTCTGAACAGAACGAAGTGCCTCTGCCGTTTCCTTTACCAACAGTCTGAAAGTGACCCACATAACCCCTGAGAGAACAGACATGCACCATCTGCAAAACCAAAGAGGTTCCTGGCTGCAACTTCTTTTTTGTCACTTTAAAATCACTCATACAGCCACAGCCGTATTTAAGAGAGTAGACCTTAGAAGCAGAGCTTGAGATTACATTTCACTTTCAACTTTTCTCATCCACGAAACTAGGAAGATAGCTCTCACTCAGAGCTCTTGTGAGAATTTCTTACGGTAACATACATAAAAATCTGGGCAAAGTGACTGAAAAAGATTTCAGGCACATATACAAAGTGAGGCATCCAATAAGGAAATGTTTCATCTGTCAGGATTACTTTTTAACCTTATAATGATTCTAGAATATCTTGCTGGAGTTTTATCCTTTACCAAGCTTATAGCCAACATAAAATTCCAAATTCATTTTTACATACTGTATTCATGAGTGCCAGTGAGCTGAGGTCAAGAAGCAGAAAAAAATTATGCTTCAAGAATGTAGTTTTACCTCTTTTTTTCCAAAGTCACCCCCAGGGTTCATGGTTGCTAGGATACGGAACTTCTTCCCAGCAGTCAACAGTTCTACCTCATTCTCCTTGTCCTCTAGGCTTCCTTTCTCAGCTAATACCAGAGACTTTTCCACTTCAAGGACACTGAAAGACAGAAAAAGTGGAGAATATAAGACTAGAAAAGGCTTACGTGTTCCATTTTGTGGTCTTCAATGTTCTTTAAAAAGAAAAAACAGTTATCTCCTCTGCTGACCTTTCTCTTCAGCTGCTTGCTACCACAAACTTTAAAATGACTCATTATCTCAATTCCTGTGTTATGGAACAATATTTCTGATTAAAAAAAATGCTTTTTTCCACTTATGCCCTATTAAGGCATTTGTTTTAAAAATGGGTGTCCTGCATGCAAATGTTTAGGGCAGCATTATTCATAAAAGTAGAAACAACCTAAATACCATCAAGTGGTGAATGGATAAGAAAATATGGTATATCTACACAATGGAATACTATTAGGAATAAAAAGGAACCAAAAACTGATATAGACTCCAACAGGGAGGAACCTCAAAACACTAATGCAAAGTGAAGAAGAACTATTTATATGAAACACCCTGAAAAGACAAATCTAGAGAGACAAAGTAGATTAGAAGCTGCGTGGAGCAGGAGGTGGCATCAGAGATCAACTGTAAATTGGTAGGAGTACTCCTACTGGGATAAAGGAAATGTTCTAAAACTAGATTGTGGTGGTCACAAAACTCAGTAAATTTACTAAAATTGGTTGAATTACATATTTAAAATGGGTACATTTTATGATATGAAAATTGTAACTGAATAAACAGAGAAAAACCACTATATACATCAAGATCCATATTGGTCTGAGGCTTTTTTTGTTTTTAATGATTTTATTTTTCCTTTTTCTCCCAAAGCCCCCCGGTAGATAGTTGTGCATTTCTAGTTGTGGATCCTTCTAGTTGTGGCATGCGGGATGCCACCTCAGCATGGCTTAGATGAATGGTGCCATGTCAGCACCCAGGATTCAAACCGGCGAAACCCCAGACCTCCGAAGCAGAGTGCACGAACTTAACCACTTGGCCATGGGGACGGCCTCTAGTCTGAGGTTTTGAGAGGCTTTACAGCAATAACACCTAGAATTCTGATTCTAGTCTTTCCAAAAAAAAAAAAAAATTAAGATAGTGTCCACACAATTTACCTTACAAAAGAATTTTAACTTCAGCTCATTAGTTTTAGCCCTGCCATCCCCTAGTCCCATCTTGCCGATTAGTGACAGCAAAACAGAAAAACTAGGTCTCTTAAAGGAGAGCCTGAATGGTAAAGCCAAAAAAAGCAGTAACTCATTATCATTTTCAGATATTTACTATGCACCTATGAAGATCCTTACTGTGCATAAGAATTAATATCTATAAAAACCAGACCAGCAAAACCATTAAACAGAGGGCAAACCTCTCAGGCATGTACCTGTTAAGTCTTTCCAAGACAGAGTCATCAGCCAGTGAAATCTCATCCAAGAGGAAAAAGCCATCCTCCTTCATGGCCAGAACTAGAGGCCCATCATGCCACTCAAAGAGTCTTGAGGTGTCAATTTCTTCCTACAATTTGGACAAGGGGGTGAAATTAAAGGGCAGGTGGCTCCACAAGACCATACACATGTAGCTAGTTGGTATGTGCTGGAATAAAGTGGTCATTCTGCAGAAAGTAAGGATCTGAGAACAAGGGACAGAACCTGTACAACAGGGTGCTTGCGAAGGCCCCTCGCAGACCAGTAAAAGCCTGAAGATAAGATACATATCAAACCTGGAATCAAACACCCCACCATGAACAAAATCCCGGAGGTGACTCATGCAGAGAGTCAACTACAGTTCTTTAAATGAATAAACACATCATCATTTGCAAATGAACAAACCTTGTCCTTTGGCTTCTGTCTCACCGGTCGCAGCCCCCCCAGGAAGTCCGATGTCTCCATGTGTAAGTGGCAGTTGACTGAGTATAATTTCTGATTTGCCAAGGCTGCAAACACCTGGCAGATAGTAGTTTTCCCACACCTGTCAGAGATACACACCAGATCAACAATGAGGATGAACTCCAAATACACACCCACAAACACCTCAGTCAGCAAAAATGGGGAGCCCTGGTGAGAGCCTCACTGTGGCGGCAGACACTGCCGGCCAACACAGGACTCTGCAGCCCTGGCTCAGGGTGCCCTCCCTCCCATGTTCCCTATCCAGCATGGCACATACTGCAGGAATTCCATCCTTTCCTACTTCTACCAACAACGATCAAGGGATTGGAAAGAAATTCAATCCTGACAGACTTTCAAGCTAATCTAGCTCATCTGCTGTTATCCTCTACACATCTATAGAATGCATGTCACTGTTTGAAAGAAGTAAATAGAAAAATACAGTCCCCGGGCCAGCCGGGTGGTGCAGCAGTTAAGTTCACACGTTCTGCTTTGGTGGCCTGGGGTTTGCCAGTTTGGATCCCGGGTGTGGAAATGGCACTGCTTGGCAAGCCATGCTGTGGCAGGCGTCCCACATATAAAGCAGAGGAAGATGGGTACAGATGTTAGCTCAGGGCCAGTCTTCCTCAGCAAAAAGAGGAGGATTGGCAGCAGTTAGCTCAAGGCTCATCTTCCTCAAAACAAACAAACAAACAATAAAAAACAGTCCCAATGATAATGGTGCAAGAAATCATTCTTTTCCACCACAAAGGTCTGAAGGTAGAGGAAAGTAAACAGATCTCGTGCTTGCTGCTTTAAAAAAAAAAAAAAAAGGAAGAAAGGAAAAATGAGAAAAGGAAATGCAAAGAAAAACAAAGATTGCTTTTCTGATGAGTCCTTCCAAGATAACTCAAGTAATCCTAAGGAATTGAACTGAACCCTCGTAACAAGCTATTGTCACAAACTTTACCCGGTATCTCCAACGAGCAGCACTGGTTCACCAAATTCCAATGCCCTTCCCACCAGCATCGCCAGTCTCCGCATGCCCTCAGTCCACACGATGTGGTTAAACTTAGACTCCAATGTGGATGTCTGAGTAGACAATTTACCTATCAAAGGCAGAATAAATATTTACGTTCTAACATGAGTACAACTCAATTCATTCCACTCTAAATATTTTGGCCTACTCACTCAGCGATTTTAGGACATTTTCTTTGGAGAAGAGGGATTGAGGACACAACTTTTTCTTGAAATGTTTCTGAAGGACTTCTCGAATCACATCAACCTCCTCCTGCTTCCTGACTCGGCCCGCCAGAAGCATAAAACCTTAAAGGAAAAAGAAAAATGAGGAACTGTCAAGCGGCAATACCAAGGATGCTGAAAATACGAGGCAACAGCAAGTCTCAGTAGTTGCTGCTGGAGAGGAAATCTGAAGAATTACTTTGGAAAACTGGGAGAAGTTATTACAACTAACCATATGCCTGCCCTATGCCCCAGCAACGTGACTACTAGGTAGACCCAAACACAAACACATGTGTGCACTAAAAGACACATACAGCAATGTTTAGACCAGCTTTATTCATAGTACCTAGAAAGTGGAGATGACCCAAACGTCCATCAACAAGAGAATGGATAAACATATTATGGTATCGCCATAGAATGGATTATAACATAATAATAATAAAAACAGAATGAAGTTCTGATATACATAACAGCATAACTGAATCTCACATTAGGTTGCGTGAAAAGAAGCCAGAGCCAAAGAGTGCATGCCACATGACACTCTTTAGATGAAGCTCAAGCACAGGCAAAATCAATCAGTGGTGACAGAGCACTGGTTGCCTCTAGGGGAGGTAAGACTGTCAAAAGCCATGAAGGAATCTACTTCGGTACTGGAAATATCCTAAATCTTGGCCCAGGTGGTGATTTACATGGGTACATACATATGTAAAAATACATCGAGCTGTACCTGAAATGACAGAGCACTTCACCCACTTTATGTTATACCTTAATAAAAGAGTTTTTTAAAGATGTGTTCCTCCCTCTCTCTACTCTTTACCAGTAAAGAAGAGAAAATAGAACTCTCATGGGTTAGTTTTATTTACTCTCCTTGCTTATTAACCACTCCATCAATGACTCATCACCACCTTTCACATCAGAAGATTCTGAAATGCTTTCTATCCCATCATGAAGAGGACTAAATAAATTCTCCCCAAGGATTAAACCAAAACAAACAATCCTGAGTCTCTGCCTTCTCTCAGAACTCGGACATTATCCGAACCATCAGTTTTCTGTATGTCTTTAAGGCACAGGTACAACTATCCATGGTCACCACTTCACAGAAGGTCCACAAAGACACCACCAACCACCTGCCTAAACTCCTAAAAGCACGGTGCCCACATCCCAACTCTCACATGTGGCCACCTGAAGCAAAGAATGAGAAAACCTTAGCAACCAAAACATTAGCACGTAGGCCTGCAGGAACAGAAGCACTTAAAAAGCAGTTTAGATTTGAGAGAGAAAGGCTCTGTTTCTGAACACCTAGTAAAATGCATGTAATGACCACAATCTGGGCAAGCTGTGTTTTAACAAAAAAGTTAGATATCTAACATAACTTCACAGTTTGACAACATTTGATTGGGAGCATACCATCATTGGCTAAATGCTGTAGCCAGTCATATTCCTTCTCAGTCTGTTCAGCCAATCTGTACCTTTCAGCCCATCGAAACAGATCCCGAAGGGTGATAAAGCCCTGCTTTCCAGCAAACACGGAAGAACTTCTGCGATAGGACTGTTAAAGTACCAAAACAAATGAAAAAAGGCAATGGCAAGCATATAGCACAACTTATACAAAATTGCTAACAAATTTAAGCTCCCAAAAAATTGATTCATTCCACTGAATTAAGATTAATTTTTTTAAATGTAAATGGACTATAATCATTTGAAGAAAAATTTCAAACTCATGGATAAAGAATATAAATAAACAATGGCAGGCCAGCCCAGTGGCACACCGGTTAAGTTCACACGTTCTGCTTCAGCAGCCTGAGGTTCACCAGTTCAGATCCTGGGCATGGACGTATGCACCGCTGGTCAAGCCATGCTGTGGCAAGCATCCCACATATAAAACAGTAGAGAAGGATGCACACGGATGTTAGCTCAGGGCCAGCCTTCCTCAGCAAAAAGAGGAGGATTGGCAACAGATGTTAGCTCAGGCCTAATCTTCCTCAAAAGAAAAAAAAATGGAATTCCATCTCATATGCCATACAGAACAAGATTATGAAAATAATACAAATGGTAGCAAACAGGGAAGAAAATCAATCCCATAGTGTGGGACCATAGAACTAAGAATGTTAATTATTCTTAGTTTTCTAGAAAATAATGTGACAGTGAACAATTCTGATAAAGAACACATTTAATCCCATAAAATAAAATAAATAGGATATTCAAATAAAGAAAACACACTGTAGCTTTGCAGCTGATAAGGGAGAGCACAAAAAAAGTCTCTCTTTAGTTATGTCCATTCCAGGACTACAGCCATTTAAAAAACAAAGCCTGCAGTCTGTCAATGCCAAATTCCAACCTAAACAAAATGTTTCAATATTATCCACAAATAGGGAACTGTCATCATATTCAGTCATGCACTGCATAACGACCTTTCAGCCAACGATGGACCACATATACGACAGTGGTCCCATAAGATTAGTACCATATAGCCTAGGTGTGTAGTAAGCCTAACAATGCATTTCTCAGAACGTATCCCGTCACTAAGCAACATATAACTGTATACCTAGCAAAAAAACTGATACTAAATTGTGGATTTACAAAACAAAACCAAAAAATGGATATTAATGGAATGCATGCTAAAGATTCATACTCTGAAAAAAATAATTAAGGATGAACTGCTGTTTCTATCAAAAAAATAAAGGATGAACTGCTGTTTCTATCTGACGAAACTGTCAAATTTTGATACAATCAACATATTCCATTTGAACTTAAGTGATAGAGAGATGAAATACCTGAAGATCCAGCATGACTTTAACCAACTTGCTGCAATAGGAAGGTGGCAAACTACACCGCTTGTGCAAGATTGTTTCTAATTCAGAACTAGGCAGTTCATCAAAGTGCAATTCCACAAACCGATTCCTGAAGGCTCTAGAAAGCATCTAGGAAACACACAGAAAAAACATGATAAAAAGAGCCTTTTCATCTAATTTCCTAAATGGAGGCTCTGTTATTCACCACAAAAAAAAATCCTTCAAAAAAGGTAGAAACATCTCAGTCTTACTAAGAAAGATTTACTACTTGATGCAGTAACAAATGGGAGTAATGGGGGTAAATGCAACACACCTTTCTGCCTCCATAAAGTCCTGGTGGATTCTGGGTAGCAAAAAGCATGAACCGAGGGTGTGCTTTAACAACTTCTTGTGTTTCTGTTATGAGCAATTCACGGTTGTCATCCAACAGTCTGTTCAGTGCCTCTAACACGTCAGTAGGGGCCAAATTTAATTCATCTAAGATAATCCAGTAGCCCCTTCTCATAGCATCAATAAGAACACCTTGTTGGAAATAAACATTAAGAATTAGTGCATAAATCAGTCCAAAGTTTTAAAAAACGTTATGGTACAAATCAACAAATCCTAGATTATCATTAAATTTCAAAGCAAATTACTCTCTGCAGCTAGTCATGCCCCAAAATAATTTACGATGCTGAATATGAAGGAAGCATAACTTTCAATTGAAATTTTCCTTATTTCACACAGAGGCAGAGCCAATGGGGACAAATATCACATCTCCAACTTATTTTTTCTCCCTATGGTCTAATTTCATTTAAATCACCACATTCTCATATCTATTCTCAGGTTCCCTCTATTCAAGACGGCTGAATATTCTTGAGTCTCTAGGAAATAAAGCAAAAGTTCAACTGCACTCTTCAAAACTTGGCCCTACGGGGCTAGCCCCGTGGCCGAGTGGTTAAGCTTGTGCGCTCCGCTGCAGGCAGCCCAGTGTTTCATTGGTTTGAATCCTGGGCGTGGACACGGCACTGCTCATCAAACCACGCTGAGGCAGCGTCCCACATGCCACAACTAGAAGGACCCACAACGAAGACTATACAACTATGTACGGGGGGAGCTTTGGGGAGAAAGAGGAAAAAATAAAATCTTTAAAAAAAAAAAAAAAACTTGGCCCTAGTCCTATGTACAGCTGACAACATTAGCGGGGCCCCAAAGGAAGCTGGACCTTCAGCCAACACCCCTTAACTATCATATAGCTCAGGAAGAAAGAAAAACTAGCTGTTCGGGCAGAGGTCCATGTGCCTCAACTGGAAAGAATGAAGAGTGCTCGGGAAAATGGGTCTGAAAAAATGAACATGTACACCCACAGAACAGAATAATAACCTACCTTCTTTAAACACAAGCTTCCCTGAGGAGTCGGACGTGTAACAACCAATATACTCCTGAATATCCGTGTGTTCGTGATTGTTAATACGCACACAGTCATTACCAGTAGCTGCAGCCAGCCACCGGATCAGGCTTGTTTTACCAACTGATGTCTCTCCCTGAATCAGCACTGGATAGGTTCTTTAAAATGTCAGCCAACAACGCAATTTAAGAAAAAAGATAGAAACCAGAATTAATTCAAGTGGTATCAAAAAAAAAAAAGACTATATCATTTTTCTTATATACCTATGCACTAATGGGATGTTTCTTAAGCCCTGAAAAGTTTCTATGTAAAATGCTTCCTTAGAAAATATTGAGGAAAAAATTCTAACCTCTCTTGCACTACTTGTGAGAAACAGTAAGTGGAACTAGCTGTTACTCACTTAACAAATAATGAGTGATGAGTATTCATCAGCAAAATACTGAAATCCAGCCTTAAAGATGGCCAAAATAATCTGCAGCCATATGGCTCCCACCAAAGATGCAACTAGCAACCATGATTTGTGTCAAGAGAAAAGTGACAGCACTGACTTTAGGAAGTAATTATTCACTGAGTCAAGGAATAACAATAAAGCACTTTAAAAGTTAAGGAACTTAAGACTAGAATGTCATCAACGCCTATGCTGGTAAAACTTCAGAGCAGCAAGAGAAAAGGTCCACACACCCTGCAGAGACCACTCGGACTATATCTCTCAGGTTCAGCTTGACAGAAGACGTAAGAACGTATGTCTCATCTATTGTAGGTTCCTTGTCTCCCACCGAGATCCAGTAGCCTTCAACCTGGATAAGCCGACCTCCTTTTGGTTCTGGAATAGGCTGAAAGACACAGAAGTTAAGAGAAATAACCCACAGTCCCATGACAACTATGGCATTCTTTCAGATAGGGGCATAAAACAGGAAAAGAAGCTGTCACCAAGAATGCTGCCTTGTTCTGGATGCTTCCAACATTAAAATCCACGGATGAAATATGAAAATAAAATTACTTTGAGGAATGAGAACAAAATGATACATATATTGGTTTTAAAATTCAGGTGGGGGTAGGTGGCTTTGCGGAAAAATTTGAATCAAAATAATTTTTCAGACAGTTTATGATTTAGTTCTCTTATTTCACCTACCAAAACTGTCACCCTGATTTAACTATTTTAGTCAAAAAAACATGTATTTCATATAAACCATGTTCCCCAAAAAGAGGGCCAGTGTGTACTGACAGAAGGGAGCTTTGCATTATTATATTCTGGATCCCCTAGAAGACATTAACAATAACAGCAATCCTCCAGAGAAACTAATCTATTAAGGATAATATTGTGGATGACGGCATAATCTTTTTGAAGATATACTGGAAGTTATTAAGTTGATTTATATAAAATTGTCATTTTTATAGATCAAAAATAAAAATGGTCAAATAGTAGTCAGATCTATAGCTAGAGAAAAGTGCTCTTCTAGAATATTTAGTCCCCTGACTTGAAGCTACAATTATAGGCACCACTTTTAAGGGCTCTCCAGTTGACCTAGGGAGCAGTGGGAAAAAAGGATCACTAAGCCTTCATCATGTGTAACCATAAGCAATACACACAAAAAACGAGCAAGTGGAGGAGAATGGTATTGGAACAATAATCAAAGCAAGCTGGAGTCTTTTCTCAACATTTATGCAGGTCATCAAAAGTAATGAATACAATGTGTTACTTGCATAATGTTTTAAAAGGAAAAAATATTCACTCCAAAGTAACCATAAGTCCCAATGGCTCATTCTTCCTAAAGAGCAAGCAATCAACATATAAACAAGCCAGCTGATGAGCCAGTTTCTCTCAGCCTCTTTCAGTCCCATGCTATTCTGCAATTTCCTGTCAAATCGAAATGATTGTTGTATGTAATAGAAAAGAAAAAAAAATGCCCAACCATCAATCAGAAGGGAAATGAGTACATAAACTATGATGCAAGCAGACAACGAAACGCTGTGACCATTGGAAAGCACGTCACAGTGATCTCTGGTGTAGATATAAAAATATATCCGTGACACAGTTAAGCTAAGAAAGGAAGCTACAGAACATTCATGAGGTAGTCTTATTGATATCATTTATATTAGATATATATTAGAATTTACCTTGATAAATCTACATACACACACACACACACACACACGTCAGGATTGAATATATAAGAAAATAAAATACACACACATAATTTAGACGGAAAAGACTATAGGGTTCAAATCTCTAAAGAGTAGGATTCTGGGAATTTTCACCATCTAATGTTTAAATTTTCTGGAATAAACACATTATACTTTGATAATTAGAAAAAGTTTCGGAGAAAAAACCAAACAGCTGAAAATCTGACAATTCAGCCTTTCACTTACGTGAAACAAGTCAAAAATCAAAAAAGAACATACCTGCTTCAGCAGACTTTTAACATTGCCAGGTACAATGTGTTGACAAATGAGCTTCTGAACTATTGGGTGTGATGCCCTGGCAAGCTGTGTTAAGAAACCCAAACAAAAGCCCTGGAAAAAACACAAATTTGCATAATAATAATTACTCTTCTGGAATAAGAAGCCAACTTATTTCAGGAACAAAATTCAACCTCTTTGGTGGTGCTGGTTCCCAGAACAACTTTTAAATTTGCTACGATGGTAGAAAAAGGGCAGGGCAGCTCTGGTATGAGATGTTCTGGGCTAATCTGACTAAATGGAAAGGACAGGAAAATCCGGCCGGTGCATTCCCCACTCCCTCTTCCCATGGTAAGCCAAGATAGACTTTACAAAGACCTCATAGAGCGAGCGCTGGATGTTGCTACACGGATTGGAGGCCGCAAATCGCAGGGCCCTGCACAGAGTTCGGAGGCTGTAGTGAGGTTTATGGCCCGTCCCGTCCACCAGTTTGGTCCCAGAGTCTTTCCGCACAGCTGTGTAGAAGCTACAAAGAGGATGCAGTTCACGTGATTTTATCAACTAGTAGGTATTCACTATTTGCTATTGTTCCCATTTCCCTACAAAAGGTCCCAATAGCCATTTTTATAGATTAGATGGCCAAGCTTACATACAACTTCCAAAAGCATGCATTAAAACCTCCCAGACACTTTTTTAAATCTACTTTTACACACTTGAAGGCTATCCTTCAAAATAATAAAATGAAGATCAATTTCCTTTAAGATGGAAAGAGGAGACAGTGATTCTTAGTGAAGAGATAGTGAGATATGAGAGGCCCTTAGCAAGAATATTTGAGGGCAGGAGCCGGCCCGGTACTGCAACAGTTAAGTTTGCACGTTCCGCTTTGGCGGCGTGGGGTTTGCTGGTTCGGATCCCCAGTGCAGACATGGCACCACTTGGCACACCATGCTGTGGTAGACTTCCCATATATAAAGTAGAGGAAGATGGACATAAATGTTAGCTCAGAGCCAGTCTTCCTCAGGAAAAAGAGGAGTATTGGCAGCAGTTAGCTCAGGGCTAATCTTCCTCAAAAAAAAAAAAAAGAAAAAGAAGAAGAATATTTGAGTGCAAACTCAGAGTTCCAGAGTCAGCTCTGTGATGAGGGGCAAATGGAGGACACGTGTAATCTACAATGGTGACGGATGAGCACACAGAAAGCAAAAGTCATGGTGTTTTGAAAGGCTATGGATATGGCTACAATCAACAGTGAGAAAATGTTAAAAAGCACGAAGACATCAGGACCAATACTATTGTCATCACCACACACTTCAGAAGTCCAGAAGATGACTAGATGGAAGAAGTTTCAGACTGAAACATGAAGTGCAAGAAAGTCAAAAATTCATGAAATTCATGATCAGGTACCACAAGATCATGAGCAACCAAAAATGTGTCATAGATGGAGTTTCAGTTCTTGCCCCAGTGGAATTTGGCTTGCCTCTTTGTAATCTGGCTATGTGTTCTTTCTTTTGTAGAACGAATCTACACTCCAGAAGTCAGCTGCTATATACGGAACATCACTACTAGTATTATCAGCACTTTGCAAGAGCCTCTGCTTTATAGCCACACTGTTTCATCCCCAGCTTTTTGAATTTTAACTACACATATTTATACTTTTATCCAAATATTCTTTGCTAACAAACAGTGTTCCAATTTTAGGTTGTGGTGTGATAAACCATTCCAAATCGTTCTGACAAATGCTTCCTTAACTAATCTATTTAAAACAGGGCTCTGTCTTTATTTTCTAATGCCCAGTTTGCTTTACGTGTTATTTTTCTTCACTTATCACAACCTAAAATTATAGTATGAATCCCCCTGTTTACTGATTATCTTCACCTCTAGAATTAAAGCTCCATGAGGAGAACCCGGATTTTGTCTGTCTTATTTACATCTATATCCCTGGCACCTCGGCAATTCATAATTATTTGTATAAAAAATAAGGAACAAACCACAAAATGCAAAGTAGAACACTAAGATGATCCTATTTCAAAACCTTTATGTATTGTATATTTCTTTCTGGAGGACACAGAAAATTAAGTGACATGCCCAAGACGACAGAATTCATTTCCGACAGAACCAGTACTAGAATTCAGGTTATCTGATACAAAAGACCGCAGCCTTTCCATATGGCATACAAAAAACTGAGGGAATGTACTCAAACTAATGCACCAAGCCACATACCCACTCTGTTCTTTATTTGGCTAAGCCACTATTAATTCCACACCTGACTTGGTCAATTATGTCAAGCTTTCCTTCCCCCACATCCCACAAAGCTAGTATACAAACTGCAAAAAGTAAGATTTCATCAAGAAAGATCAAAACACAAGCCATTTACATCTCCTCCAGGGATTCAAACTCTTAGCTATGAATACAGAAGCAAGTAGGAGAGCACTGTCTAATTGTTTACATATTCTCATGGATAGGGATTCATAAGCTTTCTATGCAGTTTCCTTAGGAAAACACAAGTGAGTTCATAAGGTTTCAACTTTAAAACAGAAATCTAAATAATAATCCTTCCATCAGTCTTCTCCACTTAGAAGCAAAAAAGAAAAGAAAGAAAAATACATACGCAAGAGCACACATTTTTATGTTCAGAGGAAAAGTTTATAAAAATGAGACCCCCAAGAGAACCTACTTTATGATTCCTTGCACTGTGCTCTTGTTCACACTCAACCCTTTCAGATAATCCACAATAAGAATCTGTAAGTCTTCTTTACTTTCCAATTCTTCTACATAAAGTTCTGTGAACCTGTAAGACAATTTCTACATAATTAACACATTTTAGGAAATTAATACAGCTATTCTGACAATAGAAAAATACAAAATAGATGAGGGTATGTAAACTCACTTTAACTGCTTATAGTATAAAATATAAAAGCCTTTCAACTTGAGATACAGATTGACCACAGTGACATAAAAGAAAATGTAACTATTACCAAAAATTTATTATTACTTCTATGCAATGAACTCTTCTAGGTATAGTCCTTGCAAGAAACAGTTACAAAAATAAGACTTATTTGTCTTTATTTTCAGAAGTTGTTTTTGATCATAATTACATGTAACAAAAAATACATGCAACAAAAAATCCCCCCCCATCAAAAATACAATAGCTGGAACAAAGGAAAATACGCAATGTAGTTTATAAAATTTTCCTAAGAAGATTCTATTACATTTATAATGAGGGAAGGGATTTAAGAAAATCTTAACACTATTTTAAAACTCAAAATTCAACAGGGGCCGGCCCCGTGGCTGAGTGGTTAAGTTTACGCACTCCGCTGCAGCGGCCCAGGGTTTCACTGGTTCAGATCCTGGGTGCAGACATGGCACAGCTCATCAGGCCATGCTGAGGCAGTGTCCCACATGCCACAACTAGAAGGACCCACAAGTAAGAATATACAGCTATGTACTGGGGGGCTTTGGGGAGAAAAAGGAAATAAATAAAATCTTAAAAAAAAAAAAAACATTCAACAGAAGGTTACCAACAATATATAAGGTCATTTATCTTTTCCCCAATGCTACATACATAAAACACCAGCAACTAAGTACTTTACTCATGTCACTCAGTGCTTAAAGATGAAAACTGAAACTTAAAAGCCCTTTTACAAATCATTAGCCTCATTCATGAGGACTCTGTTCCTAAAATGCACTTACACTGTTGTATGCTATAGTGTTATATCATTATGTGAAGTTTCCCTAATAGTTACAAGGCTATTTGAAGGAGGAAAGTTATTTGCTTTCAACAATGTCCATGACTCATTAAATGTCATACTAACAACACAAAAGAAAAAATTCTCCAGTATTCTGGAGTTTTCTGTATTCCTATCACCTATACAAAGTAGAGGAAAAAAACAAATAAGAAAACGACGATCCCTCTATCAGAGGTCCAGAAATTTCAAACATTATGATGAAATTTTGTTAATGTTACCAATAAATAAAGAGAACTTAAAAAAAAAAAAGCCTCCAGGCTATGCCCCCTTACCTGTTTCTTATTCCTGCTGGGAGATTCCTTTTGCCCACATCAGTTGCTGGATTCATACAGGCAAATAAACGGAAGTCAGGATGACGAACCAGTGGTTCTGTGAAAAGAAAATATAAATTCTCAACAACTTGTAATAATCACGTGATCAGCCACAGGTCCCCAGGGGAAGACTATCTAACTCCACAGAACCCCAAGCCAAGTAACCTTGCCTCTCAATCCATGCTTGCCTTTTCTAAAACGTCACTGAAATCAGTTTCCAGACCTATGTATACAACATAATCTTATGCTGCTGTTCCACTGTCTTTTATGGTGTGGTTGTTCACTGTTATCATTTATCACCAGCGTATACTTTGTCAGTGGGTGTGCATATCTATTACCTAGTACCCAAATGCCTTGACAAATTACTTTAGTCTTCTTTGCATTCCCCATAACACCTAACAATAGGAGTTTTCAGAAAATTAGTATGTAAAGAATGAATAAATCTCAGCAGGAGGCACCTGTAATCCACCCAAAAAAGAATCTTACTATAAACAGGCCTAAAGGCCTGGCACTGAGTCAAACTCCAAGGAGATCAAGTGCTACCTGTGTCTCCTCGATCCAGCAACACCAGGGAGCCAGAAGATCCTTCAAGTAAACCACTCAGACATTCTAATGTTTCTGGAGCAGCCAGATTAATCTCATCCAACAAGATCCACTCTCCTTTCTTTACGGCCTGAGCTAATGTACCCTAGAAGATAAAGTAAAACGTTAAGAATCCATTTCAAGGAGGGACACACTCACGAAGAGCAGTTATGTAGCAGGATTTGAAAGAGAGGCAAGGGCAAACCTCTCCTACTTGATGAGCTTACGCTTTAAAAGCCAAATGGCTGCCAGTTGGTTGCCAGAGTTAAGGCCAAGTTAACTTTTTTAAAATGTCCAAAAGGGTCAAGGGAATATCTTTGAACCTAACAGCAAGATGTAATAAACTAGATCATCTCATTATACGGACAGTGAGGTAAATAATAACTTACAATGTATTCAGATGTTTAAAGGTACCCAAATGGTTATTAAAAGCACCCAAAATAAATATAGGGTCAGGCCATGAGTTTACCAAGATCAGATAAATGACTAAATCAAGAGCGTGCAGTGGCTGTAATACAGAGCCTTTCACAGTTGCTAAAGAATATCAAAACAAATCTTTTCTCATCTCTACTCTACTAATTTTATCTCCCCAAGTTCTATTTCCAAGAGCAATGAAAAATAAATCTTCCAATCCACTCAGTTGACATAACATGAAAAACTGAACTGTTTTATTCTTAAATTGCTCTATAATTTTGTTTTCATGGTGATCCTAACAAAGAATCTTCTACAAATTTAACTGAAAAAAATAAAACGAACAAATGTATTAACTCCACTGTAATGCCAAGTCATGAAATAGGTACAAACCCTATTTTGAGAGCACCTGACATTTTAGTTGGTTATTTTAGAAATAATCATATTAAGATTAAGCAGTGATGAGCAAATTTCCTACACCAGTGGCGATATGACTGAGGGATCCTTTCTCTTACCAAACACCATCTAAAGTAAGATTCCTATCTCCTTTAGGGTGTGGTCTGAAGAATGTCACAAAAACAATTTTTAAAAATAAGAACTAAAAAAGCTTAAGTCATGAGCATGTAATTAAGCTGATCCTTCCTACAGGGTTGCAGGACAGAACACAGTAAAGCTACTCACGCACTGGAATCAAAAATGGGGACTAAAGTGACTGGACCCAAATCCCTCCCTCCATCCCTCTCTCACACACACACACACACAGAGCTAGGAAACAATAAAGAGTTCACTAATTGTCTTCAACCACATCTTATTTAAAAACAATAATAACGTAGTAATGGTGTTCATTGAAACCTTATAACTTCCATAAAGGACATTCTTTAAAATCTTCTCCCCAAAGTATTATTTCATTAAGTGTTCATTAAGTCTTAAACAGCAAGCACTAAAAATATCAAATAAAGAGAATACAAAATAGTAGCCTGCCTAATATTTGCATTTTGCATCAAATCAAAATTCCCTTAACGTAAATAATTAAAGCAAAATACCTCTACAAATGCAAACAATAGAGCATTTTCAGTCATTTTCATCTGTTGTTGGGCATGGTCAAGTCTAAGACCAAATGCTTCCCATTTCTCTTTTAGGAGTAACCCTAGAAAAGAATAAACTCAAGAATTTAATACACATTTTGAGTTGTAATATATATGTTAAAAACATAAAAAAACATAATTAACAAAACTCATACAAAAATAAAACATCTTAGACAGAAGTGTAAAAAACTAAGTCCAAACACTTAAGTAATGCTAACTATGTGCCAGGCACTACACTAATCAGTCCATTCATATGCATACGTATATGTATTAGTTAACTCATTTGTCCCTTATAAAAATCTCTGAAGTAGGTACTTGTGTTCCCATTTAGATGAGGAAACACAGAGAAGGCAACTAAGTTACCAAAAGCCCCTAGGCTGTGGAACCCAGCTTTTTGGAAATAACCTCTTTTTCTAAGAAATGTGATTTACTGACCACTAAGTGGTACTTGTACAACAACATTAACATCATGTGTTTTTACGGAAATCATGCCTAGAATCATGGGAGCAGCAATGCTTCAAAATTAGTCATTTTTGCCCTAAGTCCTGGAAAGCTCCAACTTGTATTGCTTGATTCTTCCCCCAAACTCTTCTCCTAATTCTGCTGAGCCTCAGCCTTATGCACCCCCCACTAGCAGTCTAGGTCGCATTCTTACCAGCTTCACTCTCTTTTCCATCCTTGTTGACGGCTGACTTGTGCACATGCTGCATTAATCTGAGGAGATCATGCCACCGTTTCTGCCGGTAACAGGTCTGAATGTGCCCCAGGAATGTAAAGTTTTGCTTCTTAGAAAACGTCTGGGCAAAGAGTTCCTCAAATGCCTCCCGGAGGGGTAGCCAAATAAGCTTAGGGTCCACTGGCTTGTAACTGAAACAAAAGGCAAATGCGATTCACAAACTTCTGAAGCTAAAAGAAATGAGAAAGCATGCCTCGGAAAACAGGAACAGGTCTAAGATGTCATTTAATCAAAATCAGAAACACCAAAAGACTTAAAATCTACGGTAAAGTTTTAAATTATAATCTATTTTCTCCACTCCAAGTGTTTGAAGGTATACTAAAGGTAAAAACCAGTATTAGGATAAACAATATTAGGGAAAAAATCTGAAATTCCCAGTTGGGTAGTTAAAGGCTGTCATTTATTCCACCAACGTGTTTAAATAAACATCATGGGGGCCGGCCCCATGGCCTAGTGGTTAAGTTCAGTGAGCTCTGCTGCAGTGGCCGGGGTTCCGTTCTGAGGCACAGACCTACACCACTCATCAGTAGCCACACTGTGGTGGTGACCTACACACAAAAGAGAGGAAGACTGGCACAGGTGTTAACTCTGTGCAAATCTTCCTAAGCAAAATAAGTAAGTAAATAGATAAACAAACAAACAAGAAATATCATGTATACAATTTAATGATAAACCTTATTTTGTTAAGATTAACCAAAAATTTTTCAGAATATTTTAGAAGAAAAGTACAACATATGAGATAGATTTACTTAAGCTAAGTGAACTCAGCTCATGTCTTAATTGGGGTCAGGGGTCGGAGTGCTATTGCTCCGAAAGAGAAAAAAAATTGGTGGAGAGGAGACAGCAAGAAAATCTTAGATATTTCAATGGTTTGTGGCCCTCCAAAGCTCTACTTTTTATTCCTTAGTATTTAGACTCTCTTATTCCTTAGCATTTAATTTCTCTGGTTGGGGAGTTAGGAAGTTAATTCATTTAAATTAAATTTTAATTTAACTTAATATGAGAGGTTGGTAACAAAAAGAGTCGAGAAACATTGCTCTACCTAAAAGATAAGTTGCCAGGAACTAACTGTTCCTGGAAAATCTTAAGTATACAATTTTCCGTAGCCTAAGACATGAAAACACCAAAATTCAAGGACGATGACTTCAATTTTATTTCCAAGAAAAAGCAGTTGAGAAATGAAACGACACCAAAGAACAGTCAAGCACAATTAGAGTACTCATGGATACTATTTACTCATTGGGCTGTGAGGAAGGAACATGAGATGAGTAAAACTGAATGCCCTGATACTGAGCATCTATATCGAAGAGTCTTCATTCCAGAGAGAAAATGCATGAGAACTTTAAATCCATTTTCACTTGCCAGTAAACACTAACACGTTAGTAGATATATTTCTTATTCCACTTATTCAACAAAAATTTACTGAGCGCCTGCTGGGTGTTAGGTTAGGCCTTGAGTAAACAAAACCCACACGGTCCTGCCCCTCTGTAGCTTACAGTCTAAAGAAAGAGACAATAAAGAAATACATCTACTATAAAATACCAAGTAGTAAATGCTATGATTAATAAAGTAAAAGGAGACTGAGTGAAGGAGGTATTGGTCATATCGCTATGACAGTCAGAAAAGGCTTTGTTAAAGACAGGAATTTGAAGGAGGCTTACATCAAACAGTGAAGAAAGCTAAGTAAATACTTGCGGGTGGTAGGGGATGCCACACAGAGAGGGACGAGCAAGCATCTAGGTGCAACATGGGGGAGAATGAGGCTGGAGCTCAGCAGCAGAGGTCAACAAAGGGGATTATTTAGAAAAGTGCCAGTGCCAGATTATGTGGAGCTTTATAGACCAAAATAAAGCCTTTGGATTATATTCTAAGTGGACTGAGAAGTCAGTCGGGGAATTTGAGGAAAAGAGTGATGTGGTCTAATTACACTTTAAAAGGATCCTTGTAACTACGAAGCAGAAGAGAGACTGTAGGGAGGTTACAAGAAGCAAAGATGAGAGACCGAAGCACTGGACCAGGCAAAAGATGATGAACTAAATGACAACAGTAGAAGTGGTGAGAAATTAACAAAATACATGTTATTTAAATAAAATTCTAGTCTTAAAAATGATAGTATAAATGGAATCCAAAACTGACTGAGGCAGCAAAGTAATGATAAGAATACAGGCACTCAAGACAGACTGCGTGGGTTCAAATCATGGACTTGTCACTATCTTGAACAAGGTACTTAATGCCTGTGTGCCTCAATTCTCTCATGTGTACAATGGGGATAACTAACTGACTGTGCTTGTCGGTGCCTCCTGGCTGTTAAGAAAGCCAAATGAGTTAAAACACAGATTAAGGACTCAAAATAGTACCTGGCACATGAATGCCATGTAAGTTAGCTGTTATAATTATTACCATTATTAACTGGCTCAGTCTCACGAATTCATGAAAGAAGTGGCTTAATATTTCAAATCAGACTGAGTTCCCTAAGAGAAAAGTTCATTCATTTAAAACTGAGCATAGTGGCTACAACAGTTAAGTCAATATATGGTTCAAGGGATGAAAAAGTGAACAAACGTACATACATTTCGGAAAAGAACACAGTGACACAAGTAGTCAATGCGAACTAATCTGACACCTAGGAGAAACAGTGAATCAAACCGTGAACCATTTTAGAGCAGGCTTTTCCAGTGTCTTCAACAGGGAAAAGATGCCTTGGGAGCCACCTATAGGCCAAGAGGTAGGGGTCTAGAACATCTCGCCCCCATGGAGAGGAACTCAAGTTCTACCTATTGCATACACTGAGACTACATGTAAAAAGAGTTCATTTGAAAATGGCTAAAACAAAAGAAAATGACTCCCAAACTATAAAAACATCAAAAAACACTGAGTGTAAAAGAGACATACAATAGAACATGCTGAGTAAGTGAAATAATAAACACTTCTCTCTGTTTTGGGGTCAAGATTCCAAGCTTGTGAGCATGCACTTATGCCCTGCTGTCTTCTGTGCAGTTTCCTTTATGTATGTTTCTATGGGTGGCGAGGAGGAAGACATGGATTGCCATTTTACTTCTATGACATCTTTAATTCTCCAAGTTTTTCCTTTCCTTCACTGTCAACTTCTCCAAGGGTACCTCTCCTTCTCTATACATCTGGTTCTCCCTCAGAGGCTGCCCCTACCAATCCCCTTCCTTATAGTCAGTGCTAGGAACCTGTGCTCTATACTTTGCCATTTAATGCAAGACTTTCTCTTCCTACAGTGATTTTACCCGCTTCATCTAAGTCTTCTGTGTCCTCTACTCTTTCTAATAGAGTCTCATAAGCTTTCTCCATCCCCAACTCTGTTGTAATTTGGATCAGCTCTCTACTCACAGGTAACTTAAAGGTCTCTTTGTTGCCTATCAGAAACCTACTTTAAATAGAATAACAAAAATAAACTAAAAATTAAACAAAGGAAAAAGATATACCACAATAACACTAATCAAAAAACAAGAGGGTCCATATACTAACAAAGATCAGAAGGCAAACTGTAGTAGTGTGGTCTAAGAGTTTGACAGTCTTTAAGGCCATACTTCAACAAACTCTTTATCCTTAATAATAACAACACTAACTTAAAAACTAGTCTAAAGGAACCAGATTTCCAAACCAGACTAATTAGTTCTATAAATTTCATTATTTTTTATCATAGTATTTGACACAGGCAAAATATGTTTAACAAGTTATAAAACTTATATTATAAAATAGATGAAATTAACTACACATTCCAAGAATAGAAATATTACTCCTTCTCTATCTCATCTCCCTGCCTACTCCTGAATTTTGGTTTTCACTCCCTTGGCTAGTTAAAATCATTCTTGGTCTTCCAATCTTATAAACAAGAATTCTTAAGCAAGGAAATCACCCATGCATCTACCATATGTTATACATTAAAAGATGTGATTTACATCACCTTCTTGTAAAAGAAAAGTATAGAAAACAAGGCCTACTTTCAATCATACAAAAAGTGAAGCATACATAAGTTTTCTTTTGATAACCGATCCTAAACCACTAACAAGAAAAAATGATATGAATTCTTTTTACCAAGTTGGCACCAAAACAAAATTCCAGTTATCACATTCTGATTCCAACCTTTTTGTATTATCGATTGCATCAGGCCAAAAATGAGCTCCTGTGTACTCGCTGCATTTAAAACTTGCGATGGCTGATATTATAGCACACAAATTCGTAGAAGAGATAGACTCAGTCCATGTTGAATTAGTACAAGATTAATACCATTTGTGTTAGGAATACTTAACAGTAGGATATTACTGAAGACATAGATAGATACAGAACAGAGAGAAATACACAGCAGTACAGACATGCCTAGTTAAATAACAAATTCCATATATTAGTAAGAACACATTGCCAAATACCTCAATGAGGGAATGGGGAGATTAAGCATCAATTAACTGAACAGAAGTAAAAACAAGGTAGAAAGATCACTGGGGAAAAATAAAGTGAACACAGAATTAGAGTAAGAGAGCTAAGCATTACCTAATTGATTTTAAGACAGAATACAGGGGTCGGCCCTATGATGTAGAAGTTAAGTTCAGCAGGCTCCCCTTCAGTGGCCCAGGTTCACAGGTTCAGACCCCGGGAGTGGACCTACAACACTTGTCAGCCACACTGTGGCAGCAACCCACATACAAAGTAGAGGAAGACTGGCACAGATGTTAGCCAGGGCTGATCTTCCTCAACCAAAGAAAAAAAACAAGAGAGGAAGATTGGGAATAGTTGTTAGCTCAGGGAGAATCTTCCCCAGCAAAAAAACAAAACAAAACAAAACAACCCACAAACTATAAATTTAAAGGCTTTAATCAGGTACATAATTAATGATATGCACAGAGCAGAATATACGTAATGGATTGGGAAGGTAAGAAAAGGAAAAGCACCAAAGGAAGCAGACTCCAAAGTAGCACGCTAGCAAGAGCAGGGAGAGACAAGAGACAAGGAAAGAGTGAAAATAACAATACTGCTACAGAATAATGTGGCCCTAAGAAAAGAGATAAAAGAAGATCTTTCCAGCAGACAGAAAACAGAGCAAAATGAACAATAAATTCTATTATTTTACTCCTTTAAGGTTTTTTTAAAGCAATTGTTTAGAATTAATGAGACAGATTCCAATATTGCTAAACATGAGGCATGCCAAAAGCATCCATCAGTTTTACAGCCTTCAGCACAACTGATCATGAAACTAACATTCAAAAACACCAACAGGGAAAAAGGGCATTTTAATGACCACCGTGGAGTCCTATGAGCAACATTTAACCAAGAATAGAGCTACTTTATGTTTCAAAGATAATCGAATTGCAGTAGAGTATAGCTCAAAGGCATTGTGACCACAGAATGTACACTTTAAACACCTGTACAAACAAATACTTGTTGATTACATACTTCTTTTTTTTCCTCTCCCTTTCAGCACGATCTTTGAGAGCAAGAACTTCAAGTGTTCTTTAAAATGAAGAGAAACATCTACATACCCAAGAGCTGCTCAATAAATTCCAATAAATACCCTGCTGGTGTAGGGATAGGGATGCAGGTATTTGGATATTTTTCCAAGGCTAGTTTTGGGAATTTTCCTTTTTTATTTTTTGAGGAAGATTAGCCCTGAGCTAACATCTGCCACCAATCCTCTTTTTTTGCTGAGGAAGACTGGCCCTGAGCTAACATCCGTGCCCATCTTCCTCTACTTTATATGTGGGGGGACGCCCACCACAGCATGGCTTGACAGGCGGTGCGTAGGTCTGCACCCAGGATCCGAACTGGCAAAGCCAGGGCCACCAAAGCGGAAGGTGTGAACTTAACCGCTGCACCACTGGACCAGCCCCTTGTTTTTTTTTTTTCTTCTTCACAGTGGCGCCTGAGCTAACAACTGCTGCCAAACTTCTTTTTTTCCTTCTTCTTCTTCTTCTTCTTCTCCCCAAAGCCCCCCAGTACATAGTTGTATATTCTAGTTATGAGTGCCTCTGGTTGTGCTATGTGGGATGCCACCCATGGCTTGATAATCGGTGCTATGTCCACACCCAGGATTCGAACCAGCAAGACCCTGGTCTGCCAAAGCAAAGTGCACAAACTTAACCACTCAGCCACAGGGCTGGCCCCCTAAGGCTAGTTTTGAGATCTGTAAGAAAATAGTACTGCTTATCTCAAACAGTAAATACAAAATAATAAACAAAAAAGTTTTTTTAACCACACTTACCCTCCAAGCAAGTCTGCAGTGTCACTTTGTTGATTCATATTGACAACTCTCAAACGGTGGCCTTTAAAAAAGAAAGAGCAAAAGGATCATTCTGAAAATTTAAAGACCAATTAATATCTAGTGTGATCCTTAAGGACATGCGGATGCGGGCAAAGGGCAAAATCTTTAGATGTGCATTTCCTCTGATCCTCTCATTTTACTTTCAGGAATCTTAAGCATTCAAAATTTTCACCTAACCCAGAGAGACATGTATAAGAAGATTGACTGTGTATTATTGCTTTAGCATTAGATAACTGTAAACAACAAAAAAATCCTTCAGTCAATGTCTATAAATTAGAACTAAATAAATATCCAGTATGGAACACTATTTAGCCATTAGAATGGGCATGAGTCAGTTCTGTTTTTAAAAGATGTCCAATTTGCTTAATTAAACGCAATACATAATGGATGATCCTATTTGTTCCAAAACAAAACCAAGTCTATATGTACATATATTTGCAGACCAAAGAATACAACTGAAAAAAGTTAATACCAATCTGTTAGCAGTGGTCATTTCTAGGGGAAAAGATTACATTATTTCCAAGGAAAAAATTTTCATTGGTTATTTCCAGGAAAAGCGTAGTGACTGCACTTTTTAAACTCTAGTATTCTTTGGACTTTTTTATTTTCAAAAAAAGCAGCAGTCAGTGTGAAACATTTACTGCCTGGGGGCAGAGTGCTCCCCCTCTAGGAGTTACCTGTAATGTGAGCCAAGTACTGGACAGTAGATGTTTTGCCAGTCCCAGTCTCTCCCACCAGCAACACGGGCTCCCCTTTGCTAACGCACACCGCAAGCTGTTCAATAAGAACAGAAGATGGCCTCGTAGCAGCAAAAGTAAGTGTCTCCCTGGGAGAAAGGGGAAAGTAAGCAAGCAGTTAGAGAAGCAGGCTGCAAAGAGAAGCCCTCTCTTTGTCTTCTCTTAGGGTGGCTTTGAGGAGCCAGATTTTCCAGACTCAACAAACAAGAATGAGAAGAAAACTCAAAGTGACTGTCTTAATGCTATAAAAGATGTCCCTACAACAAATATTCTACAAATACTGAGTATTTACACACCTCATACTTTACTAGGCTCTGAAGATTCAAAACATCATGAAGAGAAGACAGTACCTGTACTAGCTGTGTCATCTTGGGCAAATTACTTAACCTCTCTTAGTCTCACTTCCTCAACTGCAAAATTTGGATAATAACAGTTCCCGTTGTAGTGGGTTAAATAGTCTTCCCTAAAAATTCATGTCCATGCAGAATCTGTGAATGTGACCCTATTTGAAAACAGGGTCTTTGCAGATGTAATAAAATTAAAATCATATGCTAGTGGATTTAAGGATATATCCTAAATCCAATGACTGGCATCCTTTTAAAGAGAGAGACTTACAGACACAAAGAAACATACACAGGGAAGAAGACCATATGACAACGGAGACAGGGGTCAGGGTCATGCAGCTTAGGTATATAGCGAGGAACACCAAAGACTGCTGGGAGCCACAGCCAGGAAGAGGCAGAAGACTTCAGAGGAAGGATGGCCCTGCCAACACCTTGATTTCAGACTTCTAGCCTCCAGAACTGGAGGGAATAAATGTCCGTTGAGATGTCTGTGAGAGAATAAATATCTGTTGTTCTGGGCCAAGTTTCTGGTAATTTGTAAGGGCAACCTTATTCACAGGATTATTATAACCACTACACAAGAAAACAAATCAAAGCACTTAGCACAATGTTAGGCATATGGTAAGTATTTAATAAATGGTACCTAGATCTCAGAGTCTTATATAATTCCAGCCTACAAGGCATTAACAGACTAATGTTAGGACCTGACCTGACTTCCAAGTGAGGCTTACTTCACTAAATACACTACAGCGAATAAAATCAAAGACACAGTTTTGCTAGTCTCAAATCTCTAACAATTCTCATCATCTCCTTCACCTATTAACATCTAGTTTCTCAGAACATACTTTGGGAACCCTCCAGCACACTGGAGAGATGATGGTTCAGACACATCTCTTGCTCAAAGATAAGGGGCTGGACTAGACCTTCTATTAAGGTTCCAACAACCCCACTGTTCTCAGATTAGTTCAGAACCACATTTACCGCCGTATGTGGATGGCATCACTTTGTTTCCGCAGAAGCCGCACTCGACCCACTTGCACGTCTAGCTCATTGATCACAATTTCTGGTTTATAAAGTTGACAGAAGAACTCAGCCTATGGGAGGGCACAGATTTTACCTGAGTGAAATTCTGTATACTTTTCAAACATTTCTCAATCATAAGGCTTACTGTGCCCTTCTAAATAGCCCTTTACTAAGAAGCACTTTCTACTTCCAACACAGGAAAGTCAGCTTTTAATTACTTTTTTAATTTTCCAAATCTCTAATATGTTTTTTAAAACATTGACCCTGAACAGTTCCCTGTAATAGTTCTTTTTATTCATTCAAATAAGCCTATATCTAAAGTGAACACACTGACACACCCCCATAGAGAATGAATAGAAAGCTCTATTCCTAGAAGATATGAAAAAAATTAAAGCAATTTTTCTTCACCTAAGTTTTGCTCTGCTTTAAATTTCTAACATAATGCAGGAAACAGGGACTTGAATAAGCCTTGGTACATCCGACTGCAGTCAAAGGAGGAAGAGAAGCTGTCACACGCTCCAGGACACCTAACCAACATTCCTCTCTTATCCTTGTCACTAACCCAAAGAACCCAGATTTTGCTCAGGTTTGTGGCAGGCATGAAAGAGGCAAAATGCTCAGGGAAGGGGAACTCCTCTTCAACCAAGAATATTATCAATCTAAGCCAATCATGGTACTTTCATTGTGAGAGCCTACTATAATTAATATATTTACTGTTTAAGGCCCTTTTAGTTGGTGTTCTGCCACCTGCAGCCAAAACCATCCCAACAGCTTCAGAAGCCTAAAGAATATCTCTATGTCAGTTCCTGACATAAGGCTTTTCTGAGTCATCGCTCATTTGGGAATGCCAGATATCTGCCTCAAATGGGCCCCAGACATTTCTCTAGCTACCAACACCACTGCTAAAAGGCTCTCTCCACCAAAAATACATATTTTGATATAAAACAAGAATGGCAAAATATTAACAATGTCAGCAATGAACCTAAGAAGTGGGTATACAGATGTTCATCAGTACTATTCTTTTCAACTTTTCTGATGTTTGAAGATATTAATAATAAAAAGTTGGGGAAAACTTAATTGTGCATAAAACTACAGACAACAGTGTTACTAAAATATAATTTCAGTCCTAAGTCCACAACCTACAGAATAACATGCTCATTAAAACACTGGAGAGTAAGGCAGGCATATAGTAAAGGACACGAGGAAACTCATTTTAAAAATGTAGAACACATGGACAATTACTTATCTAGAAGAGAGTGACAGCTGTATGTCTATGAGAGACAGCAATGAAACTACCAACTTTGATAAAGCAGGCACTTATTGCAAAAGCTGTTCCAGGTAAGGGCCAGAGACCAGAAAGTAAGGTAAACATCTCAGCTTCCTTTCAATAGAGAAGTAAAAATAGCACTACATACCTTTTTCTTGGAAATGTTCAGTCTGCTTCCAATTACTTCTGCCATTTTCAGTTTGCTTGTATGCTTAGAAAGCATTGCTGTGAAACAGTCCAGAGCCTATTAAAATAACCAAGGTAAATGCCAGCTGATTTTTAAAATAATATGTTAATGACAGAGCATCACTATCTTGGCCACAAAAGGTAGGAACACAAAATCCAGCAGGAACATTTCTCTAAGACTCAAGAGAGTACAAATAAAGTACCAACCCTAGACTCAAGGACCTTACCATAAGAGAGACAGGAAACAAAAACCTGTGAAGGCTTTCCTATCAAAATACTGGTTAATTAGGAAAATAAACCAAAAAAACCTCATTTTGCAAATCCTAAATTCAGGCAAAAATAGCAATTAGTGTCAATGATTAGGTATATGTTTCTAGTGGGAAGTGACTCTCACACAGGGGCAGTAACACCAGAAGATTACTTCCTAGCTGTAAAGGGAAACTCCTGGTGTGCTATAAAGGGATCACACTGTCATCACCTAATCCACTACTCAGTCTTAGCATCGAGAGAGAGGCCAACCAGATACATATCTCCTGATGTAAGGAAATATAAAGTACCTATCACCACCAAAAATGGATTCTACAACAAAAAAGTGGAATCTGAATACATCAAACATTTTGTTAAACTTCTATTTATAGGAACTACAAAAGATAAAATGACAAGGAAAAGAACACTATGCGCGTGGCAGAACAAAGAACATAGCTGGTTCTGCCATCATCAAGTGTAATATTTGAATAAACTTCCTGCAAGCATTTAAAAAAGAGAGAGAGAGAGGATTTATCTGGTCTTTGTCTCTAATTCCTGGCACGGAGCTTCAAAAATCCTTGAATTACCAGGAGTAAGGAGTGTCTTCTGTTATGCAGTAGAGCCCCTCTAGACCATAGCTGAGTTTATTAGGCTAAGCAAGGGGACTCTTAGATGGGCCCTTAGACAGTTTAAGGAAGGAGCGAGCCAGGTCAGAAAGACCAAGCACTGATTGGAAAGTTGAAACTTTCAGCTCCATCCCCAACCTCTGGGGAGAAGAGAGGGACCAGAGACCGAGCTCAATCATATGGACAATTACATAATAAGACTCCAATAAAATGCTGGACATCCATAGCTTGGAGAGCTTCCAGTTGGTGGACATATTGATGTACCAGGAAAGTGGCACATCCTGACTCCACAGGAAGACAAAAGCTCCTGTGCTCAGGACCTGGCCTTATCTGATAAGTCTCTTCCATTTTACTGTTCCTGAGTTATATCTTTTGTACTAAAACTGTAACCTGAACTGTAAGTATAGTGCTTTCAATGAATTCTGTGAGTCAATTATTGAACCTGAGGAGCTTGTGGGAACCCCTGAATTTATAGCTAATAGGTCACAAGTGTGGGTGGCCCCTCAGACTTGCGGCTGGAATCTAGAGTGGGGTCAGTTTTGTGGAGGACTGAGCCCTTGAACCTGTGGGGTCTACACTAACTCCAGGTAGTCAGTATCAGAATTGGATTGAATTGCAGGACACCAGTTGTCACAGCAATGAAGAAGCAACCAGGGGCCGGCCTGGTGGTGCAGCAGTTAAGTTTGCATGTTCCGCTTCTCGGCGGCCAAGGGTTCTCCGGTTCGGATCCTGGGTGCAGACATGGCACCGATTGGCATGCCATGCTGTGGTAGGCATCCCACATATAAAGTAGAGGAAGATGGGCATGGATGTTAGCTCAGGGCCAGTCTTCCTCAGCAAAAAGAGGAGGATTGGCAGATGTTAGCACAGGGCTGATCTTCCTCAAAAAAAAAAGCAACCAGTTAAACCCATAAGGTGGAACATTCTGTAAAACAACCAGCCCGATCTCTTCAACAAGGTAGTGTCTTGAAAGGAGACTCTCATATAGTAGAAGAGTTCTTAAGCCTGTAGGCATAGAAAAAGATCTGAAAGGAGGTACACCAATGTGTCAACAGTGCTGGGGAATCTCTGATTCGGGGAATAGTTTTATTTTATCATTTTGCTTTCCTGTATTTTCCCATTAACAACAATACATATATATTACTTCTATATTAATAAAATACTTGTACACAAATGTTCACAGCAGTATTATTCACAATAGCCAAAAGTGAAAACAACCTCAATATCCATCAACGAATGAATAGAAAAACAAAATGTGGTATATCAATACAATGAAAAGTTAGTCATAAAAAGAAGTACCAACTCATTCTACAACACACATAAACTGAGAAAATATGCTGAGTTAAAGAAGCCAACTACAGGGGCCGGCCCAGTGGCGCAGCGGTTAAGTTCGTACATTCCGCTTCGGTGGCCCAGTGTTCACCAGTTTGGATATCGGGTGCAGACATGGCACAGCTTGGCAAGTCATGCTGTGGGAGGTGTCCCACATATAAAGTAGAGGAAGATGGCCATGGATGTTAGCTCAGGGCCAGTCTTCCTCACCAAAAAGAGGAGGATTGGCAGATGTTAGCACAGGGCTAATCTTTCTCAAAAAAAAAAAAGAAGAAGAAGAAGAAGTCAGCTACAAAAGGTCACATATTGTATGATTTCATTTATATGAAATGTCCTAGAATTAGACAGTGGTCATGGTTGCATAATTCTCTGAATACACTAAAAAACTCCAAATGGGACACATTAAAAGAGTGAATTTTACAGTATGTGAATTATATCTCAATAAAGTAGTTTCTCACACAAACATACAATGACATGCTAAAATAGAGACTAAAGAAGATAAGAGGAATCCCACGAATGCCACAGTTTTATTTTAAAAGTACAAAACAAGGTTATCTGTAAGGAAGAAGAGAAATGTAGAAGAATGGGAAGGAGAGTTCGTTGGAGAGGAAAGAGATTAAAAGACTGGCACACGCGTTTCAGGGTTCAGCTGAGTTTAAGTGTGTGCTCCAAATGACATTTCTTTCTACTCAAAGTAAGTTTACCAAACACAAAAAGATCCTGCAAACCAAACTGGGTGACTATCCTCTCCTCAATCCAAGCTGACAGAAACCAGAACACACTGTACTCAAATTGGTCAATGTTTTAAGAGCCCATAGGTCTTCAGGCAGTATACTTACATTCTTAAGCAGACAGGAATAAAACTCTTGGTTCTTATTGAATACGGCAGAGCTGAAATTCAATAGGGCTTCCCTCCCACATAACACATTTTTTCCCAAGCCCAGCATACCAGGTTATACTTTGTAACCCTCACATAAATTTCTCTAGACTGAAGTTAAAAAGCCCTACTGAGACAAGCGGAGGGATCAGACAAATACAAATCTATCAAATAGACTAAGAAATTATATAAATGAATAAACATTAAACATGTTAGAAACACTTTATATTTTACAACAGTATTTATCACCTGGGAGATCTTCATTTTACCTTTAATTTCAGTACATGTTTTACTCTATCTCAAACTGTACTTATGTGAAATTAGTAGTAACCTGTTTCAAAAACCAAAAAGCATTTACTACATCGAATTAGTTTTAAGGCAACATTAGTTCAGTTGTAACTAGCTAAGGATAATAAACATATCTAACACAAAAGAAAAACTCTGCTAGCAGTTCAAGAGATAGAAGATAATTATGGACACCAACAGCATTAGACAGCACAGAGAAAACAAGCGGGAAGACTGTATCTCACCTCCTGAAAAATACTTAACGATGCTGATGAAGACAGACTGTCAAAGCTATGGGCAATCCGATTACACCAGTTCAGTAAATCCCTTAAAAAGACAAAACAAAAAAAAGTCAAGAAATAAAAGGCCACATGCCAAAGACACGAAAGGCATCAGAGTTTACTTGGTCCACTTAACAAAGTCTCTGACAACAAAGTCTCTGTTTTTTTCTGGCAATGTGAAGATAAATAGTGTCAGGGGAAAGAATAGGTTAGTGGTCCCAGTCTCTACTCCTATCAGTAAGTGACCTATCACTCATTTCTCCCTGATCCATGCATGACAAGGCAGCGGAGGAAGGGGAGCAACTAACTCCCAGAGCAAACTGAGGGGAGCTGCCCATTCCTAATTTTCACGTCTACAAGGGCAAGTCAACCATCGAGAATGGAGAGCAAAGGCACAGAACTCCCTACACACAGCAAAATCCGAGAGTCTTATTTAAGACCCCAAGGGTTACAGAAGGATATCCAGTGAAAGAATTATGTCAGCAACTGTTCCCAACTTTGGCTTTAAAAGTTATTTTTTAAAGCTAAAATAGCATTACCTTTAAAAGCCACCCCAATCAGTAACCACAGATCTGAAGAAGGGATCTGACTCCATGAAGCACTCCAGACGTCTAATTTTATTTTATTTTTTATTTATTTATTTTTTAAAAGATTTTTACTTTTTTCCTTTTTCTTTCCAAAGCCCCCAGTACATAGTTGTATATTCTTCGTTCTGGGTTCTTCTAGTTGTGGCATGTGGGACGCTGCCTCAGCGTGGTTTGATGAGCAGTGCCATGTCCACACCCAGGATTAGAACCAAGGAAACACTGGGCCGCCTGCAGCCGAGCGCGCGAACTTAACCACTCGGCCACGGGGCCAGCCCCTCAGACGTCTAATTTCAACACCTGACCTCTCATAACTATTCAGTTCTAGCTGGTAAGAACTTTTGAAGGAAGCAGTTTTTAAAATATCAACTCAAAAAAGTGTTTAGGCCAATACCTGAGAGACAATTCTCTTCCCTCAAGGCTTAGTCTTTTGTTTTCTCTCCTGGCTTCTGAAACCTCTTCAGGTGCCTTTTCAGATGCAGCAGAACTATCACTCTGCGAGCGATGTTTCTCGCCAGTAAGTTGGAGGTAAATGTCAAGCAGGTGATCAGTTGCCGTCAATAGGCTAGGATATCTGTTCTGAAGAACCTGACAGAGGGAGAAAAAGCAAAGAAAAGTCAGTCGCACACACAGTGATTTTTAAAAGTCACATGTAAACTGCTGCTGACACTAATCAACCCAAAAATGGATTTCTCTATGAAATTTGTCATCTTTACCAAGTATAAGAACTTCTGCCCTTAACCCCACCCCCTTCCTCTTCAAAGGCCATGACTTTTCTTCCTGCCTAGAACTCAGCTATCTGGTAGTCTCACCATCTACAACACAGCTTAGGGTGTACAGGCCAGACGGGAAAAGATCTCCAAGCAACATATGCATCCAAGTCCCAGAAATTAACTCGCTGAAGAATCCCATGAGTGCTATGGACTCTCATTTTAAACACAATTCTACTAAGGTTGATTACAGCATTTCTCAGCCAAAAGCAAATTAGAAGCAGTTAATGAGAAAAGGAAAAGTTTTCAAAAGCAGACCACAGTAAAAGGGCCTAGTGGTAAGTACTGATAAAAAGCAGAGAACAGAATTTAAAAAGCAAAAGGTCTGGTCCTCTTCACTTTGATAACTAGTGAGAATTTTTTGGAGCATAGTACTTGGCGCTCATGATACCGGTTCTAAGGTTTTATGATATGGATTTTTTCAATCAAATCTATTTGAGAAGGAAGGGAAATATCATGAATATATTAGAAATATTACCACCCAATAACTTAAAGTAGCTTTAAAAGTATAATGTGATTCCAATTTGTATACGAAACGTCCACATATTTTGCACATGTTAAGTATGTAATGTCCACATATTTACAAAGATACAGAAACAAAACTTTTAGCAGTCACATCAAAGTCGTAAATCTCATAGATCTTATTTCTTCCTACGTTTTTACAAAATTCAGATGGATAAAAAATTAAGTGGAGGACAGGAGTGACGTCAGCATCATAGTGGAGTGAGCGCTTCCCTTAGATTCTCACCTCTGATATACAACAAGGACATTCATACACCAACAGAGGACATCCACACAACACAAAAGATGTCTCAGAGACCCACACAGCCATGCACCTGAGGTGGAGGTACTGGACGCCCAGAGGAAGTGGAAGGAGGCAAGGGGATGCCCTCTCCTTTCCAAATGGCAACAACCCCGGGACCAAGCACAGCTCTGAGAGGAGGGAGGAGGGGTGGCCCTCTGCGGGAACAGATTCTCTCTCCAAGTTCCCTCATAGCCCGAGGGAAAGCCCCACAGAGAGAAGGCTAAGCTATTACAGGGGGGGTCTTCATCAAGCCAGTATCCTAGGAGAACAGATAGTAAGGGCAGAGTGAGAAGTCTCTATGATCCTGCAGGTGAAAAAAAGTGCCCCTCCTTGCACCCAGCACTCCAGCTTGGCCAGTTGACCAGAGCACCCTCACACATGATAGAAAAGCAGTAGCTGTGAGTGAGCAAGCCACAGACCACAGAGGGTTCATAATACACAAATCCTGACCCCTATCCAATAGTGGCAGGTGGAAGCTGCAACCAAATACTATCACAATGCAGAGGCACAAATCCACACCAGTAAACAATAGGAAAAAATATTTTAATACTCCAGAGCAGAAGGAAAATGACAAGCACCCAGAAACCAATCCTCAAGGCACAGAACTTTATAATCTAAATGACAGAGAATTCAAAATAGCTATCATAAAAAAAAAGTAATATCATCATCTTAACCACAAACTCACAACACAAATTGGAATAAGTTATGACAATAATAACTTAGAAGGAAAGGGATGGGATTGGCTTAGGTTAAGGAAATAAGAGGCTATGAGAAAATGGACTATCACGTCTATGAAATTTTTTATACAAACCTCATAGTAACCACTAAAAACATAAACAGAACACAGATACAAATGATAAATAAAGAGAAAACTAAGAAAACCATCATAGAGAACTACCAAACTAAATTGGCAGTCCAAAACACTGGGATGAGAAACAAGGGAAAGGCAAAAGAACCAGAAAATAAGCGATAAAATGGCAGCATTAAGCCCCCATATATCAATAACCACTCTAAATGTAAACAGATTGAATTCTCCAATCAAAAGACACAGAGCGGCTGGATGGATTAAAAAACAAGACCCAAAAATATGCTGCCACCAGGAAACACATCTCAGCTCTACAGACAAACACAGGCTGAGAGTGAAGGGATGGAAGATGATACTCCAAGCCAATGGCAAACAAAAGAAAGCAGGTGTTGCCATACTTATATCAGACAAAGTAGACTTCAAGACAAAACAGGTAATGAGAGACAAAGAGGGGCAGTATATAATGATAAAAGGGACACTCCACCAAGAACACATAACACTTATAAATACATATGCACCCAACACAGGAGCACCAAAGTACATAAAGCAACTACTAACAAACATAAAAGGAGATATTAACAGTAACACAATAAGAGTAGGGGACCTCAACACCCCACTTACATCAATGGACAGATCATCCAGACAAAACGTCAACATGGAAATAGTTGACTTAAATGAAAAACTCGACCAGATGGACTTAATAGATATATATAGAACACTCCATCCAACAACAGCAGAATACACATTCTTCTGAAGTGCACATGGAACATTCTCAAGAATAGACCATATATTGGGAAACAAGACAAGCCTCAATAAATTTAAGACTGAAATGCTATCAAGCCCTTTTCCAACAATGTTTTGAAACTGGAAATCAACTACAAGAAAACAGCTGGCAAAGAGACAAATATGTGGAGACTAAACAAATGCTACAGAGGAACCAATGGATCATTGAATAAATCAAAGAAGAAGTCAAAAAATATCTGGAGACAAAACGAGAATGAAAATACACCATACCAACTCATATGGGATGCAGCAAAAGCAGTCCTAAGAGGGAAATTCATAGCAATCCAAGTCCACTTTAACAAACAAGAAAAATCTCAAACAATCTTAAACTACACCTAACATAATTAGAAAAAGAACATCAAAGGCCAAAGTCAGCAGAAGGAGGGAAACAATACAAATTAGATAAGAAATAAATGAAACTGAAACAACAATAAAAAACAGTAGAAAGGACCAATGAAACAAAGACCTGGTTCTTTGAGAAGATAAACAAAATTGGCAAACCGTTAGCCACACTAAGAAAAAAAAAGAGAAGGCACAAATAAATGAAATTAGAAAGAGGAGAAATTACAAGTGATACCACAGAAATACAAAACACTATAAGAGAATACTATGAAAAATTATAAGCCAATAAATTGGACAATCTAGAAGAAATGGATAAATTCTTAGACTCATACAACCTCCAAAAACTGAATCAATAAGAACTAGAGAATGTGAACAGACCAATCACAAGTAAAGAGATTCAAACAGAAATCAAAAATCTCCCCAAAAAATAAAAGTCCAGGACCATATGGCTTCTCTGGAGAATTCTACCAAACATTCAAAGAAGATTTAACAACTATCCTTGTCAAACTATTCCAAAAAATTGAGGAAGATGGAACACTTCCCAATAACATTCAACGAGGCCAACATCACACTGATCCCAAAGCCAGACAACTACAACACAAAGAAGGAAAAGAACAGGCCAATATCGCTGATGAACATAGATGCAAAAATCCTCAACAAAATGTCAGCAAACCAAATACAGCAATACATTAAAAGGATTACACACCACGACCGAGAGGGATTTATACCAGGGACGCAGGGGATGGTTCAACATCCACAAACCAATGTGATACACCACATTAACAAACTCAGGAATAAAAACCACATGGTCATCTCAATAGAGGCAGAGAAAGTATTTGACAGGACCTAATATCCATTTAGGATAAAAACTCTCCATAAAAAGGTATAAAAGGAAAGTGCCTCAACATAATAAAGGCCATATACGACAAACCCACAGCTGAGATTATACTCAACAGTGAAAAACTGAAAGCCATCCCTCTCAGAACAGGAACAAGACAAGGGTGCCCACTCTAACCACTCTTACTCAACCTTATACTGGAGGTTTTGGCCAGAGCAATTAGGCAAGAAAAAGAAATAAAAGGAGTTCAAACAGGCAACGAAGAAGTGAAACTTGCTGTTTGTAGACAACATCATTTTGTATATAGAAAACCCTAAAGAATCCATCAGAAAACTATTAGAAATAATCAACAACTACAGCAAAGTTGCAGGGTACAAAGTCAACTTAAAAAATCAGTTGCACTTCTATACTCTAATAACAAACTAACAGAAGAACTCAAGAATACAATTCCAATTACAATCGCAACAAAAAGAATAAAATATCTAGGAATAAATTTAACCAAGGAGGTGAAAGACCTATATAATGAAAACTATATGACAATATTGAAAGAAACTGATGATGACAGAAAGAAATGGAAAGAAATTCCATGCACATGGATTGGAAGAATAAACATAGTTAAAACGTCCATACTACCTAAAACAACCTACAGATTTAATGCAATCCCAATCAGAATCCCAATGACATTCTTTATAGAAATTGAACAAAGAATCTTAAAATTCATATGGGGCAACAAAAGACCCCAAATTGCTAAAGCAATCCTGAGAAAAAAGAACAAAGCTGGAGGCATCGCAACCCTGACTTCAAAATATATTACAAAGCTATGGTAATCAAAACAGCATGGTACTAGTACAAAAACAGACACACAGATCAATGGAACAAAACTGAAAGCCCAGAAATAAAACCACACATCTACAGACAGCTAATCTTCGACAAAGGAGCTAAGAACATACAAAGGAGTAAGGGAAGTCTCTTCAATAAATGGTCTTGGGAAAACTGGACAGCCACATGCAAAGGAATGAAAGTAGATCGTTACCTTTTGCCATACACAAAAATTTACTCAAAATGGATCAAAGACTTGAAGGTAAGACCCAAAACCATAAACTCCTAGAAGAAAACTATATAGGCAGTACACTCTTTGACATCGGTTTAGAGGGATCTTTTCGAATACCATGTCAAGGGAAACAAAAGAAAAAACTAACATGTGGGACTTCATCAGACTCAAGAGCTTCTGCAAGGCAAAGGAAATCAGAACAAAACAAAAAGACAACCCACTAACTAGGAGAAAATATTTACAAATTATATATCTAACCATGGGTTAATCTCCAAAATATATAAAGAACTCATACAAGTGAACAACAAAAAAACAAACAACCCGATCAAAAAATGGGCATAGGATATAAACATTTTTTCAAAGAAGATATAAAGATGGCCAATAGGCACATGAAAAGATGTTCAACATCACTATTCATCAGGGAAATGCAAATCAAAACTACACTAAGATATCTCTTACACCCGTTAGAATGGCTATAATCACCACAACAAAAAAGAACAAATGTTGGAGAAGATATAGAGAAAAGCGAACACTCATACGCTGCTGGTCAGAATGCAAACTGGTGCAGCCATTAATGAAAACAGTATGGCAACGTCTCAAAACATTAAAAATAGAAATACCGTATGACCCAGCTATCCCACTACTGGGTATCTATCCAAAGAACTTGAAATCAGCAATTCAAAGAGACTTACGCACCCCTAAGTTCATTATGGCATTATTCACTATAGCCAAGAAGTGGAAGCAACCCAACTGCCCATCAACTGATGATTGGATGAAGAAGATGTAGTGTGTGTGTGTGTGTGTGTATACACACACACACACACACACACAACAGAATACTACTCAGCCGTAAATAAAGGGCAACATTGTCCCATTCGCAACATGAATGGACCTTGAAGGTATTATGCTAATTAAAATAAGCCAGACAGAGAAAGACAAACACCATATGATTTCACTCAAACGTCGAAGATAAACTAACACACAGACAAAGAAAACAGTTTAGTGGTTACCAGAGGGAAAGGGGGTTAGGGGGTGGGTACACAGGGTGAAGGGGCACATTTATATGGTGATTGACAAATAATAACGTACAACTGAAATTTCACAATGTTATAAACTGTTATGACCTCAATTAAAAAAAAACATAAAATTTACCATCTTAAAAATTAAGGACAAAAGAAGAGAATAATAAAATCAACAATTTCAATTTAACAGATATACGTGGATCTCTCAAATACAGAATATACATTTTTGTGTATAGAAGGAATCTCTACAAAATTGGTCATATATTTATGACCTTGGTAACCACAAACAAAATACAGACTATTTCTATCACCACTAAAACAAAAAGTTCCTTCATGCCCCTTTTGTAATCAATCTCTTCCCCTGTACCCTTGCCCCTGAGAATCACGAATCTGATTCTGATCCCTATAGTTTTGCTTTCAAGTCTGTCTCACACATGGTATCATATAGGATGTAGTATGCAGTTTGATTTCTCTTATTCAGCAAAATGATTCAGAGATTCATCCAGATATTACTGCAAACATTAGCAGTTCATTCCTTTTCACTTCTGAGTAGTGATTCCATTATATGAGCATGTATATTTATGATCAGAGAGAAAAAGAGCTATTTTTACTGGGGAAAAAAACTCTGTCAAGTTTAATACTCTAGTAAACTCTCAGCTATTTGGAAAACAGAGTTCTGAATAGAAAAGATTTATATACACCCATCAACTAGTCATTTTCTACCTACCCAAAAATTGTCTTTTGTTATTACCATAAATGTAAAAATTTAAACACAGTATTACTTAATAAACTAATGTGACATGATATGGCTCTATTATCAACTTGATACGTATTTTGGAGATTCATTCCTTTAATAAGCATTTATTAAGTACCTACTTTATATCAGGCACTGTTCCAGGGATAGGGGAACAAAAGAAGTAAGGAATGGAGCTCACCCTCAAGAAGTTCTGTCTGGTACAAGCAGCAGATTATGCAAGCAAATCAAGCTTGCAGTACAAACAATAAGTGGTTAGTCCTGCTTGAGAGACCCAGGAAGGTGTCACTGAGCAGGACGAGGTCATTAGTGGCAGTGAGTGGGCACTGCCAGCAGAGAAAGTAGGCCATTGAAGGCACCAGCCTTAAGACATCAGAAACACATTCAAGCTGTATGGGGGAGACAAGGTTTGAGAAACTGCCACAGGTAAGTTCCTGGCACTGACCAGGTATGAGACTAGCACTATGGAAATAGCTCATTTTTTAAACTATAATTTGATATTTCAGCAAGAATTCAAGACAATCTTTCTAAGCATTAGACGACTAGGGTTGGCAGTAACAGAAATGCGATTCCTTGAGTTCCCCATGAGGTCAGCATAGGAGATTATTTTATTTCTTAAGTAATACACACAAGAGTTTTAGCCACTTATCATTTATTCAGGAGAGTGTTATTAGGACTCATACGCCCAGAAGCTTACAAATAACAAGTGAGCTTCTCAGAGTCAACTATCTAAATATGACATGCGTCACTGGAATGAGGGGGTGAGTGCTCCTGCTGCTCTTCCTGTGAGCAGAATGACTCACTGCTGTTCAGGGCAGCAATGTAAAGATGAGCTTTGGCTTTTACTTCAAGTAGAGAACACAAGAAGTGGGAGAAGAGCAGCTGTCAAATCATCTTCTCATCCTCTCAATCCCCAATAAATCACACCTAAATGTGAGCTTCAGTCATCTCCTTTAACAAGAACCCCCGCAGAGTTCAGCACAGTGTTCTTTCAGTGAATGAAAGTGATAGCCATTCTGTAACGCCTGTAGTGTAATGTTCGTAAAGACTAATACGAAGATGTTTGTAAACATCTACTTGCAAGCTGGGTTCAGCACACTGGCAATTTAAGTCTGAAAACTAAACATTCACACGTCCACAACTGCAAAAGAAAGTGCTAAATGAGGACAGAGCAATACCACAAATGTTTAGAAAGCGCAGGCAGTGAGTGGATGCTGGGGACAGAAAGGGGAATGAGTTACTGGAGAGCTTACAGGTGAGGGCGACAAGATGGGAGAAGAAAAAAACATCAGACACAGAAATACACAACTGGAAACTAGAGTGAGATAAGAAACTTGCAAGTGCAAAATGGGCTGTAGGGCTGTAAAATCACACTGGCAAGGCGGGCTTCCAAGGGATTACATGAGCAAGCCTTTTCCAGGAATACGATGAGCCAGATACCCTGAAAACCCCTCTGCTAATCAACACCTAGACTGCGGAATAAACTATTTGAAAAGGCTGTCCAATGTCACTTATTTATCTAAAAGCTTACACCAAGAAAGAGCACAGCGTCCCTCCCAGGCCTGAATAGTCAACTGACAATGCCTCGTTAGCTACTCTCCAAAATGAAGCATTAGGGAATGGGAAGCTTTCCAAGTGAGGAAGCAGACCCGGGGGAGGTAGAGGTTAGCAGCGTAAAGTGAGATATACCTCTTGATGATCGAGGATGACCAGCGATACTACAAAGTGAATCAAAGTATAAAATCTATACAATAATGCATCTCAATTTTCATTAACACCCATGTCAAAATATGCATGAAGCTGGTAAGTGTGAAAGATACTAGTTACAAATCAACTTAGTAAAAAGATCCTTTGAAGACAAGTGGGGAAACTTAAATAGGGTCTGAAAACTAAACAGTACTGAAGAATTCAGGGTTCATTTTATTGGCTATAACAACATTATTATGGTTACATATGAAAATGCCCTAAAATTTTTAGAGATGCATGAAAGTATTTAGGGATGAAACGTTATAAGGTTTACCTTCAAGTATAATGAGCAAAATGTTAATATACTAACTATTAAATTTAGGTTAATGAGTATTTTGGTGATTCATTATACTATTTCCTCTATTTACATGTAAGTCTAGAACTTTTAATAATAAAAGTGAAAAATAAAAGCATCCAGGGGCCAGCCTGGTGGCACAGCAGTTAAGTGTGCACGTTCTGCTTTGGAAGCCTGGGGTTTGCCGGTTCGGATCCCAGGTGTGGACACAGTACCGCTTGGCAAGCCATGCTGTGGTAGGCATCCCACATATAAAGTAGAGGAAGATGGGCATGGATGTTAGCTCAGGGCCAGTCTTCCTCAGCAAAAAGGAGGGGGTGTGGCAGCAGATGTTAGCTCAGGGCTAATCTTCCTCAAAAATAAAAAAAATAAGTAAAAAAAATTGATACTTTCTTTCTGATAATCACATACCTCATTCAGTTCTGTCTTATCCATGTTATCTAGATGAATTTTGGTCCAATATTTGTCTAGCAGAGTAGCATGACTATTTAGTGGTCGATACCAATTTCCTCCACAGCTCAAGAGTCTATATTTCAAAATAAAAATCAGAGTCACACAAAATTCCCAATTTTAATCTTCAATTATGCCCCTGGTTATCCCTTGCTCAATATTATCTCATATATGAATAGCACTCACAACTCCTTCTGGTGCCAGATACCACTCTGTTGGGCTTAGAGGGCAGATGACAAATGAAAGGCTACCAGCTGACCCAAGTTTAACTCCTTTCATAAGGGAGAGTAACAGAGTTTTAACCGAGTTATTTTCAGATCACTGCAAATGATTCTATTAGGCATTTTGATCTCAACAACATCTTTCTGTTTCTTAAGGTATAAATTTCAGGACACAGAAAACATAATTCAAGGCCCACAGCATTAAAAATAAGTTCAGTGCTTATTATCAAAAACTACGGTATTACTAAAAAATTTCCTTGGGGCTGGCCCAGTGGCACAGCAGTTAAATTCACACATTCCGCTTTGGCGGCCCGGGGTTCGCCTGTTTGGTCCCGGGTGTGGACATGACACCACTTGGCAAGCCATGCTGTGGTAGGCATCCCACATATAAACCAGAGGAAGATGGGCACGGATGTTAGCTCAGGGCCAGTCTTCCTCAGTAAAAAGAGGAGGATTGACAGCAGTTAGCTCAGGGCTAACCTTCCTCAAAAACAAAAACAAAACCAAAAAATTTCCAGGGGCTGGCCCAGGGGCCGAGTGGTTAAGTTCGCACACTCCACTTCGGCAGCCCAGGGTTTCACTGGTTCTGGGCGTGGACATGGCACTGCTCATCAGGCCATGCTGAGGCCGCATCCCACATACCACAACTAGAAGGACCCACAACTAATACACAGCTATGTACCATGGGGCTTTGGGGAGAAAAAGGAAAAATAAAGTCTAAAAAATAAAAAAATTAAAAAAAATAAAAATTTCCAGAAGGAATATTCATTAAACATACTCAGGGTAAGCCACACACAAATAAGCCATTTAATTTAATCTTCAAAACAACTGTCCTGAGGGGATGGTGTCCTTCTCTTCTAACACATAAGGAAGAGGAGGAGAGAACGGCCCCTGCTCACTCAACAACGACTGCAGATGGCAGAGCCAAGAACTACATTCAAGTTTATCTGACATCTTTTCTATGATGTCCCAGCACTTGCTGGGAAATGTACCTAGCAGAAAAGAACTTCACTATCTCTGTGAATAAAATCAAGGTCTATTAAAATCAACAGGCCTAGCAAGGTATTTCTTAAGAACTGTTCAGTTAGCTCCACACCCTATCTGGGGGTGAATGTTCAGTGAGGTACAGTAAACATTAATATGATCATTAAAGATCATGTGACATTAGTTCTTGGGCACTTTAAGACCTTAGAGAAGCTGTACAGGCATTGACTAGCAGTAGGAAATAAACTACTACCTTCATGTTGCTATAAAACGTAGACAGGGTCATAAACTAAGCTTGCTTAGCTTTTATTCCTTTGTTGATACTTACATTCAAGTAATTTTTTTGACTGCTTGATATCTACCTATCATCACCATAATCATGGATAGCCATTAGTTGGGCACTTACTATGTGACAAGTCTTTAATGCAAGTCATTTCATTTAATCATTACAACTTACACAAAGTTGTAAAGTAGGTATTGTTAGCCCCACCATACTCAGAAAAGGTACAGGTACAAAGTGTCAGTGTCAGAACTCAAATCCAGGGCAGGGGCTGGCCTGGTGGTGCAGTGGTTAAGTTCGCATGTTCCACATCAGCAGCCTGGGGTTCGCCAGTTTGGATCCCGGGTGCAGACATGGCACCGCTTGGCAAGCCATGCTGTGGCAGGCATCCCACATACAAAGTAGAGGAAGATGGGCATGGATGTTAGCTCAGGGCCAGTCCTCAGCAAAAAATGAGGAGGATTGGCACCAGATGTTAGCTCAGGGCTAATCTTCATCAAAAAAAAAAAAATCCAGGGCAATCTGACAAGTTTCACCTCTGATTATTTCTGAAAACATGAAAAATGAAAACAAGATAAAGGTTTTTAAAAGCGGTTACTTATTTTTAAGTGAAAACAACTCCAACTTTTATTTTCTAAATTAATTATCTTCATTAAAAGTAGGAATGAGAAGGTTGTGTCTGTCATCTGTTCCAACTAACTTTGCTTAAAGAGGGCCCACAGAACTCTATGCCAGTAATTCTGAACTCAGCACTATAGTGTAGAAACTTATGAGGAAAAGGCTCCACAGTGGGAATAAAAAAGTTAATAGGACATACCTTCTGGTGGCAAAGAACTGAAATCCAGAAGCCACTTTCAGACAGTCACCTTGGCCCGGAATCAAGAGCTCTCCATTCTCCAAAAGAGGGATCAGCACGGAAACCTAAATCACAAAACGTCACTGATAAAGCTACTAACACAGACATAACAAAGAAACAAAAGAACTCTCTCTCCAAATGATAAGCACGTATCCTTGAAGGAAACCCCAGTTCTCATAGCGTGAACTGGGGTCAAAAGGCAGGTGGGAATGTCTGAGCCACCTACAATCTTATTCATTCAGCGGTCACTGAGTGTCTACTACAGACCAGAAACAAGCAGGACACTAACAATCCAGACATGACTGAGGCGTTAGAGCCTGGCGTCTGATGGGAGAGAGCCATGCAAACCACCATCCAGCATGATCAGTGTGATCACGATCAGTATACGCCCAGAGGTGTACAGAATGATATGTGAAGATAGTGGGTGACTGTAAATCAGAATGGAGTGGTTTAGAAGCAGGGCAGTGAAGCCATCCCAGAGGTAATGCCATTCACTGAGTCTTAAAGCACAAGCAGGAATTAGCCAGGTGTGGTGGGAGAAAAATAGCACATATACTCCAGGCAAAAATATTCAAGTGGATACAAACTTATATGCCTAAGAGTATGGCATAAGAGGATTCTGCTATGGTTAGGGCAGAATGGGCATATGAAGCCGTAGAAAAATACAAGGCTTAGAGATAGATGATAAAGGTCTCCTATGCTAAGCCAAGGAGTTTGAATTTTCTCATCAAAGTTTTTAAAAGAATTTTGGGCTAGAGGGAAAAATTATATTTTTTATTTTAGAAAACCAACTGTGCTGGGGCCGGCCCTGTGGCCAAGTGGTTAAGTTCGCGTGCTCTGCTTTGGCGGCCCAGGGTTTCACTGGTTCGGATCCTGGGCACGGACATGGCACTGCTCATCAAGCCATGCTAAGGCGTCATCCCACATGCCACAATTAGAAGAACCCACAACTAAAAATAGACAACTATGTACCAGGAGGCTTTGGGGAGAAAAAGGAAAAATAAAATCTTTAAAAAAAAGAGAGAGAGAGAGAGAGAAAACCAATAGTGCAACAATTAAGAAGATAAACTGAAAGGGAGATAGCCCAAAGGGAAAGAAGTGGAAAAAGACACTAATCAGGTAACAAAGGCAAGATGGCAACATAAATAGGTATATAGATAGACAGACAGACAGACAGAGATAGGAAAAAATAAGCAGCCCTTGGGCCAGCCTGGTGGAATAGTGGTTAATTAAGTTCACATGCTCCACTTCAGCAGCCTGGGGTTTGCAGGTTTGGATCCCAGGCACGGACCTACACCACTCATCAAGCCATGCTGTGGCAGTGACTCACATAAAAAATAGATGTTAGTTCAGGGACACTCTTCCTCAAGTACAAAGAGGAAGACTGGTGGGGCCAGCCCAGTGGCACGGTGATTAAGTTCACATGCTCCACTTTGACAGCCCAGGGTTTGTGGGTCTGGAAGCTGGGCGCAGACCTACACATCACTCATCAAGCCATGTTGTGCAGGCATCCCATGTACAAAACAGAGGAAGACTGGCACAGATGTCAGCTCAGTGACAATCTTCCTCAAGCAAAAAGAGGACGATTGGCAACAGATGTTAGCTCAGAGCCAACATTCCCCCTCCAAAAATAAATAAACAAGAAGCCCTGTGCTAAGGCAGTGGGATAGGAGAGAATAGAATAGAGACATAAGAAAAGATTACTAAGCAATATAAGACTAACTGAGAGGCTAGAAGCAGGAGACATGAAAGTTCTGACTTGGTACTGGGTGGCAGACAAAGGTGGTTCTGAGAAAGAGCAGACATGTTCCATTTTGGACATCCTGAACTTGCACTTCCCATGGGACATCCAAGTAAAGATTTCTCGACAAAAGTGTGGACTAGACATATGGATCTATGTCACGTGAGTTTATACAGGAAGTTTGAAAAGAAAAAACAAAGTAAGAAGAACAAAGAGCCAAGGAAGAGAGTTCTAAAATACCAGACATAATTTTATTAAGCACCACCTTTTTGTACATGTCTAAGAGATGAAAGGAAAGCTCCAAATAACATAGGGGCAACTCCAAGATAACTCCACACTTGAAACTGAAGAAAATCATCCTTGATGAGATCTGTAAAAGCTATCTTTAAATGGTAGTGGATTAACTATTAGTTGAGAAGTTCTGGAAACAACAAAATCACAATCAAGGGATTCATTTTTTAAGTAATCACAACTTCACTACAATGATAATTAAGTTTAAATATAATCAATTGAATCACATACCCTCTGGAAATAAACATATTAACAGAAAGGGAATGGTACACACAAAATGGAACTCAAAGTACAGGAATTTTCTGATGTTTATCAGACACTGAAAAAGCGAGACCAAGATAGAAACTGTCAGTTTGGTCTTGAATCTGGACTTGGTCATCAAAGAATGTACTTAGCCATGGGAAGGGATATCCCTAGGTTCCATCATGGCCTAGAGGGAATATCCCTTATGTTCATCTACCTTCTTTGGCTCTAATTCCATGATCCATGATCCTAATGACTTTACAGGTACCCTGATATCTAAAACAAACTGTCCAGGAAAGAGAACACTAAAAGGAGAAAAGACTCAAATACTTTTAAATTGGCCTTGTGGTTTATATTTGCTTTATTTTTAAGTCTCATTGGTAGGAGTCAGTCTTGGCTCTGGGCTTATTAAGAAAACTATTTCCAGGGGCCGGCCCTGTGGCTGAGTAGTTAAGTTCATGCACTCCACTGCAGCAGCCCAGGGTTTTGCTGGTTTGGATCCTGGGCGCGGACATGGCACCGCTCATTAAGCCATGCTGAGGTGGCATCCCACATGCCACAACTAGAAGGACCTACAACTAAAAATATATACAACTGTGTTCTGGGGGGTTTTGGGGAGAAAAAGGGAAAATAAAATCTTTTAAAAAAAACTATTTCCAGCCCTTCAAAACAGAGCATTAAGATTCTAGAACATGGTCATCTAACTGTGAGGCCCTGTCTCGTCCATAACCCCATTACATTTTTACCTCATCACACTCTAAAATCATCACAATACACAGTATATATAACCACTCCTTCCCTCTCATATCTCCCTAAACCTAGACACACACACACACACAATTATTCTCATATCCAAGAAGGGAAAAGTGCATATGCAGTTAACTTTAGCGTTCACATTAAAAGAAAATTAAAACCAATCTCAGGAAAACCTGCCCAAAGGAAGAATTTCTCATTCTTCAATATAGTTTGTTGTCATAGTTTACAGAATACAGAGGAAACAAGGACTGCCTCCATAACTAAATTTTATACACACTAGAAATGATCTTTTTTAAAACCAAAATATACATCCAGATATCTTCTTTAAGGAACAAAGACAAGCACGCTCGTATTACATCATCTCCCCCTTCATCGGTCCTCAGGTCACTGCTCTACAGACGCTGGAGCTGGGAAGCAAAGTCTCAAAGTTCTCAACGTTATCTGTAATATGGGTAAGCTGTTTCCCACAGCGTTTATTCTTAGAAAGGCTGTGAAACTGGTCACATATTCGACTACTACAGGAACAGTTCAAGCCGAATTTTATTAATTATTTTATCAAACAAGACATCAACCAAGTAACCCAAGACCTCAAATCAGATTAGACAGGTAAACATGAACGAGCTTCCCACAACATATCGTCTCTAATCAAACACCTATGTTGTTTAAATCATCCCCCAGAATCACTATTTACAAAATGCTCCTCAAAGACAGGAAATTAGCCAGTGATTAGTGAGATGACATACCACGTCTAAGGGGGCATAGTCAATATCCTCCAGAAGGATCCAGTGTCCCTTTGTGGCTGCCTGTGTCAGGGTGCCAGGCTGCCACACAAACTCTCCTGGGACATCTGTGCAGCGATACATTCCCAGTAGCATCTGTAGAAAGAAGATAAAGTACTAAAACCACACACCTGAGTTGTCAATACCACATCCTTTGATTAATCCCATTAAACCTCTATAGGGATATAGGCAGGCACTTGAGGTTTTCACAGCTATAGTCCCATTAGTTACGAGGAAGACCAATAACTATTGTCATATTCCCTTAGCAAAAACAATATTTTAATGCAAATATTTACAAGCATACTAACCCATCAAAATCTGCAATTTCTTAATTACCTTACTGTCAGTCTGATCTCCAAGCTGGACTTTGAGAAGTTGAGGGGGCTTCCTTCTACCCGTCATTGCAGCTAGATGTTCAACTAAAGAAGTTTTGCCACATCCTATTGGTCCTTCCAACAACACAGCATTCTGAGAAGCTACTGCCATAGCCAGAGTCTGAAGATTTTTGCAGACGGACTCAACCAGCACATAAGACCTAAAGGCCAGCTCCTGTTCACGAGAAGAATTCCTATTACCAGCCTAAGGAGGCAAGTGAAAAACAAAGGCATGTCAAAAGGAGTCTTTCCAAAAAAAAGTCTTTCCTCTAAATGGCACAAGTTAATTTTCACGACAATGTTTTCATTGCTCTTTACATAACCCTCTGCCAATAAATTAGTATATAATAATAGGTATATTATCCAAGTAAGGATCTGGCTTTTTCCCTTTCCTTTCCCACCACTCCCCCAGAAGGAGCAGGGCAGCAGAATTTGCTAACAAATTTAATAAAAGGTCTCCCAACATTTAAGAAGGCGAAAAGCGGATGCATGAGGGATGGGGGCAAACCTCATCTGTCATAACTGGGTTTTTGTTTTTCTCTATCTCACCATATTCTTGGATAGCTAAGATCAAGAATGCACATAATACATTTACTAGACAATAAGGGAAATACGGACACTATAAGGATATTTTACACTATAAAATTGTTAAATATTTTGTGGGGGGAGGGTACGGAGGGGGAAGTGGTGTACCCACAACATGACTAACAAAAATGTACAACTGAAATCTCACATGGTTGTAATCTATCATAACATTAATAAAAAAAAAAAAAAAATTGTTAAATATTTTTTCAGGTATGATAAAAAAAAATAGCCCTGATTCTAAGTCCTTTTTTTTTAGATATATACATACTGCAATGTTTAGGGATGAAATGATGTGATTGCTGGAAGTTGCTTCAAAATAACATGATATGGGGAAAGTGTGCAGGAACATAAATGAAACGTAACTGATCACAAATCTAAAATTACTGAAGCTGGGTGATAGGTACATGAGGGTTCATCAAACCATTCTTTCTACTTTGGAATATGTTTGACATTTTCCATAACGAAAGGTTAAAAAAAAAATTTTAACGGGTATAGAGTTTCACTTCTGTAAGATGGAAAAGTTCTGGAGTTTATTTGCATAACAATGTAAATATACTTAACATCACTGAAGTGTACACTTAAAAATGTTTAAATGGTAAATGTTATGTGTGTTTTACCACAACTAAAAATTGTTTAAATAATAATACATCTAATATAACAGGAGAAAAGGATCTCTTGAAAAACTAGAATGATTATTAACTTTTAAGAAACAGTAACTTCTCAAATATGGCTAGTCTCCTAAAGATTTGTGTTAAACAAAATGAGATTCAGGGCTGGAAGTTCCTGAACGTTCTGCAGGGCTGTTACTCTCAGCAATTTAGCAGGCAGGCTGGGCCACAGCACCATTCTGCGCTTCTGCCCCAGTGCCCTGCCCCTGCTACCCAACACCAAGCCCAGGCCAACCAGAATCCTTCCCCATGTTAAAATTGGAACGCCCCAAACCTATTCTATGTTATAAGAGTGGTTAAGGGTAGGAGGAAGGGGTCTTAGTGCCTAGAGGAAAACACAGGGGCTTTGCAAATGCTGGTTTCTTAGTGCTGGTTACACAGATATATTCAGTTTATAAGTAATCATGGAGCTATACACTGAAGATGTGCACTTTGTTAAATGTATACAATACTTTAATTTTTTTTTAATTGTACTGCCCAGTAACTAACTAATGTTTCAAGGAACAACCACGCATTTGTTTTGAGAAGAAAACTGGGTTGATCTGATCATCAAAGAAAATGACAACTGACTAAAGACTAGTAGGGAAAAACAGACTGACTCCCAATGTTCCAGATTATGGCACCAGATAATGATCTATAAGCCTTTCAAAAGTGTTGTCTGGAGCCACACTCTTGGAAAGAAGGTCATTCCATATGGCAGGGGTTAAGTTTACTACAGATACTAGCCTCCCACACAATAGGGAAAGAGAGCATTCTGATAGAAAGAGGCTGCTGGGAGTTATACATGGGCCTAGCCCTGCTCCGCCAAAGGGCAGCCCAAGGGTCTCCAGGCAAGTCATTCTGCCTTTGTTTTACATGAATATGGTAAAACATGTGCCACCCAACTTCACATGGTTGTCACAGCAAGTATATGAGAGGATATATGGAAGAGCTTCACTAAAGTTAAGAGCATCACACAGGCATCATTACAGTTTCTAATTTAACACTGAATAGGGACAAAGGGAATATCAGAGAGGAGAGCCCTGGGTAAACTTCTCTTAATCTCTCCCTGAACTTTTTTCTTTTTTTTTGAGGAAAGTTAGCCCTGAGCTAACTACTGCCAATCCTCCTCTTTTTGCTGTAGAAGCCTGGCCCTGAGCTAACATCCGTGCCCAGCTTCCTCTACTTTATATGTGGGACTCCTACCACAGCATGGTGTGCCTGTGGTGCCATGTACGCACCCATGATCCGAACTGGCAAACCCCAGGCTGCTGAGAAGCGGAACGTGCAAATTTAACCACTGCGCCACCGGGCCAGCCCATCCCTGAACGTTTTTGTAAATAGAACAGCAACTTGGCAAACTCGATTTGGCTCACACCTATGACACAGAGCCCAACCAAGGGAAAAAGCACACTCAGTGTTTAGAAGAGGGAAGGGGGCACACACCCTACTGATGCCAACACACCTGATCTCCAAAGGTTGGTGGCTGCCCAGGCAGCACCACACCACAGACAGCAGTCACCCTGGAGGAGAGGTCAGCTGAAACAAGGTGCCCCTGTAAGTACTGCAGGTCCTTTTCCTTACGCCAAAGGGAGGTTTCTGGATTGGCCAAAACCAAGGCCTTCTCCAAATCCTGCAGTTGGGCCTCTTCCAGCAACCTGAGGGAAATCAGGATCTCATCAATTACATTAATGCACAGAAAAGCCACATCAAGATCTCCAGGAATGCTCCTGCTTACCTCAACCTGAAATGGATCAGTTCCTCACTATTAAAAATCTTCTTAAGGAATGACAACTTGTGCTCTTCATTCATACAGGTGACCAAAGCAAGACAATTGGCTGTGTACCTGGAGAAAACCACAGATTATAAACTCAGGACCTGCAGGTGACACTACAGAATAAAGAAAATTTGCTAGGCAAGAAAATACTAGAAAAGGAAATCTTATAGAAGTAATATAACACATTTAAGCATAGAAAATGCAAATCAGGCACGATGAATTCACTTGACAGAACACGAAAAAGGCAGAACTCCACTCATATCATCTCATTTTCCTCTGAAGTGACACACGATTAAGGAAAGGAAATAAGAATCCAAATTTGGGGGATTTTTTTGTTCTGTCACCAGAATAAAAGTAACAAATTTTAAATGCTTTCCTTTCCTTCCTCATGCACACAACTCTATACTCCCTCTACCATCCCCACATTGTATCACAGGAAAAGTCCAAAGGTACTCACCAGCGGACCAAGGTGTCATGGCTTCTGAGGAGAGGGACACATACACTCCAATCCCAGAGCTCCCGGAACACACACTGTTCTTGCTGTAGAAACTTGTAGGCTGCTTCCATTAGGTCACGGAGCTTCATCCGCCTGCGCCCATAGCGGACTGGATTAGCATCTGAACTCTCTAGGAAGAGTCTCTGAAAGACTGGAGAAGAGTCCTTGAAATACCTCAGGGCAAACCTTCAAAAGAGAGAGTATTTTCATTTGCTAGTGAGGATATCAAAGTATACATCTCCACTTATGACACAGGACAGCACAACATAACAGGAAATCCCAAAGGTCTGAGAATAAAGAAAGACGAATGTTAAAGCCAGCTAGTCCTAAGATTCTATCCTGTTCAAGGTCAGGAACCAAGATCACAGCATAAGATAGCTGACTAAGAGGATACAAAACCCACAGTACTATCACAAGTGTTTACTACTGAAAATGCACTAATTTTCAACAAACACTTATTGACTTCTCACTGTGAGCCAGACACTGTGTTACATACTTGGCATACAAAACTAAGGAGAAATTTTCCTTTCTAGTTTCTTGAAAACTTTCATGCAGGGGCTGGCCTGGTGGCACAGCGGTTGTTTGCACGTTCTGCTTCTCGGCGGCCTGAGGTTCACCGGTTCGGATCCCGGGTGCGGACACGGCACCACATGGCACACCATGCTGTGGTAGACATCCCATGTATAAAGTAGAGGAAGACGGGCACGGACGTTAGCTCAGGGCCAGCTTTCCTCCGCAAAAAGAGGAGGATTGGCAGTAGTTAGCTCAGGGCTAATCTTCCTCAAAAAAAATACAAAAAACAAAAAACTTTCATGTAAATTTAATGTTCTTAAAGTAGAAAATGTAGCAGAGGAGTTTGCTATCTAGGAAGGAAGACAGTCACTTACAAAAACAATGAGAGGCACAAAGAAAAAAGATTCAATTGAACCTGGGGGAGTCAAGAAGAGATGCTTTAGCTGCATCTTAAAAGATGAAGAGGAGATCCTCATGAAATACAAAGAAAGGCAATAAGAGAGAAAAGGAGGGACAAAAAGCTACAAGACATACAGAAAACAATTAGCAAAAATGGCAGAAGTCCTTCCATATCAGTAATTACTTTAAATGTAAATAAATGGTTTAAACTGCCAATCAAAAGACGCAGATTGGGGGCCAGTCCCATGGCCGGGTGGTTAAGTTTGTATGCTCCGCTTCGGCTGCCCAGGGTTTCGCTGGTTTAGATCCTGATCATGGACATGGCATCGCTCATCAAGCCATGCTGAGTCGGCATCCCACATAACACAACCAGAGGCACTCACAACTAGAATATACAACTATGTATTGAGGGACTTTGGGGAGAAGAAGAAGAAAAAGGAAAAAAAAAAGATCGGCAACAGATGTCAGCTCAGGTGCCAATCTAAAGAAAAGGACAGACTGGTTGAATGGATAAAAAAACAAGATTAAACTACATGCTATCTACTTTGGATCTAAGGACACACACAGGCTAAAAGTTAAGAGATTAAAAAAAAAAAATCCATGCAAATGGTAACTAAAGAGGAGTAGGATTGGCTATATTAGTATCAGACAAAACAGACTTTAAGTCAAAAACTGTTAAAAAGAGACAAAGACATTATATAAAGATAAAAGGATCAATTCACCAAGAAGACACTACAATTCTAAACATTTATGGACTAAACAGCAGAGCTCCTAAAGATATGAAGCAAACTTTGACAGAATTGACAGGAAAAATAGCAAGACAAGAATAGTAGACCTCAATACCCAACTTTCAACAATGGATAGAACAAGACAGAAGATGAATAAGGAAATAGAGGACTTGAACAACACTATAGATGAAGTGAACCTAACACACACAGACAGAAGATTCCATCCAACAAAAGCAAAATATACATTCTTCTTACATGCACATGGATCATTCTACAGGATAGATAGACCACATGTTAGGACACAAAACAAGTCTCACCAAATTTTAAAATACTAAAATTACACAAAATAGCTTTTCCTGTCACAAGGGAATGAAACTGGAAATCCACAGCAGAAAGAAAACTGGAAAACCCTCAAATATACAGAAATTAAACAACACAGTCTTAAACAACCAATGGATCAAATAAGAAATCACAAGAGAAATTAGAAAGTACCTTGACACAAATAAAACCAAAGCACAACATGCCAAAACCTATGGGGTACAGCAAAAGCTTTGCTAAGAAGGAAGTTTATAGCTATAAACATGTATATTAAAAAAGATCTGAAGTTAACAACCTAACACCTCAAGGAACTAGAAGAAGAACAAACTGAATCCAAAGCTAACAGAAGGAAGGAAATACCAAAAATTAGAGTAGAGACAGAAAACAGAAAAACAATAGGAAAAAAAATCAACAAAACTAAGTGCTGGTTTTTGAAAAGATCAAGAAAAGTGAGAAACTCTTAGGTTAACTACGAAAAAAAGAAGACTCAAATAACTAAAGTCAGAAGGGAAAGAAAGGACATCACCATCCATGCCACATAAATAAAACAGATTATAAGAAAATATTGTGAACAATTACACATCAACCAATTGGATAACCTAGCAGAAATAAATAAATTCCTAGAAACACACCATCTTCCAAGATTGAATCATGAAGAAATAGAAAATATGAAGGGACTGATAACTACTAAGGAATTCAATCAATAATCAAAAACTTCCCAACAAGGGACAGCCCAGGATCAGATGGCTTCACAGGAGAATTCTACCAAACATTTAAAGAATTCACACCAATCCTCAAACTCTTCCAAAAGCTTGAAGAGGGAGGAATACTTCCAAGTCCATTTTATGAAGTCAGCATTAACCTGATACGAAAGCCAGACAAAGAGACTACAACTACAGACCAATATTCCTGATGAATATTGATGCAAAAGTCTTCAACGAAAGAGTAGCAAACCAAATTCAACAGCATATCAAAAAGATTATACACCATACCCAAGTGGGATTCATTCCTGGAACACAATGATAAATCAATATACAAAAATCACGTAACACATATTAACAGAATAAAAGAAAAAACACATGATGATCTCAACTGATGTAGAAAAAGCATTTCACAAGATTCAATACTCTTTCATGATAAAAACACTCACCAAACCAGTAACACAAGGAAACTATCTCAATGTAACAAAGGTCATATATGAAAAGCCCACAGCTAACGTCATAATCTATGCTGACAGACTGAATGCTTTTCCTCTAAGATCAGGAACAAGACAAGCAGGCCCACTCTCATCACCTCTATTCAACATAGTACTGGAAATCCTAGTCAAAGCAATTAGACAAGGAAAAGAAATAAGAGGCATCCAAAATGTAAAGGAAGAAGCAAAATTATCTCTGGTCACAGATGACATAATCTTAGATGTAGAAATCCACAAATATTCCACAAAAAAACAAACCTGTTAGAACTAACAAAATCAGCAAAGGTGCAGGATACAACATCAACACACAAAAATATGCCAGGTTTCTATATTCTAATGATGAACAATTAGAAAAGTAAATTAAGAAAACAGTTCCATTTACAATAGTGTCAAAAATAATAAAATACTTAGGAATAAACCTAACCAAGGAGGTGACAGACTTGTACACTGACAACTACAAAACACTGCTGAAAGAAATTAAAGACATAAATAAATGGAAACACATCCCAAGTTCAGGGATTAGAAGACCATAACTGGGCCCACCCATTTTTGCTCTTTCCAATTAAAGACAGACAGCACTGATGTGGATCCACATGCCCAGGACAAACTGGCAGCAAACGCAAAACTGAATCCGAGAAATTAAACCCAATACAATCCAAATGAACTTGCATGATTATTCTTTCCCTCCTGGGATTATAATCATTAGCTATAACATGCTGTTAAGATCAAGTTCTGTATAAGTCAGTCAACAAATACTTGAATGGCAGGGCCAGCCCCATGGTGTAGTGGTTAAGTTTGGTGCACTCTGCTTCAGCGGCCCAGGGTTCCTAGGCTCAGATCCCATGCGTAGACCTACACCACTCGTCAGCCATGCTGTGGCAGTGACCCACATACAAAATAGAGGAAGACTGGCACAGATGTTAGCTCAGGGTGAATCTTCCACACCAAAAAGAAAAACCAAAAAAACTTGAATGATTCACAGAGGATGAGTAGACAGCACCACAAAGTAGGAAAAAAGCATGGGCTTTGAAATCGCCAATGTAGGACTGAATTCCAGCCCTGCCACTTTCTAGCAAGGGGACTTTGGGCAAGTTATTTAACATCTCTGAGCCTCAGTCTCTTCATCTGTAAAATGAGAATAACACCTAACCTCTGAGGGTTGGAGCCATTATCTATAAAAGACAAGAGTACTTGTAGTAGTGCTGTTTTACTAACGAAAGGCAGCTTCCACAAAATTTGCATGCCATGATTGAGAGAAGAGTGTGCTGAAGGGACTTGCAAGGACCAGGGAGAGGGGAGACATAAGAGAAAGGAGAAACAAACTAAAAGAAAAAGCAAAGAACTAAAAGATGCAAAATCTAAAAGTAAAGTACAATCAGAAATTAAAATTCTCTGGAAAGAACATCAGAGGAAAAAAGATCAACACATAATGTAGTTTATTAACCATCTGAAACTGTCTACAAAGCTACTGCTGAAGAAACTTGGGAACATAAGTTTAACCAAGGCGAAGAATGGAAAGTTAGAAATGAACGAGATGATTTTTTTTAGAAGACAACTTTGAAACCTAATATATCAGAATAAAGAAAGCATCAACAGACCAGGACTGTTCTCAGAGTCCTGACAAAAAAAATCTGTCAGAGTGAAAAATGTGTTCAAGGACTCTAGATGCAAAAACAGTAAGGAACAAACAACAACAACAAAATGGTATGCTTGTGCGGTGAAGGATGTGTTAACTAACCTTACCGTGGTAAACATTTCACAATATACTTGTGTGACAAACCATCTGTATACCTTAACCTTACACGTTATATGTCAATATCTCAATAAAGCCAAGGGGGAAAAACCAGTAATGAACAACTAGCATGAGCAAGGGAAAAAAAAAGAAAAAAAGAACTGTCTTGTTAAGACTACTGAGGTATCTCATGGAAGTCTGGAACAGGTAGACAGCTTGGCCTCCGAAAGAGGTGTGAACCCAGAAATGAATGGCACTAGGACCCGAGGGAGACTGACTGGGCTCCTCCCTTCCAGCCTCTCGTTTTTTTCTAGATTTTCATCCCCATCCCATTTCTCTTCTCTTCATTCTTCCTCTCCTGGCTCCCCCTCCACAATCTGTCACAGTACAAAACCTTCTCTAATTTCCAAGAGGATAATGCACTCATTTTTCTAACTTTAATGATTTCCTTGCTCCTCTTAAGTATTTGGCTCACACCTCTACTAACATATTGTATTCAATTGTTTGCAAGTACAGGAACCCATTACATTTAACTTTCTTACCACCATGATGTGGCCCAGAGCTTAAAAGAAAGGATTTCTATATTTATCTATTGAATGAATGACTGCACTCTATCTAAATACATTAGGCATATTTCCTCTAGAGAAGAAATTTGGGGCATGTGCCTAATCAATCAGCTATATTTCTTTTTTTATTCTTTTTTTTTTTTTTTTGAGGAAGATTAGCCCTGAGCTAACTGCTGTCAATCTTCCTCTTTTTGCTGAGGAAGACTGGCCCTGAGCTGACATCCATGCCCGTCTTCCTCTACTTTATATATGGGACGCCTACCACAACAAGGCTTTTGCCAAGCGATGCCATGTCCACATTCGGGATCCAAACCGGCGAACCCTCGGCTGCTGAGAAGCGGAACATGCGAACTTAACTGCTGCGCTACCGGGCTGGCCCCAAGCAGGTGTATTTCTTAAAACTAAAAATCAAAATCCCATTCCAAATCACTACTAAAAGTTCATTTTACATTGTGCACTGATTCATCATTTACATATGCTTTTGGGGGGTTTTTTTTGGCTTGTTTTTAAGTTACTCTATCGCAGGCACTTTTGTAAGCTGCATTATACCATTTCTGGAACATAAATAAAATACAAAATAAAATATACCGCCTTGGCAAAATGAAAAGAAGAAAAAGTGTGTGCCTCACATTCCTTTAATAAGGACATAAAATCTGAAGCTGATGGGAAACCAGACGTAGCTAATCCATCATTTTAATGATTCTCAAACACAATCCAGGAGCACTCTACCATAAAGACTTAAGAGAAGTGGGTGTTTAAGTTACCCACATGTCAATCCCACAGGGTAAGTATAGATAGTCAGCACATCCTGTGAAACAGTACCACAATCAAATATATCTAAATGATTAAAGCACCGCATGAAGCCACATCCCAATTTTCCATCAACCCACAGCATATGTTCCTGATTACCATGTATGATGGTGATCTTCACTTTGCTATCTATTTTATAGTTCCATTAAACTGGGCCCATTTTTTTCCTCCCCTTTTAGAAAAGCTCATACAAAGTATGGTTTTTCCCTACACCTCCATTTCTAATGCCCTCATTCAAGGACTAGACTAGAGACTATGCTTTCAAGAAAGCCATGGGGCTGGCCTCATAGCTGAGTGGTTAAGTTCACGTGTTCCGCTTTGGCGGCCCAGGGTTTCGCCAGTTCGGACCCTGGGCGCGGACATGGCACCGCTCATCAGGCCATGCTGAGGTGGCATCCCACGTGCCACAACTAGAAGGACCCACAACTAAAAATATACAACTATGTACTGGGGGGCTTTGGAGAGAAAAAGGAAAAACAAAATCTTGAAAAAAGAAAACACAGCCAGAGGGTACTTACTGTGTTGATGAAAACTAGATAAAGAAGAGATGGATATAAGAGATGCTCCTACTAGTACACAGAACATTATTCATGTTTAGAGGGAAAGTTCTTTATCTTCTCAAGCTCAAAACCCCTGACACTCATTTTGCTGCCTCTTCTGACTATTCCACATAAACCATATTTTACTTTCAATTTAAAAGAGAAAGCCGGGTGTGGTGGCACGTGCCTGTAGTTCCAGCTACCCGGGAGGCTGAGGCAGGACTGCTTTGAGCCCAGGTTCTGAGCTGTAGTGTGCTATGCTGATCGGGTGTACACACTAAGTTCAGCATCTATGCAGTTGCCTCCTGGGAGCAGGGGACCACCAGGTTACCTAAGGAGGTGTGAACCGGCCCAAACTGGAAATGGAGCAGGTCAACAGAGAAATTATTAGAATCCAGTTTTGTTTTTTTTTCAAAGATTGGCACCTGAGCCAACAACTGTTGCCAATCTTTTTTTTTTCCTTTGTCTTCTCCCCAAAGCCTCCTAGTACATAGTTGTATATTTTAGTTGTGAGTGCCTCTGGTTGTGCTATGTGGGACGCCGCTTCAACATGGCCCGATGAGTGGTGCCATGTCCGCATCCAGGATCTGAACCAGCGAAACCCTGGGCCACTGAAGCGGGGCGCACGAACCCAAGCACTCGGCCACGGGGCCAGCCCCTAGAATCCAGTTCTAACATACCTTCTTACCACAATGGTTTGGACAGATTTATAGAAAGTTGGAAAGGACACTAGAGCTCTTCTAACCCATCCCCTTCAGCTTCTTCAGCAAGCAAGAAATCTCATCCATCTAAAGTAGATGCTATAAGAGCCTCAGCTAAAACTCATTTAGATCTGCCTTACATGTATGTCTTACCAGATGGAACAATCCTTGAGGGCAAGGAACCAATCTTGGCCATTTTTCCAGATCTGTCTTGATGGCCAAGCCTTAAAAGAAAACTAGTAAATGGTCACTGAACTGAGCTGGATAAACGGATTCTACGGTAATTTTTTTTATAAAATAGTACCACTTATCTCTCTCCTTTCTGTATTTCCCCCCTTCCTTACTTCTCAGCTGAGACTCCTCTTTACTTCCCAGGGGAGAGCAGGTTCTACCAACTCAAGGAGAAACATGAAGAAGAATAAAACTATTACTCACAATAGCATTTCTATACTCCAGTAATGAACCAACAGAAAAAGAACTCAAGAATACAATACCATTCACAATCGCAACAAAAAGAATAAAATACCTTGGGGTAAATTTAACTAAGGAAGTGAAGGATCTATATAATGAAAATTACAAGGCTTTTCTGAAAGAATTGGATGACGACATAAGGAGATGGAAAGACATTCCATGGACATGGATTGGTAAAATAAACATAGTTAAAATGTCCATTCTACTTTAAAGCAATCTACAGATTCAAAGCCATCACCATCAGAATCCCAATGACATTCTTTACAGAATTAGAACAAAGAATCCTAAAATTCATATGGGGCAACAAAAGACCCCGAATTTCTAAAGCAATCCTGAGAAAAAAGAACAAAACGGGAGGCATCACACTCCCTAACTTCAAAACTTACTACAAAGCTACAGTAATCAAATCAGCATGGTACTGGTACAAAAACAGGTGCACAGATCAATGGAACAGAATTGAAAGCCCAGAAATAAAACCACACATCTATGGACAGCTTATTTTTGACAAAGGAGCTGAGGGCATACAATGGAGAAAAGAAAGTCTTTTCAACAAATGGTGCTGGGAAAACTGGAAAGCCACAGGTAAAAGAATGAAAATTGACCATTCTTTTTCACCATTCACCAAAATAAACTCAAAATGGATCAAAGACTTAAAGGGGAGACCTGAAACCATAAGGCTTCTGGAAGAAAACGTAGGCAGTACACTCTTGACATCAGTATTAAAAGGATCTTTTCGAACACCATGCCTTCTCAGAGAAGGGAAACAATAGAAAGAATAAACAAATGGGACTTCATCAGATTAAAGAGCTTCTTTTAGGCAAATGAAAACAGGATTGAAACAAAAAAACAACCCACTAACTGGGAAAAAATATTTGCAAGTCATATATCTGAGAAAGGCTTAATATCCATAATATAGAAAGAACTCTCACAACTCAACAACAAAACATCAAACAACCCAATCAAAAAATGGGCTGGAGACATGAACAGACATTTCTCCAAAGAAGATATACTGATGGCCAATAGGCACATGAAAAGATGCTCATCATCGCTGATCATCAGGGAAATGCAAATCAAAACTACACTAAGATATCACCTTACACCCATTAGAATGACAAAAATATCTAAAACTAATAGCAACAAATGTTGGAGAGGTTGCGGAGAAAAAGGAACCTTCATACACTGCTGGTGGGAATGCAAACCGGTGCAGCCACTATGGAAAACAGTATGGAGATTCCTCAAAAAATTAAAAATAGAACTACCATACGAACCAGCCATCCCACTACTGGGTATTTATCCAAAGAGCTTGAAGTCAGAAATCCCAAAAGTCCTGTGCACCCCAATGTTCATTGCAGCACTGTTTACAATAGCCAAGACGTGGAAGCAACCTAAGTGCCCATCAACAGACGAATGGATAAAGAAGATGTGGTACATATATACAATGGAATACTACTCAGCTGCAAAACAGAACAAAATCATTCCATTTGCAATAACATGGATGGACCTTGAGGGAATTATGTTAAGTGAAATAAGCCAGCGAGAGAAGGATAATCTGTGTATGACTCTACTCATATGAGGAATTTAAAATTATGGACTAAGAACAGTTTAGTGGATACCAGGGGAAAGGTGGGGTGGTGGGTGGGCACAGAGGGTGAAGTGGTGCACCTACAACATGACTGACAGACATTAATGTACAACTGAAATTTCACAAGATTGTAACCTATCAATAACTCAATAAAAAAAAAAGAAACTATTACTCACGGGAGGACGTCAGGATGGTTACCGATGAGTTTGCTCATTGACACACAGAGCCGTTCATGTAGATCATGGTTGACTTGGCCTCCGGCTTTAATGGCTTCAGCATTCCTTTCCAGCAAATCCAAAAGGAGAGGGCGCAGCTGGCGACCAATCAGCAGAGTACAGTCCTTATCCAGAAGTAACTGTGCTAAGGTACTCAGGATACACTGGCGATCTTGAGGTGTCCATACCTGAGAGAAGGGCAAAACAAAAGATCTAGGTCAACAATGTTTGCACTGCTACAGAAGCACAAAGAGCCCTGGCTTAGAGTCAAAATATCCAATTTCCAGACTTCGTAAGTGACCTTATCTTAAAAAATACAGTGGGATTTATTTTTCAATAGAGGACTAGAGTTAATTTAACGTAAAGTCTATTAAAAGTTCAGTCCACTGGGGTTTGAGATAAAAGAACTGACACCAGGATTCCATGTAAAATGCTAGGCAGCTGCCCTAAAAAATAATGTTTCAGAATCTCAACATTCTTGAGGGAATCCAGCGTTTCTACCACCTTCTTTGCTCTTGAAGGAAAAACGTAGAAATTAAATGAAAAAAAAATGCAGTTAGTATGCAAAAGTGCCAACTCTCTTGAGGAAAGGATCAAGATAAGAAATCAATTCCCACAAACGAGCGAGGACACATCCCTATGAAAGTTTCAGCCTCTTATAAATAAACATGATAGATCCAAAGTAGACAGCCACACTTTGATAAGAAAGATGAAACAGACCAAAAAATTCTAGTGCCTGGGCTCAGAATGTCTATAAGCACAAACGGGAAAACTGAAGTGTGTGAAAAGTCTCAAATTGCTGGTATGTATGCAGGTCTGCATAACCCGTGCTGCCCACCAATGTGACAGCAGGTTTAAACTACCTAAGAGACACAGCCTCTGACCTCGCAAGTCCAATGCTATGAATTTATCCAAAGGAGTTTCACTCTAAATAGTTATCCTACAGGAGTGCAGCTTGAACACAACCTAAATACCATATGCAAAAGAGTAACAATTTTCTCCAAAATTATCTCTCGGAAGAGAAAAGGTCACCCTTCAATTGAGCTCTTACAAAGTCTTCCAAATTACAGGGCATTCTCTCATAAAAACACCTAGTTCTGAATAAAGCACTGATTGGAGAAAAATATTATCTTGCAACAATTTCTATCAATATTAGTTCTGCTTTTTTTTTAGGAGGCCACCTGAAGGATTTCATAAGAATGGAAGCAAGGAAATTTAACAGATTTGGTCATGATTCACAGGGGCATGACCTCAAATTTTCAACTCCTGAATGTCGTTATAAACAAGCCCTCTAAAGATATGATTTAAAAAGTAATATACACAACTGGAAGGACTCACAATTAAAATGTACAACTATATGCTGGAGGGATCTGGGGAGTAAAAAAAAAATATTGGCAACAGTTGTTAGCTCAGGTGCCAATAAAAAAAAAAAGTAATGTATTAAGGGTTTACATTGTAAAGAAAAAGAAACACATCATCTACCAAATGAAATTATTTTTTTTATTAAAGTTATGATAGATTACAACCTTGTGAGATTTCAGTTGTACATTACTGTTAGTCATGTTGTGGGTACACCTCTTCCCCCTTTGTGCCCTCCCCCCCACCCCCCCTTTTCCCTGGTAACCACTGATCAGATGTCCTTGTCAATATGTTAACTTCCACCTATGAATGGTGTCATATAGAGTTCGTCTTTCTCTGACTGGCTTATTTCGCTTAACATAATACCCTCGAGGTCCATCCATGTTGCTGCAAATGGGCCAATTTTGTCTTTTTTTATGGCTGAGTAGTATTCCATTGTGTATATATACCATATCTTCTTTATCCAATCATCAGTTTCTGGGCATGTAGGTTGGTTCCATGTCTTGGCTATTGTAAATAATGCTGTGATGAACATAGGGGTGCAAGGGACTCTTGGGATTTCTGATTTCAGGTTCTTAGGATAGATACCCAGTAATGGGATGGCTGGGTCATAGGGTATTTCTATTTTTAACTTTTTGAGAAATCTCCATACTGTTTTCCATAGTGGCTGTACCAGTTTGCATTCCCACCAACAGTGTATGAGGGTTCCTTTTTCTCCACAACCTCTCCAACATTTATCGCTTTTGGTTTTGGATGTTTTTGCCAATCTAACGGGTGTAAGGTGATATCTTAGTGTAGTTTTGATTTGCATTTCCCTGATGATTAGCGATGATGAACATCTTTTCATGTGTCTATTGGCCATATTTATATCTTCTTTTGAGAAATGTCTGTTCATGTCCTCTGCCCATTTTTTGATCGGGTTGTTTGTTTTTTTGTTGTTAAGCCGTGTGAGTTCTTTGTATATTATGGAGATTAACCCTTTGTCGGATAAGTGGCTTGTAAATATTTTTTCCCAATTAGTGAGCTGTTTTTTTGTTTCAATCCTGTTTTCCCTTGCCTTGAAGAAGCTCTTTAGTCTGATGAAGTCCCATTTGTTTATTCTTTCTATTGTTTCCTTCAGCTGAGGAGTTATAGTGTCCGAAAAGATTCTTTTCAAACTGATGTCAAAGAGTGTACTGCCTATATTCTCTTCTAGAAGACTTATTGTTTCCGGCCTAATCTTTAGGTCTTTGATCCATTTTGAGTTTATTTTGGTGTGTGGTGAAAAAGAATGGTCAATTTTCAATCTTTTGCATGTGGCTGTCCAGTTTTCCCAGCACCATTTGTTGAAGGGACTTTCCTTTCTCCATTGTAGGCCCTCTGCTCCTTTGTCAAAGATTAGCTGTCCATAGATGTGTGGTTTTATCTCTGGGCTTTCAATTCTGTTCCATTGATCTGTGCACCTGTTTTTGTACCAGTACCATGCTGTTTTGATCACTGTAGCTTTGTAGTATGTTTTGAAATTGGGGATTGTGATTCCGCCGGCTTTGTTTTTCTTGCTCAGGATCGCTTTAGCAATTCGCGGTCTTTTGTTGCCCCATATGAATTTTAGGATTCTTTCTTCAATTTCTGTGAAGAATGTTCTTGGGATTCTGATTGGGATAGCATTGAATCTGTAGATTGCTTTAGGTAGTATGGACATTTCTACCAAATGAATTTTAAAAAGCACTATTGCCCTAGACATGTTATACAAATGGATACTCTTGGGGTGGGAAAAAACTCTCCAGCGAGAATATCATTTAATGAACTTTTACTTCAAAAGGTAATCTGGAAAACTGTATTAGAGAAAATAGATATTTAACTTTTCATTTTATTTTATTTTTTAAAGATTGGCACCTGACCTAACAATTGTTGCCAATCTTTTTTTTTCCTTCTTCTCCCCAAAGCCCCCCAGTACATAGTTGTACATTCTAGTTGTGAGTGCCTTTGGTTGTGCTATGTGGGATGCTGCCTCTGCTTGTGCCATGTCCACGCCCAGGATCTGAACCAGCGAAACTCTGGGCCACCGAAGCAGAGCGCATGAACTTAACTACCTGGCCACAGGGCTGGTCTCAATATTTAACTTTTTAAAAATCAACTTTATTGAGATATAATTTACATACAATAAAATGCACCCATTTAAAGTATAGTCTGATGAGTTTTGACATATGTATACATCCATGTATACCACCAGCCCAATTCAAGCATCCAACCCAAAGTTCCCTCATGTTCCTCTGCAGTCAACCGCCTCACCCTAGGCAACCAATGATCTCATTTTATGACCACAGATTAGACTTACCTATTCTAGAATTTTATGTAAACAGAATTATACAATATGTACTCTTTTCTGTCTAGCTTCTTTTGCTCAGTATTATGCTTACAGCAATCATCCATATAGTTGTATGTTTTAATATTTATTGCATTTTATTACTGACCAGTTTTTCACTGTATGAATATACCACAACTTGTTTATCCATTCACATGTTGATAGATATTTTCACTGTTTCCAGCTATCATCAACAAAGCTCCTATGGACATACATGTACACAAGACTTATGGACGTATTTTCATTACTTTTAATCTTTTTCATTACCTAAGAATAAGACTGCTGGGTCATATGATAACTGTACGGTTAACTGGATAATAAATTTTAATGTTAAATTTAAAATTTTTTAAAGAAATTTTCAATGTTTAACTTCAAAAGAAACTTTTTTCCAAAGTAGTTGTACCATTTTATCTCCCTACCAGCAATGTTGCAGAGCTCCAGGTGCTACATAACTTCACCAACACATGCTATTGTCAGTCTTTTTTTTAGGAAGATTAGCCCTGAGCTAACTGCTGCCAATCCTCCTCTTTTTGCTGAGGAAGACTGGCCCTGAGCTAACATCCGTGCCCATCTTCCTCTAGTTTATGTGGGACACCTACCAGAGCATGGCCTACCAAGGGGTACCAAGTCCTCACCTGGGATCGGAACCGGAGGTGGGATTTGCCAGAACGTGAGCACTTAACTGCTGTGCCACCAGGGTGACCCTATTGTCAGTCTTAATTTTAGCCATTCTAGTGGAGATGGGTAGTATCAGGTGCTTTTATTTGGATTTCCCTGATGACCAAAGATATGGAGAATTTTTTCAAGTGTTTAATGGCCATTGATTTATCTTTTGTGATGTGTTTATTCAAGTCTTTTACCCATTTTTAAATTGGGTTGTTCCTGTATTAGCTTTGATGCTAGCTATAGGTTTTTGTAGATGCCCTGTATCAGCTTGAGGAATTCTGTTCTATTTCTAGCTTGTTTTAGTCCTATTCTTGGCTTGTTTTTGTCTATTTCTTGAGTGGGCTTTGGTAGTCTGTATTCTTCAAACGTTCTCTTCCTCTGTCTAATTTATTGGCATAAAATTGTTCAGACGAGTCATTTAACTTTTTACTCTTTTTAGAATCTGTAATGGTGGCCCTCTTTTATTCCTAGTAGTTTGGATTTTTCCCTTTTCTTCTTAATCCAGTCCTTCCAAAGAATTAGCTTCTGGTTTCAATGGATTGCTCTATTGTTTGCCTATTTTCTATTTAGTTAATTTCTACTCTTACCTTTATTATTTTCTTCTTCTGCTTATTTTGGGTTTAATTTCCTCTTCCTTTCCTAATTTCCCAAAGTTAAAGCTTAAGAAATATCATTAATTTCAAACCTTTCTTTCCTAATACAAGAATTTAATGTTACAAATTTCCCTGTAAATACTGCTTTAGCTGCGTTCCACAAATTGTTTAAATTATCAGTCAGCTCAAAATATTTTCTGATTCTCCCAATGATTTATTCTTTAATCATCAGTTTCTTTTAATTTTGTTCTTTAATTTCTAACATTAGAGATTTCTCCTGCTATCTTTTGGGAGTTTTTTCCCCCTAATTTAATTCCACTGGGGTCACTGAATATACCTTGTATGATTTTAATTCTCCTAAATTTATTGAGACTTATTTAATGGCCTAGCATATGATCTATCCTGGTGAATGTTCCAGATGTGCAGAACATGTATTCTTCAGTTACTGGGCACAGCACTCTATAAATGTCAATTAGGTCAGGTTTGTTGATAGTGGTATTCAAGTCTTCTGCATCCTTACTGATTTTCTGCATTTGTTCTATCAATTACTAAGGATAAGGTATTAAAATCTCCAATTAGAATTATGAATTAGTCTATTTTTCCTTTTCCATCACTTCTTGATTCATGCATTTTGATATTCTGTTATTAGGTGCACAAATATTTATAGTTTCTTTCTTAATTTCCACTACTGACATTTGGGGCTGGATAATTCCTTTTTGTGGGGGCTCTCCTGTGCATTCTAAGTGTTTAGCAGCATCCCTGGCCTCTGCACATTAGCTGCCAGTAGCTCCCCCACTACCAAGTGTGACAACCAAAAACGTTTCCAGATTTGCCCCCAACTGAGAACCTCCGAGCTGGATAAAAGAATACTTCAAACAAAAAAAGAAAACAAGGTTGACATAAAATAAAGTTTCTTAGGAATTAAAAAATAGACCCAGCCCTGATGGCCAGGTGGTTAAAGTCCGGCAGACCCTGCTTCGGCTGCCTGGGTTTGGTTTCCAGGTATGAAACCACACCACTCATCTGCTGGTAGCCATGCTGTGGCAGCGGCTCACATAGAAGAACCGTAAGGACTTACAACTAGAAGATACAACTATGTACTGGGGCTTTGAGGAAGAAAAAAAATTAATTAAAAAATAAAACAACAACACTTCATATACCATTTTAGAAAGCTTGAATTTTGATGTATAAAAGCAGAAGATAGACTCAGATCTGTCTTATTAATCTTAATTATATTAAATGACCAGAATGGAGAATCTATAAAGAAGAAAAGTAAGGTAGTGGTTGCATAGGGGAGGGGAGGGAGCACAGTGCCTGGGAGTAATAGCTAAAGGTATGAGGGCTTCTTCTGAAGTAATGAAAACGTTCCAAAACAGACTGTGGTGACATTTGCACAGATGTGTGACCACAGCAAAAACCACTGAACTGTACACTTAAATAGATGAATTATACGGTATGTAAATTATATCTCAATAAAGCTGCTTTTAAAAATTATTATGATAACATGGAAGCAACCCAAGTGCCCACTGACTGATGAATGGATAAAGAAGATGTGGGGTGTGTACACACACACACACACACACACACACACACACACACCCCACAATGGAATACTACTCAGCCAGAAAAAAGACAAAATTGTCCCACTTGCAACAACATGGATGGAACTTGAGGGTATTTTGTTAAGCGAAATAAGCCAGACAGAGAAAGACAAACACCACAGGATTTCACTCTATGTGGAAGATAAACAAATACATGGACAAAGAGAACTGATTAATGGTTATCAGAGGGGAAAACGGTTGGGGGGTAGGCATAAGGGGTAAAGGGTTACACATATATGGTGACTGACAAATAATAACGTATAACTGAAATTTCACAATGTTATAAACTATTATGACCTCAATAAAATAAAAAAATAGCATCAAAAAAATTATTACTATAGCTGTGAAAGATGACATGAGTGAAGCAACATTAAAATATAGCTGGAGCAGCCATTTCAGAGGAATTGCCTTGCATGTCTTATTTTCTTTATCTTCCAAACAGGACTAAACCTCTAACATTCCAAGAAGTCAGTAAGGACAAGAATATGCTATTTGTAAGGACTGATGAAACTGGACTCAGCTATGACTGAATCGCTAACCAATCAATGAAGTACAAGTCTAGCCTTTTGCCTGGTGACTGAATCTCAAGCCCATCTGTGAAGTACAAACCTTGCCTTACCTCATCTGGCACAAATAAACTCTTCTTTAATTTAACTTAGCTCATCTTCCTCCCTTTTTCTCAAAAAAACCTTGAGCCCTTCTCCTGCAGTAAGGACACTATTTGGCTTTCTACCTGAATCTGTGCACCCCAAACTGTAATTCTTTGATCTCAAATAAATAGTTTGTCTCTTAAACTGGTTTGTTTTTGTAGGCTGATATACGGCGTCAGAAAGTAGGACCTGAAACAATCTCACCTTCTCACTTTCTCGGATCAGCATCTCCTGAAAACATACTCAGTACCAACACAAGGCCCATTGTGTGCTCACTGCTTCCACGGACCACCAGCTCCTCCAATCATGAGCCTGCCAAGGTTCTGACTTCCCTCCCTTTTGGCGAGGTCATTGCTTCTCTTCGGGATTCTGGGGGCAAAAGCTCAATCTGAAACCAGGAAACATTTTCTCCAGGTCTTCTCAAAGCTTTTGCTGTTTGGAAGAGTTTCCTTGTTTGAGCCACCTCACTGTGTGGCTCACAGTTATGGCCTTCTGGAAGGGTTTCTCTGTCTGAGCCAGCAACGGCTACTGCTGTCTGAGGGTTTATTCACTGTCTGGTCAGTGCTCAATTTCTGTCTTTTGTGTTGTTTGTCCAAACAGCTGTAGCCAGTGGCTCAGAAGCACAGGTAACAACCTAAGGCTTGCAACTGGTGTCTCTTTGTCTGCCCATGCTTTAACATGGGAATTTCGTCTTCTAAAAGTTCCTGAGAAGTTCCTCCCCGGAGAATTCCAGCTAGTTTCATGTTTAAGAACTACAATCCTTCCTCTTATAAATTTTTGTCCAGATGGACCAAAAATACCAAAAATGATTTAAAATTACAGTGGCCATTTTGGGGCTCCTTTGAGTTTCCCAAACGTTTTTGTGCACTAGTTTTGAGAACCTTGTACCAGACAATTTGAATGCAATAGTTAATTTCTAAAAAATCAAGCAAGCCACCTACCAGCAAACCTGCTTAAAAACTACGGTCTCAGAAGCTATAAATGTTTACAAATAACAGCAATCTTATTACGCTTGTTTCAAGTCCTGAGAGCTTGGCTTGGTGACCATCAGGGTGGGGGGGGGGGGGCCAAGATATGGCTGGAGAGAAACGTGGGTTGAAACTCTTTTGCAGCTAGGGTCTGACCAAACTGCTGCCAGCCTCAGGGAAATTATATTGGCCATTAGAAGGAACGTTCGAATTAGATAAGATCATTTAATGGGACTGGCCTGGTGGCGCAGCGGTTACGTTCGCACGTTCCGCTTCTTGGTAGCCTGGGGTTTGCCAGTTCAGATCCTGGGTGCGGACATGGCACTGCTTAGCAAAAGCCATGCTGTGGTAGGCATCCCATATATAAAAAAAAGTAGAGGAAGATGGGCACAGATGTTAGCTCAGGGCCAGTCTTCCTCAGCAAAAAGAGGAGGATTGGCAGCAGTTACCTCAGGGCTAATCTTCCTCAAAAAATAAATAAATAAATAAATAAGTAAGTAAGTAAAACATTTTGCTATTTTTGACAAACTTCCCAAAATCAAATTCTAAATGAAGTCTTGCTGACCCGGAAATAACTCTGAGGTTTTCCAGGGGGTCCCTGCAACACCTTATCTCAAAAGAATTTGTTTTCTTTTCCTATAGAAAGGGAGATATTAAACTAAGTAGGCTTATTTGGAATATTAAATCACACGGGAAGCATTGTCAAATAAAGGATGATAAACCTTCTTACGTTATATTGCGTGGGTGAATGTTATTAACATAAGTGTTCTGGGACCGGCCTGGTGGTGCAGCAGTTAAGTGTGCACGTTCTGCTTCGGTGGCCTGGGGTTCGCCAGTTCTGATCCCGGGTGTGGACATGGCATTGTTTGGCACGCCATGCTGTGATAGGCATCCCACATATAAAGTAGAGGAAGATAGGCACGATGTTAGCTCAGGGCCAGTCTTCCTCAGCAAAAAGAGGATGACTGGCAGCAGTTAGCTCAGGGCTAATCTTCCTCAAAAAAAACACACATAAGTGTTCTAAAAATTATATAACATTCCTAGAATTCTGATATGTCTTGGTATAACTATCAGTCAGTCATAATTATAATCACTATCTTAAAATGCATGTCATAAAGATAAGCAAGTTTCTTTGCCAATTGCATTATAACGTTAAGTCTTTTGTTGTCCACAGACAGTAATTCTTTTACTCTGATGCTTTTGCAAAAATGTCTCATCTTCAGAGAGATTCATGGAAAGGATTCTGACACTTACTTTAGAATACAGGTTTCTGATAAACTTTCACATTATAAAACTGAACTTGGGGGGCCTGGCCCTGTGGTCAAGTGGTTAAGTTCCCGCGCTCCACTCCAGAAGCCCAGGGTTTCATCAATTTGGATCCTGGGCGCAGACCTAGCACTGCTCATCAAGCCAGGCTGAGGCATTGCCTCACAGAGCACAATCAGAGGCACCTACGGCCAGAATATACAACTATGTACTGCGGAGCTTCGGCAAGAAGAAGAAAAAAAAGATTGGCGACAGATGTTAGCTCAGGGTCAATCTTTAAAAAAAAAAAAACTGAACTGGGTAAGAAATGACAAAATTCTACCTTATTTTCTTCCTCTTTCTTGGAAAAAGAATATCTGATCTGCATCTCCCAATCTATTACAAAAGGGAGAAAACTTTCTTGACTATTGGGTTTGTCATCACAAGCCTCATCTTGTACAGAAATCTAGAGAATCCTTTGGTACATTTAATTATCAATCTCTCTGCTATTCCTCCCCTAATTCCTTGTGCTGTCTAGAACTTCTCACCTAACCAAGTGAACTTCCAGAGATTTAAGAGGTAACATTTATAACTGCTGTAAATATCTCTTGTTTTACTTGGGTAAACACCTCTGGCAACACAGAACGAGAAATCAGGCACAAGCTGAATGGTTAAATGCAGTAACATCCTGTGGTTCTTTGATCTCTTTAGCTGGGTGCCCTCAGGCACTGCCTCCTAGTTCAGCTCTAAGCTCCATTTTCAATTTTTTTTTTTTTTGAGGAAGATTGGCCCTGAGGTAACATCTGCCGCCAATCCTCCCCTTTTCGCTGAAGAAGACTGGCCCTGCGCTAACATCCGTGCCCATCTTCCTCTATTTTATGTAGGATGCCTACCACAGCATGGCTTGCCAAGCAGTGCCATGTCCACACCCAGGATCCAAACCAGCAAACCCCAGGCCGCAGAAGCGGAATGTGTGAACTTAACCCCTGCGCCACCAGGCCGGCCCCTATTCTCCATTTTGAACTTAGCATTTTGCTTGTTATTACAGGAATTCTTGTTGCTGTAAAACTTTGTCTCCTCTGCATAGCTCAATGTTACAAAAACACCACTCAGATAATGGTCACTCAGCGCACTGAAATGATTACTACGGTTTATGAAACTTCACGTGAGAAACTTCAAGGAACTGCAGAAGATGTTTACCCTTAAAAGAACTTGACAACAGAGCCTTCCTCTGCTCTGGCACTCTTGTTCCTCAAATGCAGCCTAAAAGCTCCAAAGGAAACTGCTTTCCCTCCTACATGGGACATGACATACCAAGAATGAGACTTCCTGGTGACGAGGGACTGACAATGCTTTGACAGCTGATCGGCAAGGCTTTCCAGTGTTTGATCAGTGATGCTTTCAGAGAAAGATCTTGATCAAAAGGAGAAAATGAAAGATGACATGAGTGGAGCCACATTAAAACAGAGCTGGAACAGCTATTTCAGAAGAACTGCCTTGCATGTCTTGTTTTCTTTATCTTCCAAACTGGACCAAACCAACACTCCAAGAAGTCAGTAAGCACAAGAATATGCTGTTTGCAAGGACTGAAGAAACTGGGCTTTACTTATGACTGAATCGCTAACCAATCAATGAAGTACAAGTCTAGCCTCTTGCCTAATGACTGAATCTCAATTCAATCTATGAAGTACAAACCTAGCCTTACCTCCTCTAGTACCAAGGAACTCTTTTTTAACACAACTTACCTCATCCTCCACCCTTTTCCCCATAAAAGCCTTTGACCTCTCTGCCACAATAAGGACACTATTGGGTTTCTACCCGAATCTGTGCTCCCCAAACTGCAATTCTTTGATCCCAAATACATGTTTTGCCTATTAAACTGGTTTCTACTTCTGTAGATTGACACAGCTCACATTGATTATTTACTATGTGCCAGGCACTGTGGTAAGCTCCTCATATGCATTTTCTAGATCTCACAACAATCTTATTTATAGCAATAACAATAGCAACGACTCTTGTATACGGCACTTACTATATTCTAGGCATCTAATCCTCACAGCAACCCATAAAGTAGCTAACATTATCCCCATTTTACAGATAAGGAAACTGAAAAGGAAAAAAAGAGTTAAAGTCACAAGGCCAGCAGCAGAACCGGGAATCCATGTCACAGAGTCTGGCTCCAGAGTCCCTGCTTTTAACTACTCCCTGTAACTATTTAGCAGCTACCATAGGCAATATATCAAGAAAGTGAGACTTAGGGGGAGTTAAGTAACTTGTCCAAGGCCCCAAAAGCAATTAAGTAAAAGAGAATGGATCTGATCTTCAGCCATATTTCAGTTCCAGTACCCAAGCATGCTCTTAAGCACTCTGCTCTTCCTGAAAATAGAGTCATCAAGGAGGTAAAGATGTGTGATATTATGGCTTATAATAATACATATTTGGTCTTCAACCCCATTTGTAGCAGACTTCCTAAAACCCTTGGAATTTCCTGTGATGCAAGTGAGAAAGGTGCCTTCTGTTATGTTAATGAAGTGAATTTTGGAAAGCACCAAAGGATGGGGGCTGGTTGCCAGGAGAACCAACCATCTGATTAGAGTTGGAACTTTCAGTCCTAACTCCCTGACCTCTGGGGAGGGGAGAGAGGCTGGAGATTGAGTTCAATGGCCCAAGATTTAATCAATCATGCCTATGTAATGAAGCCTCCATAAAAACCCAAAGGACATGGCTCTGAGAGCTTTCAGGGTGGTGACAGTAGGGTCCCTGGAGAGGGCATGGAAGCACTGCACCTCTTCCCAGATACCTTGCCCTATGTTTCTCTTCCATCTGGCAGTTCCTGAATAATAAACCAGTGATCTAATAAGTAAAATGTTTCTCTGGGTTCTGTGAGTGACTCTAGCAAATTATCGAACCCATGGAGGGGGTTGTTTGAACCTCCATCTACAGCCATTTGGTCAGAAACACAAGTAACAACATGCATTTGTGATTGGTGTCTGAAGTTGTGGGGTAGGGCAATATTGTAGAACTGAGCCCTTAACCAGTGGGATCTGATGCTATGTGCAGGGAGATAGGGGCCGAACTGAGTTAAACTGTAGAACACCCACCTGGTGTCCGAGAATTGCTTGGTGGTGCTGGAAAATCCACGCACTGGAATTGGGAGACAGAAATGTAGGATGGCAGTGGTAGTAGACATGAAGAGGAAGGAAGAGATTCAATACTAAGGAAGTAAAATCAGGAGGACTTGGCTATATGTGAAGGAAAAGGAGTGAAGAGTTGAGGACACTCAGTTCTCTCTAAGTGACTGACTAGAGAGAGGGTGGTGCCACCAGAGATGAAGAACACAGAAGGAAAGACAATTCTAAAAAATTCTTATTTCAGATCCCAAGCTCCAATGAGAATCAACGTTTTATAAGTCTTTGGTGTCGAATAAAAATAATGTTGTTTCCAAATAAAGGAGAAAAATAGACAACACAATCAACTCTTCTCTGAGCAAAAAGTTTGAAATTATTACTGAAAATGGAAAGAAACAAACCTGAAAGACATCTCTGACACTGGATAGAATTGGACAGACAATGGGAGGCAAAGGCAAGAGAGAAGCAAAGGCATCCTAATCTCCTTAATTCAACTGAACTTTTTAATAGCTTTTGAGTCCAGCAGCATTCCTAGACAGTCTGAGAATCCATGAGGGGTTCTCACACTTTAGTGTCACATTCCTAAAATCTTATCTAATAAGGACTACGAACCATTTCCCCACCCTACTCCCAAAACATAAACACCAATTTTGCATCCAATTACAGTGGTGGGGAATCATAAATCTCTTGTTGCTGGTTCATGATCCCTAGATTCAGAACCCTGTTCTAAATTCTAAAGCTCACTTATAGAAAAATATCTCTAGTAACAATACATAATTCAGGAGGCGGTCACTACAAGCTCAGCTCATATAAACTGATTATCTCTTTCCTTAGTCCAGCCCACCAAAAATCAGTTTTCTTTCTAGACCTCCCCGTTTGTGTTAGTGACTCCCTTTACCGGAGGCTCACAGGCCAGAAGCCCCAGGGGATGTCTTCGACTTCTCCCTGAGCTTTGCTTCACACGTTCAATTTGTTATTACCAAAAAGAACTGCCTCTTATGTTAGTGCCCTGCTGCTCCAGACCCAAAATACTGCCGCTGCTTCCTAAGCAATGGGATATATATGTAGACAATCCATTCGTGACTGAATAAGTTCTAGATATTGGAGTTAGGGGGAAAAATAATTTCTACTCTCAAGAAGCTCATAGAGGGGCTGGCCCCGTGGCCGAGTGGTTAAGTTCCAGCACTCTGCTGTAGGCGGCCCAGTGTTTCGTTGGTTCGAATCCTGGGCGTGGACATGGCACTGCTCATCAAACCACGCTGAGGCAGCGTCCCACATGCCACAACTAGAAGGACCCACAACGAATATACAACTATGTACTGGGGGGCTTTGGGGAGAAAAAGGAAAAAATAAAAAAAAATCTTTAAAAAAAAAAGAAAGAAGCTCATAGATATTGGGAGTGGGGAAGCATAAAGTAGGAAATTAAAATGCAAAGTGAAAAGTGCCTGATAAGGGTCCTCAACTCAGATGGGGAATAGGAAGTCAACGAGAGAAGACTCTTAAAAGGCCAAAGACCCATCTCCCAGAAAACTAATTCACCTCATAATTCCTATGGTTAATATCATACAGTTAGCACTAGCTGTCTTGCCCTCCTCTTCAGGTTTTTCCTGTGTTTATGAACTGTCTCCAAAAATAGACGCTAAATTCTCTGGAGGCAGAGACCGTAGCGGATCTGTCTCCTCACAGTGCCACCCTGTGCCTTACTCACAGCAAGAACGCAATCAGTACTCGTCAATGGGCCGAAAAAGAAGGGACGGGACAGAAAAGAAAACATTCACCCAAACTATCAGGGGTGGCCGGACTCGGCACACTTGGGTAATACACATGTCAAAAGGGCAGACATGCAACCTCAATTACAGTAAAACAAACTACATTTCTTTCCGAAGGCCGCGTCTGCCACACGCAGTCCAGAGCGCTGCGTGGAGGTAAGTCGGTGGAGAGGAAGAGGGAAGCGACCCCCAGGTAAAAACAAAAGGCTCCTTCCAATCTCCTCAAACACGCGCGGACGCCTCCGCCAGTGGCCAGCCCTGAGGAGGGGGCCAGAGTGACAAGTCGCCGCTTGTCTCCCGCCTTAAAGCAGCGCGTCTCCGCACAGAGCCGCAGCGTGCGTGCGGAGGCGGGCCGGGCGCTCTCTCTCTCCCTCCTTGTCTTACCTGCTTGGACAAGAACCTGCCTAGCTCGCTGCGGCTCTTCTCGTTCTTCGCAGCGATTAACCGCAGCGGCGCAGCCGCCACCTCCAGCAGGAGATGCTCCATGACCGCGGGTCCTCCGCCCGGGGCGCCCACCAGCGCTCCCTGCCTCGACCAGAGCCGCCGAGCCGCTGAGGTCCCCACGCCGGACCTGCCACCAACTACGCCCCCAGGAAAACTGGCCGCCGCTGCTCCACAGACACCGGGAAAGCTGCGACACACGTGGGGGAGCACGCGGCGCAATGCGTCATCAGCCCGCGATGGCGACGGCAGGACGGCCGCAGCCCCACCCCCTCGGCAGCGGAAACGCCGAGTGTCACTACCGCTCCAATTCCGGGAGGGGAAGCGAGACAGAGATATTGCGTTCCGGGTCCAAGGCGTGCCGTGATGGAAGGTCCTGGAGACGACGCATGGCGGGACAGAGAGACAGAGGATTCCACTAGGCTGGAGAAGCGAGGGAGCCCCAAGGGGCGTGTGATCTTCAGCCCATCATGCCTCCCTCCGCCGCAACACGCAAAAAGATCGTATATCTAAAAAAAGTAGATTCGCCTCCTCAGACCCAGCAATTCTCCTAGCCTATGGAAATTCGCATACGAGTGTGACTAGCACACCCCTTGCAACCTTCTTAACATAAGTATTGGAAATAAGTGTTCCAAAATAAGTTTCTGTACTGACGTGGGCAGATCTCTAACAGGCAATGTTACTATAATTCAATCTTTTTAAACTGTATTTGAATTTGAATTTTTTCCTAGAGTTTGAATGTTTGTTTCTAGAGAAACTCTAACTCAAGTGCAGAACTTCCAGAACGAGTAAACTGTGAAAATGGAGCAGAAAACATTTCCAAATAATATTTTTTTAATTTCCAAGAAGATTGAGAGGGTTCCCTGAGGGCATAGCACAATGGATGAAAAGTGACCCACTCTTGGGAAGTTACTCATTTTTTCCCTGGTTATCTCCCATGTATATATGAAGGATACATGTTAATAAACTTGTGTGTTTTTCTCTTGTTAATCAGTCTTTTATTACAGAGATCTCAGCCAAGAACTTAGAAAGGTAGAGAGAATATTATTTTTCCTTCCCAAACACCCTTTCTAAGGAATCTGTTGAAAGAGGTGCCCATCTTTATGAGGGTATAAACCCAGGAAAAGGAAGACATGGGATCTGAGAAATGAGATATTCAACACAAAGAAAAATGTAAAAAGAATACTCAGAATAACTGTTAAGAGAAATCCCAAGACTTTCAGCTGGGTAGCAGCAGAAAATTAACAGCTCTTGAGTAACTAAATAGATAGGTAGATCAATGGATGCCCGGGTTTGGGAGTAGAAGAGACGATTGACTGCAAACAACCATGAGGCAACATTTTTGGGTGACGGAAACATTCTAACACTAGTTTGTGGTGATGGTGGCACAACTCTTTAAATTTATGAAAATAATTGAATTGCACACTTTCAACAGATAAATTTTATGGTATGTGAATTATACCTCAAGAAAGCTCTATAACTAACAATAATAGTAATCAGCAAGGCATAGGGTGTGTGATCAAACAAGATTGGCAATATACTGATAATTATTGAAACTGAATGCTGGGAAAGGGGAGTTAGTTGTACTCTTCTTTCGACTTTTGTGTATGTTTGAAAATTTTCCATAATAAAAGGTAAAATAGGGGCCGGACTGGTGGCACAGCAGTCAAGTTTGCACATTCTGCTTCGGCGGCCTGGGGTTCGCTGGTTCATATCCTGAGTGTGGAGCTACACACAGCTTGTCAAGCCATGCTGTGGCAGGTGTCCCACATATAAAGTAGAGGAAGATGGACATGGATGTTAGCTCAGGGCCAGTCTTCCTCAGCAAAGAAGAGGAGGATTGGCAGCAGATGTTAGCTCAGGGCTAATCTTCCTCAAAAAACTAAAACAAAATAAAAGGTAAAATATTATTTTTTAAAATACTACTAGGGTCATGCCAAAAGGACTCAAGTACTAAAGGGTCTGCTACCCCAAAATATGCCACTTAGACATGAAGGAGTTCAGGACATGCCACCTCAAAATATGCCACTTTGGCATATTGATTATTTTGAGCTAAAGGCACTTTAAAAACAGCAGATGCAAAAAGGGCTCTCTGACCCCCCCTCTTCCTACCTAAAGACAGGCCATAAAATTTCCCATAAGAAATGTACAAGGAATAAAAGAACATTGTTATCTCCAGGGATTGGTAATTGACACAAAAGTGGATCTGTACAAACTTACTAAAGAACCCTTATCTTGCACTGGTTTCCCCTTCATATATCTCCTAGTCTCTTCCCTGCAATTTACTGCCCCTAGCCCAAACCCCTTTTGTCTTATCATTTCTTCACAAAAGTATTGCTTCTTTGTCTGGAAGATATATTTCTTGAGCTGAAGGCAATTGAGAAGCAGCAGATACAAAGGCTCTCTGCCTTTCTCCTATTTGCCTAAAAGCACCATATAAAGTTGTAAAAATTGGGGCCAGCCCCGTGGCCGAGTGGTTAAGTTCGAGCGCTCCGCTGTGGCAGCCCAGGGTTCGGATCCCGGGCGCGGACATGGCACCACTCATCAGGCCACGCTGAGGTAGTGTCCCACATCCCACAACTAGAAGGATGTGCAACTAAGATATACAACTGTGTACGGGGGGGTTTGGGGAGATAAAGCAGAAAAAAAAAAGTTGGCAACAGTTGTTAGCCCAGGTGCCAATCTTTAAAAAAAAAAATTTGTAAAAGTATCCCCCCTCGCCTCTCTACCAGGCAGGACAGCCATTAATCACTGGAGACAACTCTAGACCTTTATCAGCCCTGCGATGGCATCAGAGGAAAGTACGTAACAAACCTCCTCACTAAAACTAGCCCTTATCTATCATTAGTTTCCCCCATATGGTTGCCTTCACACAATGTGCCACCCCTAGAAGCTCAAAGTTCTTTTCCTTTGTCTTGTCACTTGTCAACAAATAAGAGGCATAAACTGCAAGAGAAGCAAAAAGTTTATTTGGGGTCTCAAGAATTGCAATTTGGAAAACACAGATTTGAATAGAAACTCGAATGTGCTCTATTTACAGGAGAGGGGCTCAGGCTTTTAAGGGAAAAGGGAGGAAAATGAGGTAAATTGTATTAAAAAGAGTTCATCAGTGCCAGATGAGGTAAGACTAGGTTTGTAATTCATAGATTGGCTTGAGATTCGGTCATCAGGCAAAAGACTAGATTCGTACTCCATCGATTGGTTAGCAGTTCGGCCATCGGCAAAGTTCAGTTTCATCAGTCCTTACAAACAGGATATTCTTGTTCTTACTGACTTCTTGGATTGTTGGAGGTTTGGTACAGTTTAGAAGATAAGGAAAACAAGACATGCAAGGCAATTCCTCTGAAATGGCTGCTCTGGCTCTATTCTAATATGGCTCCAGTCATGTGATCTTTCACATACTTCTCTAAAATTCTTTGTGTGTGTGAGGAAGATTGGCCCTGAACTAACTAACATCTGTTGCCAATCTTCCGATCTTTTTTTGCTTGAGGAAGATTGTCACTGAGCTAACATCAGTGCCAATCTTCCTCTATTCTGTATGAGGGATGCCGCCACAGCATGAGGAGCCATGTGTAGGTCAACACCCAGGATCCAAACCCACAAACCCCCTGCTGCCCCTAGCCTCCCCCAACTGTGACTGCCGAAGCGGAGTGCTGGAGCTTAACCACTAAGCCACTGGGCTGGCCCTATTGTTTTTTTTTTTTTTTAAGATGCTATATAAGCCCAAATTCTAGCAACCTGTCTGAGTTACTTATTGCTAAGTGCTACCATGTGTATGCATGGTGCATATGTTAATAAACTTCTATTTTCCTCTTGTTAATCTGTCTTTTGTTAGTCTGATTTACAGGGCCCAAGCAAGAAAACCCAAAATGAGTAGAGGAAAAGATTTCTTTCCCTCCCTTACAGTACCAACTTAAAGAAGCTCCCACTGACAAAGATGGTGCAATTTGAGCTTCAATAAGGCTAACAATTGCAATGAATTGAAACCTGTTATATATGTTTAAGTCCAAGAATATGTAATAATACTTTTAAAAATTGGTCATGTCTGGAGAGCAAAAAATCAATCTTGTAAGCTGGTAAATAAAGGGAAGATATCAAAAATTTATCTTGCCTTTCATATATGAATTGTACTACTCAGGCAACCAAATAGAAGATGATGAGAAGTGTCTCTTCATAAAAATATTCTTGTTAATGTAAAAAAGAATTGACAGAGTTAGCATGTCACCGTTTCCCAACCTCCAATTAATTGATCCAATCATTAAGTATCAATGGCTGTTGACGTCACAAAAGGAGCAAAAAAACTGACTTTAGGTGGCTCCTGATGAAAGAACATGATATATACCACCTATAGTTGTGTCAAAAGGATCAAATCTCTGAATCCAGATGCCAATTTGCAGGAAATAAAGAGCACAAAGGAATGTGTTAAACTTCACCATGAATATGTAATCAGCAAAACCTAAACTGTTGGGAGATTCTACAGGTCAAAAGCAAAAGTTTTTCAAGAGATAAATTTAAAAGAAAAGAAAAGTATGGGAGGGGAAACTGCATATTAGAAGAGACTTCTGTGGACTGAGTCTTTGTATCCCCCATCATTCATAAATTGAAGCCCTAATCCCCAGTGTAACGGTATTTGGAGGTGGGGCCTTCGGGAGGTAGTTAGGTATAGGTGAAGTCATGAGGGCAGAGTCTCCATAATGAAATCAGTACCCTTACAAGAAAAGGAAGAAACCGGAGCCCCCTCTCTCTGTGTCATGAGAGGATGCAGCAAGAAGGCAGCTGTCTGCAAAGCAGGAAGAGGGCCCTCACCAGACACTGAATCTGCTGGCACCTTGATCTTAGACTTCCCAGACTCCAGGACTGTACCAAATAAATGTCTGTTGTATAAGCCACCCAGTCTGTTGTATTTTGTTATAGCAGCCTGAACTAAGACCGAGACTTATGAAACTTATCAAATTTTTAAAACACAGACAAGAGTAAATTATAGTGCCTAGGGATGCACACTTGGTTAATAAAACCTTAAGATGCAGGGAAGTTTTTACTCTGAAAGTCAGATAGTGGTTACTTTGTGGGAGGAGGAGACGGGACAGGGTGTAGAGAGAAGCTTCTAAGTTTGATTTCATGACGTGGGTTGCAGTTACAGTGATATTTACCTAATAATAATTCGTTAATCTATACTTTTTTTGTTTTACAATATAAAAGTTTTTTTTAAATGAATGCAGAATATGCAAATAAAAACTAAAAAATCGTGGGATTCAGACTTAGGACACATCAAGGGTAAGAGTTCTTATTTCTCCCAGGCATTCTTCTTTAACCTCTAGTTATTGCTGTCAAAAAATTATTGGTATCTCATTAGGATAGCAAAAGTATTATGTGAGGTTGAGGGGCTGGTCTGGTGGTGTAGTGGTTAAGTTCTCACCCTCTGCTTTGGCAGCCCCGGCTTCACAGGTTCAGATCCCAGGCACGGACCTACACACTGCTCATCAAGCCACGCTGTGGTGACCTCCCATATAAAAAATAGAGGAAGATTGGCACAGACATCAGCTCAGCAACAATCTTCCATAAGCAAAAAAAGAGAGGAAGATTGGCAACAGATATTAGCTCAGAGCCAATCTTCCTCACCAAAAAAAACCAAAAAAGTATTATGTGAAGTTGAGAGAGTGCTGAACCAGCCTCTGAAGACCTGAGGCATTGGTTGCACTTCTTCCATTAACTAGTTGTTGGACCTAGGTTAAGTGACTTGACCTTCCAAGACTTTGGTTTTTCTCTATAAGTTATGATTCTCTGTGTGTCTCCCAGGGTCGATAAAAACTCCTGGAACACAGGAAGCACCTTATTCATCTTCATATCTCCCACAGCACTAACATACTGTGTCTCACATACAATAGGCATTTAGTAAATATTCAATCTTTATAGGTATTTAGATGACTGAGAAAACCAGGAGCAATTTACTTAATTAAATCACTTGTGCAAATTAAAAAGAAATACATTTGTTTAGAAGCTGATGCATTAGCTGATTACTTATCAACTATGTAAGAGCAAATACAAATTAAGAGGCTTAATTCTCCTTGTTGAAAACTAAGGGAAGAAACTCCTCCTCTCCACTCTTCACCTCTCCCTTTTCTTTTGAAATTTCTTTCTCTCTCATTTTCAAATACATGTACAGTTGATCCTTCATATCCTTGGGTTTCCTATTCTAGGATTCAATCAACCATGGATTGAAATCCCTGGATGTGAAATCCGCAGATATGGAGGGCCCACTGTATTCATTATACTCACATAAGGGACTTGAGTATCCTCCCATTTGGGTATCCGATGGAGTTCCTGGAAACAATTCCCCGCGGATACCGAGGGATGACTGTAAATCTTTTTAAATAAGCCTTTGCGAGTTTCACAACTCAGGAATTTTCCTCAAGGACCTGAGAGCCATCACTTTAGAATGAAATCATCATCAAGGAAAATAATGCCCAGTTGCCCAGTTTCTGGGGAGGAGATGGGCCTAACTTGTCACCTGACTCCAAATTGCAAAACTTACCTCATGTAATGGATTATATCCATTTGGCTATTGTTAAATTAATTAAACAAGGAGGCCATTAGACTGAGGTGGCTCTAATGCCTTGGTGTCCATCCTAAGTAAATCAAAATCTAAAGCTGTAGGGGCTGGCCCAGTCGCTGAGTGGTTGAGTTCGTGTTCTCCGCTTTGGCAGCCCAAGGTTTCACCAGTTTGGATCCTGGGCACCGACATGGCACTGCTTCTCCGGCCATGCTGGGATGGCGTCCCACAGGGCACAGCCAGAAAGACCCACAATTAGAATATACAACTATGTGGGGGGGTGGGACTTTGGGGAGAAGAAGAACAATATCTAAAGCTGTAAATGCCTGCATGTTAGGAAATCAAAACACTAAGGACAATCAATCACAAACAGCCGGCTAAGCTTTAAGCTATAGCCAATCAAATAATTTACTTTCTTTGCTGCCGCCCTTTCTCTATACGTATAAGTCTTTGCCCTGGGTCCTGTCAGCAGAGCACTCCTGACCACTTCCAGTTTGATCCTTCTCAATTCCAATGGATCTTTGCTCAAATAATCTCTGAAAATTTTTAATATGCTTCGGTTTATATAAAAGGGTGAGATTTCTTTCAGACTTTGCAGTCTCTTTAAGGGATTGTCTGTGATGCATGTCACATTCTGATCCAATGCTTATTCAATAATAAAATTGTTTTCTTTCTCTTCTACCTTTGACGAGGGATTTTCTAGGTTGGGAGGAGATTTTGTTTTCAATTATATTTCCCCCAACAACTGTGATTTCATATGTAAAACAAACAGTAAAAAGAACCAAAGCACAATGAGAATTAGAAGAAACTAAGCCACTCTCATAGTTATTATGGGCAATGAACTCCTTACTAAATTACCAGTTTCTTCCCTAAACATTGACTACCTCTTATTTGCAGTTAGTTTAGTCAATACATTATAGATCTTTGTGTTATTCACATTGAATAGTAAATGCCCACAAGAGCCCTCCAAAATTCTTTTTCTTTCTCAAGATTTTCTGATTCCAACTGTTCCTAATTCTCACACTCAATGTCATTTTAATGAATCAATAAATGTGCATTTAATACTTTTGCCAGACACACTGCTAGGTCCTGGGAATGTAAACATGATGGACAGGGCCCCTGTCCTTAACAGAATCTCAATCGTAGGGTGAAGATAGCTACCTAAGGGACATTGCCATACAAGGCTGAAATAGGGAGTTAGGGACAGGGTACAGGGAGAATACAAATAGAGAGGCTGCCAACCCAACCTAGAAGACAGGAAAAGCTTTTGGAGAAAGTGAGAAGTAAGCTCAGGCTCAAAAGTAGTATAATAGATTTTATCAAAGCTTTAAAGAAAATTCAAAGGAATTACACACTAGATGCTGTGAAACAACTTGATAACAGTTCTCCATTTTGTACCCTGGACTCCATCTTTTTACAAAAATATGAAACCGTGCCGACCTTGCTGACTTGCCAAAAAGGGAGTTATTTGCTGAGAAAGGACTTTATGAAGGACTGTGCAATAATATACTTTTTCTAGTAGCAGCAAGATGTCCTTGAGTAAGCCAATGAACGTTAACATAAATTTATGTTCCCTAACAAGCAACGGAGGTATTTGTTCTGGGCTTTCCTTTTTGCTAATAAAAACCCTGACTCTTATTCCTCAGGGGGGCACTTTTCTGGCTGCTGCCAGACCCTCTGTTCCCTGAGTTGCACTTCTAAGACCCCCAAATAAACACTCTCCTTTTGTTTTGCAGGTCCTTCTTTTTTCTGTGTTGACAATGCTGTTTTTCCAGTATCCAGGGGAAGAAGAAAATATGCTAAGCTGTTCTTGGGACCTCTGCTGCTAATCCTACTCCCCTATCTCAATCCCCCTCCTCTCTGCCTAGCTCTGGGAGAGGCCCCTGCATCAGGTGAAGCTGTCTCTTTCAGGAAAACTCCATTCCTTTTCCCACAGAGTTTGGTCTCACCTATGCTCTGTTCTCTTTCCAAAATATCACAGAGACTTTCCAAGACATATTAACAGCCATGCATTTCTCAAAGTCTAACTTCTTTAACCAATACCCTCCCTTATAATTCTTTTCTTTTTTTTTTTTGAGGAAGATTAGCCCTGAGCTAACATCTGCTGCCAATCCTCCCCTTTTTGCCGAGGAAGACTGGCCCTGAGCTAACATCCATGCCCATCTTCCTCTTTTTTATATGTGGGAGGCCTACCACAGCATGGCGTGCCAAGCAGTACCATGTCTGCACCCAGGATCCAAGCCAGCGAACCCTGGGCCACTGAAGCAGAACGCGCGCACTTAACCACTGCACCACCAAGCCGGCCCCCCCCCCCCTTATAATTCTTAAAAAACAAGACCACAAGCCTGAAACAGAGCTGCTTATGCTCAGCCCTACATCATCACACCAAGACCTAACAATTACAGTTTCAGCTCTCCTAGAAATGGAATCGTAAACCAGTCAAAAAAATTGGATTGTTCTTTTGTTATTGATCTGTGGATGTGAATGTGGCTTGTTTTGTTTTTACTTTTGGGTTCTTTTTTTTTTTTTTGGTACCCTGAATATAACTTTTTTTTTTTAAAGATTGGCACCTTAGCTAAAATCTGTTGCCAATCTCCTCTTCTATTTATTTATTTATTTATTTATTTTCTTCTTCTCTCCAAAGCCTGCCAGTACATAGTTGTATATTCTAGTTGTAGGTCCTTCTGGTTGGGCTATGTGGGACACCTCCTCAGCATGGCTTGATGAGTGGTGCCATGCCCACGCCCGGGATCGGAACCAGTGAAACCCTGGGCAGCCCAAGTGGAGCACGTGAACTTAACCACTCCATGACGGGGCCGACCCCTGGATATAAGTTTTTGTCAGATATATGTATTATAAATATCTTCCCCTGGTTGGTAGTAAAAGAGTTTAGGACATGCCACCCCAAAATACGCCACCTTGGTATGTTGATTATTTTGAGCTGTAGGCATTTGAAAAACAGCAAATGCAGAAAGGGGCTCCTCTGAACTTCCCTTATCTGCCTAATGACAGGTCCTCCAAAAGGAACTCAGTTGTCAAAAATCCCATCCCAGGAAGTTTCATCAGCCGGGGAGGATTGACTCTTATCAAAGGAGAGGAGACTAAAGGTCAACACTACACCCAGACAAAGGTCACAAACTTTCCTGCCTTCCATCCGGCTTCTAAGGGCCCATTCGTCTTTCCTAAAAATCATTTACTCTCTTCTAAGAGGTCTGCATTTCCCGCTTCCTCTATTGAGATGGTATACAAGCTCTCAAATCTCACTGTTTTTTTGGGGGGTATTCACTTTTTTCCCTGTGATGTCCCTGTGCATGTAATATTAAAAATTAATACATTTGTATGCATTTTCTCCTGTTAATCTCCCTGTTGTCAGTTATTTCATAGACCTAGCTATTGGACCTAGGAGGGTAGTGGAAAAGTTTTTCATTCTCTACTGTAGCTTTCCTTTTCACTCTCTTAATGGTATTTGTCGACAAACTGAAGTTCTTAATTTTAATAAAGTCCAATTCATCAATGTTTTCTTTTGTGGTTAGTGCCTTTTTATCCTGTTTAAAAAAATTTTTGGCTATCCCAAATGTCACCTGGAGAAGTCCCTAAAACATTTTCCATGGCTAAGGCTTTTCTTTAAGTTGTGCTTGCTTACAGGAACCAATGCAGAACATTACCGGGTGGCCAAACAGCAGAACCGGTCCAAAATAGCAAGGTCCAAGATGGTGATGGGGTGCCATTCACAAAAGGAAATGTGTGCAAAAGGTGTAGTGTGCAAGAAGGGAAGATCTGCATGTGCCCCAAATGCTTCCACCCTGAGCAGTGACGTGGAGACTGCTCCTCTCTCACATCCCATAAGAACCCTCCCTACCTTCTCTTCAGGGAGAAGGTGTGTTAGGACATGAGCTCTGCCTCCTCCACTCATTGATCAATGAATAAAGTTTCTGTTCTGCTATTCCAAACCTGGTCTCGTTCTATTGGTGGGAGCAGCTCTGGGCAAAAGAACCCAGTTATGAGTCACCAGTCCCGTGGGGCTCAGTAACACAAAGTCGTTAAATTATAATCCTATGCTTTCTGCTAGAAGCTTTATTGTTTTACCTTTTACGTTTAGGTTTATAATCTATCTTAAATTGATTTTAACGCATGATATGAAGTACCAGGTTTTTTCCTTATGGATATCCAGTTGCTCTACACCATTTATTGAAAAGACAATCATTTATCCACTGAATTGCTGTGGCACCTTTGTCATAAATCAAGTAATCCTATATATGTGATTCTGTTCCTAGACTTACCATTCTAGGGGCCGGCCCAGTGGAATAGTAGTGGTTAAGTTTGCATGCTCCGCTTTGGTGACCCAGTGTTCAGAGGTTCTGATCCCCAGCGTGGACCTATACACTACTCATCAAGCCATGCTGTGATGGCGTCCCACAGACAAAATAGAGGAAGATTGGCACAGACATTAGCTCAGAGACAATCTTCCTCAAGCAAAAAGAGGAAGACTGGCAACAGATGTTAGCTCTGGGCCAATCTTCCTCACCAAAAAAACCCAAAAAACAAAAACCCCTAGACTTTCTGTTCTATTCCATTAGGCTGTTTGCTTAAACTTATACCAATACCACAGTGTCATAATTACTGTAGCTTTATAGTTAGTCTTGAAATCTGGTTGTATCAGTCAGTGTTTTCCAGAGAAACAGAACCAATGGGAGATATGTATGCATAAGTAATCAAATAAATAAAAAATCCTATAATATATAATATATATATGACATATATATAAAATATATGTGAAATTGACTCATCTGATTACGGAGTCTAGGAAATCCCATGACCTGCCATTTGCAAGCTGGAGACCCTGGAAATCTGGTGGTGCAGTTCTAGTCCTATTGCAGAGGCCTGAGAACCAGGAGCACTAATGGTGTAAGTCCCAGTACCAGAGCAGGAGAAAATCCATGTCCTAGCTCTACAGTCAGGCAGAGAGAGTGAAGTCTCCCTTCCTCCATCTGTTTGTTCTGTTTAGACCCTCAGGGGATTAGAGGAGACTCACCTACATTCGGGAGGGCCATCTGCGTTATTCAGTCTACTGATTCCAATGCTAATATCATACAGAACACCCTCACAGACTCACCCAGAAATAATAGTAACCCAACATCAGGGCACCTGGTGACCTAGTCAAGTTGACGCATAAAATTAACCATCTCACTGGTAGTGTAAGTCCTCCAACTTTGTTCTTCTTCAAGAATGTCTTAATTACTCTAGTTTAACAAGGTAGTCTTCACATTACTGTGTGGAATACTTTCAATTTCCTTTTCTCTATCTCTAGTGTCTACCTCACGCTTCACTGTTCTCTTCCAATAAAACAGCCATGGGGCCAGCTGGTGGTGTAGTGGTAAATTTACACGCTCTGCTTCTGGTGGCCTGGGGTTTGTGGGTTCAGATCCTAGGTGCAAACCTACGCACCGCTCGTCAAACCATGTTGTGGTGGTATCCCACATAAAAGAACTAGAAGACTTGCAACTAGGATATACAGCTATATACTGGGCTTTGGGAAGAAAAAAAAAGAGGAAAATTGGCCACAGATATTAGCTCAGGGCCAATCTTCCTCACCAAAAACAAAACTGCCATGTGACAGTTCTTCCATAAAACTTTATAGAGAAAGCAAAGAAGCTCTAAAATTATACCTTTTCTATAACTTGGGTAACATCAAATTCCTCTGCCTAGAGCCCTCTTTTGTCTACCATGTTAGGCCAAACACTTAATTCTTCAGTATAGATACAAGTCCCCAAGGGTCATGGGGTATTTTGCTTCCCTATAAATTTCTATAACACAAATCTGGTCCTTCACCTTCTTTGCTTAAAAATCCTTCGCTGGCTCCCCTTTGCGCTTCAGGACAGACCCAAACTCCTTAAGTTTGGTTTACACAAGCCTCTGCTTCCTCTAGAGCAGGGGTTGGCAAACGTTTTTGGTAAAGGGCCAGATAGTAAATATTTTAGGTGTTGCAAGCTATATGGTCTCTGTTATAACTATTGAACTCTGCTACTGTAGTGCAAAGCAACCACAGATGATAAAGAAACAAATGAGTTTGGCTGTGTTCCAGTAAGGTTTTATTTATAGAAACTGAAATTTAAATTTCATATAATTTTTTTTAAAGATTTCATTTTTCCTTTTTCTCCCCAAAGCCCCCAGGTACATAGATGTATATTTTTAGTTGCGGGTCCTTCTAGTTGTAGCATGTGGGATGCCACCTCAGCATGGCTTGATGAGTGGTGCCATGTCCGCGCCCAGGGTCCGAACAGGCGAAACCTTGGGCCGCTGAAGCAGCACGTGCGAACTTAACCACTAGGCCACTGGGGCCAGCGGCAAAATTTCATATAATTTTTGCCTGTCATAAAATATTATCCTTCTTTTGACTGTTTTCCCAACCATTTCAAAATGTAAAAGCCATTCTCAGGTCATGGGCCAGACCATACGGAAACAGACAATGAGAAGGATTTGCTCCATGGGCTGAAGTGTGATCCCATGCTCTAGAGGCTCATCCTTTCATGCTCCCTCACAGGCACTATGCTTCCTACATGGCCCTACAGAACCAGTTTCATTGGCCTTGTCTTACCTCAAAGCCTCTGATTAAACTATTCCCCTGTCCAGAATGCATTCTCATTCCCCCCAATCCCCCGTTTCCCTTGGCTCAGTCCTCCACCTTCAGATCTTGGTTTAAAGGCTACTGTGTCTGAGAAGCCTTCCTCAGTGGTTGGCTTAGGCGTCCCTTCTAGTACTTAATGAAATTACTTCCTTTGTCTTTCCCCCCAACTAGAGTCAAAATTCTTGGACTCGGAGACTATGTCTGATTCATCTTTGTATTTCCATTGCCTAACACAGTGATAGCAGATAACAATAGCCAACATTTATACAGTGCTTACCCCATGCCAGGCACCTTTCTAAGTGTTTTACATGTGTCAACCATTTAACCCTCACAACACCTTATGAGGTAAGTACCGTTACCACAGAATCCCAAGGAAACTGACTCACACAGTAGACTCAGTAAATATTTGTAAATTAATGAATATCATTATACAGCCATGCTGAACATTATTCTCCTAACAAACCATGCTGTTTCCTGTTCCCATGCATTTGTTCATACTGTACTCTGTGCTTGGAATAGACACTACTCCTTCCATTTCCACTACCATCAACCTAATCTACTTTTCAATACTTAGCCTGAAAATTCTCTCTTCTGCCCCAAGTAGAAGGATAGTCTGACCACTTCTTCCCTTGGGTGCCCAGTGTTCCATATCCTCCCATTTAGAACTCTCAGTTATCCTCTCTCTCTGGGGTTGGGCCTTCCTCTTTGTATCCTCAGCACGCCAAAGGAGCTCAATAAATGCTTTCTGAAAGAATTAATAAATGCCACTCTCCAAGAATTGCAACTTCTTCCTAGGGTGTATATTTTTCCAAAGCTGTGGACACAGTCTTCTAGACACTTATATAAACAGATACTACAAAGAGTCCAACCAAGGTCACCCTGATAGGATCCTATAGGAGAAAAAATGCGTGTATGAGTCTTTGTGTGACAGCTCCTCATATTCGTCCATGTCTTCACCTGTGAAATAGTGAACGTGGGGAATGCAGGAATCTGTTTTACTTTTCCAATTCTTTTTCTTTTTTTTAAAACAACCATAGCACCTACCATATTGCCTGGCCAATAGTGTCTTCAATAAATATTTGTTAAAGTGAAGAATATTGAACAAATGAGACACTGAAAAAAGTAAGAGAATCAACATTTAACAGTGCCACACTTCTAAGATCCAAGAGTTTGGCTCTTCCAGGTTACAAGGAAGAGAAAAGTGCTGAGGTGCAGTGAAAGATGCATGAGGATGGAAAGGGAGCCCAGGAAGCTCTGAAAGTGGGTCGCTGAGGCAAGCAGAAGCAGTGGCTCCCTGTCAGTCATGCCTCAGCAGGAGCACTAATGACTGACAGCAGTCTTGTCATTGCCTTAAAAGCACTTGGGTCTATTGGTCGTTATTTTAGTAACTGTCAGATTTAAAACTCAGTTCCGCTCTACTGCTTTTCACTCTTCTGCCTCTCCCTCTCCTTTCAGTTTCAACTACCTTTTTTCTGTGTATTTCATATTTAAAACTCCCTTACAGAAAGAGGATAAGATTGGATCAGTTGGTCACCATCTAATAAGAATAATTCTATTAGGCCCTCCTTTATGTCAAATCCCAGAATAGGATATGGGAGTATAGTGGCCTATGTTGTTGGAGGAGGTCATCCCGAGGATGTGACCTCTGGCTGACCCTCCACCTGGATCCTGGGAATCAGAGACTCCACACTGCCTCCTCTGTCCTTGGAATGTACGTTCTGCCCCCTGTTCCCGCAGTAGGACCTGTTTCAAGGACATAGCCTTGAGAGAGTAATGTGTTGTTGAGACCATCTGAACTGAATACGTGACTAAACAGAGGTAAGACCTCCAATATAAACTTTTAAGATTCTGGCAGGTGAGTGTGGAGATCTATTTATCTTCATGCCTCCTAAGACAAGCCTCGTATGTAAGTTCCCTTACTTATTAAATCTGCCACCTGGTAATCTGCAGGGGTCTGTCTCTTTCTTGGGTCTTGCCTTGCCCTCTGTGTATAGGGGCCAGTTTCAGGGTTCATCTAGGGAACTCCCAAGGTTGTGAACTAATACACATGTCCTACATTTGCCCTGGTCTAGCCAGTAGATTAGTGGTCTTCACAGTTTTGGGAGGTTATAAACCCCTTTGAGAACCTATTGAAAGCTAGGAAATTTTCCCCCATAAAAATGTACCAATTCATAATTTTTTGCAAACAGTTTCAGAGGGTTCCATTCTCCAGGCTCATCCATAAGCACTTACCCTTGTGCATATCTCCATCATATTTTGAACAATACCTTGCTTTGTGGTACAACAAGGTATTCCAAGATCATCTTTTTTCCCTCTTGCCCCAATTCTGGATCATCTATATCTCTAAAGAGTTCCTTTTAATGAGGAATAGTATTTAGAGACAGAGATCTGGACACTATGAGTGCTCCTTGTTATTGGGGTGTCACTGCTTAGGTCCTTTCAGAGAGCAGAGCTAAGAAATATGAATATATATAATATACACACGTGTATACAGACGTATGTACTTAAATCATCAATTCATACTGATACTTCTAATCCAATCCCAAACCACAGGATTCTTCTTTGCCTTTCTGCATCCATATTTGTAGCATCCTTTTCCCATAGTGAGAACTTAGGCTCCCACAATAATCAGTATATTTCTTCGTTTCTCAAATTTACAATCCACATGACATAATTTTGGAATTGCTGCATTTATACCACTACAAGCAACAAAGTTACTAAATGAAGATTAAGATTTATTTGCTGATTTTACGGAGCTGGCCCCACGGTCGGGTGGTTAAATTCACACACTCGGCTTCAGCGGCCCAGGGTTTCACTAGTTCGGATCCTGGGCGTGGACATGGCACCGCTCATCAGGCCACGTTGAGGTGGTGTCCCACATGCCACAACTAGAAGGACCCACAACTAAAATATGCAATTATATATTGGGGGGATTTGGGGAGAAAAAAGCAGAAAAACAAAAATGAAGATTGGCAACAGTTGTTAGTTTATGTGCCAATCTTTAAAAAAGAAAAAAAAAGATTTATTTGCTGATTTTTAAAATTTGTCTTTGTTTTTATTTTAGACTGAGGATGTATAGTCAAAGTACTATGTTGCAAAGTTTCTTGGGTTAGCTTTTTTTTTCCTTTTCTATGTGGATGTATTTCTTTGAAATGCAGATAAGTTCATTGGTTTTTGTTTGTGTTCATAGTCTTTTGATTTAAGTTGAAAGGTAAGAGAAGTTGACTAATGTTGTTAAAATTACTAGAATAAGAGAATTTGAGATTCACTATATGTTTAGCTAGTTAGGAATGTTTTACTTGTCAGGGTTTTTATGTTTGTCCTACCAGTATCTGAAGTGTTTAAAAAACAGATCAAATGCATTACATTTATAAATGGAGTTTAAAATAGTAAAGGGAATTTAATTAACTATACTCTGTAAATAGGAGTGATTATTAACTTAAGTCAATCAAACATCAAAGTCCTCCTCTGGCTTGCCATTTTCGCATTTCAAGTAACAATTTTAATAAAATTCTACATTATTTTGTCATTACCACTACTGTTCCAGTACTGTTCCAGTTATCTAATGCTGTGTCCAAATTACTTTAAAACATAATGACTTAAAACACCATCCATTTTATAATATTTCACAACTTGAGGGGTAGGAATTTGGGCAGGGCTCAGCTAGAAATTCTTCTTCTCCATGACGTGTTGACAGAGGGCATTCAGTGGTATTGAGCTAGTGGATGGGCTGGTCTGGAAGGGTCCAAGATGGCTTCACTAACATGTCTGGTATCTTGGCAAGGATGGCAGGAAGGCTGGGCTCAGAAGGAAATATTAGCTGGAAGTCCTGGAACATCACTCTCCTTGCATTCTATGGTCAAGCTAGTCACTAAAGCCAGCCCAGATTCAAGGAGCTGGAAATTAGACTCTAATTCTCAATGGAGGAGTAGCAAAGAATTTGCAGTCATCTTTATCTACCACAACTATATCCACTTTTTGAGATTTCTAACAGAATTTTCCAGATGAACATCACTTTCATCTAAATTATTTGAGTAAGAGAATTAAAAAAAAATTATATATAATGCTATCACTGGAAATCTTAACCATAGCCACTAGTACCCACATTCACAGTACTGAATATCTTACACTTGCTCCTTTAGATATACTCCCCCTCATCTTCATTCTGCTTTCTGCCTTTAGGCGCTGACTGGTTCAGACAATGGGGAGTCCCAGTAGAAGATCTTCCTTTTAGTGGAAAATACTATTTAGAAATCATGATTTGGTGAGCAGGGGAAATAACAACAGACTCTGCAGAAATACAACGGATTATAAGAGAATACTACAAAAAACTCTATGCCAACAGAATGGATAACCTAGAGGAAATGGATAAATTCTTGGACTCCTACAATCTCCCAAAGCTCACTCAAGAAGAGGCAGACAATTTGAACAGAGCAATCACAAGGAAAGAGATTGAAACAGCGATCAAAAACATCCCAAAGAATAAAACCCCAGGACCAGATGGCTTCCCTGGGGAATTCTACCAAACTTTCAGAGAGGATTTAATACCTATCCTTTTCAAGCTATTCCAAAAAATTAGGGAAGATGGAACACTTCCTAACACATTCTATGAGGCCAACATCACGCTGATACCAAAACCAGACAAGGACACCACGAAAAAAGAGAACTACAGGCCAATATCACTGATGAACATAGATGCAAAAATCCTCAACAAAATTTTGGCAACCAGAATTCAGCAATTCATCAAAAGGATCACACATCATGATCAGGTGGGATTCATACCAGGGACACAGGGATGGTTCAACATCCGCAAATCAATCAACGGGATACACCACATCAACAAACTGAGGAATAAAAACCACATGATCATCTCAATAGATGCAGAGAAGGCATTTGACAAGATCCAACAGCCATTTATGATAAAAACTCTGAACAAAATGGGCATAGAAGGAAACTACCTCAACATAATAAAGGCCGTATATGACAAACCCACAGCCAACACAATACTCAATGGGCAGAAACTGAACGCCATCCCCCTGAAAACAGGAACGAGACAAGGATGCCCTCTATCACCACTCTTATTTAACATAGTACTGGAGGTCCTGGCCAGAGCAATCAGGCAAGAAAAAGAAATAAAAGGAATCCAAATAGGGAGGGAAGAAGTGAAACTCTCGCTGTTTGCAGACGACATGATCTTATACATAGAAAACCCCAAAGAATCCACTGGAAAACTCTTAGAAGTAATCAACAACTACAGCAAAGTTGCAGGGTATAAAATCAATTTGCATAAATCAGTAGCATTTCTATACTCCAATAATGAACTAACAGAAAAAGAACTCAAGAACACAATTCCATTCACAATTGCAACAAAAAGAATAAAATACCTTGGGGTAAATTTAACTAAGGAAGTGAAGGACCTATATAATGAAAATTACAAGGCCTTTCTGAGAGAATTGGATGACGACATAAGGAGATGGAAAGACATTCCATGTACATGGATTGGAAGAATAAACATAGTTAAAATGTCTGTTCTACCTAAAGCAATCTACAGATTCAACGCCATCCCAATCAGAATCCCAATGACATTCTTTACAGAATTAGAACAAAGAATCCTAAATTCATATGGGGCAACAAAAGACCCCGAATTTCTAGAGCAATCCTGAGAAAAAAGAACAAAACGGGAGGCATTACAATCCCTGACTTCAAAACTTACTACAAAGCTACAGTAATCAAAACAGCATGGTACTGGTATGAAAACAGGTGCACAGATCAATGGAACAGAATTGAAAGCCCAGAAATAAAACCACACATCTATGGACAGCTTGTCTTTGACAAAGGAGCTGAGAGCATACAATGGAGAAAAGAAAGTCTTTTCAACAAATGGTGCTGGGAAAACTGGAAAGCCACAGGTAAAAGAATGAAAATTGACCATTCTTTTTCACCATTCACCAAAATAAACTCAAAAATGGATCAAAGACTTAAAGGGGAGACCTGAAACCATAAGGCTTCTGGAAGAAAACGTAGGCAGTACACTCTTTGACATCAGTATTAAAAGGACCATGCCTTCTCAGAGAAGGGAAACAATAGAAAGAATAAACAAATGGGACTTCATCAGGCTAAAGAGCTTCTTCAAGGCAAATGAAAACAGGATTGAAACAAAAAAACAATCCACTAACTGGGAAAAAATATTTGCAAGTCATATATCTGACAAAGGCTTAATATCCATAATATATAAAGAACTCACACAACTCAACAACAAAAAACTCAAACAACCCAATCAACAAATGGGCTGGAGACATGAACAGACATTTCTCCAAAGAAGATATACTGATGGCCAATAGGCACATGAAAAGATGCTCATCATCGCTGATCATCAGGGAAATGCAAATCAAAACTACACTAAGATATCACCTTACACCCGTTAGAATGACAAAAATATCTAAAACTAATAGCAACAAATGTTGGAGAGGTTGTGGAGAAAAAGGAAAACTCATACACTGCTGGTGGGAATGCAAACTGGTGCAGTCACTATGGAAAACAGTATGGAGATTCCTCAAAAAATTAAAAATAGAACTACCATACGATCCAGCCATCCCACTACTGGGTATTTATCCAAAGAGCTTGAAGTCAGCAATCCCAAAAGTCCTATGCACCCCAATGTTCATTGCAGCATTGTTTACAATAGCCAAGACATAGAGGCAACCTAAGTGTCCAGCAACAGACGAATGGATAAAGAAGATGTGGTACATATATACAATGGAGTAGTACTCAGCTGTAAAACAGAACAAAATCATTCCATTTGCAATAACATGGATGGACCTTGAGGGAATTATGTTAAGTGAAATAAGCCAGCGAGAGAAGGATAATCTGTGTATGACTCCACTCATATGAGGAATTTAAAATTACGAACTAAGAACATTTTAGTGGATACCAGGGGAAAGGTGGGTTGGGAGGTGGGCACAAAGGGTGAAGTGGTGCACCTACAACACGACTGACAAACATTAATGTACAACTGAAATTTCACAAGATTGTAACCTATCATTAACTCAATAAAAAAAAAAGAAATCATGATTTGGGTCTTTGGTATGTTAATGATGTATTGCTACTGGGATGTTATTGCTTCTAGACCTTTAAGGAACAGAAATAAGAAATGTGTATTTTTAAAAATCATAAATTCATGTTGACATCTCCAGTTTACATATAATAGTGTAGAATTTTCCCCCTAACTTTTTTTATTTTATGTTTGGATCTCTTTTCTCTTTTACTAAATATCTTGATTCTTAAAAATATTAACATATTACATATTTCTTTATCCTACAATACACAGTTGAATCTTAGTATCCACAGGAGATTGGTTACAGAACCCCCTCCCCCAATACCAAAATCAATGGATGCTTAAGTCCCTTATATAAAATGGCATAGCATTTACATATAACCTACGCACATTCTCCTGCATACTTTATTTTTTATTTTATTCATTTATTTTTTGAGGACAATTAGCCCTGAGCTAACATCTGTCACCAATCCTCCTTTTTTTTTGCTGAGGAAGAGTGGCCCTGAGCTAACATCCGTGCCCATCTTCCTCTACTTTATACGTGGGACGCCTGCCACAACATGGCTTGACACGTGGTGCATAGGTCCACACCCAGGATCTGAACCAGAAAACCCCTGGTTGCTGACGTGGAATGTTTGAACTTAACTGCTGTGCCACCAGTCTGGCCCCCCTCCTGCATACTTTAAATTATCTCTAGATTACTTATAATGCCTATTACAATGTAAATACTACATAAACAGTTGTTATACTGTATTGTTTAGGTAATACTGACAAGAAAAAAGTCTGTACATGCTTAGTACAGATGCAATAGTTGTAGGCCTTTCAATCCATGGTTGGTTAAATCCACGGATGCAGAACCTGTGGATATGATGGCTGACTGCCATAAAATAGTTTCAAATTACAATATTAATTCTAACAAAACTACTCCACGAAGTATATGATTTCTTTGCAGTTCTTTTTGTCCTTAGAATATATCCCACTAATAATGTACAGTCAGAGCACTGTGTTCAAATGTCAGTTGAAATAATTATTTTTGTCTGAGTGGTTATATTTCTCTTGTTTACACAGTTAGGTTCCTTTATTTCAATTTACTTTCAATTTTAGCATTTTTTTCTTTCTGATTTAATTCAATCTTTGAATGTATGAAACACATGGTTCAAAAGTAAAAGTTTATAAAAAGGAAAACAACACTTTAAATAGGTGAAATATATGCTATGTGAATTATATCTCAACAAAGCTGTTGCTAAAAAAAGGAAGAAAAGCCATGCATATTTGCCTATAAAAATATTGAAATAGAGGTTTAAGAAAAAAAGCCGTACTCAAAGAAGTCTCCCTCCCGTCTCTATTCCCTGAGCCAGTCTTCTCCCATAAGTTATCCTTTTCATTAGGTTCTAATTTACCCTTCAAGTGCTTCTTATGCAACAACAAGCAAATGGATGTACATCCTTTTCCCCATTGTTTCTTACACAAAAGCTGGCATATCACATACACCGCACTGTACTTGTTTTTCCCTTAACACTACACTTCCTAGATTACTCCATAGAAGTGCATAGACGTCTTCTCTATTGCTTCTTTTTTTTTAAGCAACATTTGCAGTTGCGATTTCAGGCTCCACAAAACATGTAACTGTGTTACATTTCCTTGTTTCTGATAAACAGAAAAAAATACTCATTCCTTAGTTGACTTCTATAAGTATGCCAAACTGGCATTCACTGAGATCTAGCCAAGTGAATATCTTTAAACCAATCACTAATTTCTTTTCAGTGTAAAGTATTTAAGAGAGTAACAGTAAAATGAGAGGCTGTGTAAGGAGTTCAATAATAAGACCACTCTTTTCTGGATGATAATTTGGGGGGAAACTTTTAGTTGTTTTTGAAGTCTACATGCTATGTACTCAGTAAATATTTTTTGATGAATGCCATCATTATGCACCCATGCTGAAAACCAATATTCAATAAGTTGCTAAGTTTTGTCGATTTTATCTCCTGAATATTCTAAAATCTATCCCTTTCCCTTACCTACCATCTCCTTCTGATTCTCGTTTTCTATAGCCTGGATCACTGTAAGAGCATCTCAAATCCTCTTTCTCAAGGCCAATGGATCTTAATAATGCAAATCAGATCATAACCACCCCAAGCTTAAAATATTTCAGTGGTCCCTCATACCTCATCATTTAAAGGTAAATTCCAAGCTCTTTGACATACATGTAGCTTTTCAAGTTCTGACCCCTGCCTCCCTCTCCAGCCTCACCTCTCACTTTACACTCCAGCAACAGTGAACACCTTGTATGTTGCACACCCTCTATTTCCCCAGTCTCTGCTACCTGGAATGCCTACCTGACTAACTTCTCAGAAGCGAAGCTGATTGGGGGAGAATGTAGGAAGCCAGTGTTCACCCAGAACATATTCTTTCCAATGGGAGCCTTTTCAAAAAATTTAAAAATATTAAGTTGATACGACAGTTGCAAGTTGTTAAAACGGACAAACAGGAGGAAATGGCAAGGGATCGAGATCAAGATTAAGATCTCCAGATGAGGTAGCAGAGGAAGCCGGCTTTGCTTTACTTCCCCACCATTCAACGGTGCAGGCTCTGTGTCTGGAGACTAGACTCTACTGGCTTTTCTGGTTCCTGCAGGTTCTGTAAGACAATTCAGGTATTCCACCCTCTAAAAAGCTCTCCCTCCCACTTCGCTGGATTGGTATCCTCTCCTCAAAGCTCCCAACACCTTGGGCTAAGTTGTCTTCCTATCATCCAGGAAAGTGAGGGCAAAGAACAGCGCTTATTCATCGTTATCGAGCCAGCGCCCAGCATTCGGCTGATACTCAACAGAATTTATAGAATAAACGACTAAATAAACGACAGGGCCTTCTCAGAGCTTACTTTCCCTTTCCTTAAAGAACTCGGACCCAATCCCTACCTCCGCCAAGGTCCCGCCCCTTCCGTAGTAAAGCCCCGCCCCGTCTCCGTCCCCGCCAGTTCAGGCCCCGCCCCTTTCCCTTAAACCCGGTCGAAGACTACGGGAGTTTGGCGCCAACCGTGTTTTTTTCCCCCCTCCCAAAGGCGGGAACTAGTTATGTGCGCCGCGGCGTGCTTTGCGTCTGATCTGATTGGCTATGGGCGCTCAATCCCGCCTCCGCGTTCAGATTGCGGCCTGGCATTGGTGGGCATGCCAGGGAGACCTCGGTGTCCAGAAAGGAGCCCGGGCTACCTTGGGCCGGGCAGGGCGGGTAAGTTGTTGTGGGGGTCTGGTCCGTGCCGGGCTGACGGAGAAGAGGTTGCAAGGCGCGGTAGTGCCCCGAGCGAAGGCCGGCGGCGTCTGGGAAGCCAAGGAGTCGCAGGGAGCGGCGGAGTCGGGTGTGTGGGGGGGGTTTCCTGATGTCCAGGGCCGCAGGTATCCGCGTTCCCGCTGCCCGGTGCAGCTCTTGGGCTCGCACTCAAGTTCCTCTGTGGTCCCTCGGGAGGGTCTAGGCGGGGGCTGGGAGCGAGCGCACGTCGGAATTGCCCTTTCGACCGCTGCTCTCGCCCCTCCCCCGCAAAACCCAATTTCATCTTGGAATGTAGTCTTAAAGGCTTTCGGATGGGATTCTCTGGAGGAATGGGTTTTTCCGAAGTGTCAGGTGGTCCTTGAGGTTCGTTGTTTCCGGTGGTCATTGACGTTGGTTGTTTCGGAGACTGCTGTGCCCTGAGAAGTTGTCTTGATCTCCACAGCGCCTAGAACCATACCTGACACACAGTAGGCCCTAACGCAGATGCTAATATAGAATTCACAGAATCTAGGATTTGTGCGTCAGGGATCAAGTTGGCATTGACTCGGATTCTTCCCTGGTCTTTCCCATTCTCCACAGCTCCAGCTCCAAACTTTTCACCTGTCCTCAAGGCCCCTGCCCCATCTCAGTCATTGTCTCCTTGATTGGAGGGGGACAGAAACTCTCAGGGCAAGAATCTCCCCACTCTCACCCCAGTCATCTTCTAGCGTTTCTTGCCATTTTACAAGAGATGGCCTTCTTTCAAAAAAATTGTACTTTTCTCCCTAATGAATCTTCTTGATTTTGTCACCTGGCTTTAGAGACAGAGCTGGGATCTCATTTCAGATCTGGCACGTAATAGCTGTTTGACCTTGGGGCAAGTTTGTTAATCATCTGTATCTGTTTCCTCATCTGTAAAATGGGAAAAAGAGTAGTATGCATCTCATGGGACTTTTGGGAGAGTTTAAAATAAGTTAATAATATATTTCGCGCTTTTAGGTCAGTGCCTGGCACATAGTGTTCAGTATATGTAGTGTTTATTGTTATTTTCCCCTTATATGTTCTTCAGGAATCTTGCAGTGTTAGATTTGAGCCTAAAAATACACTATCCTGCTCCCCTGGCTTTTTCCTGTTTTTCTCTACCAATGCTTACTTCATTCCCTCAGTTTGTTTTTTTTTAAAGAAAACTTCCTTTAGACTGTCTTTTTAAGACATTGTCCTATCACAAAAGACCAGCTTTGTTTTCATGTCTGAATCCATTGGAATTGTTCCTCAAAAGATTATGAGTGAGCTTGCAACTCTTTTCTTTCATCATCATGGTTCTCAACCGTTAAAATTTTGCCTGTACACTTTTCATAGGTGCAACACTCCTATCAGTAGCACCTCTCATTATATATCGAGCTCCTCAACTGGGAGAAGGTGAGAGCAAGTGTGAAAAAGCCCCTCTTCCCAAGAGATTCTGATACGTAATCCTTCTCCGCTCCCTTCTCCCTTCCTTTCCAGGAGAATCACTGGCCTTTGTGATTTCAAGAGAGTAATCTCAACTATGCCAATTATGTCTTGTCTTCAGTCCTACATACTCCAGTTTCCAGGAGTCTATAGATATCTTCGTTTGGATGTCCTACAGATAATTCAGCACATCTTCTTTGGTTCTCCATTTCAGTTAAAAGCATGTACTACCTTACTATCAAAGCTAGAGTAAGTGTCTTTAATAAGTTGGGAATTTCATTTATTCCCAACAATTTTTTTTTTATTACCTGCCAACCTGCCAGGCCCTATGCTGAGAGCTGGGGATGCAACGGTGAACAGCACAGAGCCAGTCCTGGTCTTCATGAAGCTTACAGTCCAGTGGCTGGGATGGACATTTCTCCAGGAATTCCACAAAAATGTAATCATAAACTGAGAAGAGGCCATGTAGAGAAAGGAGACAGTGGTATAAGAATATATAACAGAGTGCCTAACCTAGTGGAGACAGAGGATAGCCAGGGAAGGCTCAAACATTACTTAAACCAAAAAATCAAAGGTGATTTAAGTGAAGATAGAGCTTTGAGGAAAGAGCACTGCTTGCAGAGGCCCTGTGGTGGGAGGGAACAAACAGCATGTTCAAGGAGCTGAAAGACTGCTGAGGAATGGGGGAGAACGATGCAGACTAACACTGCAGGGTGGGCAGAGGCCAGGTCACTCAGGGCTTAGTAAGCAGAATTGTGACAAAATTTGTTTTTTAACCTAAAATCAGCAGGAAGCACTGAAAGGTTTTAAACAGAGGAGTGAACCTGATCAGATTTGCAATTTTGAAAGACAGCTCAGGCTGTGGTTTTGAAGTGATCAAGAATTGACATTTGAATACGTTTTCCATTAAATCTTTTTGATTCTGCCTTGGAAATCTCTCAGATCTGCTTCTTGTCTTTATTCCACTTCTGCTAACTTAGTCATACCCTTCAGTGTCTCCTGCACTGTTTTAATAGTCTTTTCTGTCTCCCTTGCCACTAATGTTTTCTATACTCTTCTTGCTAGAGTTAAATTTCTGAAATGCAGATTTCGTTATGATATTCCCCTGCTTTAAAAACCTTCAGTGCTTTCCCCATTCCCTGCTGGATGAAGTCTAAGTATCTTAATTGTGTAATACGTCACCTGATTTTTCTAAAATCTCATTTCTTAGGTTCTAATCTGTGGGTATTCACACCCAGACTTGCTTGTGAGCTCATGGATAAATGTGGGGAGATGGTGTCAAGAATTGTGTTTGCAATTCAGGAGCTCAGTTTCATTGAACCTTGGCATTTTGGAAACCTTGGGATAGTGAATGATGGGGCTAGAAAGGTAGGTACCAGTCCATATCAAAGTAAGGAGTTTGGACTTATTCAGTAGACATTGGGAAGTAAGGGAAAGCAGGAAGTGATATGAGCAGGACTGCTTTAGAAGAACTAACTCAGCAGTTGTGTGTAGCATGTAATGTGGAGAGAGGAGATAATTAGATAGCTATAGTGAGAGATGGAAACAGATTCAGATGGCAAGAATGAGCGTAAATGGGAGAAACATTGCAGAGTAGCGTCAGTAGTCTATTAGGGAATGCTAGTGCTACTCAAGGAAGTAGAGATGTCAGGAGGGGACAGATGTTGATGGAAAGATGATCTTTTTTGGTTTTGGACTTGGTAAGCTTGGACATAACAGCAAAGCGTTTATTAACTTTGACATCTTAGTACTGACTATTGGTTTGTATTTTAGTACAACCATTTCCTAATTTTCTTTTTTTTTTTTAAAGATTGGCACCTGAGCTGAGATCTGTTGGCAGTCTTTTTTCTTTTCTTTTTCTTCTCCCCAAAGCCCCCCAGTACATAGTCGTATATTTTAGTTGTAGGTCCTTCTGGTTGTGCTATGTGGGATGCCACCTCAGCATGGCCCAACGAGTGGTACTAGGTCTGTGTTGAGGATCCAAACCGGCGAAATGCCATGCTGTTGAAGCAGAGCGCGTGAACTCGACCACTTGGCCACGAGGCCAGCCCCAAATAGCTCCTAATTTTCAAGCACTCTGAGGGGGCAGCAGAGGAGTCTTTAAATGTGATCTGGTACCCTTACTGTGGCAGTACTTGCTCTTTATCCTCTACCTGCTTGTGTTTGCCCATCAAGTGTTTAACCCAAAGAGATAAATTTTTTTTGCAGTTCTAGAAAATAAGATATTGATGTCCAGGAGTTCATCACCTTAGGAAAGTATTCAACTACATTTTTTTTTCTCCCCAAAGCCCCAGTATATAGTTGTATATCCTAGCTGTAGTCATTCTAGTTCTTCTGTGTGGAATGCCACCTCAGCATGGCTTGATGAGTGGTGTGTAGGTCGGTGTCCAGGATCCAAACTGGTGAACCCCGGGTTGCTCAAGCGAAGTGTGCAAACTTAACCACTTGGCCAAGGGGCCAGCCCCTCAATTACATTTTTGTAAGTGCCCAGTAGCATTTAGAGCTAGTTAAGTGTTATTGAAATTGTAGTAACCACAGTTCTGTGAAATCCTCTCTGTGAGCTTTTCGTGGTAAATGAGACTGTAAGATAAATTTGTTTTGTTTAAGCCACTAAATTTGTGGTAATTAGAGCGGCAGTAGGAAACTAGTACACTCAGTCATGCTATGCATATTTCATTTACTCTAATAGACATATGTGGCTAGTAGTTAGCATATTGGACAGCTCAGATATAGAACATTTTTGTCATCATAGAAAGTTGTACTGGACAGCACTGGTCTAAAATAATAGTTCTCAAAGTGTGGTCCGTGGGCCAGCAGCGTGGCCTGGGAACTTTTTAGAAATGCAAATTCTGAAACCTCAACCCAGATCTACGGAATCAGAAACTTTGGGGATGGAGCCCATCAACCTTGTGTCTTAGCTTCTCCAGGTGTTCTTGAAGCATGCTAAAATCTAAGAACAACTTCAGAGAGCAAATGATTGCAATAGAGGTTGCTCAGTGTAATAATAATGCATTCAGTGTGTCAGTAGAATAAGGGAATGGGGATTAACTATGTCAGTAGAAAAGCGTCTTCTCTTTTATGGTAGCTGGGTTTAGGAAGGGGATGAGCAGTCCAGGTAGAGAAACAGAATGAGCAAGATATTGTGGAATTGAAGTACATGGCCTAGTGTAGAAGCTGTAGGTACAGACATTTCTGCTCTAATACTATGTGCATTCTTGAAAAACCTTTGGTTCTGCAACTCACAGAGTTTATGGGAAAAATAGGGGCAGAATACTCAAAACCTATCTACCCATGTTACTAGAACACCAATAGGAACAATAACAATTTTAAAAGATTGACATAATTAAGAAGACATGTTAAATTCCTAATAGATAAATGTCTCAGTAAATACAGGTCTTTTTCTCAAGAAAAAAGAAAGATGAAGATAGCTTGATGGAGTGAGAAATAAGGAAGGATTGAGGCTGTTGATGTGTGGAGACAAGAACAGAGGGACATAAACCTCAGAGGTTGTAGGTGTAGGGGCAGTGGAAGTTTTATGTGAAATGTTGTGAGGCAGACTGGATGGCTGTGGCTCACTCCCTTATGTTTGGGTCCCCCAAACCGCTACAAAGATTGAGGAAGACCATGCTTACACTCTTGCGAGACAAAGCCTGTTGCTGTACTGAGATGAGGAGAGGACATGATGGGCATCTAGGGAAAGGACTTAATATACAGGACTAGATTCCTTCAGGGCTGTCTGCATTTAGCTGCTATTAATTAATGGTGCGAAGCTTTAACAGCCTGGGCAGAACTCTGAACCAACGTAATTTTGGCATTATACTGACATCATTTCTCTATTTCTCAGTAATGTGTACACTAACTTGCATTGTAGCAGGATGTGCTATGGTGGTACAGAATCTGTCGTGTGGCCAACTAGGGTAGGTGAGGGGAGTAGTGTGAGATAGTTGGAAAAGTAGTGATAGTTATTTCTGGAAAGGCCTTGGGTTCTGTGCGAGGAAAGCTTAACTCAGTAATATTGTTTTGGGTAGTTTTAGGAAGATTTCTGACATGGGAGTGAAACACAGGCCAGATATAAACAGGATTAATTTTGGCTTCAGTGTGGAAAATGGTAAGAGGAAAAAGATACTGGTAGTATGAAAACTAGCTGTGAGATTTTTATAATAATTTTTTTGGCCTTTTTTTATTGAGGTAACATTAGTTTATAATATTATATAAATTTCAGGTGTACACCATTATATTTTGACTTCTGTGTAGACATCATGTTCACCACTCAAAGACTAATTACCATCTGTGACTGTACACATGTGCCCTATTACCCCTTTCTCCCTCCCCCCTCCCCCCTTCCCCTCTGATAACCACCACTCTAATCTCTGTATCCATGTGCTTATTTGTTGTAGTTTTTATCCTCCAGTTATGAGTGAAATCATACAGTATGGTATTTGACTTTCTTCGGCTTACTTAGTTTGCTTAGCATAATACCCTCGAGGTCCATCCATGTTGTTGCAAATGGCAAGATTTCATCTTTTTTTTGATGCCTGAGTAGTATTCCATTGTGTATATGTACCACATCTTCTTTATCCATTCATCTGTCGATGGGGACTTAGGTTGTTTCCAAGTCTTGGCTATTGTGAATAATACTGCAATGAACATAGGGGTGCAAATATCTTTTCCCATTCATGTTTTCGTGTTCTTTGGATAAATGCCCAGAAGTAGAATAGTTGGATCATGTGGTAGTTCTAGTCTTAATCTTTTGAGGAACCTCCATATTGTTTTCCATAGTGACTGCATCAGTTTACATTGCCACCAGCAGTGTATGAGGGTCCCTTTTCTCCACACAGTTAAGTTTGCATGTTCCGCTTCTCGGTGACCCAGGGTTCGCTGGTTCTGATCCCGGGTGCAGACATGGCACCACACCGCTTGGCAAAAAGCCATACTGTGGTAGGTGTCCCACGTATAAAGTAGAGGAAGATGGGCACGGATGTTAGCTCAGGGCCAGTCTTCCTCGGCAAAAAGAGGAGGATTGGCAGTAGTTAGCTCAGGGCTAATCTTCCTCAAAAAAAAAAAGGTAAATTTGAGAGACTTAAAAATTAAATCACTAAGAATTTGTGACTGCTTGAGAATGAGTTTGGAGAGAAGGAAAGAGTCAAAGATAACAGAAGCTCATAGCTGAGAGTGAATTTAGGCAGGAGATGATTGATTGTTGATACTTCCTATATCCAGGCATTTACGCTGTTTGATTTTTTCCATGATTATGCCTTACATAAACATTCTTTTCATTCTCACCCTCTCCATCTTGAGTTAAGTCTTATCATGGACTCTTAGAGCAGCCTCCTTCCCAGTTTCTTTTCCTATACTTTTGTCTTTCTAGTTCATTCCACACATTAATCTTGCTATTTCATTTCTTTATACCAGTGTTTCTAACTCAAACCTTCAGTGCTTCTCTCTTCTGAAAATTCAGGACCAGACTCCTTGGTCTGACATTTAGTATCTTCTGTTTGACTCTAAAGAAATTTGTCATTCTGTTTTTTTTTTTTTTGAGGAAGATTACCCCTGAGCTAACATCTGCCTCCAATCCTCTTTTTGCTGAGAAAGATTGGCCCCGAGTTAACGTCCGTGTCCATCTTCCTCTACTTTATATGTGGGATGCCTGCCACAGCATGGCTTTGATAAGTGGTGCCATGTCCACGCCGGAATCTGAACCCGTGAACCTGGGGCTGCTGAAACAGAGCACGTGAACTTAACTGCTATGCCGTTGGGCTGGCCCCCAGAAATTTGTCAGTCTTATCTCCCAATCCTGTTCTATCTAAGGTCCATTCCAGCTAGGCTGTTTCATTTATAGTTCTCCATGTGTGCCTTTCCTCCAAGGTTAATGGTGTTCTAATTTGGAATCTACGCATCTCCCCAGATACCTCTCACTCCTCTATTGATAGGCGAGTCCTTCCTCTACAAAGCAAGTCATCAGCAATGTGTGTGCTTTTATTCTCCACACCTTTGCCAACATTTGGGAGTGGATAGTGGCTAGAAGAGGGCGTGAGGAGTACTTCTAGGGTGCTGGTAATGATTTGTTTTTTGATCTGAGTGGTAGTTATATGGATGTGTTCAGTTTGTGAAAGATCAGAGGACTGTATACTTATGATTTGTGCTTTCTTCTGTATTTATGTTATACTTCAATAAAAAGTTTACTCCCTCATCATCAAAATAAAAGATGTCCTGACTGTGCTAGGCCCTTTGTACTTCAATTTGAATTTTATGATCAGCTTATTAAATTTGACTGGAATTGCTTTGAGTTTATAGGTAAAGTTGGGGAGAACTGCCAAATTTGATGTTGAGTTTTCCTATATATGATTGAGATATATTCTGTCCTGTATTTAGACAGAGGTAGACTGCCTGCTTTTGTAAACAGAGTTTTATTAGAACCCAGTCACACCTGTTTGTTTACATGTTGTTTGTAGTTGCTTTTGAGCTACAGTGGCCAAGTTAAATAGTTGTGCCAGACGAGATGGACTGTGAGCCTAAAATAGGTACTTTCCGGTTGTTTAAGAAGAAAAGGTTTCTAGACCCCTGATTTAGATCTTTTGTTATTTTCTCCATAAACGTCTTGGACATTTTGTATTAGATTAACTATGTACTTTATGGTTTTATTGTTGTAAATAATATCTTTTTATTAGTTATGTTTTAAAACTCTTTGCTAGCATATAGAAAAGCTATTGCCTTTTTTTTTTTTTTTTAAAGATTTTGGGGCCTGCCCCAGGGTTTCACCGGTTCGGATCCTGGACGCGGACATGGTGCCGCTCATCAGGCCATGTTGAGGCAGCGTCCCACATACCACAACTAGAAGGACCCACAACTGAAATATACAACTATGTACTGGGGGGAATTTGGGGAGAAAAAGCAAAAGAAAAAAAGAAGATTGGCAACAGTTGTTAGCTCAGGTGCCAGTCTTTAAAAAAAAAAAAAATCTCATTAAAGATTTTATTTTTCCTTTTTCTCCCAAAGCCCCCTGGCACATAGTTGTGTATTTTCTTTTTCTTTCTTTCTTTTTTTTTTTTTCAAAGATTTTATTTTTTTCTTTTTTCTCCCCACAGCCCCCGGTACATAGTTGTATATTCTTAGTTGTGGGTCCTTCTAGTTGTGGCATGTGGGACGCCACCTCAGCGTGGTTTGATGAGCAGTGCCATGTCCGCACCCAGGATTCGAACTGGCAAAACCCTGGGATGCCGGTAGAGCACTCGAACTTAACCACTTGGCCAGGGGGCCAGCCCCCCATAGTTGTGTATTTTCAGTTGTGGGTCCCTCTAGTTGTGGCATGTGGGATGCCACCTCAGCGTGGTCTGACGAGCGTTGTGTGGGTCCAGTCTCAGGATCTGGTCCCGGGCTGCTGGAGTGGAGTGCAAGAACTTAACCTTACATCGCTGGTCCGGCCCCCTTTGCCCAGTTTTGATGTCTAGACTGTACTAACTTTATAAAATTATTTGTCTCTTAGCCTTTTTTTCCTCATTCTCTTGTCTTAAATCTATTATGTTTTCTCTCTTCTTTAAAGGTGTATTAGAGCATTTTCCTGTAAAACTGTCTGGGTTTAGTCATTTCTTTTTTTTTTTTTTTTTTTTTTTTTTAAGATTTTATTTTTTCCTTTTTCTCCCCAAAGCCCCCCGGTACATAGTTGTGTATTCTTCGCTGTGGGTTCCTCTAGTTGTGGCATGTGGGACGCTGCCTCAGCGTGGTCTGACGAGCAGTGCCATGTCCGCGCCCAGGATTCGAACCGACGAAACACTGGGCCGCCTGCAGCGGAGCGCGCGAACTTAACCACTCGGCCACGGGGCCAGCCCCTAGTCATTTCTTTATGAGTAGATCTAACTACTATATCAAATTGTTTAATCATGCTAGATATGTCTTTGTTTTCTATTTCTTCTTGAGTCAGTTTTGGCCATTATGTTTTTCTGAAAAACTGTCAATTTCATTGAGCTTTCAATAGTATTTCAATAATTTAATCTCTGCTATGTATGAAGCTGTCTCTCCTTTTTTATTCCTAATGTTTCTGCCTTCTTGCTTTTACTTGATTAGTTAAGCCAGGCATATGCCTATTTAATTTGTCTTTTCAAAGAGCCAGCATTTATTGTTATTCGTCTTTATAGTGTTTATTTCTTTGTATTAATCTTTGTTCTTTCTGTGTTTCTTTCTTTGGGTTTACTTCGTTCTTTTTCTTTTTTTTTCTTTTGCTGTACAAAAGAAAATTTTTTTCTTTTGTTTGTAAATTTTCAAAGGAACTGGGGAATTTGAAAGTGCATTGTTAACTTCGAGTTTTATTGGTCTTGATAAAAGCACTTCTGTGGTATTTGTTGAAACTTGCTCTATCTTGATAGATAGTCAGTTTTTATAAATGTGCTTGAAAGTAACATCAGTTCTCTTAATTATTGCATGCAGGGATATAAAATCATCAGATCAAACCTGCCAATTTCATATTCAGAGCTGTGTCTCTAAATTTCTTTAACTGCTTGATCAGCATAGCAAAGTGTGTTAAAAGTCTCTATTGTGACTGTTTACCTGTATTGGACAGGATCCAATAAGGAGGCAAAAACTACGTGGTAATTTGAAAAGAGAAAGCTTAGTGTAACGAATTAATAACAGAGGATTGGAGTAACTGAGAATTGGTTAATAAGAGTTAAAGATAACTCTAAAGAACATGGGAATAACAGATATAGGGAGCAGCCACCATCTCTAGAGTTGAGATAGATCATCCAAAGAAGAGCTGTCTTCCCCCTCATTGGAAAGAACTGGGGCTACCTGGATGGTGGAGAAGTTGCTAAGTGCCTTGCTGGTGACACTGCTTTGAATCTGACAGAGGAGGTGCATAGGGAAGCTCCTGGATGCTACTGGCTGTCAAGTGCTGGGGGATCCAGGAGTTGGAGAAGCTGCCATCTCCATGAGCCTGGCAGGAGAAAGTGTATCCTGCAGGAGCCTATTGTAATGGAAACCTCATTTATAGGAGGCAAGCATGTAGAAAAATTGTGCCCTGTGGGAGCCTAGTGCTGGAGAAACTGTCTGCTGCAGGAACCGAATGCTGGTGAAAGCATGCTCTGCAGGAGCCTGGCTAGCCAGGCTCACTGAAACTAGGAAGAGAAACCTCTTTGGCAGTGTCCCTCCAGCAGTCTCTAATGACAAAGCTTAACATCGTGCCAGTTAGCAAAGGAGAAATATTTACAAAGCCCGTCTCCATTATCACAGAAGGGTGCATTTGGAATTGAGAGGCATGATAATTGCCACAGTTCCTTTAACTGTTTATGTATACATAGTGAGAAACCGCATATATAACTTCTTTTGATGACTTCTTTATATTACGATATATATTATTCTCAGAAATAACTTTGAAGAACTTTTCTTTTTGTTGAGGAAGATTTGCCCTGAGCTAACATCCATTTCCAGTCTTCCTCTTTTTTTGCTTGAGGAAGATTTGCCCTAAGCTAACATATGTGCCAGTCTTCTATTTTATATGTGAGTCACTGCCACAACTGATGAGTGGTGTAGGTCCGCACCTTGGAACTGAACCTGAGCCGCTGAAGCATAGTGCACTGAACTTAACCACTAGGCCGGCTCATTGAAGAACTTTTAATGCAACATGTGATATGACTAAGAAATAAGCAGTCACTTTCTCTTAAATTTATGAGCAATTTTTTTGTGTGTGAGGAAGATTGGCCCTGAGCTAACTTCTGTTGCTAATCCTCCTCTTTTTGCTTGAGGAAGATTGTTGCTGAGCTACCATCTGTGCTAATCTTCCTCTGTTTTGTGTGGGATGCTGCCACAGCATGGCCTGATGAGCGGTGCTAGGTCTGCGCCTGGGATCTGAACCTGTGAACCCTGGGCCACCAAAGTAGAGCGTGCATACTCAACCACTATGCCACCGAACTGGCCCCTATAAGTAATTGAAAAAAAATACCTTCTTTGGTGGGGGGCATAGAGATTAAGATGTGGAGACAATGGTCCCACCCACAAACAAATGGAGAAAAAATTAAGACATATGAGGGACAAAAGATCCAGGATTTGTCGGGACTTTTATGTTTATTTCTTAGTTTTAGCTCACTAGGCCAAGTAGAATTTTTTTTTTTTCAGGTAATTCCTGCCAGTAATAAAAATTAAACCTGTGAAACAACACGCAGTGAAAACTTTTGGTCTGTTTGATCTGTGTTTAACCAGATCATTAGATTAGCTGATTTCCATTCTGTAAAAACGCCGTTGACTGATGCTCCCCACTCCACACGACAGTTTCTAACTAGTAGTAGATTACTCTTAGGAAGCCTGAGTTTCTGCCCCACCGGTTGAATTTCGCTTTACCAAGAGTCAGTTACATTATTTGCTAAATATAATCAGGCCATTTGTACCTTTTGTTATTATTGTACAGTCTATATTATAACAGTTAATTAATCAAATCAGCTTATCGGAGAAAAGGTTGGAATGGCAATGTGGGGAATGAAGAAGGAATGAAGAAAAAAAGATATATACCTTAATTTTATTTAACAGAGTGACATAAATTCTCTCTCTTGTGGTAGAACCATGGCCATTTCTTTGAATGTGAATCCAGTGATTAGAGTTCTGACTTCTTTCGTGCATAGATCATAGCCATAAGACATTATTATGATTTGCAGCAGTTTTTTCATTAAAGTGGAGTAAGAACTTAGATACTTGTGAATCCTTCTGAGTACAGGCTAGATTTCTTCTTCCAGTACTTTGGATTATTTCACCTTCACTTGATTTGACAAGCAGTTATGTATGTGTCTTGCTACTTATGAGTCTTTCCAAAGCACTCGGCCTAGTTTTCACTGGAAAATTACCCTTTGGTAATGTGATCTTTCATCATACTATTATTTAGAAAAATAAGGAAACACACATAGTTTGATTTGGTAATAAATGCACCTGGCTGTTGGTAAGTGTATATCTCAATTGGTGGGAGCAGAAATATGCAGGTGCAGGTACCCTTAACGACCCCCAGTAGACACAGTGGCCATAATTCATTGACCATAAGCAGCATTCCTCAGGTTTTACTGGCAGAATGGAGAATGTCATATAATTCTGATGTTTTTTTACTGTTTTAGATTTTTATGTTGCTTCCAATCTTGCCACTACAAACAGCACTGCATTAAATATTCCTGTACACATATTTTTGTAATCATGTGCTTGTATATCTGTAGAACAAATTACTAGATATGAAATTGTTGGATCAAAGAGTATTTAAAAAGTATTGATAGCCATTGCCAAATTGCCTCCATGCAGCTTGTTCAGTATACATTTGAGTGATGTATGAGAGTACTTCTTTTCCCACACCTTTACCAACCTAGTATGGTATCAAATTGTTTGCTGTTTGCCTGTCTTACTATCTTACTGATGAAAACGTGTGTCTGGAGTCTCTAAGACCACCCCCAGGTTTGATGATTTGCTAAGAAGACTCACAGAACTTACCATATAGTTGTACTTATTTAATGGCTTATTTTAGTATAAAAATTAATTTCTATTTTTGTCTAATTTATAAAATTAATGTCATTTACTTCATGACACGGCTTAACCATACCAGCAACTTTAAGGTTTTTGTCTTAGAGAGTTGGCTTTTGGAAAGTGTTAATCTTTTTTTGAAATCACGGTAGTGAGAGAACTTATTCAATATATCCAAATTTGAAAGTTGCTTTTTAATTTAAAGCTTGCTTTATTCTCTGAATTGTGAGGTTGATTTTAATAGTGGAAAATCTTTATGTTTGGTACTTTAGATGGCGACTATCAAAAGGAAATAGGATCATGGCAGCAGATGATGACAATGGTGATGGAACAAGTTTATTTGATGTCTTTTCTGGTAAGAGCTCATTTTAATTCTTTCTAAATGTATTTATTTAATTACAAAATCATTTACTAATTCTTATTGAAAAAAACTGTCATTATGAACTTTTTATCCCCACACGTAAATGAGTCAATACAGTAAAGTGCCTGGCAGATAGGAAGTGCTTAGTAAATCTGAGCCTCTTAAATGTAGTAAAATTAGCAGCTTTGCCAATAAAAGTGGTAATGACTTTTATTGTCATATCCAAAAAAATGTGTTTGTTACTCTTGAAGTTAATGCTTCCCGTAGGTGCGGTCCTGCTTGTTTACTCTTGTTCAGGGAAAAATTGACAGTCACAGTGAATGATTAGTTTGCGAGAGATAACTGAGACCTGGTGGTAAAATAAGCTCATAGATTACAGATAAGTTCAATAATATGCAGAATATAAATGTCCAAATCCTGACATAATATTTATCTGATTCTTTTGTCTTGTTATATTATCCCAAGCAACCTCATTAAATTTTTTGAGATTATAGCTGTATATTTATTGACTAGAATTATGATTACTCTGTTATAGAATGAAAAAGGCAGTTGTAAAACATGCCTAGTAGAATTCCATTTTTGCTTAAAATATATGTTTTTTTAAAAGTAATATTCATAGATATGGAAGAATTCACACGAAATATGGCCATCATAACCACTCTGGGTAGTGTTGTTTTTTGGTGTTACTTGTTTTTTGCTGATGTAGTTTCAAATTGTTACACTGCTATGTAATTCTCTGTTTCTTTTTTTGTAAGGAAGATTGGCCTTGAGTTAATATCTGTGCCAATCTTCCTCTACTTTGTATGTGGGATGCTGCCACAGCATGGCTTGATGAGCGGTGAGTAGGTCTTCGCCTGGGATCCAAACCTGTGAACCCTGGGCCACTGAAGCGGAGCGTGCAAACTTAACCATTATGCTACTGGGCCAGGCCCTGTAATTCTCTTAAGATAATCTTTTTTTTCTTTGAAAAATTCTAAGCCAATAGAAATGTTGAAAGTATAATATAATGAACACCTTTACTTTTCACCTAGATTCACAGTTAACTTTTTTTTAATTGAGGTAATGTTTTATAACATAAATTTCAGGTGTACATCATTGTATTTTGATTTCTGTGTAGATTATATCATGTTTGTCACCCAGTGACTACTTACCATCTATCACCACACACACGTGCCCAGTCTCACAGTTAACTTTTATTACATCTGCAGCTCTTATTATTTTGAAGGACGAAACTGTATCATTAATCCTGTTTGCTGGAAACGGCTGTCTTCATTTCTACATGTTATTGTCTCTCAAGTTCCTGTCCATGTGCGTACATGTTTTGATAATCACAGCCACAGCGTGTGTTTTGCTTTGCATTTTACTTTTTACCACTTAACAGGATTTCACAAAAATTTTTATTGCTTCCTATAACATTTTTGTAATTGTCTTTTATTTGTTTGGAAATAATTTGAAACTTAAAAGTTTCAAGACAACATACAAAGAACCTTTTACCCAGTTTCTTCCCAATTTACCTCTCGTTAATTTTTTTTTTCTGAGGAAGATTCACCCTGAGCTAACATCTGTTGCCAGTCTTCCTCTTTTTGTACGTGAGCTACTGTAACGGCATGGCCATTGGCAGACAAGTGGTGTAAGTCCGCTCCTGGGAACTGAACCTGGGCCACTGAAGTGGAATACATTCAACCACTAGGCCACTGGCACTGGCTCCCTCTTGTTAATATTTTATACTAGTGGCTTTATCATCATACACATCCTCTCTTTTGAAATACATGTACACATCCACAATTTTTCATGATTTATTAGAGAGTAAGTGGCATACATAACATATTTTACCCCCAAATACTTAAGTGTGTATTTCATAAGAAAAAGTTGCTTTTCTTACATAACAATGGCAGTTATCAATTTCAGTAAATTTAACACTGACACAGTACTTTTATTTATAAATGCCATTTTCATTCCAATTTTATCAGTTAACCCAATAGTGTCCTTTATTATTGTGATTGGATTTAGATTTATCATTTTAATATTTCATTTTAGTTGGTCTCATCAGATTTTTTTTTTCTGATTTTCTTGCCTTCTTTCAAGTATTATTTGAATATATTTGAGAATTTCATTCTAATTTGTATATTAGCTTTTTGGCTATACCTCTTTGCATTATTTTTTAGTGGTTGCTCAAGGGATTGCAAAATACATCTTTAACTTTTTGCAGTCTCCTTGTTAGTATCATACCTTTTCACCTAAGATCTAGAATCTCATATGTGTGGTTACATTTGACCTCCATCTGTCCGTTTATGTTAAAGATGTCATAAACTGTACAATACAATGCTTTAATTTTTACTTTAAACGATTCTATATATATTAAGGAAATTAAGAAGAAAAATTAGTCTTTTATATTTACTTAATTATTTACCATTTCTAATTCTTCTAGTATCCCTCTAGTATCATTTTCCTCCCTGTTCTCTGTTTTTTCTTCTGGGACTCCAGATATATAACATGTGAAAACTTTTGGTGATTATCCTATAGGTTACTAAAACTTTTTTTTTTCAATTTTTTCCTCTCTGTTCTTCAGGTAAGTTCATTTTTATATCTATCTTCAAGTTCACTGGCTCTTTGGTCAAGCACATTCAGTGAATTTTTTTTACATTAGATATGGTAGTTTTCAGTTTTAGGATTTTTATTTGGTTTTGGGATTTTTCTTTGTTTCTTTTGTTTCTATTTCTCTGCCAAGATTTCCTATGTAGTAATTTTGGATTGCATTCTGGACATTGTAAATGTGATGTTATAGAGACATTGGATTCTGTTATATTTCTCTAAAGAGTGGTGGTGTTTTTAATTTTAGCAGATATTTAACTTGGCTGAACTTAAACTTCTGTCTTCCCTATGGTGGATAGCAGCTGAAATATCTGTTCATATTCTTTAGCTTTAGCTGGACTTTTGGAGTTGTAACCTTTACTTGTGTAGTTTGGGGGTCACTCAGAGATTTGGGGGCACAATTTGGGGAGTCCCCTCTGTGGCGCTCTGAATTTCCTCTCTTACTTTCTATTTGCTGTTATCATTCCCAAAGTTTTTTCTCTGGTTCTTCAAGCTATTAGGACTAGGGGTTTCCATATGAGTTTTCACTGCCCAGTTTTAGGGCTCCGACTAGGGCCTATATTTCCACAAAAAAATTGTTATAAAAGGGGGCTAGGGAACTCACGCAGCGCTGTTTTCTTCTTTCAGATGTTGTCTGCCTTCCAGTTTTTGCCTGCTGTGGGCTGCTCTCTGCATTTTCAGATGGCTTTTTTTTTTTAATTGACTTGTAATTTATATATAACATTATATGAGTCTCAGGTATACATTGAAATGATTTGATATTTATATGTATTGTGAAATGATCACTACAATAGAGCGTTTGACTGCAGATAGCTTTTGATATTTTGTTTAGAGTTTATAGTTGTTATCTGCAGGAGAATTTATCTAATAGAAACTACTCTGCTATTCCTCGAATTGGAGCCTTCTCACTAGTATATATTTGAAGGTGAGTTTTTAAGTCTAAATCTGAGGTAATCGAGTCATAAATCTGTGTGCTAAGATCTTCCTGTTTATAAGGATGTATAAAAACTTCTAGGGGGCTGGCCCGGTGGTGGAGTGGTTAAGTTTGAGCACTCTGCTTCGGTGGCCTGGGGTTTGCAGGTTCAGATCCTGGGTGCGGACCTACACACTGCTCATCAAGCCATGCTGTGGTGGCATCCCACATACAAAATAGAGGAAGATTAGCAACAGATATTAGCTCAGGGCCAATCTTCCTCACCAAAAACAAACAAACAAACAAAACAAATAACCCCCCCCAAAAAACTTCTAAACAGTTTCCCTTTTTGGCACAGAGTAGGAATGGAAAAACTTCACTAAGTGCATGAAGTCAGTTTTAACTAGTCTTTGATTTTCTTGCAGCTTCTCCTCTTAAAAATAATGATGAAGGTTCTTTGGACATATATGCTGGGTTGGACAGTGCTGTTTCTGGTATGTAAATTCTATAATAAAATAGTTTCATTTTGTTTGGTCAGTCCATTGGAAGTGTTTATTTTATTGTTACAAAATCTTGGCGTAAACTACTGAACAATCGGCCCATTCTTTCACATGATTACACTCAGGTGATTATTTTTTTGCCCAAAGCTTGATCACTGAAACAAATTAGCACTCAGGTTTGTTATTCATTTAGCTCTCAGATTTAATTGGACCTTGTGCAAAAATATTTTGTACCATTGAAAAGCAGCTGGTGGTGGTGTCTATACATATATTACTGGCCATACTGTCACAGGTTACATGACGTTAGAACTTTTGCAAAGGGTGGTTATAAATATTTTTGAATGAATCAGTGAGAGTGTGATATGCAGAGTCTAATGACCTATCCAAATTAGAAACCTTTTCCAGAATCATATCTCTGAAAGCTTTGAACAAATATGGTCCTCACACCTGATTTGTTGACACAAACGTTTTAGATAAATTGGTTTTCCAACTCTTACCTGTGAAATCAGTATAGATTTGGATGAAATTGCAGGAGATGGCAAAATGTATAGTCCTTTGAGTTGAAATGGAATGTGACATCAGAAATCTTAACATGTATTTTTTCCAGTGTTATTGAGATATAATTGACATATAACATTGAGTAAGCTTAAGGTTCAAGGTGTTGATTTGATACACTTAATTTATTGCAAAATGATTACCACTGTAGCATTAGGGAACACCTGTATCACATCACATAATTACCGTCTCTTTTTTGTGGTGAGAACACAAGATCTACTCTCTTAGCTACTTTCAGTTATATAATACAGTATTATTAACTGTAATCACTGTGCTGTACATTAGATCCCCAGAACTTAGTCTCTTATAGCTGGAAGTTTGTACTCTTTGATCAACATTTCCTCTTTTCCCCCACCCCCAGGCCTTAGTAACCACCATTTTAGTCTCTGTTTTTCTGCTTTTGGCTTTTAAATTCCACGTATAAGTGATATCGTACATTATTTGTCTTTCTCTGACTTATTTCATTTAGCATAATGTGCTCAAGGTCCATCCATGTTTTCGTAAATGGCAGGATGACCTTTCTCGTGGTTGACTAATATTCCATTGTATTTGTATACCTCATCTTCTTTATCCATTCATCTGGTGACAGACACTTAAGTTGTTTCCATATCTGGGCTGTTGTGAATCATGCTGCAGTGAACATGAGGATGCAGATATTTCTTTGAGGTCCTGTTTTCATTTCCTTTGGAGATATACCCAGAAGTTGGATTGCTGGATCATATCGTAGTTCTATTTTTAATTTTTTGGGGACCTTCCATATTGTTTTCCATAGTAGGTGCACCAGTTTGCATTCCCACTAACAGTGCACAAGGGTTCTCTTTTCTCCACATCTTTGCCAACACTTGTTATCTTGTCTTTTTGGTGACAACCATTCTAACAGGTGTGAGGTGATATCTCATTGTGGTTTTGATTTGTGTTTCCTGATGGTTAGTGATGTCGAGCGCCTTTTCATGTACCTGTAGGCCATTTGTATGTCTCCTTTGGAAAAATGTCTGCTCAGTTCTTCTGCTTGTTTTTTAGTCAGATTTTTTTTTGTGCTATTGAGTTGTATGAGTTCCTTATATATTTTGGATATTAACTCCTTATCAGATATATAGTTTACAGATATTTTCTCCTATCCTTTAGGTTCTCTTTTCATTTTGTTTTTTGGGTTTTTTTTTTTTTGCTGTGTAGAACCTTTTTAATTTGATGTAGTCCTACTTGTTTGTTTTTGCTTTTGTTGTCAAATCCAGAAAGTCATTGCCAAGATCTTTTTCTAGGAGTTTCATGGTTTCAGGTCTTATGTTCAAGTCTTTAATCCATTTTGAGTTGATTTTTGTGTGTGGTGTAAGACAGTGGTCCAGATTTGTTCTTTTCTATGTGGCTGTCCAGCTTTCCCAAGACCATTTATTGAAAGCACTGTCCTTTTCCCTTTTGTGTATTCTTGGCTTCTTTGTTGTAAATTTTAATTGACCATATATGTGTGGGTTTATTTCTGGACTGTATTCTGTTCCATTGGTCTATGTGTCCGTTTTTATGCCAGTACTGTACTGTTTTGTTTACTGTGGCTTTGTATTTTAGTTTGAAATCAGGAAGTGTGATGCCTCCACCTTTGATCTTCTTTCTCAAGATTCCTTTGGCTCTTTGCGGCCTTTTGTGATTCTATTGTTTTTTTTCTATTTCTGTGAAAAATGACATTGGAATTTTGATAGAGATTGCATTGAATCTGGAAACACATATTTTAACGTAAGGGTTTTTTGTTTGTTTGTTTTAGACAATGCCTCCAAATCCTGTGTACCATCCAGAAATTGTTTGGATTTATATGAAGAAATTCTGACTGAAGAAGGAACTGCAAAGGAGGCAACGTATAATGATGTATGGGTTGCCAGAATTATTGGACAGTTATTTTACTCTTTTATAGCTCCTGAAGTACAGGCATCAGCTTACTATTGAACAGACGCTCTGTGTTTAGGAAGTAGCTCTTAGACTAAAATAATATTTAATTCAGTTTCTGCCTGGAGATCTGCTTTCAGTGTTTACTGAATGCTTATCTAAATTTAGTTAGAATTTTGCTTGATTAATTGTAAGTGTCTGAATATATAAAAGCTCAACAGGCAATCAGTGTGATATAACATTTTATCTTTTCATGATATCTACTAAGTTATAAAATGTCCAACACTTGTATCAGATAAATTTCTTTCCACTGTATTTGAATTTTAAGGTTTGGAGATTGAATGTGAAACAAAATATATTATTAGTAGGGCCAACTTTAAAAACCAGTAATCTTACTAGATACCTGTTAGTAGAAATAGACCTAATCTTCCCTTCTTAGTGGATTGATTTGCAAAATTTTAAATATTTTGAAATGTCATTTAAGCTAAGAAAAGAATTTAGAATGATGCTTAAATTAATCTTTTTATGTCATACAGTTGCAAGTAGAATATGGAAAATGTCAGATGCAAATGAAAGAGTTGATGAAAAAGTTTAAGGAAATACAGACACAGGTAGGATTATTATGAATGTTTTATTTTTGCCTTACTAAATTTTTAAATCAAAATTTAATAAAAACTTTTTGTTAGAAATTAAAATGCTAAAGTGTTAGCAGTTTATAAGGAAACTATTTTTTTAGTATTAAATGAAATAGGAAATCTGGCAAAACATGCATTATTTCCTATGTCAGTGAAATTGATACAGGAAAACTGCTTGATGTATTAAATGATATTGACATAAAAAATCTGTTAGATTAGTTAACAGTTAAATAATAAAAAATTCACAGAGATGATATCAAGTGGTTTAAAATAGAATGGTTTGAGGAGAAAAGATTTAGAATGGCCGTTGGGGGGAAAATGGTCAGACCTTCACAGTTTTTGCCAGTCACTTTTTTGGTGATCATGTTGCAAAAATCAGGAATGTCATATCTTGTTCTGATTTTTTATTTTCTGGTTAAGTTATTTCTCTTCCTTTTCCCATTCCCCAAAAGAACCAGTCAATCCTAGATTTGTTCTTTGTTCATCTGCAAATTAGTACATTGTTGGAAGTTAAAGCTAAGTTGTTAAATATAATAAAATTTTTATCATTTTTATTTTCAATTTTCAGGATGACTCACATAGAACTTTTTTCCTGTTATTTATTGTTTTTTCATTTTGATACCTGTTTTAAGTAGTTCGCTTTAAATAACGTTTCTCTGGTGCCAGTTATCTTCTCTGAATCTCAGCTTCCCCATCTGTACCATAAGCATAATAGTACTTCTCAAAGGACTTTTTTGAGAATTACATAAGGTGAAATATATGATGCCTGGCAGGTAGTTGGCATTCAATAGTCACTAGCTATTATAAGTAGTAGGGTTTTTTCTTTTTTTGAGGAAGATTAGCCCTGAGCTAACATCTGCCGCTGATCCTCCTCTTTTTTTGCTGAGGAAGACTGACTCTGAGCTAACATCTGTGCATATCTTCCTCTACTTTATATGTGGGATGCCATGGCCATGGGATGCCATGTTGGACAGAATGGCTTGCCAAGTGGTGCCATGTCTGCACCTAGGATCCGAACTGGCAAACCCCGGGCCACTGAAGCGGAACATGTGAACTTAACTTCTGCACCACTGGGCTGGCCCCTATAAGTAGTAGTTTAATAATCCTGTAGATATATGCTTTATTAAATATATTTTATGATGTTTAGAATTTCAGCCTAAAAAATGAAAACCAATCTCTTAAAAAGAATATTTCAGCACTTATCAAAACTGCCAGAGTGGAAATAAACCGCAAGGATGAAGAAATAAATAATCTTCATCAAAGGTATGATTGAGGGGTGTGGGTCTGTTTATAAATTACGTGGGTATTGATATGTGGAACATTTTTAACTTTGAGAGGAAAGATATGAAAGCCATTCATTTTATTAAATATTTAAAGTTTCACTGTGACTAATATTCTAATGGTATATTATCATGATGACATATGTATGATTATTAATGGAATATTGCCACATACCTGTCTTAATATATTCAGTTTTCTAATATACTGGGATCTTGCTGTGGTACTGTTTTCTCCTGAGAAGATGATGGTGTGTATTTCATGGGTTCTTCTAGGCTCCTGCCAGATTACTGAAACATCAAGAGGATATCTGTGCTCATATTCCTTGTTTATAGACAACCCTTAACCCAGCTCTCAATTTGTATATTCTTTTCCCTTTCAAATAATGTTTTACTTAACTTCTCTCTCTCTCTGTTTTTTTTTTTTTGGTTGGGGGCAATATTCTGCTCTGGAATTTCACCTTTCTCCTCTCCTTCGTAGTCAAACCTCCAAAACAGTTATCTAAACTTGCTGTCTGCATTTCCTGTTTCTCCTCATTCTTGAACCCATTTCTCTCTGACTTCTGCCTCCATTGGTCCACCAAAACAGCTGTCATTTTGGTTGATAGTGACTGCCACTAAATCCATCAAATAATTTTTTTTTATTGAGTTAATGATAGGTTAGAATCTTGTGTAATTTCAGTTGTACATTAGTGTTGTCATTCGTGTTGTAGGTGCACCACTTCACCCTTTGTGCCCACCCCCTACCCCTGCCTTTCCCCTGGTAGCCACTAATCTGTTCTCTTTGTCCACATTTTTAAATTCTTCATATGAGTGGAGTCATATAGAGATTATCCTTCTCTAACTGGCTTATTTCACTTAAAATAATTCCTTCAAGGTCCATCCATGTTATTGCTAATGGAATGATTTTGTTCTGTTTTGCAGCTGAGTAGTATTCCATTGTATATATATACCACATCTTTTTTTTTTTTTATTGAGTTAATGATAGGTTACAATCTTGTGAAATTTCAGTTGTACATTAATGTTTGTCAGTCGTGTTGTAGGTGCACCACTTCACCCTTTGTGCCCACCTCCCAACCCACCTTTCCCCTGGTATCCACTAAAATGTTCTTAGTTCGTAATTTTAAATTCCTCATATGAGTGGAGTCATACACAGATTATCCTTCTCTCGCTGGCTTATTTCACTTAACATAATTCCCTCAAGGTCCATCCATGTTATTGCAAATGGAATGATTTTGTTCTGTTTTACAGCTGAGTACTACTCCATTGTATATATGTACCACATCTTCTTTATCCATTCGTCTGTTGCTGGACACTTAGGTTGCCTCTATGTCTTGGCTATTGTAAACAATGCTGCAATGAACATTGGGGTGCATAGGACTTTTGGGATTGCTGACTTCAAGCTCTTTGGATAAATACCCAGTAGTGGGATGGCTGGATCGTATGGTAGTTCTATTTTTAATTTTTTGAGGAATCTCCATACTGTTTTCCATAGTGACTGCACCAGTTTGCATTCCCACCAGCAGTGTATGAGTTTTCCTTTTTCTCCACAACCTCTCCAACATTTGTTGCTATTAGTTTTAGATATTTTTGTCATTCTAACGGGTGTAAGGTGATATCTTAGTGTAGTTTTGATTTGCATTTCCCTGATGATCAGCGATGATGAGCATCTTTTCATGTGCCTATTGGCCATCAGTATATCTTCTTTGGAGAAATGTCTGTTCATGTCTCCAGCCCATTTGTTGATTGGGTTGTTTGAGTTTTTTGTTGTTGAGTTGTGTGAGTTCTTTATATATTATGGATATTAAGCCTTTGTCAGATATATGACTTGCAAATATTTTTTCCCAGTTAGTGGGTTGTTTTTTTGTTTAATCCTGTTTTCATTTGCCTTGAAGAAGCTCTTTAGCCTGATGAAGTCCCATTTGTTTATTCTTTCTATTGTTTCCCTTCTCTGCGAAGGCATGGTGTTCGAAAAGATCCTTTTAATACTGATGTCAAAGAGTGTACTGCCTACGTTTTCTTCCAGAAACCTTATGGTTTCAGGTCTCCCTTTAGGTCTTTGATCCATTTTGAGTTTATTTTGGTGAATGGTGAAAAAGAATGGTCAATTTTCATTCTTTTACCTGTGGCTTTCCAGTTTTCCCAGCACCATTTGTTGAAAAGACTTTCTTTTCTCCATTGTATGCCCTCAGCTCCTTTGTCAACGATAAGCTGTCCATAGATGTGTGGTTTTATTTCTGGGCTTTCAATTCTGTTCCATTGATCTGTGCACCTGTTTTTATACCAGTACCATGCTGTTTTGATTACTGTAGCTTTGTAGTAAGTTTTGAAGTCAGGGAGTGTGATGCCTCCCGTTTTGTTCTTTTTTCTCAGGATTGCTTTAGAAATTCGGGGTCTTTTGTTGCCCCATATGAATTTTAGAATTCTTTGTTCTAATTCTGTAAAGGATGTCATTGGGATTCTGATTGGGATGGCGTTGAATCTGTAGATTGCTTTAGGTAGAACGGACATTTTAACTATGTTTATTCTTCCAATCCATGTACATGGAATGTCTGTCCATCTCCTTATGTCGTCAGCCAATTCTCTCAGAAAGGCTTGTAATTTTCATTATATAGGTCCTTCACTTCCTTAGTTAAATTTATCCCAAGGTATTTTATTCTTTTTGTTGCGATTGTGAATGGTATTGTGTTCTTGAGTTCTTTTTCTGTTAGTTCATTATTGGAGTATAGCAATGCTACTGATTTATGCAAATTGATTTTATACCCTGCAACTTTGCTGTAGTTGTTGATTACTTCTAAGAGTTTTCCAGTGGATTCTTTGGGGTTTTCTATATATAAGATCATGTTGTCTGCAAATAGCGAGAGTTTCACTTCTTCCCTCCCTATTTGGATTCCTTTTATTCCTTTTTCTTGCCTGATTGCTCTGGCCAGGACCTCCAGTACTATGTTAAATAAGAGTGGTGATAGAGGGCATCCTTGTCTCGTTCCTGTTTTCAGGGGGATGGCATTCAGTTTTTGCCCATTGAGTATTGTGTTGGCTGTGGGTTTGTCATATACGGCCTTTATTATGTTGAGGTAGTTTCCTTCTATGCCCATTTTGTTCAGAGTTTTTATCATAAATGGCTGTTGGATCTTGTCAAATGCCTTCTCTGCATCTAATGAGATGATCATGTGGTTTTTATTCCTCAGTTTGTTGATGTGGTGTATCCCGTTGATTGATTTGCGGATGTTGAACCATCCCTGTGTCCCTGGTATGAATCCCACCTGATCATGATGTGTGATCCTTTTGATGAATTGCTGAATTCTGGTTGCCAAAATTTTGTTGAGGATTTTTGCATCTATGTTCATCAGTGATATTGGCCTGTAGTTCTCTTTTTTCGTGGTGTCCTTGTCTGGTTTTGGTATCAGCGTGATGTTGGCCTCATAGAATGTGTTAGGAAGTGTTCCATCTTCCCTAATTTTTTGGAATAGCTTGAAAAGGATAGGTATTAAATCCTCTCTGAAAGTTTGGTAGAATTCCCCAGGGAAGCCATCTGGTCCTGGGGTTTTATTCTTTGGGATGTTTTTGATCGCTGTTTCAATCTCTTTCCTTGTGATTGCTCTGTTCAAATTGTCTGCCTCTTCTTGAGTGAGCTTTGGGAGATTGTAGGAGTCCAAGAATTTATCCATTTCCTCTAGGTTATCCATTCTGTTGGCATAGAGTTTTTTGTAGTATTCTCTTATAATCCCTTGTATTTCTGCAGAGTCTGTTATTATTTCTCCTCGCTCATTTCTGATTTTGTTTATTTGAGCTTTCTCCCTTTTTTTCTTTGTGAGTCTGGCTAGTGGTTTGTCAATTTTATTTATCTTCTCAAAAAACCAGCTGTTTGTTTCATTGACCCTTTCTATTGCCTTTTTTGTTTCAATAGTATTTATTTCTGCTCTGATTTTTATTATTTCTCTCCTTCTGCTGACTTTGGGCTTCATTTGTTCTTTTTTCTCTAGTTCAGTTAGGTGTACTTCAAGGTTGCTTATTTGGGATTTTTCTTGTTTGTTAAGATGTGCCTTAATACAGCTTTTGCTGTATCCCATATGAGTTGGTATGGCATGCTATCATTTTCATTTCTTTCCAGGTATTTTTTTATTTCTTCTTTAATTTCTTCAGTGATCCATTGCTTCTTCAGTAGTGTGTTGTTTAGTCTCCACATCGTTGTGCCTTTGTCAGCCTTTTTCTTGTAATTAATTTCTAGCCTTATAGCACTATGATCAGAGAAGATGCTTGTTATTATTTCAATTTTTTTAAATTTGTAGAGGCTTGCCTTGTTTCCCAACATATGGTCTATCCTTGAGAATGTTGCATGTGCACTTGAGAAGAATGTGTATTCAGCTCTTTCAGGGTGAAGTGATCTATATATTTCTATTAAGTCTAATTGTTTTAGTTTTTCATTTAGCTCCACTATTTCCTTGTTGATTTTCTGTCTGGATGATCTGTCAATTGATGTGAGTGGGGTGTTAAGGTCCCCTACTATTATTGTGTTGTTTTTAACATCTTCCTTTAGGTCTGTTAATAGTTGCTTTATGAATCTGGGTGCTCCTGTGTTGGGTGCATAGATACTTATAAGCGTTATTTCTTCTTGATGAAGTGTCCCTTTGATCATTATATATTGTCCCTCTGTGTCTCTCTTTACCTGTCTTATTTTGAAATCCACTTGGTCTGATATAAGAATTGCAACACCTGCCTTTTTTTCCTTTCTATTAGCTTGAAGTATTGTCCTCCACCCCTTCACCCTGAGTCTGTGTTTGTCCTTGGGGCTGAGGTGTGTTTCCTGGAGGCAACAAATTGTTGGATCTTGTTCTTTAATCCATTTTACCACTCTGTGTCTTTTTATTGGAGAGTTCAATCCGTTTACATTGAGAGTGATTATTGATGCATGTGGACTTAATGCTGTCAATCTGTCGCTCATTATCTTGTTTTCCTGCGTTTCTTTTCCTGTGTGCTTTAGACTACCCATTTAATACTGCAATTTCTTATGCTGGGTTCCTTAGATTTTTCCTTATTTATGATTTGTGACTCTGTTCTGTACTTTATTTTAGTGTCTACCTTGAAATTTATATTTAGAATCTCGTGTATAATATAGTCTATTCTCTGGTGGTCTCTTACTTACTTGACCAATACTGATTTAGACCCTTTGCTCTTCCCCTCCTAAATAATTATTTTCATTTCTTATTCCAACTAGTCTTATGAATTTGTAGTTAGAGTGATAAGATCGTCCCTGCTTTGGTATCCTTACCTATACCCTAATGCTATAGTTGAATATTTGCTATCCTGTTCTGGTTCTATCCATCAGTCTCCCTAGTCTGTGGTTTGTGACCCCTTTCTCCCTTTTTTCTTTTTTCAGGTATGAGAGCCTTCTTGTGGATTTCTTGTAGTGGAGGGCTTTTAGTTACAAATTCCCTTCACTTTTGTTTGTCTGGAAAAGATTTAATTTCTCCCTCATATCTGAAGGAAATTCTTGCTGGATAGAGTATTCTTGGCTGAATATTTTTATCTTTTAAAGCTTTGAATATGTCACTCCATTCTCTCCTAGCTTGTAAGGTTTCTGTAGAGAAATCTGCCGACAGTCTGATAGGGGCTCCTTTATAGGTTATTCTCTTTTTTTTTCTTACTTCCCTGAGTATTCTTTCCTTTTTGCCAATTTTACTACTGTGTGCCTTGCAGTAGGTCTTTTTACATTGACAAATCTAGGAGATCTGAAACCTTCCTCTACACACTTTTCTCCGTCAATCCCTAGATTTGGGAAGTTCTCTTCAATAATTTTGTGAAGCACACTTTCTGCTCCATTTTCCTTCTCCACATTCTCGGGAATCCCTATGATCCTTATGTTCTTACTCCTCATTGAATCCATTATCTCTCGGAGATTTTCCTCGTTTTTTTAAATTCTTAGTTCTCTTTCTTCCTCTGTCTGGAGCCATTCAGCCTGTCTGTCTTCACTTATGTTAATTTGCTCTTCTGTGGTGTCTACACGGGCATTCAGGGAATCTGAATTCTGTTTTATCTGGTCCATTGTGTTTTTCATCTCTAGTAATTGTTTGATTCTTCTTTATGATTTCAATCTCTTTTGTGAAGTAACTCCAGAACTCGTTGGCTTGTTTCTCTATCTTTCTCTCTACCTCATTGATCTGTTTGATTATAGCTGCTCTGAACTCATTTTCGCTTAGTTTACCTATTTCCAAGTCCTCAGGACTTAATTCTGTGTTTTTATTGTTTTCCTTCTGGTCTGGGGCTTTTATAAATTGCTGGATAGTAGAGGAGCGACTTTTTTGCATGGTGGTAGAATTCAATTGCAGTTACAGCCTGTCGCCACTAGATGGGGGTCGAGAGCTGCGTGTTCTGAGCTCTCCGCCTTCAGGCAAGATGGCTGCGCCCAGTGGCTTTGCCGGGAGGGAGGGGCTGCTATTCTTGTGGCCGATCTGGATTCAGATCAGTTCTGTTCTCTGGTCTCCCGGGGCCCTGGGTTTATGGGGTCCCCATGCGCGGAAGCTTTCCCCCGTCAGCGGGTTTCCACTGTACTGGCGGCAGGAGTCCTAGACGATCCCCTGGTCACGTGGCCCCTCCCCCACTCCTTTCCAGACGCATGCAGCAATCCCAGACTCTAGGGGAGGGAGCGAAGTTCTCTCCTACCCTGTTCCAGCTCCTCCGAGGCCGGCAGCAGGGTCTCCGTCCTCCATCTTTCGATAGTGTAGGTCTCTAAGTCCTGGCATTAGGTTTATTAGCTGAAATTCAGGTTTTTTTTCCAGTCCTTTGTTGTAGTTTGGAGGGGAGAGAGTTCCAGGTCAGCTCACCCCGCAATTTTGCTCCCTCAATTTCCCCATCAAATAATTTTGATTTCTCATTTTAACTTGTCCTCACATGCTATTTGCCGTAGTTGACCCTCCTTTCTTGAAATAGTCTCTTCCTTTGGCTTTCATGATTCTTCGTTCCCTTCCTAACTTTAAATTTACTCTTCTGTACTTGGCTGCATTGGAATTCTTCACAGCTCAAACCTATGTCCTTTCCTTTCTCTATCAGTATTTTCTTTGGAGGTAATATCACTCATGTTAGGTCAGTTCCATTTATATGTAGATAATTACACGTCTGTAGAAAATTTTCAAAATTACCTCATTTAAAACTGAATTTATGATCAGACTTCTTCTGTTCTGTCCTAGCTTAGTGGATTCCCCGTCATTTATTCTGCCGGTGAAGCTAGAGACCTGGGGGTAGTATGACCATTTAATATAATTGCTCAAACTGGGGTACTTTTGAGAGTAGAAGGGGTGCTATTAATAAGTACACTGAGATTGTTTGGCAAACTGAGACACAGTCACCCTGCGTAGAAGTCGTCATTGACACTTAGCTCTCTATCATCTCTCAGATCCAAATTCCTTGCTGTGTCCTGTTGATTTTTATGTCTTTATAATCTCTCAAATGTTTCGTTTCTCCACATTTCTACCATCATTGCTGCCCCTAAACTGTCATCTGAACTGGCAGTAGTCTTTGTGCTGGTATTCTGCATTCATTCTTGCTCTTTCCAGCCTCTGGTTTGTCTCTTCTCAATATTAAAGCCACAGGATACTTTCTAAAGCACAAGTCTGGATATCTCAGTATCACAGAACCAGCCCATCCCACCCCCTTTCTTGATTAAAATACATCAATGACTTTCCATTGTTCTTAGGATAAAAGATCTAAGTCTTAACTTGGCCCACAGGGCTCTTCACATTATGGTCCCAAACTACTTCTCAGGCCTGCCTTCTTGTTTACCTTTGCCCTAGGTGTCATATCTCTGGTATATCTCTGACATTCTTTTGGTTCCTTGGTTGTACCATGAACTCTGCCTTTGTGTGGACTGTTTCCACTGCCTGCAGTGTTCCTCTCCTCCACCTGCTAGATACCTCCTCATCCTCAGATGGCAGCATAAACATTCTTTTCACGGAGGATATGTGTCTATTCTCTGCGACTAGGTCAAATCTCTCTTTAGTAGCTTTATATACACTTGTGGTTGTTTAAATCATGAATGGGATTACTTGATTAGTATCTTTCTGTTCCATTAAACTGTAAGCTTCATGGGAGCAGGGACCATGTCTCTGTTCCCTCACCATGTTATGAAGCACCTAGCACAGTGCCTGACACGTGGTAGATACTCAGTAAATGATTGAAGAGTGAATGTAGACAATCTTGTGTGGACCAGATGGCATTATAAAGCACTTTTGAAAATGAAGATGGTTGTGCATGTTTACCAACCTAAATCCCACCAGTGCAACTAGGATAAGATTGGTTCCTGAAGTGTTCGGGAAATTTTATATGTAGCTGAATCTTTTAGGAGAGGGATATGATGTTTGAACAGGGTGAAAAGAGAAACTGGGTGAATAAATGATGAGAGTTACGTCGTTAGATTGTTTGATGTGATTATACATTAAGAAATGTTCTGTGAAATAGTTTCACTTTTTAATTGTGAGCTATGCCTAGTATTCTAATGATACATGTTTATGATTTGGTTGAAACTTGATGTTTAAAGGAAAAAATGCAAATATTAATATAAGGTGAAAATTTAAGAGCAAATTATGGAAAGTGTTTAATATGCAGGTTTATTTTAAAATAAAACTTTTGAGGGCCAGCCCCATGGCCTAGTGGTTAAGCTTGGTGTCCTCCACGTTGGCATCCCTGGGTCGGTTCCTGGGTGCAGAACTACACCACTCGTAGGCAGCCATCCTGTGGCAGTGACCCACATAGAAAATAAGAATATTGGCAACAGATGTTAGCTCAGGGCAAATCTTCCTCAGAAAAAAATAAAATAAAATTTTTGATAGTATTTTATTTAGTACAGAGTTGTACTAAATATGTGTTATGAGCTCTGTGGGCTAGAACTGTCTTTTATTGTTGGTCAGGAAGATTGGCCCTGAGCTAACATCTGTTGTGAATCTTTCTCAGTTTGCTTGAGGAAGATTGTCGCTGAGCTAACACCTCTGCCAATCTTCTTCTCTTTTGTATGTGGGACGCCACCATGGCATGGCTTGATGAGCAGTGTGTAGGTCCACATCTGGGATCTGAGCCCATGAACCCTGGGCTGCCAAAGCAGAGCATGCGAACTTAACCACTACACCACTGGGATGGCCCCTAGAACTATCTTTTAGGAGCTTATGGTTTAATAAGTTTGATGCACCTTACACATGTACATTCTTTGTTGAATATGAGTTCTTTGTTGGATAAATTCATTGCAAATATCTTCCCATTCTTTGGCTTGTCTACCACTCTGTTTATTGTGTCTTGTGAGGAATAAATGTTCTTAATTTCAGTGGAATTCAGTTTGTCAAATCTTTTTCTTTTTTGGTTAGTGCTTTTTATGTTCACATTTTCCTAGTTGTCTCAAGGCTGTCTTCCAATGTTTGGTTTTTTGAGTCGGAATCTGTGTTATTTTCCTACGGCTGCCATAAGAATGTACTACAAACTGGGTGGCTTCAATAACAGAAATTTATTGTCTCACTGTTCTGAAGGCTAGAAGTCCAAGATCCAGTTGTCAGCAGGATTGATTCCTTCTGTTGGCTATGTGATGGAAGGATCTGTTCCAGGTCTCTCTCCTGGGCTTGTAGATGGTCACATCTTCCTTTATGTCTACATATTGTCTTCTCTCTGTACTTGTCTCTGTGTCCAAATTTCCCTTTTTCATAAGCACACTTGTCATAGTGGGTTAGGGCCCACCCTAGTGACCTCACTTTAACTTGATTACCTCTGTAAAGACCCTATCTCCGTGTAACGTCATATTTTGAGGTACTGGGGGTTAGGACTTCAACAAAGTTCTTTGAGGGGACATAGTTCAACCCATAAGAAGATCCATATAAAGTCTACAGATTACCTTAGGTTATATGTCTCCTGTGTCCTCTTTTGTTTTATGAAAATCTCCCCTTATTTCTGAGTCTTTTAAGTTTTGGTGTTCTCTACACATTTAGTACTGATTAGGAATAGATTTATGGGAATTTGGGAAAGTTATGGAAGTTCACAAAGAGGGACCTATATTACTACAAAAAGCTAAAATGAGCTGTTTACATTTTATTGTTAGGAAAGCTGCCAGTTTTCTGAAACACTAATGAAACCTTAAGACTTATTAGGCTTTTTTTTTTTTAAACAATAAAATTGTTCCCCTAGGAGAGAATCCCAACTCTATATTTCTTTCTATTTTTGCTCAGTATGTGCCTCTTTAAGACAGCTGTTGATGCTTTGGTTTACTGTGGGATTGTATGTGAAACAGAAAATTAGGATAGGGAGCTACATGGAGTTCTATTTTGATTGTATCAGTTGTCAAGCAAGATTTCGCTTTTCCTTCTGTTTCAGTTGGGCTAGAGGGAGTGAGAGCAAGAAAGTAATATCACTTGTTCTAAAAGAAGGGAATTTGTGGTTAGTTTGGGAGTTGTATGTGCATGGTGAAGGAAGTGGCAAGTGCTGGGATATAGCTGAGAGGTCCTCCAGACTTTGTTTGAGGAAGGCTTGCTCACTTAGTAGGAAGCTGGTAAATGCCTATCACTCACGCCTTTATACAAAATAAAATTAGTTTTGCCAGTATGTGGGCCCCTGAATTTTAAAGTTTATCACGTGATTAAAATTTAGATTATTAAAAAGTAATCAACTTTTTTTTGCTGTTTATTTCTCAATAGATTGTCCGAGTTTCCACATTTTCGAAATAATCATAAAACTTCAAGGACATCAGATATAGTTAAAACAAAAGATCTTAAATCCAGATCTCCTCATTTGGATGACTGTTCAAAGACTGATCACAGAGTGAAAAGTGATGTTTCTAAAGATGTACATCATAGCACTTCACTGCCAAACCTCGAAAAAGAAGGGAAATCACATTCTGGAAAAAAGGGCACTTTGCATCTGCCTACATCTCTTGAAAAACACTGCACCAATGGCATTTGGTCACGTTCCCATTATCAGGTTGGTGAGGGTAGCTCCAATGAGGATAGTAGAAGAGGGAGGAAAGATACTAGACATAGCCAATATAGCAGAGGAACTGACAGGATACGAAAAGACTTAAACACGAACTGTGGTGATGGTGAACCAAGGAACACAGAGGCTAGTCAAAGGCTACAAGGGCGTCCTGAGAAGTATGGTAAAGGTGAACCCAAGGCTGAAAGCAAAAATTCAAAGTTTAAAAGTAACACAGATTTGGACTATAAAAATGAACGCCTTAGTTCTTCTTGGGAGAAAGAGACCTCTAGAGAAAGGTCACACACTCGAACAGAATCTCAAAGTGACAAAAAACCAGAAAGACAAAGTGAAAGATCACAAAATATAAATAGAAAAGAATTTAAATCACAAGACAAAGAAGAAAGAAAAGTTGATCAAAAACCTAAATCAATAGTAAAAGACCAGGATTATTGGAGAAGATCTAAACGAGCATCATTTCCTCATTCCAAGAATGAAATAACAAAGTCTTCTCATAATTCAGGTAAATACCATGTAGAAGAGAGAAGAGGAAGGGAAGATTGTAAAAGAGACAGGGGTGTAAGTAATCATAGTTTCCAAGAAGGAAGATGTCCCTCTTCTTTTTCAACTAGTAGAACTCACAAACACATTGACTCCAAGGAAGTTGATGCTGTGCATCAATGGGAAAATACACCTTTAAAAGCAGAAAGGCATAGAACTGAAGATAAGAGGAAAAGAGAACGAGAAAGCAAAGACGAAAATAGGCATATGAGAAATGAAAAAAGAACGCCTACAGAACATTTGCAGAAGACCAACAAAGAAACTAAGAAAACCACTACTGATTTAAAGAGACAGCATGAGCCAAAAAATGATAAAGGTGAAGTCTCTAATAATGATATTTCCCAAGAAGGAGATAATAAAGAGCTTACAAGTAAAGCTGAGAGTGGTCCAAATGAAACAAAGAACAAGGACTTAAAGTTGAGTTTTATGGAAAAATTGAACTTAACTCTTTCTCCTGCTAAAAAGCAGCCTGTTTCTCAGGATAATCAGCATAAAATAACCAATACTCCCAAATCCAGTGGCATATGTGACGTAGAGTCCTTGGTGCAGGCTAAAACAGTGACATGTGTTCCCTCTGTCAGTGAACATATCACAGAGGAAACCAAATCAAAGGTATTGGAACCAAATGATGCTCTTGCAGCAGAATCTGAATCCAGGACTAAAATTCCAGAAAGGAAAATGGAAGAAGAAAATAGCTTGTTAGTTAAATCTGTTGAGAATACTATGCCTTGTGATGTGCCTGTTTGTGGTACAGAGACTTCCTTCTCAGCACCTGTGGAAATGGAAAAAGCAGAATCCTTGTTTCCATCATCAACAGAAATGGAACAAACCATTAATGGTGCAGGGGCAGCAGTTCCTGTGGTAATGGACATATTACAAACAAATGTTTCTCAAAACTTTGGCTTGGAATTGGATATCAAAAGAAACGATGGTTTAAATTCTTGTAGTATTTCTGAAGGTATAGAAATGAAGGAGGCTTTTTCAACACAAGTGGCTGAATCCAGTGGAAGCATTTTGCAGCCTTCAATCGAAGAAGATGGTGTTTTGCCAATAGTCCTTTCAGAAGATGGTAACCCACAATTTGAGCCTTCTCTTGTAGGTACACCACTGGTTGAGAATAAGTCTTGTCATTTGGAGCCTTGCTCACCTAAAGAGCCTCTAGAATCTTCACTTCAGCAGACTGAGTTAATGGACCACAGAGTGGAAATTGGTGAAACAAACTCAATATATCATGATGACGAGAACTCAGTTCTGAGCATTGACCTTAATCACCTGAGACCTATTCCAGAGGCCATCAGTCCTCTGAATAGTCCAGTGAGACCTGTAGCAAAAGTCCTTAGAATGGAAAGCCCATCTCAAGGCCCATTATATAGTAACAGTCATAAAGGTAATAGTTTGTATTATCTTCTATACCTTATCTTTTTGTGAGAATGTGGGTGCCGTAAGCAAGATGAATTAGTGCTTTTTCTTTTTTAATAACATGGCTAACATATTATCCAGACCCCCGTTGTTAACTTGAAATGTACGTTGAGTTGTTAAATTTAGGTAATTCTTATTTATGTAAAAAAAGGGAGTGGTAGAACAAATCGTTTCATATACCCTTTGCTTGCTTTCAGGTATATTTTTGTTGTTCAGAAACCATCATCAAATGGCATAGAATAGGTGGTTCTGCTAACATGAAGTAAAGATACTTGAGCAGTGGGTTGATGTTATCCAAATGACCAAACTCTGTACTACCACTCTTGTCACTTACCTTCTGAGTATATTTTAAGGCCAGTAAAGACCAATGACATGAATAAGTATTAATCAGGCAGTAACATTCTGCTAAAAAGAAAAAGTTATTAGAATAGTAAATTGCCTCAGTATTTAATTTTTTATTGTATTTTGTATAGAAATGTCAAATGACTAAGACTCAATGATCATATGATTATAATATACTTTCTCACTTCCACAGATGTGTTTCCACCAGATTCAGCTCATTCTACCTCCAAGAGTCAGTCTGATCTCAATAAGGAAAATCAAAAGCCAATTTGCAAATCTGACAGATTTACAGAAGCAGACTCCCTTAAGAATTCATCTTTAGATGAATTAGAAGAAGGAGAAATTATAAGTGACAGTGAAAAATCTAAACCACAAAAAAGTTTTGAAAAAAGTGCCAAACCTAGAGCCTCTGCTGACATGCAGCATACAAAAACTAGCCCAGGAAGTAGGAAAACTGCTGTGCATTTGGATAAAGACAGTAGGAAAACATCTTCTGTAAAGATCCATCAGACCAAAAGCAAATGGAATAAAAGACAAAGTGAATCTAGCAGATCTTCAAAAACAGAGAAGAAAGATAAGACAGTGAGCACTTCGAGCCTGGAAAAAATAGTTCCAATTATTGCTCCACCCTTTTCTGTACGAGAAGTTATGCACATGTTACGAATGATAAGAAAACATGTAAGGAAAAATTATATGAAATTCAAGGTAAAATTTTCATTACTGCAATTTCATAGAATTGTTGAGTCAGCAATTTTGAGTTTCACATCACTGATTAAGCGACTTGACTTATCTAAAATCTCTAAGTCAGTGACTGTTTTGCAGAAGAATCTCTGTGATGTCATAGAATCCAAACTTAAGCAAGTTAAAAAGAATGGCATAGTGGATCGCTTATTTGAACAGCAACTACCAGATATGAAAAAAAAATTGTGGAAATTTGTCGATGAGCAACTTGATTATTTGTTTGCAAAGCTTAAGAAAATCTTAGTAAAGTTTTGTGATTCTGTAAACTTCGGTAGCGACAGTGACGAAGGCAAACTTGAAAAGAGAAATAAAGAGAAATCACAATATTTAAATTGTCGGAAGGGGAATGTGGACAGCTCCAGCAAAGAAATACTGAAAGAGAAATCCCCCACATCAGAAGGTTCTGTTTATTATAGGTCCTTGGTGGGATGTAAAAAATCTGAGGAAAAACATCAAGACCAAAATTGTTCCAATATTAACACAGTGAAGTATGACATTAAAAAAAGTTTTAACAGTTGCTTTGATAATATTAAGAACTCTCAATCAGAAGAGCACTCCTTAGAACTAAACTGCCTGAGCGCCCCAAAGCCGGGAAAAATAGAAGGAAGCACCGTGGAGGATGCACAGACGTCCCAGCATGCAGCTTTGAAGCCAGAACGCAGTTTTGAGATTCTTACTGAACAGCAAGCATCTAGCCTTACTTTTAATTTAGTCAGTGATGCACAGATGGGTGAAATATTTAAAAGTTTGTTGCAAGGTTCTGATCTTTTGGACACCAGTGTTAACTGTAATGAAAAAAGTGAGTGGGAGTTAAAGACGCCAGAAAAGCAGCTGCTAGACAGTCTTAAGTGTGAATCTATACCAGCATGTACAACGGAAGAGCTAGTTTCAGGAGTGGTTTCTCCATGTCCTAAAATGATTAGCGATGATAATTGGTCATTATTATCATCTGAGAAAGCTCCATCTCTGTCTTCAGGGCTCTCATTGCCAGTTCATCCTGATGTGCTGGATGAAAGTTGCATGTTTGAAGTGTCCACTAACATAGCTTTAAGTAAAGATAATGTATGTAGTTCAGAAAAGAGCAAGCCCTGCATTTCTTCCATACTTCTTGAAGATCTAGCAGTCTCTTTAACAGTACCATCACCTCTGAAATCAGATGGTCATCTCAGTTTCTTAAAGCCAGAAGTATTGTCTACTTCAACTCCTGAGGAAGTTATTAGTGCACATTTCAGTGAAGATGCCTTACTTGAGGAAGAGGATGCATCTGAACAAGATATTCATTTAGCTCTGGAGTCTGATAATTCAAGCAGTAAATCAAGTTGTTCTTCATCATGGACAAGCCGGTCTGTTGTTCCAGGCTTTCAGTACCACCCTAATCTACCCATGCATGCTGTCATAATGGAAAAGTCCAATGACCACTTCATTGTGAAAATACGACGTGCAGCACCATCTACCTCCCCTAATCTTAAACAGAATATGGTGGCTGATGAATCATTGGCATCTTTGCCTAGAGTGGAAAAGGAAGCTGATGAAGCAGCAGAGAAAGAATATACTTCCTGTCAGAATAGAGTTTTTAAACCTGTGGAGGAATTGCAAAATTCCAACAAACATGTTGATAGCAGTAAATCAGCTCAAGAAGAAGAGGACTGTGTGATACAAACACAGGTTCCTGATATATACGAATTCCTTAAAGATGCTTCAGGTAAAGTGGGTCATAGTAATGAAGTGGCTGATGAATGTTTCAAGTTGCATCATGAATGGGAACCAAAAGTGCCTGAAAGTGTTGAAGAATTGCCTCCAGTGGAAGAAATCCCACATTCTGTCGAGGATCATCTTCCAAACACATATATAGACCTCACAAAAGATCCGGTCACTGAGACCAAAAACTTGGGGGAATTTATAGAAGTAACAGTTTTAAATATTGATCAGTTTGGCTGTTCTGGAGGCAATTTGGATCAAAATGCTCCAATATTAGACAATATGCAGCCTGATACTGTGGGTGCCTTTATTGATTTGACACAAGATGTTTCAAGCGAGAGTAAAAATGAAGGTAACTGTCCTGCTTTAGCAGTTGAAGGCTTAGGGTGTCAGGTGATATGTGTGGATGAAGATAACTGTAAGGAAGAAAAGGTGCAAGTGGCAAACAGACCTTTGGAATGTGTTGTTGAGGAAGCCTATATCGATTTGACCTCGGAATCTCCCAGTTCATGTGAAGTAAAACAGGATGATGTAAAGTCAGAGCCAGCACCAAATTCCCATAGTTCAGAGGTGCCTGGGGCTTTGGATAATGCTCAGAAAAAGAGAAAAAACCTTTCTGATCTAAATCATTCTCAGAAAAAACAGAGAAAGGAAACAGACTTAACTAGTAGGGAAAAGACTAAAAAAATTACCCAAGATTCTGGTGAGAATGGTGAAGCTCACCGAAAGAAAGCCAATAAAAAAAAGGCCCCTGCAGTGACTCAAGATTCCTCATTAAAGGCAAGCCCAGGGATTAAGGAGCCATCAGCAGCATCTGCCACTTCTACAGGCCTTTCTGCAAAGAATGTTATTAAAAAGAAGGGAGAAATTATAGTTTCATGGACAAGGTAAGAATCTTGTGAGACCTTTAAATCACCGGGAAATTTTGAGAGGCCAGAAATCTGTTCTGCTGTGTCATCAGTTTTTTCTATCCTAAAATAAGGAAAGTGATGACTGACTTCAAAAGTGGCCAAAGTTGGTAGAAAATACTTCCTAAGGTACAGTCCTGCTGCACTGTAGAACCATCTAGAGCAGTGTCTCCTAACCAGGGATGTGCGTTAGCACCATGGACAGAAATTTTCATTGCGTTTTAACTTCATCTTTTTCAGTTAAAAAGAATTCTTTCGTTTGTAAGGAGCTGGTGTAAGCACATTTTTGAAAGAAGGAATGACAGGTGGTAAAATAGGCCAAAATGTGTGAGCATTTGTAATTTGAGTTTTCCCTTAAAAGTTTCAAAAAACTTTCATAAGTAGGTTATACTTTTGACTTTCTGTGAACTTCTTAAGAAACACAGATTTAAAGACCCCATTTCAGATGTCAAGGTAACCACAGTTGTGAACCATTGGGTTAGAGGGCCATCATCTCCAGACTTGACTAGAAAGCGTAATGAGGGAAGCTGGATTTTTTTTAAATTGGTGATCAGTTTTGTTTAATATCGCAGTCCTCTTTGCCTTCATTTCAGGTAAATTGCAGATGGCAGACTAGAATCAGAGATTGTAATAGCACACGTTGGTTCAGACATGTAGAGAAAGCAGAGGTCTGGGGTTAGAAGGTCTGGATTCTATTTTACTTTTGGTTCTTCTGCTTCTTAAGTCTGTGATCATGTTTGGGTCCTAATTTTTGAAGTACTACACACATTAAAAGTAGAATTCTAAAAGCTTTAATTTTGTCATTAGAAAAATAATATGTTTGTTTTAGAAAATTTGGGAATATATATGAGTTCAAAGATTAAAAGTCATCCATAATCTTATTTCTCAAAGATAACTATTGTCCATTTTTGGTATGTACTTTTTTTTTTCCCATGGATTTTAATAAAAATGTCACCAATTGGTGGGCATTTAGGCAGTGGAATTTTTGTTACCTGTCTGCTCTAATTTACAAAAACTAAATCCTATTTTTCCCCCTTCAGAAATGATGACCGGGAAATTTTACTGGAGTGTCAGAAAAGAGGGCCATCATTGAAAACATTTTCTTATTTAGCTGCCAAGTTGAATAAAAATCCATATCAGGTAACTACCCAATTTTTATATCTCTATAGTTTCATAGATGTTACTACTCTAAATACTTAGATTTAATTTTTAGCATGTTTAAAATGTGACATATTGGGGGGGGCTGGCCCCGTGGCCGAGTGGTTAAGCTCGTGCGCTCCGCTGCAGGCGGCCCAGTGTTTCGTCGGTTCGAATCCTGGGCGCGGACATGGCACTGCTCGTCAGACCACGCTGAGGCAGCGTCCCACATGCCACAACTAGAGGAACCCACAACGAAGAATACACAACTATGTACCGGGGGGCTTTGGGGAGAAAAAGGAAAAAATAAAATCTATAAAAAATGTGACATATTGGGGCCAGCCCGGTGGCGCAGCAGTTAAGTGTGCACATTCCACTTCTCGGTGGCCTGGGGTTCACCAGTTCAGATCCCGGGTGAGGACATGGCGCTGCTCATCAAGCCATGCTGTGGTAGGCGTCCCACATATAAAGTAGAGGAAAATGGGCACGGATGTTAGCTCAGGGCCAGGCTTCCTCAGCAAAAAGAGGAGGATTGGCAGCAGTTAGCTAATTAGCTAATTAGCAGGGCTAATCTTCCTCAAATAAAAAAAATAAAATAAAATGTGACATATTATTAGCCAACTTCTTAAAACTATAATTCTTCATGTAAGACTGTTAAAAATTTGATGATTGTGGAAGAAGTTTATAACAATCCTAATTTTCTTTTCTGTTGCCTTACCATTTACTTAATTGATCTCAAGCAATTTTGTAATCATATTTGCTTAAGAAAGGTTAATGTTGAAAAGTTAAACTAGCAGATATTTCATTTTTCTAAACATTACTTCATCTCGTTATTGAGAGTAACTTTCTCTGTCTTCAGATGTTTTGTGAAAATATTCATCAAAGATAAAAATAATATTGAAGTATTTATAACGAACCCTCATTTAACATTTTTCAGGTCTCAGAAAGATTCCAGCAGCTAATGAAGCTCTTTGAAAAGTCAAAATGCAGGTAGTTAATGGTTACACTACAGGAGACTAGTAAAGTAAATGGTTGACACTGTAACCGTGCAGTTGATGGCCTGTTAGTCATTGAAGATGTCAGTAGTGGGTGAGAGACATCCACTTGAGTTCCTGCTTCAGTCACAGGTTGGAGGATGTTGCTCGTGCAGGCTTCTCAGGCCACCTCATCCACAGGAGCACGCTCAGAGGGAAGCCTGCTGCCGTTCAGATCAGCAGGGCATCTCTCCTCATCTCTCAGATTGCTGATGTGTCCAAGGTCGGGGGAAATGCATTTGATGGTTGATGGGAAATTTTTTGTAGATGAAGAAGAATAAAACATTCTTGAATAGCAGTATGTTTCATAGGCAGTGAAGTCTGTGCAGTGATTGTAATTTAATATTATTCACATTTTTAATTAGGAGTGCTAAAATACTTTAAAATACAAAACGTGCATTCATAAACGTGAAATCCATTGTCATCTGAATAGATGACGTGATTTGCCATGTTAAATTATTAATAATGTTCACAGACATGTTTCCTCAGTTTCTTTAAGCCATTCCTATACAGGTTTATTAAGGCAATAGTATTTATCAGCAGGTTTTTTCCTGTAAGATTTGAACCAATTGCTTAAACATTTTGGACTTTTACGGAAGGAAAATTGTAATGCTGTTTCACGTCATTATTTTTCATTTGATTTGTGGTCATAATTATTTGAATGCTAAACAGCCAATTTTAAATTAAGTTCAAATTACATCTGAATACAAATCATGTTTGGACATAGATCTCAGTATGAAGAGTTCTGAATATTTGAGTTATAAATCTGTTTCTAGACCCAATGTAAATTACTGTCTTTAAATAATCTGTTAATTTCAGTTTGCTAATGAGATTTTCAGAAGATATTTAGTATTTTACTGTGAAGTTAAAATTCTATTTATGTAATTCACAATGTAAGATTGAATAATGGGGAGTTTGAAGAAAAAGCTTATTCTGAAGAACTTCTAAAAAAATAGTTTAAGACAAAAATGGCCTGATTATTTTTTAGATTCATTGTGTTTTAAAATTTTCACTGCCTTGAGGAAATTAAACTGAAATTTTTGTTTTAACTGAATGTTATCTTGAAATATGACTTCCATTGTCTTGTGAAGATAATGTACATTCATGAAGGAATTAACTTGTATTTGGAAGTGATGCTTATTAGTTTGAAATTTCCAAATTTCATTACACATCTGAAATTTTTTAATGGATTTGATATTTGAGATTGTATTTGTTTGCATGATAGCACAAATAATGGGTTATTTCATTCCTAGCTTGCTTCCTGAGTTTTTTCCTCCAAGAACTATAGTCTCATTAAATTCTTGTCAAAGTCAGAGTATAACAATAAAGTTACCAAACAGATTCTGTAAAAAGCTAGTTCTTTAATACCAAATAACTGCTTACTATCTAAGTAGAACTCGCTTTAAAAGAACAACACTTTATGAAATGGTTGTATCAGAAAAATAGAATCATAACTTTAGCATTTTCTTACATTGCAGATAAGTTGCTGAATTCCTTGGGATCTTAATTGATATTGCATACTACACAGAAGCTCGGAATTCCTCATGTTTTAAATGGGGAAGTAGAGGGCAGTTTTATGACATATTTGATTACTAGATAATAATTACATTTGTTGTTACTTGTTGATTCTTTAATTTCAAGTCAGCATGTTCAGTGTTCCAGTCATCAGTCTGATTTGCTTACCTGTTATTGGTCAAGAATTTTATTTTCAGACAGGTTAAAACTTGTTATTAAGATAAAAGCAACAAGTATATAATATTGAAACCTTAGTTTTGATATTTCAAAGACATGACTTTCTTTTCTAGATTTTTAAAGATAGTTTTGTAGCATTTTTAGTTTGTTTTCATTTTTATTTGCTTTTCTAATTGCCTCTCCTGATTTGGTAAATTGTAAAATAATTTAAATAGTGTATCTGTAAATATGTATAATTGTAATGATGTAAAATACTTTGTGTATGTGTGTTTGTGTGTATACACACACATAAATGGCTTTGCCTAGCCAAGGGTTTTTTTATCTGTATAAAACTTTTTGTATAAAATTTGCTTTCAATACCAGTAATGTATAAATAAAACCACGTAAAGTTCTGTTATATTTTGATTAGAATATTTCTTTTAGTGTGTGTAGATAATAATTAAAAGAAAAAAAAAGATAAAACTCCCAGGGGATGCGGGGGGCTATTTTGAAGTGGTTCTTGGTGGGGATGTGGCTGGCTGAATGTCTGTGAGTAGATTCATTAGAGAAAATCAGTTGCCTTTGCCTGCTTTCTCACAGCAGGTACTAGTACAGTGGACCAGAGGTCTGCTACAGCTGTCCTCCCAGATAAAGATAAAATCAGGGCAGCACAAAAGCCCTTTCGGGTGAAGATTTGGGGAAAACAGGGAATGATTGACTAGCTTTCGCATTATTTGTTCACCCTTCCCCTTCCAGACTCATAGGACTGGTGGGTTACAATCTAGGCCCTGGACTCTAGGAAGTGCCTTAGGAAACTGCCGTTTCTCCCGTGGCGTCTGAAGGGGAAGCCCTGATCTGAAGCATTACTTGGCAGATGACAAACTGAAATAATTAACTGTGGTTTTTGGAGTGTTGAGGCTGTCCACCGTAGCACTTTTCTTCTTTTGTCTGTTTGAACCCCAACATAGCCCAGAGGGCTAGCCCTCAGCCCTTCCCCAGTACATTCTATCCTCACTCAGAAGTGCCCATACTACCATGTAAATGAGTTCACAAGCCAAAGTAAAGTGATACCTAAGAGATGCCACTGGTTCAGAAGAAAACAACAAACTGGGTTGCATAAGACCGTCAGAATCTTAAATAAAGCCAATAAACATTGAAAGAAAAAAGGGAAGATTTTAGCAATGTGATACAAGAATAAGAAATAACCAAGTAGACATATAAAAAACATTTAAAATAAAGAACAATAAAATGGAGTAAAAATAGAATGGATGCCTGAAGAATGAATTAGTGAGTTGGAAAATCAGATTGAGAAACTCCCAGAAGGAAACAATAACAACAAAGAGATAAATAGAATATACAAATGCAGATTTAAGTGAGATAAGGGATAGAAGTAGATGTACCAACATTCAGGTAACAAAAAGAGGTCCAGAAGAAGAAAATATTTGAGGATTGAAAGGGCCATTGAGGGCAAAACAAGAAAGAGAAGGAATTACCCATATCTAGACACATACTGAAATATAATGAGAAAAATCTTTCTAGCTTTTAGACAGTAAATCATTGTGTGAAGAAATGGAATCAGATTGACCTCAGTGTTTTCAAGAGCAATACTGGCTGTAAGAAATCAATATTTTTAAAGTACTGGATCTAAAATTTTACATCCATTTAAATTGTTATTCAAATATGAGGGCTTAATAAAAAGTAAGATTTACCACTCAGGGGCCGGCCCCATGGCTCAGTGGTTAAGTTCGCACGCTCTGCTGCGCTGGCCCAGGGTACTGGTTCGGATCCTGGGCGAGGACATGGCACCGCTTGTCAGGCCACGTTGAGGCGATGTCCCACATGCCACAACTAGAAGGACCCACAACTAAAATATACACTATGTACTGGTGGGATTTGGGGAGAAAAAGCAGGAAAAAAAAATTGGCAACGGTTGTTAGGTGCCAATCTTAAAAAAAAAAGATTTACCACTCAAAGATCCACATTGTAAATATTTTTGGAGAAAATACTCAACAAAAACAAGTCCAGGAGATATTTCAAGAGCTAGGGTGTAAGAGTGGTCAGATATGTTGGTAAAGTTTGCTTAGGGGGAGAAAGGTGTAAAAGGAACTCTATGCGTAATAAGCCAGAATTAATTTTAGACAATATCAGCATGATGGAGATCAAGGGGAGGTAAGAATGTTACAGTTCTTGCTTTGTTAGGATGAAGATATGGATATAAAAATGTCGAACTTTTAAAATTGAAGTATATCACAAAAGAAGTATCTCAGTAAATTTTCACAAGGTGAACATTTGTATAACACCATCCAGGCCAAGAACGAGAACTTTGCCAGCCCCTAGAGAGCCCCTGTCCTATTCCTAGTTAGAATCTCCCCTCCTCCTAGAGATTAACACTATTGCTGATGTTACCATAGGTTAGTTTTGCCTGTTTTTCAATTTTCAAATGGAATCATACATCGTAGGTACTCTTATTTGACTTCTTTTGCTCAGAATTATGTTTGTGAGATTCACCCATTTAAGTTGTTTCCAGTTTGGGGTTATTTAAATACTGCTGATGTGAACACTGTGGAAATGGTTTTTGCTGCACGTGTGGACACATTTGTGTTGGATTTATACCTAGGAGTGAAGCTTTAGCAAATACTGCCAAACAGGTTTCCTAAGTGCTTTTATCAATTTGCACGCCCACAGTAGTCTATGTGCGTTTCTTCACACGCTCTCTAACACTTAGTATTTTCGGTCTTTAATCTTAGCCTTTCTGGTGGAGGTGTATTGATATCTGTTGAATGTTTGTTGACCATTTGAATATCCCCTTTTTGTAAAGTCCCTGTTCAAGTCTCTGACTTATTTTTCTTATTAATTTGTAGCAATTATTTATATAATCGATATGAGCCCTTTCTTAATTCTATATGCAGAAATACGTTCTCCCGCTTTGCAGTTTGCCTTTTACTTTGTCACGTATATCTTTTGATGATCAGACATTCCTTTTTTTTTTCCTGCTTTTTCTCCCCAAATCCCCCCAGTACATAGTTGTATATTGTAGTTGTGGCTCCTTCTAGTTGTGGCATGTGGGACATCACCTCTACATGGTCTGGTGAGCGGTGCCATGTCTGTGCCCAGGATCCAAACCAGGGAAACCCTGGGCCGCTGAAGCAGAGCGCGCAAACTTAACCATTCGGCCACAGGGCCGGCCCCTGGATGTTCTTAATTTTAATGAAGATTTAATTTATCATTCTTTTCATGTATGGTAGTACCTGTTGAAGATATCTTTCCTGACTCCAAAAGGATGAAAATATTTTCTTATGTTGTTATCTAGAAGCTTTGTTGTTTTACCTCGCACATTTACATTTACAGTTCACTAAGAATTCATTTTTTTTTGTAGGATGTAAAGTAGAGGGTAATTTTAATTTTGTAAAATCATCTCAGTGACCAAGTCCCCTTCGTAGTAAAGACTGTCCATACCCCACTGCTCTTCAGTGCCTGTATATGCATGAGTTTCTTTCTGCAATCTCTATTCTGTTTATTAGTCTATTTGTCTACTCTTGCAGCCATATTATCACTCTCGATTATTGTAGCTTTAAATAAGTCTTGATATACAGTAGGCAAGTCCTGTCACCTTTTTCTTTCTTCACCACTGTTCATGGGTATATTTGAGCTTTTACATTTCCATGTACATTTTAGGATCAGCTTATCAAGGTCTGCAGAAAACCTGTTGGGATTTTTGACTGAGCTCACATTGAATCTATGGGTCAATTAATTTGGGGAAAATTGACATCTTTACAATGTTGAATTTTCCAAACCTTGAGCATGGTACATCCCACCATTTATTTAAGTTAATTTATTTAAATAATATTTATGTGTGTGTGTAAGTCTTGCATATTTTTCATTGGATTTATCTTAGATATTTGATAGTATTTGATCCTATAGTAAATGATTTCTTTTTCTGTTTGGCATGCAGAAATACACTTGACTTTATATCTAGAAACTTGCTGAACTATCATATATACGCTAAAAATTTATGTGTAGATTCTTTTGAATTTTCTGTACAAAATCATAGTTTTATTTCTTCCTTTGTAATCTTTAAACTCTTTTTTTTTTTTTTTACATTTTTTGCACTTGGCTAGGGCCTCCAATATAATAATGATTAGAATTGATAATAGCGAACTTTCTTGGCTTATTCCTGATCTCAGAGAGAAAGCTTTTAGTATTTTATCATCATGCTTTTTCCTGTAAATTTTTTTAAATGGATACTCTATCAGATTAGGCAACTTTCCTCTATTCCTGGTTTTCTAAGAGCTTTTTTAAAAAGTCATTAATGGATGTTTATTCTTATTAAAATTTTCTCCCTTTATTTTGTAAATGTAGTGAATTAAATTTATTGGAGTATAGTTGACATACAATATTATATTAGTTTCAAGTGTACAACATAGTGATTCAACATTTGTTTACATTACAAAATGATCACCTTCATAAAACTAGTAATAATCTGTCATCAAACAAAGTTATTACAATATTGTTGACTATATTCCCTATGCTGTACATTACATCCTCGTGATGTTTATTTTATGACTGGAAATTTGTACCTCTTAATCTCCTTCACTTCTTCCACCCATCCCCCATTCCCCTCCACTGTAGCAATCACTGATTTGTTCTTTGTATTATGAGTCTGTTTCTGTTTTGTTTTTTTAGATTCCACATATAAGTGAAATCATAAGGTATTGTTCTTTCTCTGGCTTATTTCGTTTTGCATAATACCCTCTAGATCCATCTATGTTGTCACAAATGGCAGAATTTCGTTCTTTTTTTATGGCTCGTATTCCAATGTATGTATACACCACATCTTCTTTATCCATTCATCTACCAATGGACACTTAGGTTGCTTCCGCATCTTGACTATTGTAAATAATGCTGCAGTGAACATAGGGGGTGCATATGTCTTTTTGAATTAGTATTTTTGTTTTCTTCGGATAAATACCTGGAAGTGGTATTGCTGGATCATATGGTAGTTCTATTTTTAATATTTTGAGAAACCTCCATACTGTTTTTCACAGTGGTCGCACCAATTTACATTCTCACCAACAGTGCATGAGAGTTCCCTTTTTTCCACATCTGTGCCAACATTTCTCTCTTGCTTTTTTTCTTTGTTTTTTTGTTTTGTTTTTTTGAAGAAGATTAGCCCTGAGCTAACTACTGCCAATCCTCCTCTTTTTGCTGAGGAAGACGCCCTGAGCTAACATCCGTGCCCATCTTCCTCTACTTTATATGTGGCACGCCTACCACAGCATGGCTTGCCAAGCGGTGTCATGTCTGCACCCGGGATTCGAACCAGCAAACCCCGGGCTGCCGAAGTGGAACGTGGGAGCTTAACCACTGTGCCACCGGGCTGGCCCCTCTTGTTTTCATTTTTAAAGATTTTATTTTTTCCTTTTTCTCCCCAAAGCCCCCCAGTACATAGTTGTATATTCTTCATTGTGGGTCCTTCTAGTTGTGGCATGTGGGACACCACTTCAGCATGGTTTGATGAGCAGTGCCATGTCCGCGCCCAGGATTCGAACCAATGAAACACTGGGCCGCCTGCAGCCGAGCGTGCAAACTTAACCCATGGGGCCAGCCCCTTGTTTTTTTGATGATAGCCATTTTAACAGGTATGAGGTGATATCTCATTGTGGGTTTTTTGTTTTGTTTTGTTTTTTGAGGAGGATTAGCCCTAACATCTGCTGCCTACCCTCCTCTTTTTGCTGAGGAAGACTGGCCCTGAGCTAACATCCGTGCCCATCTTCCTCTACTTTATACGTGGGTTGCCTACCATAGCATGGCTTTTGCCATGCGGTGCCATGTCTGCACCCGGGATCCGAATCGGTGAACCCCAGGCAGTCGAGAAGCAGAACGTGCGAACTTAACTGCTGTGCCACCGGGCCGGCCCCTCATTGTGGTTTTGATGTGCATTTCTCTGATGGTTAGTGATGTTGAGCATCTTTTCATGTTCCTCTTGGTCATCTGTATGTCTGAGAAAATGTCCATTTCAAAGTCCTTTGCCCATTTTTTAATCTGATTTTTTTTTGAGTTGTATGAGTTCTTTATATATTTTGGATATTAATCCAGTATTGGATATATCATTTGCAAATATATTCTCCCAAATATATTCTCTCAGTAGGTCTCCTGTTCATTTTGTTGATGATTTCCTTTGCTGTGCGAAAGCTTTTTAGTTTGATGTGGTCCCAATTGTTTATTTATTTTATTTTTTTTAAAGATTTTTAATTTTTTTTCTTTTTCTCCCCATAGCCCCCCAGTACATAGTTGTATATTCTTTGTTGTGGGTCCTTCTAGTTGTGGCATGTGGGACGCTGCCTCAGCGTGGTTTGATGAGCAGTGCCATGTCCGCGCCCAGGATTCGAACCAACGAAACACTGGGCCGCCTGCAGCGGAGCGCGCGAACTTAACCACTAAGCCACGGGGCCAGCCCCCTTATTTTATTTTTAAAAAAATTTTATTTTTCCTTTTTTCTCCCCAAAGCCCCCCGGTACATAGTTGTGTATTTTTAGTCGTGTGTCCTTCTAGTTGTGGCATGTGGGATGCTGCCTCAGCGTGGCTTGATGAGCGGTGCCATGTCCGTGCCTGGGATCCGAACCGGCGAAACCCTGGGCCACTGAAGCAGAGCGCATGATCTTAACCACTTGGCCACGGGACCAGCCCCTAAACCAAGGGTTTCCCAATTGTTTATTTTTGATTTTTTTCCCTTGTCTGAGGAGACATATCTAAGCAAGTATTGCTAAGACTGATGTCAAAGAGTGTATTACCTATGTTTTCTTTTGGGAGTTTTACATTGATTTTTTTAATGTTAAACAAACTTTGTAGTCTCAGAATAAACCTAACTTGAATGTGATCTCTTATAGCCTCTTTATATAATGTTAGATTTGGTTTACTGTTTAGAATATTCTGCATCTATTTTTTTTTTGAGATTGACCTCAAAATTTTATTTCTTAATAATGTCTTGTCAAGTTTTGGTAACCCGGTTATTATACTGGTTTCATAAAATGCATTGCAAAGAGTCCCCCTTTTTCTGTTCTCTGTGAGAGTTACATGATGAGATCGTGAAAGACATGTACATAAACCTACTGCTAAACTTTTTTTTGCTGTGAAATGAGTTTCTTGAATAGAAAATGTGTGGATCACCATAATGGTGAATAGATATTCCATAAGACCCTTCTTAGGGAATACATAACTCCCAGCAAGAAAAAATTGCCCCCCACTCTGTAGATAGTCAGTCTGATGTGATAAACCTGCTACTAAGTAGTTGGCTAATCCATATTTGAACTCAACTTTGACTTTGTGATTGACAGGTTAAGACTTACACAATGGAGATACCCAGATGAGCTGCAGTGAGGGCAAATCCATGTTGTTGAGCCCATACAAAGTTTTCTTTCTTGCCACATGGCCATTTTGTACGTGGGTCCATTGGACAAACATTAGGTTTGCAAAGGAAAGAGACTGACATTTTTAGAATGTATTATCTTGTCCATCTCATCACTGAAGTCCTCTTCTGAAGTAGATACCTTTGGTGAACATTCATGTGAGACACAAGTATCTTCACTCTTTGTGTCCAATTTTAGAAGTCCATTCACATTACTTCTTCCCTAGACTTTGTCATATTTCCAGTTGTGTTCTTTCCATGTCTATCTAGCCAAACCTCTACCCACTGTCCTTGAATAGATTCTACTTTTGGCCCATTCTCACTCCAAGTGAAGGAAATAACTATATATATTTTTCAAAGTTCTACCTCCCCACTCCGCCACCTCCCCAACCCCCTGGGGAGAATTTCTCTTCCTCATTATCTCCTGATTGGGGTTGTAATATTGCAGCAGTCTGCTTCTGGCTTATGCTAGCATATCATGCAGAAATACCTGGAAACGAGGTGCAAATCTTTTTTCCTCCTGCTTAATTAACGGGAACTTGTTAGGAGACTATAGGTATGGATTGAATGAGAGGAGAAGCAGGTGCAGTATCACGTTTTTGTTTTTTTGGTTTTTTTCCATGAGAAAGAGTGGTCCTGAGCTAACATCTGTTGCCAGTCTTCCTCTTTTTTACTTGAGGAAGATTGTCACTGAACTAACATCTGTGACAGTCATCCTCTATTTTTTGTGTGTGGGATGCCACCACAGCATGGCTTGATGAGCAGTGCATAGGTCCGCACCTGGGATCTGAACCCGCAAACCCCGGGCCACTGAAGCAGAGTGCATGAACTTAACGACTAAGCCAGCAGGCTAACCCCAATATTACATATTAAAGGAGTCTGAGCCACCTGCTCATGCAACTTGTATCTTCCCGACCTGCTTCAGCCTGGTTTTTTACATCACATTTCCTGTTTCTCATGAATTGCTGCTTTGTGTGCCCAACTTTGTGTTTGGGTGGTTTGGATAACATTTGGTTAACTCTGGGCAGCTCATGTCCCCTGGTCACTTGATGTCCTATGGTCAGGCATTCAGTCTCTAACAGGGCATAGCTTTGCTCCAAAACACTGGAGGTCTGCACTGTGATTCTTTTATTGAAGCTTGCCAGAGACTTTGTGTAACATATTTTTTAGCTATAGTTTATTTGAGTATCATCTGATTTGCTAGGATCATGCACTGCAGCCTGAACTTGCTGCAGAGTCTTTTCTGTCTCTGTTCCCCTGTGAAAACTCACAGCCTTAAAGGTTAATCATTAATTATGTGCTGGGGTAGCACATCAAATGACCTCTAGAATTCACAAAGGCTTATCAAACATTGTGCTTTTCTTTTTTTGGTGGTGGTGGTGGTTTTAGTGCAAAGGACAGCAACTTATCTTTCTCTTTGGAAGATATGGACCTCCAGAAACTTCGCTGAGGTGGCAGGGCCCTTAATTTTTGTGGGGTTTATATCCTACCCTGTGGCTTACATGTCTTATTACTAAACCATCTACAGTACTTGCTATCTCTGTCTCATCAGACCCAATCAGCGTAATGTTGTGGCCCAGTATGATGTTCTGGGGCATGTCAAGACCATGTAGACCTCTGTGGCCCACGTTACGGGAGAAGAGAGGAAAATTGATGTAGCCCTCAGACAAGATGGTAAAATGTATTGTTTCTGTGATCCACTTTGAGTTAATTTTTGTGAAGAGTGTAAGGCCTATGTGTAGATTCATTTTTTTGCATGTGGCTGTCCAGTTGTTCCAGCACCATTTGTTGAAATAATAGCGTTTTTATAAAGTTTAAAAGCAGCTAAAACTAAACATATTGGTAGAGCATACAAATGATATATATATCAATAAAATAAAGCAAATGAATGATAAACACAGGTTCAGGGAGGCAAAGGGGAGGGATAGGGAAGAAGCATCTAGAAAGATATCACTTAACTGTCAGTGTTCTAGTTCTCGGTTTGGTGTGGGTTCATGGATGTTCATTATATTATTAAAGAATAAATTTTTAAAAAGATCTATGCATGGATGAATAATGGCAGTGTGCCGTGAGCCAAGGATTATGATTAATTTGATTCAATGCACTTGAGGTATATTTTTAAAAATATATGTTTAAGTGCCTAAGTCCCGACATTGTGGTAGGAGCCGGTGATAAAAAAATTGTTCATTCTTCCTCTGAAGGAGTTCAGCTTCCTGGGGAGACAAACATTTAACCAACTGTGAGAAGTGATATACTAGTGTTATGAGCACAAAGAGTTGGGGCACCAGAGAGGAAAGTGCTACATGAGCTGATCCTTGAAGGATGCCAAGGCAGAGAGAATTTGAGGAAGGCATAAATTTAGCTTCTTGTGGATAAATTACTTTTTGAATTTAAGTTTTTGTCCAGGTAATACAATAACATGGTTTAAAAATCAAGAATATATAAAAGGTATCATTGTGAGTCTTGCCTCATCCCTGTCTTTGTCTACCCTATTAGGGTGATCGAATATTCATTTCTTATGTACAGTCATGTACTGCATAACGATGTTTTGGTCAATGACGCACCACATGTATCACGGTGGTCCCATGAGATTAGTACCACATAGCCTAGGTGTGTAGCAGGCTGTAGCATCTAGTTTTCTGTGAGTACACTCTGTGATGTTTGCACAACAGCAAAATTGCCTAAGGACACATTTCTCAGAATGTATCCTCATTGTTAAGCGACACATGACTGTACATTTTTAGTATTTCTTTATGCAATTACAAATATGTATTCTTGTGCCTTCCTTTTTCTTACACTAAATGTAACGTACCCTTTAGAATTATGTACCTAGCTATTTTTATTTAATAATACCTGCTGGAGAACGTTCTGAATCAGTACATTTTCTTATTCTTTTATACAGCTGAAAATGTACCACTGCGTGAATGTATCATAGTTATTTAACCACTTCCTTGGTGGGGGGCACGTTGGTGTTTCCTGTCTTCTGCAAATGCAAACAATGGTATAATGAGACACTTTGTACATATCATTTCATACACGTGCATTTCATAGTCCTTAGAATTATCTTTCAGAAAGCACCTAGAAAGTAATGGTAATAGAACTCAAAGATGAGTATTATTAAAAGCTTGAAAATCCTTGCTAGCAAGATTTTAAGAGGCAATTTGTGAAATAAGTGACTCCATCTTTCCAGAAATACTCCGATAATGAAGTCAAATATATTTTCTTGACTCACATAGGATTAAAATATAAAAGGTCTTTGAGAAGTCTTCATTTGTCAAATTCCCTTCCTCACTGAAGCAAAGTGTATGTGATAGGAAAGCATAAAACCGTTCTGTTAAGAAGGACAAATATCGATGGGTCACCCATTAAACCTTAACCTGTAATTGCCAGTTTATGTGTTTTCCTGGTGTATCTTTGGGAAATTCACAATGTTTGGGCTTTCTTTTCCTTATTTGTAAGTGGAGGGATTATTCTAAAACAAGATTTCAAACTGGATTCCTCAGTCAAGTGTTTGGATTGGGAGAAGTAGGGAAGTGCAGTGGGTAAGTCTTGGGTCCTCCAACCCAGCTGGTTTCAACCAGAGTGAATTTTTTTTTTTAAAGATTGGCACCTGAGCTAACAACTGTTGCCAATCCTTTTTTTTTTTTCCTTCCCAAACCCCCCAATACATAGTTGTATATTTTAGTTGTGGGTCCTACTAGTTGTGGCATGTGGGACGCTGCCTCAACATGGCCTGATGAGCAGGGCCATGTCTGCGCCCAGGATCCGAACCAGTGAAACCCTGGGCTGCTGAAGCAGAGCATGCGAGCTTAACCACTTGGCCACAGGGCTGGCCCCTGAATTTTTTTTTTGCTGAAGAAGTTTGGCCCTGAGCTAACATCTGTTGTCAATCTTCCTCTTTTTGCTTGACGAATATTTGCCCTGAGTTAACATCTGTGACAATCTTCCTTTACTTTGTATGTGGGTAGCTGCCACAGCATGGCTGTCGATGAGCAGTGTAGGTCTGTGCCCAGGAACCAAACCTGGGCCACTGAAGCAGAGCATGCCAAACTTAACCACTAGGCCGTGGGGCCGGCCCCCAGGGTGATTGTTTTTATCTGTTTTATATGTTGGAAATCCTAACACAATTGTTTGAGTTAAGATTCTGCTGCTAGGGGCTGGCCCCATGGCCGAGTGGTTAAGTTCGTGCGCTCCGCTGCAGGCGGCCCAGTGTTTCGTTAGTTCGAATCCTGGGCACGGACATGGCACTACTCATCGGACCACGCTGAGGCAGCGTCCCACATGCCACAACCAGAAGGATCCACAACGAAGAATACACAACTATGTACCAGGGGGCTTTGGGGAGAAAAAGGAAAAAATAAAATCTTTAAAAAAAAAAAAAGATTCTGCTGCTAAAATTTTTTGGAAATTGCCCATCTTGACCTTTTATTTTGCATTTCTGTTTTTCTATAATCGGTGTGGTTATTTTTTGGCGTGGTACCACCTTTAATCTGAGGGGCACCAAATTCTCTGCTAGAGACCAGATAGGTTTACCCAATTCCTATAATTTCTCATGCTTTCTCCTGGGAACCCCTTATTTTCTTGTTGTGGGTCCCCCTGAATCTCACTAGCAGATGAGAGACTTGACACAAATGAGCGCTCCTCTTCTGCTGTTGCCACCCTCTATTAAACGTGCTTTCTCCTCACTTAGTATGATGTCAGCTTTCACAATCCCAGGTGTTTTACAGCTGCTCTACAGAAAACCAGGGAGTTTATATCACCAGCCGTGAATGAGGCACATGGTAAATATTGGGACCATTGACCATCACAAAGGCGGTAGTTGTTAGAGCTCCACCCCATGTGCATCTTTCTCTCTCTTTTGCCTTTTTCTCCTGAGACATTTGTTCTCACTAACCTTTCTGCTCCCTTCTGTTTCTCTCAGTATGTCTTGGGCCTGCCAGTGACGCCATACGTTCAGCATAACTTTTGGTGAGAGTGAAAGTAAGAGCTTTGAAGAACACTTGTTCTCTGTGGGAGTGGTTCTCATCCTTTAGTGAGCTGATTCCTGCTGAGCCTTTGTGCTGGTGGGGGATGAGGCAGTGGGTGGAGCTCCTCCTCTGTTCCAGCAGCAGTGCATTGCCAATATTACTTACCTCATCAGGACATTTCAAATTACTGCTATGAGGTATGGGAGAGTTGTCCACTCTGTCTTAAAGATGCTCACTCGCTTGCTAAAAGTCTTCAAGAGTGAAGTGATCAGGTTGATTCATCCATAGGAGATTTCTTTAAAAATCAGATTTATGGTTGGTTTATTTTTACTTTATTTTCTAGTTTAAACATTTATTTTCCTGAGTAGGTAATACATTCACTGTTCAGAGGATTCAGTGTAAAAGTATCCATCCCACCTCTTCCCCAGCCATCTGGTTACCTTCCCTTGAGGCAACTAATATCAGGAGTTTCTTGTGTACCCCTCTGAGTTATTCTATGCGTAAATGTATGATTTTAATGTTTTGACTGGTAAAATGCATTAAAGGTATTAAATTCATTACTTTGCAGGTGAATTTTAGAATTAAATGTTAAGGAATTTCTTGGACAGTATACCCAATACTATACAAATATACGTATTAATACGTTGCATGTTATCACCTCTAGTTAGTTCTGACAATCAATTTGCACTTACGGAAATTTAACCTCTTCACCTTTTACTATCATCCTTTCTTTAAAAACTAAATATCTGAATTTCACAATTTGTCCAAATATTGAATCATTATGTTGTACACCTGAAACTAAAATAATGTTATGTCAGTTGTACCTCAATAAAATAAAAACAAAAACTAAATATCTGAAAATAGAATAGGCAGACGATACTTATGAACCATCAATAGTTTTATGTACTTTCTCTATTTTGTATGGAAAAGAGCAGACTTAGAACTGTGCTGGCAGCTGTGACTTGAAGCCGTCATTGAGCTCTAGTGACACCCTTGCTCTCAACTCCTCTGATGTGGCAGGAACATTGTGTACCTGAGATGTGACTAATGTAAGACGCTACCAGACTGGGAGTCAGGCGATCTGGTCTCTATCTGCGTCGGGCAAGTCACACGACCTCTTTGGAATTCGGATACTCTCTCTACAAAAATCTGACGTACATTTCTAAGGCTGTCAGCTTCTCTACTGAAAAAGAAAAAAAATTTCCTGAGCTGCCTGTTTCAGTCTAATGGAATATTGCCAGAACACATAATCCACAGACAGGCAGAGCCCCTCTCAGTGGTATAAAATGCTTAGTCTCCTTTTGAGGTATTTCTCCTTTCAGCGTGGCATAGTTTGCAACAACACTTTGGGTTTGATCGTCACGCCATTATTCCTTGTTCATATTTGATGAGGCCAGACTCGCCCCAGGCAGCTGTTGATGAAATCAGACATGACCCATTGATCTGTGACGTCGATTCCCAGGGCAATCAATCGACTGAAAGAAATGCACCTAAAGTCAAATCACTGTAATCACCCACAAATGAAAAAGGAAAATTCTCATTTGTTTCACTTTTCATTTCCAAATGTGATATATCAAGAGGGTGTCCAGCTTGGTGTCAATTAGAAAAAAATATTACAAGAGAACTACATAGCACCAAAGGACATTTTGACCTCGGGGGATGACTAGGTTAGACTCCATTGATCAAAATTACTGTGTTCGTTCTGGATTGGGCCCAACGGCCAGCTGCACAGAGCCTTTATAGCTGCAACAGTAGCAGTTGTCCCACTAATTAGCTACACACGCTCCAACTTTAAGGTTCTTCGAGCCCAGTGGTGATTTTTTGTCCCCCATAAGGTAAGTGGTAAATGTGTGGACTCTCTTGCTTATGAGAAATATAGGAAATCCTTTTGAGGATAGAAAGATAAGATTTGAAATAAAACTCAGGAAAGGAGCACCAGGTTTTTACAAAGGAGACGCTAAATTAGTACTTGATAATAAGGAAAAATTCAAGAATATTTCTAGAAGCTGTAGTCATTTAATGGTAAAAAGTAGCTATTTTTAGGAAACATAGGAACAGTTGTCTACAGGATCTTGCTCTTGCGTGCCAATATATGTGGTTGTATTTCTGTGTTTCATGTAGGCCCAATTTTTCTTGCTATTTAAAAATAATAATTTCCAAGTTTTAAAAAGTGGCAAAAAGAAGCATTAAATAATTTAAGATTGCCATATAAAGAATAAGTAAATGAAATGAGTTAGCTTTCCCAACTCAGGGCTTTTGTATAAAATAGAAGCTCTAGATTTGTTTTAAGTGCCAAAGGAATTGTTTTTAATAAAGAATAATGGCCAGGAATTTTTAAAAGAATTATTATGGAAAAGGACCTAAACTCTTTAAGAGAGGATAGAGCCCAGTAAATTATTGCTTCAGTTAATGAGGCATAAGTCCAAATTTTTTAAATCCAATTTTTTCTTTGCAAGTACTATATGTGACAACATTCTTAATTTTTGCACTTCAAAAAATTTGCAAGTACATAGAGTAAAATATAAAAGTCTCATTAATACCACTTCCAAATTCTAAGAGGTATCTACTACTTAAAAATTTTATTAAAAAATTATTTATACATATGTATGTATGCACGTACAGGTATAAATTTACATGAATTTATACATTGGATAAAAATCAGTTATGCTTCCTTAGAAGAAGAGTCTTTTTGACCAGACATAGGATGACTCCAGGGTTAGAGAATTCAGCAGCTCAAAAATATAATCCAACACTCATGATATTCCCATATTTTGCTCTCTCGTCTTTGAGTCTTAGCTTTGTCTATGGGCTGAGTTCCTCATGGTCTCAAAGGCTTAGCTGTGTGATGCGTTATACCATAGCAAGCAAACAGAAAGATGAAAAAGAATGGCACCTATTCCTTAGGCTTTGTAAGAGTCACTCAGAAAGACATCCTCTAAGTCGCACCAACCCTAATTGCTTTAGAGCTGTCAACCTCCCCTCATCACATGGCCTCATGGAACAAGGTGAATGTCCAAGCACAATTGAGCTGCTGGTAGGAAGGGGACAGATGGATGTTGAATAGGCAACCAGTGGGATCTGCTTCCATATTTACTTACATAATGCGAAAAATATTTTAATTTGGAATGTAAAAATATCTAATAAATTAGTGGGATGTAAAAAAAAAAAAGGAATCTTTTTCCCTTTTCCTCTTTCTTTTTTGCCTCTCCCTTACTCCTCCAAACTCCTTCTCTACCCTCATGATCTCCTACAGATCTCTAGCAACCTATATATATATATTTTTTTTTTTTATTAATGTTATGATAGATTACAACCTTGTGAGATTTCAGTTGTACATTATTGTTAGTCATGTTGTGGGTACACCTCTACCCCTTTGTGCCCTCCCCCCACCCCCCCTTTTCCCTGGTAACCACCGATCAGATCTCCTTGTCAATAAATTAACTTCCACCTATGAGTGGAGTCATATAGAGTTCGTCTTTCTCTGACTGGCTTATTTCGCTTAACATAATACCCTCGAGGTCCATCCACGTTTCTAGCAACCTATATTAAACTTCCTGGTGTATGTGTCCTTCTGTACTTTTTTCTCCATGCTCATATAGTCACATACATAAACATCTCATATGCATATGCATACATATATATGTATATTTATAGGATTTTTATTCTGCTCAGTGATATACAATCTCACCTTAAATCTATGGATCAATTAATTTGGGGAGAATTGACGTCTTTACAAACATTGAGTTTTCCAATCCTGAGTATGGTATCCCACCATTAAATTAATTTATTTAAATAGTGCTGTGTGTACGTGTATTTGGCATTGTCAACTATTCTCTCCTTGAAGTTCTGCCCTGCTTTGGTTTCAGTGACACCTCCCTCCCTCATTTTCATTTGTAGCTTTTTTTCCACTGCTGTTTCTCAGGGTTCTGTCGTTGGCTCACTTTTTCTTCTTGATCTCCTCTACTAGTCAATGATTATTCACAACTGTATAAAAGTTTATCTCTAGTTTGTACCTTTTGTTGTTGTAGTTGTTGTTCTCCAGACCCAAATGCCTTCTGGACATCTCCACTTTTGCTATTCAATTTTTCTAGGTAAAATCTATAATTTTTTTCCAATTGTAATTTCTGGCATTGATATGCTTAAAAAACCTTCCCGTACTTGAAAATTATAAAAGGTGTTCTTTTATATTTTATTTTTAATACTTTTATGGTTTACTTTTTTACATTTATTACTTTATTCCATCTAGAATTTATTTTTGTGTTTGGAGATAAGTAGAGAAAATATAATGATTCCATGTTTTTTCTCTTGTATTTTTGAGTTGATATTCATTTATTGTTTTTCACTATTTGTCCATTTTATATGTTAATGGAAGTCCTAAGCGACTAAGTAGTATGAGCGCTGGACCAGTTATATCTTGTTCATTGTTGAGTTCCCTGGCATCCAGCACAATGCCTAAATGATGGTAAGATTTTAGTAAATTTTGTTGAATGAATGAAATATGGAAGGAGAAAATTGTTTCATTATCTGTTTTAACTTAATAACACTTTCCTATTTTCCCTCCATATCTTTCATATCTGGAAGTCTTCCACATCTTAGAAGCCTGTAACCTACCAAATATTGAACCTCATTGAACCTTGAGAAATGTTCATTTTTTCAGGGTAAGCCAAATAACCTATTAGTGTCCACTATGCTTCAAGTCTCTCCCATATCCCAAGCTTGCAAGAGAATCAGTTTACGTTCACTTTTCTTCTGAGTTAGCAAAGCTTCCGTGAAACATGCTGTTCCAGATGTGGCTTTGTGGATGTAATCATATCTCTTATTGCTGGTACCATTTCTGTGTCTGCTTAATCTTTACTGCTACCCTGTACCAGTCCCTGGGGGTTTATTGGCTGATGTCTGTTTTTGTTATTTGTACTTTCAGTGTTGCAGTGGGATAATATATAATGAGGATCTACTTTGTTTTTCTATTGGTGATTATTCTACTGTTAGGGTCAAGGAACCGAGTTTTAAAATGAAAAGGCAATTCAATCTACTATTATTTATTGATACCTTCTGTGTGCAAAGACCAAAATGCTATGGAAAGTGTCTCTATCTGCAAAGAGTGTACCTTTCCAGAAAGGAGGACATAAGACACAACTTTTACAAAATTCACTTTAGGCACAGTGCCAAATGAGTGGTGTAACAACAGTGTTGTGGGAATTCAGGAATAGGAAAAATCACTTTGACTTGAGATGGTTAGGGAAAACTTCCTGGAGGAGTTGAGACTTATTTAAGACCATGTAGGATATATAGTAAGTGGGGAATCTCAGATGGGTAGAAAAATGACCAAAGTTGTGGAATGGAAAGCAATGTACAAATATGGGGGCCAGTGAGTAGACTAGAATGACAGGTGACCTTGTGTGGGAGAGAAGAGGATAGGAAGGAAATTGGGTCAGATTGTGGAGGGTCTTTGGTGTTTTTTCAAAAACTGATATTCCTTGGAATCATTCCATTTCATCAAGCATGGGCTATAAATATTAGGTCTGGAAAATCCTTCATAGTTTTACTGACATAAAAAAAGAATCTTCTGTATTGATAGCCAGTGTCTTTGTATGTTACTCCATGGGTGCTATTAACCTCAGTGTTTTCTGTATATTTCAGACATTAGTCTCTTACCATGGGGGATTGGAACTTATTGGGTGGAATCCTAGAAGAAGTTCACTCCCACTCAACCATAGTGGGAAAAATCTGGCTGACTATCCTCTTCATTTTCCGAATGCTGGTACTTGGTGTGGCTGCTGAAGATGTTTGGGATGACGAACAGTCAGCATTTGCCTGCAACACCCAACAGCCAGGTTGCAACAATATCTGTTATGATGATGCTTTCCCTATCTCTTTGATCAGGTTCTGGGTTTTACAGATCATCTTTGTGTCTTCTCCCTCTCTGGTGTATATGGGCCATGCACTTTATAGACTCAGGGCCTTTGAAAAAGAGAGGCAGAGGAAAAAGTCACATCTTAGAGCTCTGATGGAGAATCCAGAGCTTGAATTTGATGAGCAGCAAAGAATAGATAGGGAACTGAGGAGGTTAGAGGAGCAGAAGAGGATCCATAAAGTCCCTCTGAAAGGATGTCTGCTGCGTACTTATGTCTTACACATTTTGACTAGATCTGTGCTGGAAGTAGGGTTCATAATAGGCCAATATATTCTCTATGGTTTTCAAATGCATCCGCTTTACAAATGCACTCAACCTCCATGCCCCAATGCAGTAGATTGCTTTGTATCTAGGCCTACAGAGAAGACCATTTTCATGCTCTTTATGCACAGCATTGCAGCCATCTCTTTGTTTCTCAATGTACTGGAAATATTTCATCTTGGAATCAGGAAAATCATGAGGGCACTTTATGAGAGGTCCAGCAATGAGTGCATTGAGGAGGAAAGAGGCCCTCCAGTGCGTTTGAAAAAATATTCAGTAGCCCAGCAGAGTATGATTTGCTCTTCCTTGCCTGAAAAAATCTCTCTGCTTCAAGACAACAATCAACAACAAGTCATCCAAGTCAATGTGCCAAAGTCTAAAACCATGTGGCAAATCCAACAGCCCAGGCAACTTGAAGTAGACCCTTGTAGTAAAAAAGACTGGCCTGAGAAGGATCAGCACAGCGGACAGCTCCATGTCCACAGCCCGTGTCCCTGGGATGACGATGCTAGAATTCAGCACCTGGGACAGCAACCAGACCATTCTTCCTTTGCCCTGCAGAAGACAACGTCCCAGTCCTGCTTAGGTTCAACGACGGCTCCTAGACACTGTCCATCCTATGCAATAGGAACCTGGGAGCAGTCCCAGGACCTGAAACTCTCTGGAGAGCCTCTCACAGATTTTCACAGTCACTGCAGAGACAGCGATGGCAGCGTGAGAGAGAGTGGGGTCTGGACAGACAGATCTCGCTCAGGCAGTCGCAAGGCCAGCTTTCTGTCCAGATTACTGTCTGAAAAGGGACAGCTGCCCAATGACTCAGGAAGCTCCAGTTCTCGGAATAGCTCTTCCTTGGACTTTCCGCACCGGGAAAACAGCCCCTCACTTCTGCCTTCAGCTGCTGGGCACAGAACATCAATGGTAAGTAAAGACAAACAGCCTGACTGAACACGGAACTCGCACAAGAGGTGTTCCACTCGGGCTACTTCCTAGCACTCCCTTTCATCCTTCCTTATGTATATATGTGTGTGTTGAGAGAGAGAGAAAGAGGAGGAGAGGGAGGTTAATTTAGAGAGAGTTAAACTCACTCATTCAATATATTCAGTTAAATTCAATTCATAAAATAAATTTATTAAAAAGGTACTTCATTTCAATCAGTCTTTTAAGTCCTGGGTGTATAAATGGATAAAATACCATCTCTTCCAACAAGGGTCTGCGAGTCTAGATGGAAAAGTTAGACAAGTAAACATGTAAATGTGATCAAGTGTGAGATGCCACGTTAGAGAGGGTGGGTGGACAAAGCAAGGAGTGGTCATTTCTTTATGGATGGGTCGGGAGAAGCTTCATAGTTGAAGTCACTTTTGAACTGAGTCTTGACAGATGTGATGAGTTTCTCCAGACCTGAGAGGAGTAGGCTACATGGAAGAAGGCCGTCCCAGTAGAGGGAGCAGCAAAGACAAAGGCTGAGAGGTGTGGCACAGCAGGGCTGTCTGGGGAGCCATGTGTGTCTGGAGCACAGGGTAACAGGACTGTGGGGAGAGGGGAGGCTGGAGACACCGGCATCCAGGCCTGGGAGGGAGGCAATGGAGAACCACAGAGGATATGCAGCAGAAGAGTAGCTGGGTCAGAGTTGCACTTTAGAAAGCTCTTTCTGTCACGGTGTGGAAAATGGATCAGAGGAGAGATCATTTGTAACCTTGAGTTATCCTTGTCTCACTACAGAAGGAGAGAGTGTGCTCCATTGTTTTAATAGCTCTGGCATTTAAAAGTGATATACAAATATTTGGTGATATATTTCACAAAGACTAAAATCGATATCGTATTGATTTTAATTCTGTTATCTGAAAATCCTCTGTGGAATAAACATTTCTTGGCCATTATAAGATATAATGGATATTTACTGTGAATTCTTCTCAATTCTGGGGGGAAAAAGTGACACTTGCTTTATCCACTACTCCTAACAGTTTTTTTTTCCATTAAGAAGAAAACTCGTCCAAGTTTGGTGGGGGAACCTCCTGGGTAAGCTCATTTGGTTGAGCTCACACATTTGCTTTTTCCTGTTTCATTCTTTATGTTAATAATGATTGAAGCCCTCTACCCTGGTTTCATAACTCCTATGAACCGGTTTGGAGATATTTTGTTACTGCACTAAAGCCATACTCTGAGTAGCAGTCAGCCTACCTGGATTTTTCCTAAAATGCTTCTTTCAAACTGTTGTTAGTGACCAGACATCTACCCAGAAAACTATGTGTAGGGTCAATGTATGGGTGCTTGGAAACCTATGCCAAACTGCAGCAAGGTCCTGAATCCTGAATCAGAGTCATCTAGGAGCTTTAAAAAGTCTTCATGCCCAGGACCCATCCAACTCCAATTAAAGTGGAATCTCTGGGGGTGGGATGCAGGATCAATATTTTTTAAACTCTCATGGTAACTGCAATGTGCAACCAGGGTTGAGAACCGCTATTTTAGAATAACCTTGCCAGGGCTACTGCTGCTTCTCTGCATTTGTGAAGTCAGCAAGACAATTTTCATCATTTTCCCTTTTTTGGAACTCCTCTTGAGAGGAGCCTTTGTATTGGCAGAAAATTGAAGGAGAGACAGCAGAGTTTAGTTGAAGCAGATTTTCTTAATCCTTCAGATCATCTTTTAGTGCAGGCCAGCCATGCTTAGGAGCCTGGAGAAAAGATTATGAAGGTGACAGGCTCTCTTTCTATTTTCGTCTTTCTCTTTCTTACCTGTTTTTTATGTTCCTAGGAATTATAAATAATGCCTTTGGCCACAGAGCTTTGCTACTTATGGCTACTTTTTCCCAAGCTTCTTACAGAGTTGGCAGGTCACTTCATTCCCCAATGGTGGGAAGACTTGGGGATTGAGGCCACAGCTGTCAACTCCAGAGCACTGTGGCTGACACATCATGCTTCTTGCAAGTGAGGGATCTTTCCTTAGAAATTAGTGCAGCAAACAGAGGATTATGATGATACATTTTCAATAGATGGACTGTAAACGGTTTCTTACACTGTGTTTGGTCCTAGATGGCAGAAGTTTTAGGGCTCAATCAGATGCATTCTGATTCAGCAGTTGACATTTCAGAGTGAAACGACTTTCGGGAGGACCATAGTTGCTTTACCACTTATGATGTGTCCCCTAAAAGAGAACTGTCCTGTGAAAGAAATTTATTCTATTTTAGAAGGTCAGAAAAGCCACCTAGAGGAACCATGGTTTTATACTTCAAGACATTTCCCTTGCCATCACCCAAACCCCACAAATTCTTTGAGTCCAAACTTGTTGACTACTAAATAAGTTTCTGTCAAGGTTGGTTCTTTGAGGACAGACTTAAGTGGCCATGGGGAGCAGACTTTTATTCTGGCCAAGTGAGCATGGGGAGGAAGGTTGGTTGAGTTTAAGGAACCCATGCTCCCCTCTGTCATGGAGTGCTCTCCTCATTGCTGAATGCCTTCACCTGTCAGAGATCCTGTGGAGCAGTAAATCCCATTCCCAATTCCACATTAAATCGCCAGAGAAGCTTTGAAAAATGCCTAGTAAGAATCTCTGCAGATGGAGGGGCCAGCCCTGTGGCAGTGTGGTTAAGTTCACGCGCTCCGCTGCGGCGGCCAGGGTTTTGCTGGTTTGGATGCTGGGTGCGGACATGGCACCGCTCGTCAGGCCATATTGAGGTGGTGTCCCACATGCCACAACTAGAAGGACCCACAGCTAAAAAAATGCAACTATATACTGGAGGGATTTGGGGAGAAAAAGCAAAAAAAAAAAAATCTCTGTGGATGGAGCCTGGGCATCAATACTTTTTAAAGTTCCCAGGTGATTCCACTGTGCAGTCAGAGTTCAGAACCACGGCTGCAGAGGAGGGAGATTTTGGCATTAGGAAGAAAGTTGCCCTGTGAACTCTTCCAATCTTTTGAGACATTAACATGATGAAGAAGAGCGCTCTCCTTCTGAGCTCCAAAGACCTGAGGACCTTTGCGCTTACTGGTCCCTCTGCCTGGGATGCTCCACCTACCCCAGAACCTTGGCATGACTGGTGGGGCCAGCTGTGCCAAGGCATTGGAAAGCACTCCTGTGGCCATGATCATGGAGAAGAGAGGTAGGGATGAGGTTGGAGTGGGCCGGAGCTGATATGTAGGGCTTTTCTAGGGCACAGAAAGGCGTTTAGGTTGGGTGGCACAGGGATGAGGTGGTCTGATGCAAATGTTTTAAAAAAAAAGAGCACTGTTTCTGGAGAATCTATTGTAGGGGTGCTATGGTCTGAATGTTTATTTTCCCCTGAAATTCATTTGTTGAAACCTAATCCCCAGTCTGATGCTATTTGGAGGTGGGGCCTTTCGGACGTGATTAGGTCATGAGGGTTCAGCCTCCATGAATGGGATTAGTGCCCTTATAAAAGGGATGCCAGGGGCTGACCCCATGGCCTAGTGGTTGAGTTCAGTATGCTCCAGTTTGGCTACCTGGATTTGGTTCCCCGGCATGAACCTACACCACTCATCAGTGGCCATGCTGTGGCGGCATCCCACATAAAAAATAGAGGAAGATTGGTGCAAATGTTAGCTCAGGGAAAATCTTCCTCAGCAGAAAAAGAAAAAAAAGGGGTGGGGCCCAGAGAGTTCCTTATCCCATGCACCATGTGAGGACACAGCAAGAAGACAACTGTCTATGAACCAGGAAGAAGGGTCTCACCAGACAGTGAAGCCAGCAACTTTCCCTTGGACTTCCAGCCTCCAGAACCGTGAGAAAGAAATTTATGTTCATTATAGTCCACCCAGTCTACAGCATGTTGTTATAGAAACCTGAACGGACTAAGACAAGGAGTAAGAGTGCATCAGGGAGACCAGCCAGAAGGCTTGCACAGTGGTCCAGGCGAGAGAGGAGAAGCACAGACCAGGGGTACCACTGTTAATGGTTTGGAAGAACAGTCTTTTTCTTATTTATTGTTTTTCAAATTAAAGTAATACATGCTCACTGAAAGAAATTCAAGCAATATAAAAGAACATAGAGTAAGGCACCGGCCCAGTGGCACAGTGGTTAAGTTCGCATGTTCCGCTTTGGCTCCCAGGGTTAGCCAGTTCAGATCCTGGGTACGGACATGGCACTGCTTGGCAAGCCATGCTGTGGTAGGTGTCCCACATATAAAGTAGAGGAAGATGGGCATGGATGTTAGCTCAGGACCAGTCTTCCTCAGCAAAAAGAGGAGATTGGCAGTCTTTAGCTCAGGGCTAATCTTCCTAAAAAAAAAAAAATAGAGTAAAATGTGAACTTGACCATGTGAGGGTTCATCTCTTATTCTCACCTGGACTCAATTCCCACTTCCCTCTCCAAAGGCCACTGCTGTGAACAGCATGGGGTGTGTTCTCCTACCTTCTTCAACACATTCGTAATCTGTCTTTGAAGACAAATATATGTCCACATGTTTGTTATTTGTTTTTTTCTAATATGAATGTGGTCAGGCTGTAGAGCTGTCTCTGCAATTTGCTTTGCTCCTTCACGACACGTCTCAGACATCTTCCATGTCAGCACCTGTGGAGCCGCCTCAGTTTTATCCTAGCTCATGCTTTTGATAGTATGGATGAACCAGAAGGCACTTGATGGCCAGTTAGCCACTCCAACCTTTTCCTACTGCAAGCAATGTCACAGTGAATGTTTCATAAATATGTTTTTGGTAGGTACCTAGAAGTGGAATTATTGCTTTTAACAGGTATGCACATTTTACATGTTGAGAGATGCTGCCAGTTTTTGCTCAGGAAGGACTATACCAGTTTGTCCTCTCACCAGCACTTTGGCGCTCTTTTCCCACGCCTGTGCCAACAGCAGACATTATCTTTTTTCCCCCAGTCTGATGAACTGAATATGTTTCTGTTTGTTTTAATTTACGTTTCCATGATTACTGCTAAGGTAGTTCATGGATGTTTATTGGCCATCTGTATTTCTATCATGGAATTATCCTTATCTATTTTTCTGTTGGGACATGTGTTTTTCTTCTGATTTCTAGGCACTCTTACATGGTATTATATTAACTCATTATATATATATATGTATATAAAGATTTTCTCCCAGCCTGCTTGTCTCTTATCACTGTTTATGTCATCTTTAAAATTTTAATATTATATTAAATCTAAAATCTCTATGACTTCTAGTTTGTTTATCTCATTTGGGAAGGACTTTTTCGACTCAACATTATTAACAAGGGTTATTAGATGGGTGATTGGAGGGTGAATGGTTATAATTTATTGAAAATTTTGGCAGAAAAGCTCTATATAATATATCATATTACATACTATATCCTTTACCAAAGAATCTAGAGAAGGGAAGACACCTACTTTATTGAGGGCCTGATTGTGGTCTAGACACTGCTACATGGGCTTCCTCACTGTAAATAATTCCCACTTTATGGATAAGGAAGTAGATGACTTGTCCAAAGTCAGGCAGTTAGGATGCGGTGAAGCAGTCCTTGGAACGTAGCAGGGGCTAGATTAATATTTACTGGACAAGTAGACGAGCTAAGATTTTACCCGAAGCCTGTCCGACTCAACCCAAGATGCCTCCTCTCGACCCCATTACTGCTTCTTGCTCTCCCTGCACAAGGCAGCCTAAGTTTAGCATATTTTTCGGATCAAGGATAGGTTATTGCAAAATGGAACATTCCACATTTGGATCAGTTTTGCCCTTTCACATTATATAAAGTCAAAATTCTGGCTAATTGTGGAGGGGACAAAAATGGAGCTTTGGAAAATGTTGGCCTTTTTAGTCTTAGACCTGGATTTTGGACAAAACAACAACTGGAGTTGGAGAAAGAGATGGCAGGTGGGATTCAGACCTTTCACAGTGACGCTGTCAGGGGACAGAACCTCTCACGTGGGTGTTCACCTCTGGGGCAGCTTAGAGAGAACTGTCTACCACAGTGGGTTTTGTTGGGATCCCTGGTGTTTGTGACATATATAGAGTCCCAGGTGGGTGGGCAGGACTGACTTTTACAAGCCCTTTGAGTCTATTTTGTTTTGTCTGTTTGTTTTGTTTCTTATCTCTTTTAGAACATGCTTCTAGAACTTTCATCTATTATGAAAAAATAATGCATGCCTGGGGCCAGAAAAATGGACCCAGGAAGAGCTGGCATCTGCAGGAGAAAAGCTGTGCCTTTGTCACCTCAAACTGTAGGAAGAACTGCAGGAACCACTTCCCTCCAGAGTCACCTGTGGGGAAATGGTGTATACAGGGCACTCCCAGCTGGGCTCACCTCCAAGGAGACCCTCCCTGACCCCGCTTGGCCACACTGCCTGAGGCAGGGCTGGAGCTCAGGCAGGGAGGAGCTCTACACCATCAGAGAAAATCTAGGGGCAAGAGCTGCTGCCTCCCCGAGGGGAAGAGGCTTGGGCTATGGCTACTCCCCCAACCCAGCAGCCCAGCGGGACACGTTGCCGAGAAAGCCCTCCAGCTCTGCAGTGGCAGCTGCAGCAGCAGTTTGGGCCCTTGAACTCGTTCCAGAGCAAGCTGGGAGCTTGCCCTCAGCCTGGGCTCAAACATGCTTCCTGTCTGTAAAGGAGAGGTTGACGAGGAACTTTTCCTTCTCTTCCTGTCATCATTTCCTGGGGATGAACCAGCTGGATTTTTGTGCATAAATGCCATGACATAAAATATTGATCACAGCCCTGGGAAACACTCATGTTGCATGACTTTATCCTTCTGCTGGGATCCTGCATTGTCAGTGGTGATGCCATGACTGTGGGCCAACAGGTGCCTGGCAGGATCTCATTCTGGACTTCCAGGGGAGCAACTGAAGCCAACGTCTCTTCCTCACCCTCCCCGTGGTCCTGAGCTATCCAGGAAAGATGCATCAAAAAGCGCTTAACACTTCTAATGAGCACTGAGACACGGACAGCTGTGTGACGAGCACTAACCATCCAATCAGTGAAGCTCGTTAGCTTGTTGTTACTGTCATAAAGAGCCATAAAGGTGGGCTCAGTTCCCATGGAAGGAGCCACTTAGCTCCTCCATCCTCCATCCCATGGCCAGACTCCCCTAGCCCTGACCACTTACCTTCTAATAAAAGCTTCAAGTTATTAGGAGAATCAATTTGGCCCAAAGTCACAATTTGGCCCTGCATCATCCATGTCCTGTGAGCTAAAATCCAGACCCCTTAGCCTGGCACACACAGCCTTCAGGCGCTGGCCCCTGCCTTATCCTCATTCCCTGCATCATGCCCCCTACCACAGCTGCTTGCAGCTTTCTTGCTCCTCCTTGTCATTGCCCATCCAGCGGTGGGCTGCTGAGCAACCTCCATCCCCTGTGTGCCTGCCTTTTGGGGACTCATTATTTCTGATGAAGACAGTTCCAGCATCTCCTTCTCAGCCAACTGTTTCCACCCATCAAGACTTTCTTTGTATCAGCCTTATAGTAAATATAGTGATGGGTACCTTTTTTTTTTTGGTAGATGATAGATAATTTTTATTTTTTGCAGAAGAGGCACATAGAAGATGCATCTTATTTCTAGGAAGCACCTTCTAACCGTCAGAGGTGAGCTCCCCATTACACCTTCTGTAATGATATATAAAAACCAGCCTCTTTCTGAGGCTGGGTGTGATTGTTAATTTTATGTGTCAAGTGGATCACTAGGTGCCCAGATATTTGGCTAAACAGTACTTCTGGGTGTGTTTGTGAGGGTGTTTCCAGATGAGGTTAGCATTTGAACTGGGGAACTGAGTAAAGCAGATTGCCCTCCCCAGTGTGGGTGACCATCATCCAACCTGTTGTGGGTCTGAAGAGAATAAATAAGTGAAAGAAGGGTGAATTTCCTTTCTCTGTTTGAGCTGGGGCATCAGTCTTCTTCTGCTCCTGGACCGGGACTTATATCATGGGCTCTATAGTTCTCAGAACTATGCCCCTAGCTTTCCTGGGTCTCAAGCTTGCAAAAGGTACATGGTGGGACTTCTCAGCCTCCATAATTGCATGAGCCAATTCCTTATAATAAATCTCTCATCAATCAATCTGTCTATCATCTATTATCTATCTATATCTATCATCTATCTGTCATCATCTACCTACTATCATCTATCTATCTATCATCTATGTATCTACCTATCATCATCATCATCTATCTTCTGTCTGTCATCATCTATCTCCTATCGGTTCCGTTTTTCCAGAGAACCCTGACTAATACACTGGATAATCGCCTGGGATGTTGCAGAAGGGAGCCCAGTGTTGGACGGGGCTGGTCTGTGCTTCTAGCCCAAACGGCTCCTGAGTCTTCTGTCCTCACATTTTGCAGAGGTGGAAATGAGGTGCGGACACATGAAGAAGTGTGATCTGTTCCACAGTGGGTTGGTAGAAGAGCCAGTGAAGACCAAGTGGTGAAAATGACACTGGGACCAAGCCCAAACAGGTGCCATTTTAAAGGGCAGACCATATTCCAGGTGCTTAAGACACATTATCTATACCTTGTACAACTGTGTAAAGTTATTGTTTGCCCCTGCTTTATAGGTCAGAGAAGGCTCAAAGAGATTAAGTAACTTGCCCCACAGCTACAGGTCACAGAGCTGATGTGCCTGCTGCGCAGCTGGAATTCAAACCCAGATCTAGCTGCTCCAAGGCCCATGCTCCTCCCAGGAAGCCCTGCTCTCTCTCTTGTCCACAACAATCAGCAGCCTCCAGGCAAGGATTTATTTGTACATCTGTCTGCCCGACTAACCTGTGATAGCTTTAAGGATAAGGCCTGTGCATTTTAAATCCAGGATGCCCAGCATGTAGCACAGTGTTGGTTGAATGAATGTATGTTATGTATAGATGCCAAGGATGATACATTACCCATTGCTTCCAATTCTCCAGTTTTTATTCCTTATTCACTGGTGTTCTGTCATGTCTTGTTAACAGGTTTGTTATGAGAGACTCACTCAGAAAGCTGTGTGGCCGTGTTTTTTTCCCATTTTTTTGTAATTTAAATTTCCTTCACCCTCAAAAGCCTTTACAGGGTGAACAACTGTACTGCCCCATAGAGGATAAAGGATTGAAAGGACCCAGTATAAATGTAACGTCTCCAGTAACTGCTGGCGTCTCTCTGAAGGTTTCTACCCATTGCTTTAGGACGAGGGTCACTGTCTCAGGCATGCCCTTGTATCAAAGGGAAAGAGTAAAAGCCAGCCATGGAGAACCAGTCATGCCTCTGTCTGGTTGACTCAGAAGGCCAGTATGTTGGGATGTGTAGGAGCCAGGGGTGGGTGTGGGGACAGAAGGCATCATGTTCTTCAGTCAAATGAAAGGAAAGACACTTGCATAATGGGATGTGGGATGGACAGCTGTCTAGATCTCTCTGGGCTTTGATTCTTTGACTACAGGAAGTATCATGTTCATTTATACCAGGAAGGCAAAGGTGCTCAATGGGGAGAATTGGAAACCCGTTCCACTCTGGGCCCCACCACAAGCTGGTGTTAAACATCAAGTACTTTCTTGCTAATGCATCCTCATTGAGGGGGCAGGGAGGTGGGGGAGGGTTGAAGAAGAGTGAAAAATTCAAGAACTATTTCAAAGAACAGCTCAGTTATTTCCAAATACCGACAACAGAACTGCTGGCAGGGCCTGGTGTGGGGGTAGCTAATCTAAGAATCCTCATTGTGCCCTGGAAGGAGCTACGAATCCCTCTGAAGGTGCGCATTCAAAGCAGGAAAGACAACGGCTGCTGCCGTGTGGGGCTGGCAGTATCTGAATGCTTCTCTTCCGTGGGACACAACAGCTTCATTCTGTAGCCAACCACGACTGCCGTTCCAGCGACAAGCACAAATGTCAGGGTTGAAGGTCAAGTGCCCATCAGTTCTAAATGACCAGGTTTCCTACAGAACATTTTGGGACTGTGACTCATCCCTTTTTCCTGGAATGGACTGAATAACTTCATTTCTGTATTTTACCTCTCACACCTAAAACGTTATGATAATGACATTTTCTGAACGGTGCCCATTTGCCAACCCCGTGATATGCTCCCTGGCAGCCCTCCTTGATTCAGCAGGCCGCCCGTGGAGACCTGCCTAGAGGAGAATTCAGCAACTTTTAATTTTAGTTTTCCCAACTGGCAGATAGGGTGCGGCCACGCACTTCTTGAAGCTCAGATTTCGGCAGTGCTGCACCCTCCCCAGGTAACGTGAATTCACTATTTACAGCCTCACTGACAGCTCAGCCAGCCGGCTCCTGAGACCAGTGTCACTCGTGGTCATCTGGACTGCCCACCATTCAGCATCTCGTTTTCCCTTTACATCAAAATCCAAGACTCAAATTACCAAATACATCTTTCTGGTTTAACTGCATTTAACTGTATCCTAAACTTCTTGCCCTGCAATTCATTGTATCTTGGTGTTGGTTTAATGTCCTTCCCGCATTTACTTTCATTTAGATTTTTGTTTTAAATTAAGCCTTTGAGATAATTGTGTAGATTCACACGTTATTGTAAGAAACAATACCTTTCACCCAGCTTCCCCCAACGGTGACATTTTCACAGCTACAGCACACTATCCGAACCAGGAAACGGGATTTAATGCCTTTTATCTACTTTCATAGGCACTAGGGATTTTTTAAAACTCAAAGCTGAGGAATCACAGTGGCATTATCACATTTTTTAGATTTCTAATCAGATAAATCAGGTAGCAGGTGAGGGTCCAAACCAGAGGACGAGACACGGCTTCTCTGGGAGAAAAGATTTCCTAAGGGCCCCCAGCTCTGTGATCCATAACACAGGGATAGGAGGCAGAGAAAATCAGTTTACAATGCATAATGATATGTCTTTATTTCATCAACAGAAATGGTGTCTAGACAAAATTCAGTTAACACTAGCAATTCAACTGAGTGAAAATTTTTTTTTTGCACAATAGTGTATTTACAATGAGTAAATGAAGTTTCAATTCATTAGTTCATAGCAATGCTTTTTTCCCAAAAAGGTAAAAATTCTTAGTTACAGAGAATAAGCATCAACAGCCATTTCATTTTTACAATAAAAACCACAAGAAAAACCACAATCACTTAGAAAAAAAAGACAAGCCTAAGAACTAGTACAATAAAATGATGCACTGAATTAAGTTACATTAATCGCATAGAATCTGTGTAAAAAGTATGTAGAAAAACACCTGATGTAACCTGTTACAGTCGTTGACCAGTTATGAGAGGTACAGAGGGTTATACAGGTAGATATGTGTGAAACTGTCCGTATTGTTCGACCTGGGGAGGAAGAGAGGAGGGGCTGCAGCCCCTTGCATACACTGAGAAGACCCTGTTTTGAATATGGCCTCTGGAGTTTGTAAGGCATTTATTAGAGGTGCACTTGCATCAGACTGGTTCTGGAACAAATTCTCACAGGCCCTTTTGGCCTCACAAGCAAAGGTGGTGCTTGCCTCGCATGGCTCACTGTGTGTAACCAGCACCCAAAGCTCCTGGATGCACCTGGAATCTTCCTGATCACTCACTGCTAGTGGCAGGTCTTTTATGACAGAGTGTGAATGGGCACCCCAGCATTGACACATGCAAAATGCATTGTTAGGACTCAAGGGGTCACTCCTCTGCCTCCAGACATGTTTTGGTAGAAGACTTAGCATCAATCTGTAGGAAAAACCCTCTTTGTTGAAGTCCCTTCACTCTTTCCTGATAAAGATGTCCATCATCCCTATGGGAGCATTTGGCACTGAACGCGGGTCTACCTGAAATGAATGGTCTCGGTGCACTTCTGCTTCTAAGGAGGGCCACTGTTTTATCTGAGGTCAATAAAGTGGAATGAAAATGAAAGCCAGAGTCGCTTATCCATTGCTTGAGAGTAAAATGCATACACCACGTCACAACATTAAATCAAGTCTACGAAAGTGGGCCTCTGCAACCAAGTGGGTATTCTTCACAAAATGGCAGCATATCACAATCAAAATGCACTGATATTCATTTGATATAAATATTATCTCCCAGGGTGGAGTGTAGGAAAATACTATACACTTACTTTTCTTTGCAAGAAATGTTTTTGCACCGTCAGTTGAATAATTTATCCTCAATCTGCCACCATAGGTCTTTTCTATGTACAAATACTATTTGCACACACTATCTGTGCACAGATATATTCTATTCTACAGCATCAGTCTTTGATGCTTGGGTCATGAGATGGCTCGGGCAGTACTGCAAACACGCAGCTTGAACACAGAATGCCTCCACACACACAGATGGTCTGCACGAACACCGACCCCACACAGGGCGTTGTGCTGTGGACTGACTTGGCAGGGACTGAACCTACAACAAAATCCTCGATTTTGCGAAGAAACACTAACTCATCACACAGTGAACAGCTTTATTCTTAAAAAAAAAAAAAAAAAGTTCCTTAGTCTATTTACAGTGATTTGAGGACAAAACTTGATTCTTCCTCCTTCTGGATCTGTGACTCCTCCAAAACTATAAGCAAGAGTGGAGCAGTTTGAAGTCATTTATTAAGCAGCTCCTACTTCAAATGGGGTGTAATGTATAGAGACAGGTAGCCAGATCGGGGTTTGAAAGAGCCTTGTAGGCTTGTCCTCATTTTGAGAGGATTAGGCTCCTCCATAGCACGTGGAGCAGCTCGTAGGGGCAGGACCAGGCGGTTTCTTGAAAGGTTTATAATTTTATTTGTTTCTTTTTCTTTAATGGCAATCATAAAGTATTAAAAGAGAAAGTGTAGGTTTAGACCTCTTGACCGCACTGCCCGTCACACTGCGCCCCTGACTTCAGCAGTCCTCGCTGCAAGTCCTGGAGCTGGTCCCTGCCCTCCTTTTTAAGGAGAAGGGGCAGTTGGCATAGCAATCACTAGCCTTTTTTTACTTCCTTGGGAAAGCAACACAAGGATTAAATCCCAAATCATAGTGCATCTTAAAAGCAGCATACCTTTAGAAAGACAGTTAATAAATTACTTGTACAATACACAAAATAACATTTCTACTGCAGCATCACCTCTGACGCCTGAGTCATTATTCGGGAACCCGGAGGAGAAGTGGCAGGTTGGCCCAGGAACTTTGCCAGCTCTTTTGTTTGTTTTTGCAACTGTTTTGTTCCAGAATCAGTATGTCTTGAAGTTTGATTTTATTCAAGGCACCCCCAGATAACGCAGAGAAACAGACACATACAGCAAAACACTCACCTGCCCGCAGCCTGAGCAACCTGAACAAGGGAGGTTGTCTGGAGACAGAAGCAGAGCAAAGGCAGATCAAGGGGAGGACTAGATTCAGGCGGATGTTAATTAGCCCCACAGCCACCTCCACTGTCCCCGTGTCCCTATAAAGCATGCTGCCCTGGCTACCTGGAGATTCCTAAACAGTCCATGGCTGGAGGGTCCTTTATTTTTGTAAGGAACGACTCTTAAAAACACAACTAAATGTCAACATGCTGTGCAAACACTATCCCTTGCTGTTTACTGCTTTTCTTTATCATAAAAGACATGGGCTTCGCCAAGGGATCCCAGAGAAAGGAGACGGGCTCCACTTGAGGCCATTTGGATTCTGGCCCCCAGCTAGTCCTCCCTTTGAATCAACCCAGAAATAATTTTGACAAACACATGGTTCAGAGTAGTAAACACAAAGACGCGTCACATAAACAATTGCACAAAGCCAGTCGCTGTTCTTGGTAGATAGTGAACAAAATAACAACAACTTGTTAAAATATCTCTCAGAAATCGAAAGAGTCTTTTGAGCAGTGTTTTTAACCAGTTCCCACCGCAGGGGTTTGGTGGGGGAAGAGGAAGAAAAGCGAGGTGGGGGTTGGTGGGAGGAGGATGTGGGCTGGGTTAGGGTGGAGAGAAATAAAGAGACCCCTCCCCACCCGGAAACGGCTGCCGGGCAGGTGTGCAAGGACCCAACAGCAGAAAGGGGAGCGGACGGAATGTGGTCAAGACTACCAGTTGCACATGAGTTGTCACCAGGGTAAATCACGCCAACAAGCTGGTTTGGACCTGGTTATGATATGAGCAGAAAACATTCGTTTTTTTTTTTTTTTTAAAAGAAGAGGAGGTCACTTAAAAAAGGCAACAAGAGAGTTAAAAACAAAATACTGTTGGCTGACTCTCCACCGTAACACATGCCTGTGATGCATCAGGCGATTCACATTGAGTCTGAATTCGAGCTGTCACCAGTTTCCCACGGAGGCAAACCTCACGGTGCAGCACAGAACCCTTCTCCTGGGCCAAGAAATTCCAACAACCGTAACAAAAACGGTGGCTCTCACACAGAGCTTTATCAAAATCTGTCTCAGACAGGCACACACACGTACATACACACATGAGAAAGAACAAAAACCCAGAGGCAGGTTTTAAAAGTGGAGCTATTTTAAAAGAAAAGCCTTTAAAAAAAAAAAAAATCCTACCGCATGATCCAACAAATTTCTGGCATCCATACATATTTAAACATTTAGCGCTAATATTTGTACAGAAAAAAGTTAATAATACTAAAACATATGTTACTATGATTTCACTTTTCGCCTACATCATATACTAATTTCCCCTTTTACATGCAGCTTTAATATTGTCCAAACAATGGCACAAATAAAGAAACAAAGTCAACCATCTAGTCCCCACTGCCCACCACCCCATCCCCACATCAAACCATTCATCTGGGACTCTCCCCAAGCCAGGCTGGAGGGCCCACGGGAGGGAGGGAGCTGGTTCCTCCTCCTTTGTGGCTGCGGGATCTGGGCACACCTTCCTGTAAACGTGCCAGGGGCCAACATGCCCCCAGAGCCAACGGAAGCTGCTCTGTGGGTTGCAAGCCAACCAGTTTTGCAGCAAGAGAAGAAAATTATCATCAGGTGAGGGTAGGTGTGTGTAGTGGGGGCAGGGGGCAGGGAGGCCTCCTGGCCATATCTTGTCCAAAGCCTGGAATGAAATTTGCCTTTGGACAAAAGACCAGTGGAAAAACCTCAGAATTCAACTCAAAGCATCTGGAGAAGGAAAGGAGAAAGAAATGTTTCCGCGTGCATCAGGAACAGACCTCAGGCTCACATCTGCCCTGCTCTCTCCTACTCTGGGTGAGCTGCACTGATCCCCTTAGAGGCAGGACTCCCAGGGCTGCTTCTCAAATGCCCTCAGGCGAGATGTCCTGGGAGGCTGGTCCTGGGCAGGGAAGCTGGGTGGCTGGTCAGCCAAGTCCTTCAAAGGAGAAGGTCCTACAGCACGACACTTCCAGGAGCAAGCAGAGGCTCCAGGAAGTGCTGAAATGAATGGGACTTACTCCCTGCGTGAGCACACGGTTCTAACTCGATTTCTAGGAGCCGATGCCTGCTGAGCTCTGGTGTAAAATCAGGAATTCCTGCTGTTTGGATGCACTTTTGAGTGAGACGTCCAAACTCTCTCCCCACTCGGGAATCTGAACATCCGGCATCAACTTTGAACTCACGAACTGCATTTCAACTTTGCTTAGGGAAGGGTGGGGAGGAGGTGAAATATAAAAATATTCAAGCAGTTTATTGTCTATACATCCTAGGATGAATTCATTATTTGGCAAGATTGTTTTTCCTACATAATTATCACCTGAGTGCTTTTTAATTAGCTAAAATGTTTTACTTTTTAACTAAAAGCAAAGAATATACAGTATATTTGAGCTATACTGAAGTTACAACTTCATTTAAGAAAATAGGTTTGACCCAAAACTCAGTGCAAGTGGCAGAGTTGACCATGACTGTACAGTATCTGCGAGAAAAACACAAACCCACAATACTCACATGGCACCAGTGGATGGTGCCAAAACCAAACCAAACAAAAAAAAAGGCCTGAAGTAAAACCTCAAAAAAAGCTTCCAACATTGACTTCTATTCATAAATAAGTACAAAGTGAAATTGAACTGTGAAGCAAGAAAAATGACCATGACAGTTACGAAACTAGTTCTAGCCTCAGAGACAAAAGAAGAGGAATGTTGAAACCTGTTTATCAATGAGAAATGAAGTTTCCAGTTTTAGGATGAGAAAATTGAGGCATGCAGGACTTTTGCATATGGAGAGATATATATATTTTATATATATATTATATATAATATGTACAGTCTAGCTATAAAACTTTGATGTGTATAGAAGCTGTCTTCAATGAAAAAAATTGAACATTCAGAAGAAATTCCTGAGATAGGGTTTGTGACATGGGCCACTGAGAAAAAAAATCCGTGGTTGGGTCCTAGAGGTGTTTAGTCTATCCCTGTTAAGATTGAAATTAACCCACAGACAGACAGTGTCATCACTGCTGTCTTTCCTTGCCTGAGCAAGGGGTAGCACCATTGTGAAGGTAACTATTTATCACTCCTGCTTGAAGAGAGGAGGGAATACTTAGAAACAGTATTGCTGCTAAGACCTCTGTAGTGTGCACCAAATTCCTTCTTGGTTCTTCAGACGACAGATGAACAGCGCCACAGGCTGACCACAGAACACCTGGGTGGGGGAGGTGTGAGAACCGGGAGGCAGGCTGAGTCACTAAGTATAATCTTTCCTGGGCTGTTCGTCAGTTGTACACTTATCAGTCATTTCCTGGCAGAAGTCCACAGTCACTGTCTGGCTCCTGGGTTCAAGGGGAGGTCCTCTCTCTGAGAAGGTTCCAGGGTCAGGGCCTTCCAGCCTCCTCCCAGAAGTACAATTCTCTGAGGCGTTGCTGGGTGCCCAGGGCGGGCCAGGGGGAGCTGCGCCCTGCTCCAAGCAGCAGGGCACACTGTCCCCCACCGCACACTGGGAGGCAGCAAGGTTCTGCTCGACACCCAAGGGCGCAGGGTTAATACTGGAGGCTGTGGGGAGACCCATGGGTCTGAGGACAGGGCAGTACCGATGCAGGGCCTGGATCTGCTCGGGGCTCTGGATGTCTCGGCAGACTTCCTGGGAGAGGCAGGAGAAGTTGTCCAACAGCTCCCCCATGCACGCTTTCAGCTGATTCCTCTCTGACAACAGCTTCTCTTTCTCACACACCTGGACAACAGAAAATAGAGAAGGCCCGGTGAAGCCCGAATCGGAGGACATAAGACCTTGTTTCTGGGGGTTTTCCAACCTTTGTTTTTGTATCCTACATTACAGTGTAACTCCTGAATGAGTAGGTCAGGATCTACAAACTTAAAAAATATACATCTAGGGAGCCTGGACACAAACTTGTGCCAAGTATCCCATCCAGAGGCAGATGTGCCACTGACTCTGACACCTTCCCTGTGGCATCTCTTCATTCCTCTCTGGGCCTGGCCACGCGACCAGCAAAATCACCACCAACCAGAAAACTACAGGGAGTCAAGGGTTCAGTTCCCTGGAATTTGGGGGTTTGCAGAGAATCAGTTGGAAAACTCTCAGTCCCAAAGCCCGTAGTTGAAAATCTTCTCCAAGTGTATTAGGTTGCCATTTTTGAAGGTCAAGAATAATCAACCAGGGGCCAGCCCCGTGGCCAAGTGGTTAAGTTCGCATGCTTTGCTCTGGCAGCCCAGTGTTTCGCCGGTTCGGATCCTGGGTGCGGACATGGCACTGCTCATCAGGCCATGCAGAGGCGGTGTCCCACATGCCACAACTAGAAGGACCCACAACTAAAAACATACAACTATGTACTGGGGGGCTTTGGGGGAGAAAAATCAGGAAAAAAAATCAACCAATTTCAACCATATGACATTCTGGAAAAAGGCAAAACTATGGAGACAGTAAAACGATCAGTGGTTGCCAGGGATCAAGGGGCAGGGGGCATGACCAGGTGAAGCACAGAGGATTTTCAGGGCAGTGACAGTACACTGCGTGACACTATAATGGTGAATATATGTTATACGCTAGTCCAAACCCATAGAATGCACACCACCAAGAGTGAGCCCCATGTAAATTATGGGCTTTGGGTGATAGCGATATGTTCATGCAGGTTCACCAATTGTACCAAATGTACCACTCTGGTTGGGGATGCTGATAATGCAGGAGGCTGTGCACGTGTGGGGGCAGGGGGTATATGGGAACTCTGTATTTTCCATTCAATTTTGCTGTGAACCTAAAACTTATCTAAAAAAGAGCCTGTTTAAAAAAAACCCAATGAAAATTACAAAAAAAAAATTTGACCATTGGCAATTTCACATGGTTCAACCCAATGTCTGCAGGCTCTGTGGCCTTTGCAGCAGACAGACTGAACACAACGATCCTCTTTAGGACAACTGGAGACTGTGCATGAGTCTCAAACACTGACTCTCCCTGGCCACAGAGAGGGCAGACAGAGAGGTGTGGAGACCGAGCCTAGCGTACTAGTCCAAGGTTCTGAGATGTTTTCCGTCAAGAAAATCCCACATAAGCTCTTGTGTTACTGAAATTCAACACCCCATCAGAGAGATGAATTTCGCCACCAGAGGGGAGACTGACTACGGTTTTACATAACTACTTGTGTGAGGAGAGGGGAGGTGGCGGCTCCATGAGGCACACAGAATGACATGGATGAAGAAACCGGACATCTGAAGCAGCGTGAGTGAGTCCGCACCACCCCTTCGCAAGGGTGAGCAGGAAGGGGAGGAGAGGACGGCAGAGAACATGAAGTGGGCAGGGGGAAGCAAACATCCGACACGGGGCCCTCTACACGGGAGCCGCATGCATGAACGTGAATGCAATCTGGCAGGCGGTGTGGGCGTGTGTGTCGGAGACAGAGATTTACACGGGGAAAGGGCACCTGCTAAAATATTTATAAATTTATCAAGAAAACATGTTTTAAACATGAAAAATAAACAGATGTACAAGTGCAACTCGAGAGAAATACATTATGCAAGTCTGGAAAAGCTGAGCGGCATGCGGGAGACAGCGTGGGAGTGGGGAGTGAGTGTGTGTGTGCTACGGACTCGCAGGGTGGCATCGGCCCGCCAGCGCCATCCCTGCCACTGGGACCAGGCGAGTGAGCACAGCACCCCAGCCAGAGGGTGACGGGTAAGAAACAAAACACATCTGGGAGGTCTCCTTGGGGAAAAAAAAAGTCTTACACAACCTGGACCTCCTTCCCTGTGACCTGGAAGTCTGCAAAGTGAGAGGAACATCAGCCATTCCCAGGACGGGAATCTCAGTCTCAATTTCACCACATCATCTTGGCCAAGCCACTCCCCCTGACCCCCCAGAACTGATCTTCAAAACGTTCCGGGCCACTTCCTAGGGGGGAAGAAACTGAAGGGCAGTGGGTGACAGTGTCTTGGCTCTCTGCAGGAAAGGCAGCATAAATCAGGGCCTTAGTTAAAAGCATGAAGCTCCAAGCCACAGATGTACCTTGATGAATACGTGAAACTCTCCCTCAGCAGTGAAACGCGGCACATTATTTAAGGGGTTTCCAAAAAAGTGGGGGGACAACTAGGAGGTGTTCTCTTGGTTTTTCAGCTGAGCAATATTAGCCAAGTGTTTTAGATACCTGCCTGGCGTGTGGCTTAGACTTTCTTACTTGTTCAGTATTACAGAACTACACGGAGAAAGATGCTACCTACAAAAATCAGGCAGTTCTCAAGTACGGCGATTAGTGTTATTCTAGTACCTGAAGAGGAGCACGGGGCTGGAATCGTCACAGACACGTGCTTAAGGCCTTGATGACTCGCACCCAGTGGGCGCAGCCTTCCTGGTTCCCTATCTAAGCCCAGAGGCTTTCAGAGGACCCACACTCATCAGCAGCAATGTCTTGCTTCCTTATGTGGCTTAAATCAAAAATTGTTATTGTTGTTCAAACAACATTAAATAAAAATTTGAAAGAAAGAAGGGATTCATAATCTCATGACCCAGTCACAATTTCCAATAAATTTCAGGGCAACAGATATTTCTTGAGAGGCTTCAACTGGCCTGCACTGGAGATTCAGAGATGATCAAGACACTGTCCTTGTCCTGAGGAACCTACCATCTAGTGCCAGGGGCTGGGCAGACACACACATACACAGATAACACAAGATGAACGTGATAAACATGAAGCCAGACGTCAGATGAGGGCAGCAGGGGCAGGTGCCCAGCCTCACGGGGGACTCTGGAAAGGGGCTTCCTGGAGAAGTGACAGTAACCTGACTCTTAAAGAACAAAGGACGCAGTTAGAGAAGAAAACAGTCAAGGAATGTCCAGGGTAGAGGCGAAACGGCAGAGGCACGAGCCCAGAGGTATAAACCATAGGAGATGCAGGGAAAGTGCAGTTGGTGGGATTTCAGAAGGGGGCCGTCCCAGGAAGGGGGGGCAGCTACAGACTGAATCGCAGACAGCACGCTGTGCCTTGCCAAGGAGCTTGGGCTTTATTTTGTAGGTGATGGGGGCCACTGACCATGAGCAGATTTTCCCTGCTTGGTGGGTATTAACTAAATTAAAAAGAGAAAGACCCTGAGGTCCAGGACTATCTTGACAACACGTAACATTTACTCACACTTTTCAAACACCTTGTCTTGCTCTTAGGTTCTCATCAGGACCGCGGCTTACCACGAGGCTAAGGATTGCCATGTGCAGTCTGAGGACCCACACTTAGATCATGACCGCATTAGGGGGCCTCACTCCTCAGCCTCACCCAGACACGGCACCTGAGATGAGCTGCTGCTACTGGGCCAGCAGAAAGGTGGAGGTGAATGAGGGTGTGCTGGCTACCTTCAGAGCCACCATCAGGAGCCAGATGCCACCTGGATTTACTTCTTGTCGCTTAAAGTTGCTTAGCAAGGAGAAGGGGGCACAGACGTCTGAGAGAGGGGCGGCTAGCGAGAAGAGAGCTTCCTCCCTGAGACAAAACACTCTCAAGCACAGGGAAGAGGTGACAGCCACTTGGAGGCAGAACTGCAAAATCAAGGACCCAGGGGCTGCAAAGGGCTTCACGAGATCATGGGGCAGTGGGCAAGGGTGTCTCTCTAACTACACTCTTCTGTGGGGGGTCAGGAAAAGCAGTGGTGAAAACACAAGATCTGGAGCCAGACAACCGGGTTTGCACTCAAGCTCCGCCACGACCTGAGGAGTTACTTACGCTCCCTGCCCTCTGCTTTCCTCCTCCACAAATGGAGATAAAGTGGAGCTGAAGTCATAGCGTTTGATGTAAGCATTAAATGTGCTCACCGCAAAAACAGTTTAGAATAACACCTGGTCCATAGATGAATGCAACAAATGTTAGCTCTCAGTACATGTTGAATGGAAAAGAAAAAAGAACTCTATACGTACGGCTGAAGGATATAAAATGTTCACACACTATTACACACCCACACAGACACACATACTGCAGATAGAAAGCTATTATTTCTGTTGAGAAACTTGTTTAAAAATAAACCCTAAGGCCAGCCCTGTGGCCGAATGGTTAAGTTCATTTACTCCGCTGTGGTGGCCCAGGGTTTCGCTGGTTTAGATCCTGGGTGCGGACATGGCACTGCTCGTCAGGCTATGTTGAGGAGGCATCCCATGTGCCACAACTAGAAGGACCCACAACTAAAATATACAACTATGTGCTGGGGGGATTTGGGGAGAAAAAGCAGGAAAAAAAAAAAAGATTGGCAACAGTTGTTAGCTCAGGTGCCAATCTTTAAGAAACAAAACAAAACAAAACCCAACTTCCCTGAATGGTGACCCTTCTCTCTGCTTCTCCAGCCTTCACTACTGTAACTTTGCATCAGTCCTGGGTACTGAACGCAACGGACAGGTCAACTCACCAGTTTGCGGATTTCACATTCTAAATTCTGAATACAGTCCAGTTTCCTCTTGCGGCAGCGCTGGGCCGCGATGCGGTTCTTGCTGCGCCGCCGGACGTCGTGAATGAACTCTAACTGTTCTGAGGTTAGCTTGTGCATCTTAATCATCATCTGGAAATCGTTCCTTGGGAGGTCTGTGATTTGATCTACAGGAAAGGGAAGTTTGACCTGAAACCAAGAATAACAGAATATGATTATGGCAGCTGGATTTTAGTTTAATTCTGGCAGATAGAACACCAAAAAATGGTAAAACCTCCTTTTAAAGATGATCAAGTAATATGGAAATTACTGAAAGCAAGAAGTGATTAATTCTTTCCTGTTTCAGATACAAATAAGATGTAATATTCAGATAATCAAAGAGAACATGAACACACAAATTATAATGTCATTATCATTCCTGAGATTTTTGAAGCAAAAGGCATGGAAAATATCAGAAAATGTATAATTTTTCATTGCTATAGCACCTTTGAAGGAGGGTTTTGTAGTTAGTTGAAACCTACTTCCATAAGACAAACAGCCTCAACTCAATAAAATGACAATTTACAGACAGATAGCATCTAAGGAATTATCTAAAACACTTGAATGAAGAGAGCATGGCACACCTGGAAGATGCTGGAAAGATGAAGCAATCAGCATGATTCTTGGTGACAACAGCATCAAGGGAGATACAGGGAGATAACCTGGATAGGCTACACCAGTGTGGACCAGGAGTCAGAACCAAGCTGCGGTCCTTCCTACCAGACCTGAGACCTCGGGCCAGTTACTTCACTTCTCTGAGCCTCAATTTCCTCATCTGCAAAACGGAGCGTGCTTTTTAGCTGCACGGCGCTAGACAAGTTTTAGGCACTTTGGCAGACTGTATTTTCCTAAAAACACCATGGTCATCCCATCTCACATTTTCTTTTACAACATCGTGTTGACCTTCCTCTATCACGAGGTGGGATGCATGTTCCAGCCTCTTGACCAACACAATGCAGCCGGAGTGATGGTGTGTAACCTCTGAGGCCAGGTCATAAAAGGTGTTGCAGCTTCCTCTGAGACTGCTCTTTCCCCAGCTCCCATGCCTCACGGACACTCAGGTAGCCCTGTCAGAGGCAGAGAAGAACTGAGGTCTCCAGCCAACAAGCAGCATCACCTTGCCAGTCATGTGAAGGAGCCACCCTGGAGGTGGATTTGCTGGGCCCAGTCAGACCTCCAGATGACTGAAGCCCCAGCCAACATCCGACTTGAACCTCACGAGATATCCCTAACCGGAAGTGCTCAGATGGGCCACTCCTGAATTCCCGACCCACAGAAACGGGGAGAGATGCTAAATGATTACTGTTGTTTTAAGCCATGAAGTTTTGGGGTGATCTGTTATGTAGCCATAGATAACTGATGCATAATAACATTATCAGCAAGATTCCTACTTTCAAACTCTTGACAAATCAAGGCATAAAGCTTTATCCAAAGAGAGGACACTGGCCTCTGATGGGATGGATCTCTGTCCTCATATTCTGCTAAATGCTTGCTTACAACCCCGTGGTGGTTTGAAATATTTCTTAAGAAAAGAACTGCAACCGTCTAGGGCCTCCTCAGCACCCATGAGGTGACAGAATGACGAGAACACAGGCCTGCACCTTCCAGCAGTTGGCCACCACCCCCTCCAAGACTCTCAGTGATGACGCAGGGATTTCAGGGCTCAGTTCTGGTTCTGTTTCAGGAGCTCCTGGAGGAGGAAGGTTGTGTGTTGCTTGGCCAAGGGATGCAGTGTCTCCTAGCTCAGATCGCTTCAATCGTGCTTACAGTAGTGTCTACTTTCGACGGCCCAGCAGATGGCACTGTAACCCCAAACTTCCTTCCAGCGCCCGCCCAGCGCTGTCCAATGCAAACAACGCGAGCTGTGTACGTGCTTTTACATTTTCTAGTAGCCACGTTAAAAGAAGTGAAAAGAAACAGGTGAAATGAATTTTAATAATATATTTAGTTTAATGCAATAGATCCAAAATATTTTCAACATGTAATTGATACAAAAATCACTGCGATGTTTTACTTTTTGGGGGGCACTCAATTTTCAAAATCTCAGGCATATTTTACACTTCCAGCACATCACAATTGAGACCAGCCACATTTACAGGGCTCAACAGCCACATGTGGCGTGTGGTGACTGTATTGGACAGCACAGCTCAAGAAGACTGAATAAACAGACTCAAGTGAACTTGAGTAATCAGAAAAACGATGGGCGGGTCTGGTTTCATCAAAATACTTTTGGGTAAAGAAACCAACCCCTTGTTAATATTCAGAAGCTGCAGTGTTCTGTCTGTGTGGTTCAGGGCAGGGAGACGAAGGTATTTTCTCCTGACCTCAGGCTTTTTCTTTGGTGGCATCAGAGGCCGGCAGACATGAGTCCAGATCCCAGCATTTGTGGCTAGTTAATCCCCAGGCACAAAGGCAATCATGCTAAGTGATCATTTGATTTTCTGTGGCTGGGTGCAATTGCTCTGTCAGATTGCTTCAGAGCTCAGAGCCTGCTGGTTGGGGCATTTGCTGCAGGCTCCCAATGGGTGCTCTGATTCAGCTTCCATATGGTGAACTCTGTCCCATGACACCTGCAAAATCTAGGCCCAAGACAGCAAAACTGCAACAGTGCACATGACCCCACTCTCCGCTCAGCCCTGCTCCGACTGCGGAAGATGGGCCGCCAGCACAAACAGCTCCTTGTTATGGCCCGGGAGAGGGCTTAGTCCACAGAGCCGTGTTTGTACATGGCTTATGATGATATGAAAGAATGTTTGATTTCCCTTTTATACCCTTTGGATAACAGACACTCAGATCCTGGAAGGAACCTAAATGACACAGAGGTCTGTCTGTTGGGGACACGGATGTCTCTACACCGGGCAGAAGCCTTGTTTGCACGGCGGAGGTTGCAGCTCTTCTGGGCCTTGTGGATCTCCCCCTCTGCTGACAACAAAGCAGTTCGCTTCTGCTCTAACTTGTGCTTATTTCCAGAAAGAATATATACCTAGAGTTCAGGCCACAGGGAAAGTCAAAAGGCCTTCTACACCAAGAGCTATTGTACTTAAAATCATCCAGACAGTGAATATAAGAGACCAGGGAAACAGGACAGAGGTTGACAGGAAAGAGGAAAAATCAGCAACGCTAGTTTCAAAGTCCTTGAAGCAAAAGGCCATAGAAAATTTCAGCAGAGCTGTTGCAACTCCAGCTGCTTTTTAAGGAGGTCAAAGGAAAAGAAAATAGTCAGCTACAGATTTTCTTCCATGTGAAAAAAAACAAAACCCAACCACTCTTTTTTCTTTTGAAAAGGCTCTGTTTGCCCTCTAGCCAGGGAGAAGTGGCATGGACGACCAAGAGGGCAGTCCTAGGAGTGTTCTTGGAAAGTCACGGCGGTAACTTCACCACAGCTGTTTGCTATTTTCAGAGTAGTAAGTTCCAAGCCAACGGGCATCTTCCCTGGAGATAAACAGCAGCCACAGACCCCCCTCCTGGGGCTGGGAGAATATTCCATTCTCAGGCTTGGAGGCACCCAAACACTCCCCAAATGGGGCTCAAAAGTCAGCTAATGAGGGGCAAGCCCCAGTGGCCTAGTGTTTAAGTTCAGCACGCTCTGCTTTGGCAGCCTGGGTTTGGTTCTCTGGCATGGACCTACAGCACTCTGTTAGTGCCCATGCTGTGCTGGCGGCCCACACACTAAAAAACAGAGGAAGACTGGCACAGATGTTAGCTCAGGGCGAATCTTCCTCAAAAAAAAAAAAAAAAAGAAGTCAGCTAATGAGACTTGGCCTTGGAAAGCTGACACACAATGAGAAGGTTAATGCCCTCTCCCTTTCTTCTGGTGAATTCTTACAACCCAAATAGGCCCAATAGGGCTTACCATCTTATTTACTGTCCCTGCACACACCTATTCTTCCAGGATTTTGCTTCTCAGCAGCGGTCTGGTTTTCATTCACCAGACCCTCATAAATAGTGCAGAACACCCAACTTGATAAGATGAGGAGTCCTGCCAACTGCCACCATCACCTGGCTCAAGTGCCAGCCGGCTGGCAGCTATATTCAGCCGACCACACACAGATAAGGCTAAGCACGGAAGGCATTTAGGCTAAGCAGGCTGCGGAGAAGGGGAAGGGCCTGGGATGGAGGGCACTGATTTCTCCTTAGGCTCGGGGTGGCCACACAGGGGCTGCCCTCTCTTTGGTTCTCAGCAGAGACTCGGAGAGTCAGGGGCAGCTGCTGAGTTAGCAAGGCCAGGGCCAAACGGGGCCCCTGTGTGGGCATTGCAGCTCGCATAGTCCGTTCCTGCTGACTCTACCCAGTGCCACAGTGCTCACTCTTCTCTTCCCTCTGGAGCACAAGAGGAGGAGCAGGACCTGCGCTGGCCTCCTGAGCAGTGACCAAAGGGGGCCAGACCATCGGGGGCTCTGGCTCTTGAGCAGTCAGTGAAATGAGTGGTCCCTGCAGTGGGCCGAGGGACCTCAGGCCCCAGGAGCTGGCAAAAGGTGGGAGGAAGCTGTGACACCTGAAGGGTCAATGAAACTTCAATATTCCTCCTCGAGGGCCTGACCAGGGGATGCCACTGGCCGGCCCCTGGGGTGCCAGCCCCTCCTTCTCACCAGGCATAAATCAGCCATTCCCCTCCTCTCCCCTGCCAACCACCACCCCAGTTCTGTGGCCAAAACCACATCCCCTCTCTCCTAGTTAAACAAAAATATCCCTTAAAAAATTATATGAGAAATATAACTCCTTGCAGAAAATTCAAATATGAGGCAAAAGAGGGGAAAAGTATTCCCCCACAAACAATGACTCTCTTGCTCTGGTGGGCTTCCCTGAGATCTGTGTTTTCTCTGCATGTGTTTACAGGGTGGTAACCAGATGGACTACAGCCACCTCCCCTCACCAGGCCTCTGAGCCCACCTCATATACCTGGTGTTCCTGATTTGCTGGATGGGGCTACTGCAGAAGCAAGACAGGGACGTAAATGTTGCAGAAAAAGCCGAAAACAAGCATCTATTTCCTCTAGAAATCCCAGTGGAAGGTCTGTGAACCTTCCTTCCTATCTTCTTTCTTGGTTTTACTACCAGATGTTGAACAGAGGCTGGAAGAATTGGATCATAACTCAGTACCCTGAGCTGTGGTAGTGCAGTCAACTCTCCAAAGCCTTTAACACCTATGCTCTTACAAGACACTCAGATCTCTGTAAGCGGGCAGGGGAGGAAGCAAGATGCCACTGGGCTGATGATTCCAGTGCTGCTGGAATGGGGATAGCCAGCTCAGTGCTAGGCAGATAGATGCCAATGACAAAATCTTGCCTCCCGGTCTACGAAGTGTTTCCTGTACAATTGTCCTTCTATTTTCTATGCTCATGGTCCAGTTTCTGGAACAAACACAGGACACCTGGGATTTAGCTGTGATACTGCAATTAATTAGCTGTGTGATCTCAGGCAGGTCTGTTGTTTCTCCGTCCTGAAGTTGTTCAAGGATGTGTGGGTCAGAGGGAGATAATGCCCACCCTACTTGGCATATAGGGTCGCCATGAAGAATAAAATTGGATAATAGATGGAGAAAGCCTTTTGGAAGTCTGAATTGCCTTATGGATGTGAAGTGTTAGCTATCATTTCTGTTTATCAGCCTGATCTTTCTTTATCACATGGTTTCTCCTTCTAGACATACAGTACGCTTTGAATTCCAGATGCTAACATCTTTCTAGACAACATGACACATTGTTTTAATTAAAAATACGGCTGACTTCTATGCTGCCCAGCAAGGTTTTCCTTTTATTAACCAGATCAATTACAGACACTTTTAAAAAGACGCCTGATTTAACAAACCACAAAAATGATTGTAAAAATTCTACATATGTCTGGAAGCCAGCATTTGGTTGGAAGCGTTAGAGTCAGACACGGCTCCTCTCTAACATTTCAGTGTTTGTTCTGGACCTCATTTCTCTCTGCTCCCCACGCCCCACACAACACACATGTATACACATATTTGCTTTCACACTTCTATCCATGTCGACATGAAACATGTTAATTAACCAAGTCCAACTAATCAATACTTTTAGCTGTGCAAATATATGTCTTTCTAGTGCTTCTTTTCTAAAACCCACAATTAATTAGAAATGTTGTGGTACAAAACCGTCTCACTAAGAAGCTTACTACTTGGAAAATGCTTGTGACTTTTCTATAGTTTTCAAATTTTAAAACCGAACCTGTAAACCACAATGAGATAGCACTTCACACCCACTAGAATGGCTATGGTAAAAAAAAAATGTACAGTAACCAGTCTTGGTGAGGATGTGGAGAAACTGAATCCCTTATACACTGCTGGTGGGAAAATAAAATGGTGCAGTTACCCTAAAAAACAGTTTGGTAGCACCTTAAAAGGTTAAACATAGAGTTGTCATATGATTCAGCAATTCCACTCCCAGGTAGATAATGAAGAGAATTGAAACCATATGTCTACGAAGAACTTGTACACAAATGCTCACAGCAGCATTATTGATAACAGCTAAAAGTGGAAATAACCCAAATGTCCCTCAACTGATGAATGGATCAACAAAATGTGGTATATCCACACAGCAGAAGATTATTCAGCAATAAAAAGGAGTGGAGAACTGATACATGATAATGTACCCAGTGGGTACATCGATGGCAAGGATAAACCTTGAAAACATTATGCTCAGTGACAGGAGCCAGACACAAAAGGCCACATATTGTAAGATTCCATTGAAATGAATTATCCAGAACAGGCAAATCTATAGAGACAGAAGGTAGATTAGTGGTTGCCTGGGGTTAAGGAGATGGGGCAATGAGGAGTGACTGCCAATGGATATGGGGTTTCTTCTTGAGGTGATGAAAATGTTCTGGAATTAGACAGTGGTGATGGTCATACAACTTTGTGAAGCATTAAAAACCACCAGATTGTTCACTTTAACAGGGTGAGTTTTATGGTATGTGAATTATATCTCAATTAAAGAACCTGTGTAAGACACTCATATATAAAATTAAAACATTACAGAAATACATAGAAATGAAACTTTCTCAATATTCTCTCTCTCTAACTTTGCCTCCTATTTTTATCTCATTTTCTTTACTGGCTTTATTATTTATAATATCTTTATTTAGGAAGTAAACTAGGACTTTGTTATGCATACTGTTTTTGTTACTTTTTTCACTTAATAGGACACGTTCATTTTTTTCATCATTGGAGGTAAGAAGAAATTCCCCAAGTTGACTTTTTAAGTAACACAGCAAACCCAGAAGTCATAATGAAAAAGACTGATAACTTGATTACATAAAACTTAAATTTTTCTATACGGAAAGAGATACCATAAATAAAAAAACAGACTAGGAGAAAATATGGTCAATGTTTACAAGAAAGGGTTAACAGTCCTATATTTAAGATAAGTTTCCTATAAATTGATTAAAGTCAAACAACACAAAAGAAAAATGGGCAAAGATGTAAACTGGCTAGTTACAGGAAAGGAAATATAAATGGCGAATATACAGAAGAAAAGATGTCAACCTCATTAGTAGTCATCATTTTTGGCCCATCAGATGGGCAAAAATCAAAAGGACTGGTAACAAGTGGTACTAACTAGTAGGAACAGGGGGAAATGGACTCTCATAAATTGTTGAGGATATGTGAATTGCTACAACCTTTTTGGAAAGTAGTAAGGTAGTTATTTAACACGTTAGCATAATCTTGAACCCATTTAGGGGGCTCTGGCCCACAAAAATAAAAGCACCACTGCTAAATGTGTTCCCAAGAATGATTACTGCAGTCATGTTTATTAGCAGGAAAAAATGGAAGCAACTGGAATGGCTGTTGATAGGTCATAGCTGAATAAACTGTGACACGGGACCCGCGGATATTAAAGAAGCAGCCGTGAGCCCTACATGATTGACTTAGAGGCATGGGCACAGCAGATAGCTACGGGGAAAAAAGCTAGTTGCTGAGTAATTATACAGTAAATGCCTTCACAATAAAACCCAAACCCCCAGAGATGTGAATAGATGTTTGCATACTGTTGTAGGCACAGAGAAAGCCTGTTACATTTGGTATGTCAGGGGATAGGTATGCTGTGTTTGATTACTTAAAAAAAGAAAGTAATTTTAGAAAGCTGATGGTTGATAAAGGACAATACTGTGCTCCTTGAAGCTTTCTTCAAAGCTGGGGAATAGTTAAAAAGGATGAGAGAAGTCAATGTTGAGATGGGAGAGTTAACGGGGTATAACGAGAACATCTTACAGATAACTAGAACATCTTATAGGTACACTAACACTTTGCTCCTGACCTAACATTTTGGCTCCCTACAGAGATGGAGGAAGACGCAGTGGGAAGGAGCGTGGGCTCGTCAGTCGGAAGTGATGGGCTGGTGGCTTGCCAGGGGTGAGAACTCTTTCTTTGGTTTCTGACTCTGGTGTCTCCTTGGGGTTTGCTTGGAAGAGAAGTCACCTGGACCTTATACCAGAGCAGACTGGGGCAGAATGAGCCCCATAGATGTTGCTTCTTCTGGATCAGTTCAGGAAAACAAGTTATGATTCATCTTGTGAAGGATTTCCCTTCAAGGTTATAACTGAGGACAACCCTTCCACCAGGGTCAAAGTAACTCTTGAAAGCAAGTTATTAACTCAAAGAGGAGCAGTCAGGTCGAGTCCCTGAGACAGTTCTTTTTAAAAATTTTATTTATTTATTGTTTTGCTGAGGATGATTAGCCCTGAGCTAACATCTGTGCCAATCTTCCTCTATTTTGTATGTGGGTCGTCACCACAACATGGCCACCGACAAGTGGTGTAGGTCTGCACCCAGGAGTGGAACCCAGGCCACTGAAGTGGAGCACGCCAAACTTAACCACTAGGCCATGGCGCCAGCCCCTGAGACAATTCTTGGAAAACCTAATCTCTTCTACTAGGAACACTAAAATGTCAAATTGGGAACAACCTTAGGTTTATTACAACAATCTTGCCCAAAATGTACTACCAAGAGGGGCTAAGTGTGATTCCTGAAAAGGTGGAGAGCTTTGCTAAATGTCTCTTCTTTCACTTTTTAGAAATGAAAAGAAGACTTTTCTTTTTGAAAAGTAAAAATAAAAATATTTTTTAAAGCAGTGGTATTTTTTGAGGGGACATTAGTTCTGTTCTTGACTATTTTACGGGTTGAATGAGTCCTCCTTTTAACTGTTTCACTTAGAAAAAGTTCTAAGGTAGACAAGTGACATAGCCTGAACACAGGAAAAACACATGCGCTCTTGTTGGTGGCATTTAGTTCCAAGAAGTGACTTTAAGCTCTCTTTTGGGATGTTAGAGAAACAAAAGGAGAATTATCTGAAACTGACAGTTCCTTGAACGTATGTTCCTTGAACATACGCAAATGTCATAAAAACACAACCCCTTTAGCGAAATTGTGGGGCTCCTCTTAAGGGAGAGACAGAAAAACAAAGACTCGGAGACATTTGTCCTTTTCTTGAGACACCAATCCTTGGCAAGACACACCATTATGCGGATGAACTGGACCAGTGACTAGGCTTCTGCATCAGGGATGCTCATGAACACGTTCAGGCAAAAAAAGAAAACCTCACAATAGTTGTGATCAGAGCGAAAGAAAAGAGTAAGGAAGGAGAGAGCACAACCTTTTACTGTTTTCACAAAACCTCAATCCTCTCAGGGCAGGGACACAGATGTGACTCTGGCTTGTGGCATTGGGCACAACCCTCCACCCCAAACCAGAGGGGATATGGTGTATTCAATAGTTCCCATTCAAATATCCTTTATAATGTCTTTTAGCTAAATTAAATCCTTTCAGTATGTTTCTGTATTTCTCCATTTTTGCCAGGCAGTACAGAAGAGCTAGCTAGCAAGGAGGAGGAAGTGACCATGGGGCATTTCTGCAGCTGGCACAGGGAGCTTTGGAATCTATTTTCAAAACATGCCCAAACTAAAACCTCATGTGCTTCTTGCCAGTCTTGCAGAGGATGAATAAACCGCACGTGGCTCTGTGCAAAGCCACCTCACCCCACGTGGCATTTCTGCTGTCTGGTTGGGTTAACATCCCTGCTTTACTGGAGGCTAACATTCAGGGAGCTCAGATGCACTGAGGGACTGGCTTAATGTAGACCACGCTTCAGTTCCTCCCGTGTTTTTTGGGTAAGCACCTCTGAGGAGGGACCTCACCATGGGTTTGCTCACTCCTGCTCCTGACGCAGGTCTGAGACACAGGTGACAGTCTCAAGTTGGTTCCTCATCAATCAGCAAGACGGTGCCAGATCATGACACAGACTCCCTCAGACCTTTCCAGGTGCCTCTCATGTCACAGGGGGAGGGTGGAACACACGGGGCATCCATTCTTTTCTCTCCTTAGCCATGTGAGTCTTGCTCACAATGTGGCTGGTGTTGCTCCTGCCCCCTCTCCCAGCATTGGTAAGACACGGATGGAGCCTTTGGGAATTTTTATCTATAAAGCACTTTACTCTCAGGGTGGACAGAAACCGCTATGCAAACCCACTACTCCTCAAAATGAATTTGCACTGTTTGTGGGGAGCTTGGGAAATGATACATTATGCAGTTACGTGTGACTGACTAAGGTGCCTCTGCAGTGACCCTGGGACCAGGATGGATGGTGAGCTGTCCATCATCTGCATCGCACTGGACAAGGGATGGCCCCAGGGTCTCCTGTTGACAAGGAAAACCTAGAGGGTGCTGGGAGAGCACCTGTTTAGTCTGGGGCTATCTACTGTCAATCAATCAATTTTGAATTGATTCTACATTTTCCTTCACGCTGAAGGGGTGAGGAGCAAGGATGAGGGTGATGACTCCTTTCAAAGCGGATGGAGGAGAAAGAGGACGGGGCTGGGGGCAGATCTGAGGTACCTGAGCATTTCATGCATTAGACTTACTTTTTTCACTAAGCAGCTTCCCTCTGCTTGTTGAGCATCGAAATCTAGATCAAATATCATGTGCCTTCTAGGACGAAAGTGGTTAATTTGGAATCACCTTGAAGCATCCTGCCTCCATGGCTGGGGGAGGCAGTCTGTTCCTGTAACCTTTAATCTTGGCAAATGAGAACAGATTAGGAGTGGTGGGGGGAAGGGAGAGTCCAGATAAAGGACTGAGAGAGTGGGTCACATGCTTGAATTTATGTGGGTTCCCTACCTCCTGGCCCCTGTCCTGCACAGGACACGACTCACTGTCTGCTTCCGAGAACGATCCGGATTCGTCGCTGGAGTTGGTTCCGTAAGACTGCTCACATTTAATTTGGGGTCGAACTTGGTTGTACATTCCATCTGCCATCAGGCCTGGTTCCTGATGTTCTGTGGCAAGGAATCTGGCTCCCTGGGAGCAGGGCGAGGAGGAGAACTCACAGAGAGGGAGGCTGCAGGGCGAGCCCCCGCTGCCGTCCTCTGCGTAAGAATAGGAGGAGCAGGAGCTGGAAGTCCTGGTCCTGGTCTCCAAGGGGGGCGAGCGAGGGCAGACTTTGATTGGCACCGGGCAGCTAGTGTTGGGCCGCATCCTTCCTGGCAAGTGGTCAGCCATCAGCCCACCGTGGGGGTAGGCCTGTGAGCTGGGGAGGGTCTGGCCAGCCCCCACCCACAGACCCTTTGGCACCGGCTCAGAGAGGTCTTTGTCCAAACTGCTTACCCCAGAATACGAATGCACTGAAGTGCTCACTTGGTCACAAGTACTCGAGGAGAAGATCACACTTCTCCGGTCCAGCTCTCCTTCCTGTTTACAGAGAGCCTCCAACCCAGGCCCCTTGAGGGGCGACCCCATGGTGAAGTTGGACGAGTCCTTCTGGCCCATGTGGGGCTGTCCATAATTCCCCGGAAAAGGGGCGTAGTCACTTTTAAGGTCACCCTGAGTGATGCCCTTGTCAAAAGGGCACGCTGAACTCCTGGCAAAGTGCTGCTGAGATGTACCGGGCAGGCCAGACAACTCCACACTTTTTGTTATGCTGAACAGAGACCTTAGACAGGAGGGAGAGGACACGCTCCGGGCTCCCTCCAGGCAGGCGGGCCCGGCAGGCGGGGCGGGGTCAGGGGCGGGGCTGGGCTGTTTCCGGTCCATTTCGACATCCCCCGGTCTGTCCTTGACGTCAGGCTCATCTCCGGACAGGCAGAGCGTGATGCTCTCTTCCTCGTTCTCTTCACTGGGTGGCTCACTTTTAATCTGCCCCATGGCAAGCCCCGGCTTGAGGCTGCTGCCAGAGTTATCTTCACTGAATGTGCTTGCAAAACCTGAGGTACTGTGTGATGATGCATTGTAGACATTCTTGGTACATGCAAGCTGGTATTTCTTGTATCTGGGGTACTGCGTTAACGCGTTCTTTTCGGAGCTCTCCTTGGTGTCCGTCGGCACGTCGGACTCGGGCAGCAAAACTTCTTCCTTTTCCGCTACTGGGATGGCAGCAGCCTCAAAGCTGATGGGGTCTGGAAGCATCTGGTCCCTGGGGCAAGCCATCTTGGCAGTCTCTGAATCCATCCTCTCCTCCTCTTCCTCCTCTTCCTCTCCCGCGGAGTTCTCATGGTCCTCGTGTGGGCGCTGGCACGCAGTGTCCTTGCGGCACACAAACAGGCCATCCTCGCTGTTCAGGAGCTGGGTCTGCAGGAAGCTGAAGCAGGAGTCCTCCAGGTTGTGCATGCGCAGGAACTCGGCACAGCGGATGACCTCGCGGATGTTTTCTCTGCTGAGTAACAGCTTGGCGGTGTAGGCAAACTGTAACAGCGGCCCAAAGCCCCTGGCTGTGACCTGCAAAACAAACAGGGAAATTGCCGACGTTACCATCAGCGCCGCTATTGTCCTGAATCCCTCAACTGAAGCAAGATAACCAGACAGTGCTAATGTCCCAGAATAAAGACTGCAAAGGAGCAGTTAATCTTGTCCTGGGTCAGCAATGATCCCGCTTCCCATAATTAGTGCCTGTCTCGTGCATGCCACTGCTGTACCTCATCACGGCACACAGAATTGAAAATCACCAGGGTCAAGTGGCTAAACAAGATGACAACGGGTTCAGTGTTTACACTAATGAAATATCCTGGCAAAAAAGCACAGTAACAATGGGAAGCCTATTAATTTTCCTCACAATCAGTCCTGTTGAGAGCCATTCTTACATAAGGAGTGCTGTGACACTTCTCATCGCTCACTCGAGCCAAAGAAAGCATTATGGTTTTCTTGTCAACCGAAAAACTGGCAATGTGGCCCTGTTAAAAACTGAAAGTCCACAAGGTTTCAAAAATAGTTTTTCTTCACTTACAAATTAAAAAGAGACATTAAAGGCAATTCCTGTTTTGCTCATTCATCATGGTTTCTAGTTGGGACTTTTCAGTCATCATGTCATACCTGATCTTACAGTGCTAACAGAGACGATGACAATCCAAAGCAGCGCTCTTGACCAGAAATTAACTCCCGGCCCATTAAGAATGGGGGTTTTACAGAGCTAAACAAACCGGCTGTCATTTAAATGGTTGATGCTGCTGAGTGGCACAGGACATGGGCTCTTCCTTCCCTAATTATTAGCAGCAGCTCTGCTAGGTAACTGCCTTCTTTCCTGGGTAATCTTCAGGGGCTAAGCCTACTGTCATGCGCTGCTCATCATTACATTTTACACAGACTGGAAATGTGCTATTTATACACAGCTTGTGTGTACATGCGCATGCACACACACACAGAATGACGTAGACAATTAGAAATAAGTTGCCCAAGGCCAATTGTTTTTTTTAGATGGAACTGGATTAAACTTGCTGGTGTTCAGGGCAGGCTTCCTTATCTTATACGCAAAATCACTCATCCTCTAGGTTCTTGCAAGCACTGTTGACCCCATAGGAAGGGGAGGCGGGTCTATGAATCATGGATACAAATCAAATGAAAGCCTCAATCCTGGGGTCCTTGCTGGAAGCTATAGTAGCAGTGATAAAAAAAAATATCTGCTAGAGGAGTAAGCACAGAGCAAGACGACACGGCAAGCTTTGTAGCTGACTCCCACATGTGTTACACTCACTGCAGCTCACAGAGCCAGAACTCTCATGAGGACTTATATCCGTTGTTCAAGATTCAACTTGGACATCAACTCCTCTGGGAGCCCTCTGCAAACCTCTTAGAGAGATGAGTGACACCATCCTCTCAGCCCCCATAGCCACAGTGAGGAAATGTCCTGGATTATGCAGGGCAGCACTCATTTTATATTGCCGCATTCTTTCCATGAAGGGAAATTTCTTAGATACATAACTGAATGGGATTATTATTTCTTTTTTGAGGAAGATTAGCCCTGAGCTAACATCCGCTGCCAATCCTCCTCTTTTTGCTGAGGAAGACTGGCCCTGAGCTAACATCCGTGCCCATCTTCCTCCACTTTATATGTGGGACGCCTACCACAGCATGGCTTGACAAGTGGTGCCATGTCTGTACCTGGGATCTGAACCTGCGAACCCTGGGCCACCGAAGCGGAACATGCGCACTTAAACGCTGTTCCACTGGGCCGGCCCACTGAATGGGATTTTTATTGTTAAGATTTTTGAAGTACTTTAAATAAAATTCCAAACGAAAAAAAATTCCGCATCAGGTAATGAGTCTCGAGATATTCAGTTAAAAAAAACCCACCCACAACAAAAAACATGACTGTTAGACCCACTTTACAGTTCTAGAAGGGCAATCATTGCCATTTCACTTTTATTATACTTCATTATGTCTGTTTCCACCATAAGATAGCAAGCTCCTTCAGATCAGGGATGGCTTCATTTCTCTTTGTAACCCTGCATCTAACTAGTGTCTCTAACACCGGATAAAAGCTTGTATATTATCATAAATCTAACTGTGCCCCTAACATACAACTACAGTGTACAGAAGGTGACAACACAGTCTGTTTGGTGAGTGTTGTCTCAGATTATTTTTGGAGCAAGGCATTGTGTAAGCCAACAAACCAAATCAATCAACCAATCAAAGGTAGGCAAGAGTCCTTATTTGTCCTGTCCCCTAGTACCAGTACTGAAAAGGAGCTCATCTGACCTACACTTTTGTGTTCTACTAAGCTGAGACGGTAATAGATGCAGCAAAGGCAGTACCTACTATATCTGTTTTATGTACTTTCCTCCCAGGAACCTTTAAAAGGGAGTGTAAGGCAAGGAAGTGTGTATTTATAAGAAACCAAAGAAGGTGATGAGAATGTCACACAACCCATTTCTTCATTGTAACATGGCTCCATTACAAAGAGAGATATGGCAGAATCAAGGCAGACCCGACCCCTCCATAAGTAAGCATCTTCCGCTCTGCTCCTAGGCAATCTGCCAGTTGCTGAGTGGATGATACACATCTTGAATTTTGGCAGATGTGCTCACCATACGGGAAATGGGGGAAACTCACGCAATGTTATTTATGTCTTTTATACATTCTTCCTCATCCTTGTCACCATTTCTTTTTAATTTTGATGCTGTTGGTCTCAATCACTCCCTACTCTGGCTGCTTTTTTTTTTTTTTTTTTTTGCTAGAAAACATTCTTCCTGAGCTAACATCTGTTGCCAAGCTTCCTCTCTCTTTTTTTGTTTCCTCCCCAAAGCCTCAGTGCATAGTTGTATATTCCAGTTGTAGGTCCTTCTAGTTCTTCTATGTGAGCCACCACCACAGCATGGCTACTGACAGATGAGTGGTGTGGTTCTGTGCTCTGGAACCAAACCTGGGCTGCCAAAGGGGAGCGCACCAAACTTTAACCACTAGGCCATCAGGGCTGGCTCTGCTATGGCTGCTTTTAAAGACAATTCCTAAGGAAGCCAGAAACCTCCAGGGATCAGTCATTAGATTACCCATTAAATCAGTCCTGGGTGTTGCCACTTGCCACATGGCTGGAAAAAGTGTCCCCACTCAGGCAAGAGCTGATGTGTAAATGTAAGAGTTGCACTGAGGATACCAACAAAGTCTCCACATCCCAAATCAGATCACCCATCCTTTTGGGCTTAGAAGACGTGATGAACTTGAAATGACTGTCAAATGGTCATGAAAGAGTCATAAATAAAAATAGGGTTGTAAATTGTCATTCAAGCCCAAGGTCAGAGGAAACGGCGTCCTCATCATGAACTTTCACGAGTCCATAACTAGCTCTTTCTCCACATGTGTTTAAACCCTGCTTTGGCATATTCAACTCTGCTCATTTCCTCAGCTTCTGTGTGCAGGGCTTTGTCTAGTGATTCAGAGTTATTACCACTCACCAAGCACCTCCTAGTGCCCAGCACTGTGCTAGCTGGCTCTCATAATGCCCTGCAAGGCAGGCACGACTGCCTCCACTGGCAGACAAGGAAACTGAGAAGCAGGGAAGTGAAAGAATTCGTCCAAGGTCATAGAGCTGGGATTCCAATCCAAGGGCAGTGAAGAACGGATAAGTACAAGACAGCTCTGTCCTCAAGAAACCTACAATTTAACCTTGCAGAAGAGGTATAAACAACGAAAAGGTAATTATTAAGCGACAGTGCAGGTCAATGACGGAAGAGCTGTCACAAGAGTGCATGGTTAGTGTCAACTGAGAACTCCAGGCAAGTTCAGGAGAGGAGACTGCTGGGGTCTGTGGGTACCCCTTGAACACTTGGAAGCACCTGGAGTGCAATGAATTCCCCTGTCTAGGTCTGCTCTGGGTCAAAGGTTGCTCTGTACAGTGGCTACCTCCTGAGCTGCTGCAGGTGTCCCTCCCAGGACCCTATCTCTGGTGCACTTCAGGCGTGTTCTAATAGCCCCAAATACACCAGACAGGAAGCAAGTGCCCATGACACCGCAGGCCAGTGTTCAAACAGGCAGAGGCTTCCTAAATACTGCTTTAGCCCCTATCTGGAGTAGCTTGCACTGTCTTTCCATTTTTAGGAGTCATTTAAACTTACTCATTATGCTCAGAAAGCAAATATCTAGGTACTAACATGAAGCTGTATGTTTACGAAACTGTGACCAAAGTCTGCACTGTTATTTACTTTTTGTTTTTAACAAGTAGCGCTCTGATAATGGGAAAAAATAAGAGGGGATGGGAGGTGGAGAATCTCCCACAAAACTAATGACCCATAAAAATGTTATTTAAAAAGGTAATGATCATAAAGTTAAAGCGGAATGAAGTGACTAGAAATAGCAAACCAGTCCCAGCTCCCTGATGTTAATGGAGCTGCGTTTCACTGCTCTAAGGGAAGCAGACATATGTAGGCTAAAACCCACTGGTCAAGAATGGCCTAAAGGTATGATAAACAAATGCAAAATACAACATTGGGGACGCCTGGGATAACAGTCTTGCATTTTGAATGAAATATTTGGGACGGATCATTCTGAAGAGTACTGTTTCATCATGCTTACATATGTAATGACCTGGTTCCATAAAGTGCAACACACACTGTGCTATTGATGAGACTGGATCACACACTGGGGGCAGAATGGAGGGTGCCAGTGGGGCTAAGACCTGGGAGAGGTCAAAACTACTCCCTCTTGCTCTCTGGTTGCTCCAAAGGAGGCAATGACCTCATTCAGCCATTGATACACCAAGAAAAGTGGCCCCGACCTTTAGGTTTCACGTCTACAAGAAATCAGGTCAGACTACCAAACTCATGTGCCATGGTGTGAGTCCACATGCTAATAACGTGTTGAAAATTTGACCTACTGAAACTGTGACCCTTAACCCTTTGTTCCCTTGCGTTCTGATGTATCATCTCCATGCTGTTGATGAAGGGAAGATGAACTGATGAAAACTCAATGTGCAGAGGGCATGTTTGCGTGCTGTTCGCAGAGCTGGGAGCTTACTCTCTTGGGACATGCAAAGTTTGCTGCTGGACAGAGCTTTTGGTAGGAAAGTTCTAACAGTTTCACTACTCTGGACTGTTACAGGGATCAGGCAGCTGGCCTTCAGGGTTTGGGAATGTTCTGAGACGTGGAGCAGCATTCTCTACTTAAGCCACGTGATTAAGGCCTCCTCAGTTGGTCCTGGCAGCATACGCACAAAGCTGGAGCACTGGGCACTTCTGTAGAAGGCTGATTAGATGAATTGGGAGATATGGTGACTACTCCCCAGGAGAGGGGTGGCAGACTTCTTAAGGTCCCTTAATGATGGCCTTACCAAACATGGAACCTTTTACCTTCAGCAATACCCTGCATGCGTCCCTGATGAAGCTGGGTCTCTTATCCACTGCTGGAGCTGGGAAGATGAAGGTAACACAGCTATGCTGATGGGCTTTTTAAAACACTGAGGCCACTGAACCTCCCTCTGGGTGGTATCTGCACAGCAAGGCACTTGTCAAATAAAGAAAACAGCAATGGTGACAACTCGCTTGTCTTCCCACGCCCACGTGGCACTGTGTCCCATTCCGCAGGATGAAGGCTGATTTACCTATGAGGCATCACTTCTCATCTTCATTTCTATAGTTAATATCCACTGTATCACACTTTTCTCTCCAAAGCAGCATGCCAAACAAACATACTACATTCAGGATGTGTTTGCTAATTAACTAACTTCACTGTTTCAACAAAGCTTCTGGTCATTTTAGTATTAATTTTAGTTAAAGACAGAGCCAGAGAAACCAATCTTGTTTCTTTTCCTAAAGTAGCAGTACAAAAACTAAATCAAGATTCAACTGGTTTATACATGTAAGTATGTAATTTCATATGGTGGAGTTTTTTTTGCTAAACAAAATCGTATCTGTGCTAGTGAATGTGGCTTAAAAGCACAAAGTTGTCTTTTCTCACCTGGGCAGGCTTGAATTGGGGTCTGCAGCCGCAAAATAAAGTCCCTCTCCTATTTGTAAATCTGCCCCCGAGATTCTCTATCTGGTCCTTTAGTCACTTAGGATTTTTCATTTAATCATTCATTCATTCATTCACCAACCATGTACTGGCAATCACTGTGCACTGGGAGAGATCTGGGTACCAGCTCTCTTGGATTCAAGTCCCAGCTCTCCTATGTGCCAACTGGGGAACTGGGCTGGTTATTTAATCTTTCCGTGCTTCAGTTTCTCCAGCTGTAAGACAGGGATACCGCCAGTGCTTGCCTTGTAGTAAAACCTTTGGAACAGGGTCTGGCATTGAGTAACAACTATTAGTATTCCTCTTATTACAAAAATGAATAATATATAGTCTCCTTCTCCAAGGAGCTAAGTGGGTGACCAGTGAGACAGATGTTCAACACAAATATCGACAACGTAATCTAAGCATGTAACAGGTATTAATTTGCAGGGTACTAAGGGAAGACCAAGCTGGGAGCAGTAACTGCTAAGGGCATCAGGGTAAGTGTTCCTAGAGGAGGGGACCTTTGCCTTGCGTGTTGAAGGCGGAGCTGACGTTCATCAGAATGAGTCAAAGAAGGGCATGGCTTGCTCCCTCAGCTCCTTCAGGCTTTTTTTTTTTTTACAGTCTATTTCCATTTATATAAAGGCTATAAACAGGCATCTATGAACAATTATGTCACTTAGGAATACATACATAGATGACAAAAACTACAAAAAGGTGACAATTACAAAATTCAGGATGGCGATTGCCTCTAGGGATGAGGGAGAGGGATGTGAATGGGGCGAGCACACAGGGCTCCTGAGGTCCTTCAGGCTCTTCCTCCAAGGCCCAGCCCAAGATTCTCAGTGAGGCCTTTCCTGGGCCTCTGTCCACAACTGCCCTCCTCCGCCTCAACACCAGCACTGGCTACATGATTTGCAGAGCTCAGTGCAAAGTGACAACGTGGGCCTCTTGTTCAGAGATGAAGAATTTCAAGACAATGACAACAGAATATTAAACCAAGTACGGGTCTGTAAGGGGCCATCTCCTCCACAGGTGCAGCTCCTGAGGCCTCAGCCCCTCCTCCATGCTCACAGGTCCTTTTAATCCCCTCCAGTCCTAGGAGTGGTAGCAGCCTCCTGAAGTCATTAATCACTGGGTTATTTCTCCTTCCCCTTTCTGTTCCTCCAGTTTTCCAACACCTGTGTAACCAACTCCCTGTTTTCTATTCCCTCTGTTTGAAACACCTGGCATAGTTTCTGTTTCCCTGACTCAATCCTCATCCATTTTACAGACAAGGAAGTCAAAAAGGTGAAGCCCAGAAAGGTGAAGGGATTTTCCCAAAGCCACATGGCTGGTCAGCCAGGGCTTCATTCAAATCGTCTGACTGCAGAGTTCAACTCTCATGCTCCTTTCCTACCTGTTGCTGTCTCTCTGGAGTGAACCAGAAGAAAAATGGCATTTCATATGGAAACAAATTATTGTTAAGTTTTACCACACTTTCTAAAATATTCAGTTTTATATAGCTCTATCCAAAGGAGTCTGGCCAACTGGAGGTGGTACTTCACTGTGGATGAAGGGTGAATCTCGCAGCTGGTTCGATCGTTATTTACATTATTCAGATTCAGTGCCTAGGTTTCTCTTGAAGAATGAAGATAATTGCTAAGTCCCTCTCTTGCCCAGTAAAACTTGGTAAATCCTAGGAAGCCCTTTTATCACATAGGAATTTGATAAATTAGCAGGCTCAGCTCAGCATCAATCCTTAGAATCTGGAAGACATCAAAGCAGAAATGCCTTTCTCGTGGGGAGCCCTGTGGCACCAAAGCTTTGTTCCAAATTAGAAAGGTAGCCTGATAAAGTTGATGTTTAGAGGGAATGTGTCCCCCGTCTGTGTCAATTGGCTCAGAATTATCAAGGGGCTACATAAATAACTAACATGGTCCCTTAGACATTTCTCTGGTTGTCTCAGGGTTGATGAGAAGAGAGAAGAGAAGAGAACATTCACTATCGTCCTTTCTGGGAAACGGCAACACCTTGGTCCTGTGGAACCTTGATTTCAATGAGGTGGTTTTACCCTCTCATCTCACCCACTTCATTTCCCAGGTGAGTGACAGGCAAAAGTTATATATGACACTAAAATAAGGTACTGTATTCATATTTACTCTAAAAGCATACAATGAAAACAGAAAATCTCCCTTCTGAAAGATTATATAATGAAGTTCTTGGGATATTTTTTAAAAATCCAATTTCAGTATAAGTGTAGATCCTAAAATAGCTATAAAATAGTAGTAACTTTTTACATTTTTCAGTGTAAAATGAAAGTGAAAAGCATCCCACTCATGGGTAATGAAGTAGTAAAATCTGCATCTAGGTTTATAGTTTCATTTGAAAAACCACCTCCAACAGAAAATTATTTTTAAAGAGAAGATTTTTAAAAAATTACCTAATTTCCATTTTAAATGACCCTCTCCCCATTCAGGAAACCAATGATCTTCCTAGACCAGAATTTTCTTGAGTCAAGGTTTGGTTTTACGTCCTCAGCCCCTCCAGTCATTTCAAACCAACCACCAACCACTTGATCTTCAAGTAGAAAACACAAAACAGTTTTTAAGGCTTCCAGTGATGAGAAGTTGAGTCTCTCATCACAGCCCTTGGTTCTTCGTATCAAGCCAAAATTCTCATCTCTGAAACCTAACCAACTACGAGCTCTCTACCCTCCTCAGTGCCCTCCCGTGAAGCATCCTGAGTTTGACTACATCCCCTGAGTAAACGTTCCAGTCATTGGTATGGAGGACAGAACTACCACTTCCCTCAGTTTAGGTCCTATTTTCTAGGAATGTTGATTAAGATTTATTTCATTGTCACTTATTACTTATGGTGCTGTCAATGAATACCTCTGAGACTTTTTTTCAGCATGTGCTCCTGAAAAGCCATGTGTCCATCTTAATCTTCTAGAATTGATTTTTTGACCCAAGAGTAGATACTTGTATAGATATTCAGAAATCGCTCCTATTATACAAACCGCTCTTCAATTAAACCGTTTAAGATCCACTTTCTTCCTTTTTTTTGAAAACTACGATGCCATTTTCTGATGGCATCTGATGGCATTCTGATGACTTCTGATGTTTTCCTGGGCTGCACAATTCCTCAACGATTTTGACCGTAAAGAGTTGTAGCATATCATGGCTAATTTTTTTCCTGTAGTTTGGGGGCTTCTATGTGGGGTTTCCATTCCCTTCTCCAAGTTTTTCTCACTTTTCCATCTAACGGACATTCTCCTTTACACAGTATGAAGGTAACTAGGCTATGTGCCATCCTCAACACTAAATGGTCAGCCCCAAGGAGCAGCTGTCAATTTCTTCATCTTCTTGCTCTAAATGGAACCATAAATTTGTTTTCCTTGCCTGTGCCCTCTTTGAATGCTTTCCACTCATTTTGGGCTTGAGTTTTCTTAATACAGTTTTTGCAGTTCCATACACCTTTTCATGGTTATTCATGTTTTTCTACCACTAAAAAAAAAAAAGAAAACCTGAACTAAACAGCGTCTTGCTGGCACAAATATCCTCCTTTGTTGAAAAAAAAGTCCTTATCTAAACTTTGTTTTGGGCATTCCTAGCTCTCCTGAGCCATCTGTCCCTGCATATGCATAATTTCGATCTTTTTCTTATCAAAAACCCCCAAAACTACTTTCAATAGGTCTTGAACCCCAAACTATAAAACTCCTAGAAGAAAACAGGAGAAAAGCTCCACAATACCAGACTCGGCAATGATTTCTTGGATGTGGCAACAAAAGCAAAAATAGACAAATGGGACAGCATCAAACTTAAAAACTTTTGAGCATCAAAGGACACAACAGAGTGAAAAGGCAACTTATGGAATGAGAGAAAATATTTGCAAATCATGTATCTGACAAGGGGTTAACATCCAGAATATATAAAGAACTCCTACAACTCAACAACAAAAAAAGTCAAATAACCCAATTAAAAAATAGGAAAAGGGCTTGAATAGATATTTCTCCGAAGGAGATATACAATAACCAACAAGCACATGAAAAGATGCTCAACATCACTAACCATCAGAGAAATGCAAAGCAAAACCACAATGAGAAATCACCTCAAACCCACTAGGATGGCTACTATAAAAAAACCCAGAAAATAACATATGTTGACAAGCATGTGGAAAAATTGGAAGCCTTATGCACTGTTGGTGTGATTGTAAAATGGGGTAACTGCTATGGAAAAAGAGTATAAACATTCCTCAAAAATTAAAAATAGAACTACCATATGATCCTGCAATCCCACTTCTGGGTATAGATTTGAAAGAATCAAAGCAAGATCTGGAAGAGATATTTGCACACCATGTTCATAGCAGCACTATTCACAATAGCCAAGAGGTAGAAGCAACCCACGTGTCCATCGATGGATGAATGGATAAACAAAATATGATATATACATACAATGGAATACTGTGAAGCCCTAAAAAGGAAAGAAATCTTGTCACGTGCTACAATATGGACAAACCTCGAGGTCATTATGCTAAGTGAAATAAGCCAGTCACAAAAAAGACAAATACTGTATGATTCCACTTAGATGAAGTATTTAAAGTAGCCAAATTCATAGATACAGAAAGTAGAATGGTGGTTTCCAGGGGTTGGGGGCAGGGGGAAAAGGAGAGTTTTATTCAATGGATATAGAGTTTCAGATTTGGAAGATGACAAGAGTTCTGGAGATCTGTTTCATAACAATGTGAATATTTTAAAAGTAAGATGAATGTTTGATGGACATTAGTATAGTACAGTTTTTCATGTTGGTTTTTTTTTCATCACAATAAAAAAGGTCATGAAATATTTCAGACTGTGAAAAATCTCCTCTTTGACTATCATGTTCTCTAAGACGGTATCTCTTTCTTCTAAGGATTCTCTCATGCGTAGTCTTATTAAATCCCTTTAATTAATCAGTATCAGAACCAAAATAGCAATTCTCTCGAACTGTTTATCCTCTTGAAGGTGAAACTGCCAATAAGGCAAATCAATAACCGCTCAGGTATTCCTCTCTTAGTTGAAGAGAATTCTGGTAGCTATTCATACAAGTGAAGTTCTGCATCATGCCTCTCCTTTACTCTAATTCCGTAAATGAGAATAGGAACATGGAACCTGTAATTGCCCTGACTATATAACCCATAATGAGCTTCTACAACAATGTCACTTTAGTTCTTCTCTCTCCTAACCTCCTCCTAGTACTCTTTGGAGGACCTCTGCCCTCATACTTCTGCACTTGCTTACAGAGCTTCTGGATAAATTGTGCTGCTCACTTTTCTTCCCAGTGGTTACATTTTTTATTTGAATGCAGAATTCTTTTTTATAGTCATATTTCAATATGATGTTCTTTTGCTCATTAGATTACTTGAGTTACCTAAGAAATTCTATTTATCACCCTGGCAATAATCTCCAATTCAATTTTTCAGTTATTCCTGCTTCAGTCATTGATGGATCGCCATTGAAGACTCTAAGTATTGCTTCCATCTTCCCCTTCTCTTTGGTTTATCCAACAATTCACCAAATACTTTACACTTTCATGTCAGCGTCAAACCTCCTTGCTTCTACAATAATTGGTATCATGAGTTTAGCAGGATATTTATCTCCCTCCTGGTCCTACCACTTTCAGCTTAAAGTATGAGCTTTGTGGACTGTAGGTTCTCAATAACTATTAGTTGAAGTGAATCGAGCTAACCCTAATAACGCCCGCCAAGGCAAGCAGACAATTTGAATTCTTTCACATGACAATCAATCACATATCTGAAGACACCTGTCGCACCCAGTTAGGGAATTTTTTTTCTACAAGAACTGAAGTCATATTTTCCATCTGAAATCAAAACTGAAGAACTGACAGATCACACGTCTCTTATGAAAAATGTTGTTTTCTTCTTGACCTCTGGAAGCAAGTGGGTTTACACTTCACTAATACTGCAGTAACCGTGACGACCCAGTGCCACCAAGGGAGGCAATCTGACCCTGACAACTTGAGCAACTCTGCTGCCATTTTTCCTTTTAGTAGCAAAACTGGAATAAATAGGGACATGCTAAAGAAATAGATAATACACTTGAAGGGCTTTTGAAACACAAACACTAAAAATTCTAAAAAGATGTGCAACGTCTTCTCAAACAGCGCCCTTTCCTTTGCAATGCAAGTGGGTGTTACTGTGGCTTACAGAAGGAACAAAGCTACAGATTTTGCCTTCTGGGCATGGTTTATACAAGAGTAATAATAGTATTTCTACAGTCTTTAGTTTCCTTCATCTAAGTCCTTTACTAACCACTATATAACAGAAGCTGAGACATGCTGACTGGTTACCCAAGGCTGTACAGTAAGTTGGGATAAATGCATATATGGAAACCAGATTTTTGCCAAAGGGATTGTACACTTCTGATTTCTCCTGTTTCCACAATGGGCTCTGCCAATGGGGAAGAGTTAATGCTGATGCAATGCAGGCACCATCTGTGCTCTGTGATGATTTAAACGGTGGCCATCAGCACAAAACCCACATATGTGAATTGGGCAATGGCTGCCTTGGAGCCACAGGACTAGCAGACAGAATGTACAGCTCTGTAGCAATCAGGGCTGCAGAAATCATTACGACACAATACCCATGCTCCTGGACTGGAGCGTGAAGTCAGGTTTGTCACTCGGCCACTTTCCCTCCCCTCCCCCGAGTTAGAATCTTTTCTATATGTGATTCCTGTCATCAAAGGAGGCAATGAAGAGGGAGCTGAGCCATCCATCAGCATGGCCACGGCTGCCATTTTGGCCTGGATCTGCTGGGCTCTTGCCCAGCAGCCTTCCACAGCCTTTCCTGGGACACCAGGGCTCCAGGCTTGCAAATGACATCAACAGGGACTGGGAGCAAGCCTTTGCTGAGAAGAGCAGTGTGTCCAGGACTTTAGACTGCTGGGGCATGGAAGCAGGGTCCTGTTTTTGACAGTGGTGTCACCTCTGGCAGCATTGCTGCTGAAGCAGGTGAGGCAGAAATTTCCAACAATGGCTGGTTGCTTGTGTCCAGTTTCTGGTGGGCTGAAACACACTTTTCATGCTAACTCAGGGGTTGGTGAGAAAAGGAAATAAGTCACAGATGCATGCAGAATGTACCTTGGGGGCTGTTTGGGGCCATCTATTTTGAATGCGGCTTGGAACTGTTACGAAAGACCTCTTTACTTACAGCTCCTAATGAGGAAAACACCTTTCTACTATAAAGAAAGATATCCAAACATCCCGAAAAGAGCTTTTGGTTTTTGACAAATACCACATCTCAAGAACACCAGGTGTTCTTGTTCTGGCTGAATCAAACTATTTCTGAGCATACCTTTAGGGATGACAGTTAAGGCATCTACAATACCCAGGGGTGTTCCAGTACTTTGGTGGAATTTTAGTCACTGAAGCTGGAAATCAGAAAGCTAACAAACCATAATGGAAAACAAGCCCTCCAGTTTCCATGCACTATCCTAGCAGGAAATATCTGGCTCATGGGAGGGAAAGTCTGTGGAGCCCATCCACAGCAGATCACCAGCAGCTTCCCAGACCGTAGCTTTGAAAACCTCAACTAAACTAGCAGGTGTCTGGACATCATCATCATCTCTTTCTTTAACAAGTGTTGGAGGCCAGGGCTTGAGAATCTCTAGGTAGAGTCATCGTGGTGTAAAAATACTGAGATTCAAAGCAAAAGAGAAAACTAATACTACTTTTACACCCCACTTCTCTGCTCGTGACCTCTCCTCTCTGTTGATCCCATCTCTCCACTCCCTGAACCTGCATGATCTCTCCAGATCGTTGATCACAGGGCGGGAGGCTGGAGAGTCTCTGGGGGAATGATCCTGACATGGACTATATTTCAAGGAGCTTTAGAGAGCAAACTGAATTCTCTTCTGTCTGACCTTCCAGATTTCCCCCAGATCAACTCCCTTCTCAGTCTCATCTCCAGTTACCCTCTTGAGCCAGACTTCCAGCCTTTCCCTTGTCTTCCAGCACTTGTTCAAGCTGTGCTCACTGCCTGGATACATTCTTCACTTTGCTTCACCAATTCCAGCTGTACCTGTGACAGCTGTGGAGACAGGGGATGGGCTGTCCATCAATATGGAAGGCAAGGGCCAGGGGAAACTCTTGCAAAAGAGGTGGCAATTAAACTGGACCACACCCCTAGCCTGGACAATAGCTGCTGCTTATAGACAACCAGTCCTGACATTTAATCATGGGAGTGCTGTTCTGTATTGTTATCTGAGTGTTCCATTGTGCCTGTCTTGATCAGAAATTCCTGAAAGTCAGGGACCAAGTCTTATCCTTTTCATGTGTTATCTACTTATATTCTAATAAAATTTGCTAAACACCTGCATTGTGAAGAGGAATTTGTTTTTGCTTTGAGAAGGTGATAACGTGATACATTTAAAAAGAATTAACAAAAGGTCACATTTTCATGTCAACCAGATGATATAGTATTCACAAAAGGTTAAATGATAGGAACTTATTAGGTCATAGAGGAGTACTGGGGCCATGACTATTTGTGTGTACGTACTAGGTATCTTGCATGAACAAGATGCTACGAAATAACAGACTCCAATCCAAAAATATTTACTTGAGAATTTTCTGTGTTGGGTGCTGAGGTGAACTTGAAAGAAACAGAAAATATAGCTTTACCCTGGAGGAACTCACAACGTATTATCCACTGTTGGAGAGTAATTACATGTAAACTATACATCATTGAGACTCCTGGTGCCACGTAAGATGAGCAATGAGGGATGAGCGTGGGCTGTCTAACAGCACCAAGCTTGAACGGGAGGCGCTGGAAGACAGGAGAGCACAAAACCCATGCAAGTCAACCTTTGCCCTCCAAATATGTGATCCTGTCCAAAACAGCCTCATGGCTTTGTGGGAAAGGATCTTCCATAAGCACCCACCTAGGATTTAACACCCTTCTCTACCTGAGAGAAACCAGTACCCTCTGCCCACCTAAATGAAATGTCAAATGTACCTCATAAAAGGGAACACTATGATAGAAAAAGAAACAACCCATTGGGAAGAGGCTGACAGTGCAGGGAAAGCAAGCCATAGAGCCAAACAGACAGGGCTTCAGGGGAGGACACAGATGCCATTGCTGCAGGAGCTGCAGCACTGAGACAAGACTGTAAGCTGGTTTGAAACTGAAGGCTGGCAGAGCTCAGTGAGTGAGCAAAACTGGTTCCTTGTTAGCCTGCTAAGGGAGAATAACAGTTTTAGATCTGGGGTGTGTGTGTGGGGGGGCTCTTCTAGATCAGCTTGAGAAAAAGCAAAATCCAAATCCTCTTGAGCCAGCCCTGATGGCCTAGCAGTTAAAGTTTGGTGTGCTCTGCTTTGGGGGCCCAGATTCACTTCCTGGGCACAGAATCACACCACTCATCTGTCAGTAGCCATGCTGTGGCAGTGGCTCACACAGAAGAACTAGAAGGACTTAAATTAGCATATACAACTATATACTGGAGCTTTGGGGAGGGAAAAAAAGACAAAGATTGGCAACAGATGTTAGCTCACAGTGAATCTTTCCCAGCCAAAAAGAAATCCTCTTTTACACTAAAGTAGGAAAAATGACATACTTAGCAGGGAAGATATTTCAGAAAGTCATATGGGAAAAAAAGCATATAAGGTAAACATGTAAAATCATGAAATATCCAAGAAGCAACTACAACCAGAGAAAGAAAGTGTGCAGGATCAAAGACAGCTCCAGGGGACGCTGGGAGCCAAGGAGGCCATGAGAAGTCCCATCTCCCTCTTGAGGGAGTGTCGTCCTGCCAGCCTTGTGGGGGGCTGTGCACTGCCCTGTTCCCAGCCTTGCGCTCCTGAAGCGAAGCACCACCCCAGCCATCTGCGAAGACCATTCTACATCCTTACTCTTGGTGGGAAGAGAACATGGTGTGCTCCTCACCACAGCCACAGAGCAAGATACCAGAACACTCTATCTGGCATATGGAAGGCAGAGAATGTCAGAGGGGTTTTTATTGCACCTGACCAGATAATTAGGTAATTAGAACTGTTAACAGATAGGGCACATCCTACGTGCATCTGTACATCTCCAGGGAGGCATATTTTCAAAAACGTACTTTCATTGCTTTTTATTATAAAGTTTTTTCTGGAGAGCATTTCATTTCTCCCAAAGGATGCCAGGCACGTTTCTTTTCTGCGCCAGTATGGCCCTTTGCCGCTCAGTCAAGCTGGACTGTAAACAATGAAGGAGAGCCTGTTTCTGGTCCCCCGGGATCTCCTAACCAGCCCTGTAGTGCTGGCTGGCTTCTTTGTTCCACGCCAGGCCCCTACCTGGGGGCGCACAATTCTTGGACCACGGTCTCGCTGAAGGCCAGAGAAGACCAGGAGAGGGAGCACAAGAACACAAGATACTTCTGTATTTGGGTTGCAGGGCAAGTCACAGAAAGAGAGCAAGGCAAGGAGAAGCAAACCGCCTCAGAAAATACACATGGAATCTGAACGGTGTGCTTTTTAGGAGGAAAAAAGGCAATTTGGAACCTATTGTTTGTTTATCAGATTGAAGAAATTTTTAGCTGATTATATTGAATGCAGACCTAAAAGGCTATTTTATTTGTTACTAGTTTGTCCTGGATGATCACGTTACTTTACAAACTGCGAAATCTGCTAGTGATTACTAGCCCTTGATAGCTCATCATCCTCCCTTAGTCATTTCAGTTCCCCTTTGTCACACAGTGATATGGGAGCATTTACGTCAAAATGGCAACTGTGCAGCCTCACGTAGAGACCAGTGGATCTGACTTACAATACAGTACTTAGCTGGGTTAGGTCTGTAGGCTGAGGAGTCAGTGTCACCCAGTACGAGGCCACGAGACCAGGCCTTCTCCCCCATAGGGATTCACTATATGGGATGTTGCTGGTGACCACCTTTGCAACATAGGGTACAGATCACTTTATTCCTTACAAATGCATACTGACCACCTCCCATGGTTCCATAGAGTCTTAGGTGCTGAGGGGATAAAACAATGCATAAGGAAGAAAAGGTGCCTGGTCTGAGAGGTTCTAGGCAGATAGGACAGAGACAAGTCAACAGATAATTACAACACAGCATGGTGAGCACTGTAGTGGGAGCAGTACAGTGCTGGCAGAAGGGCATCTAACAATGAGGAAGCGACAGATAAGCTGAAGCCTGAGTGAGGATTCGCCAGGCACTGGGTGGGAACTGAGTAAAGGAATGTGTGCAAAGACACATGAGAGAACCCAGCAGTGTGGGGTGGCAGGAGTAGAGCTGTGGTGGGGCATTGGGTGGCCTCAGGGGACACTAGAGAGGTGAGCAGGGGGGCAGGCAGTGTTCTATGTCACACTGAGGAGGCTGGCCGGCAATGGAGAGCCACTGGAGTCTGTCAGGCAGGAGAGTACCGGGGAGATTGCTCTAGCTACATTCGGGGAACACCCTGGGCAGGGGGCACGCTGGTCACAGAAGTCCAGGCAAGCGCCAACTGTGGCCTGAACGCAGGCAGTGGCAGTGGAAGGGAGATGAAGACAGATTAGATAGGCTGTCAGGAGGAAGAGCTGGTGATGTGTGAGAGCACAGGTCAATTCAAGACCGAGAACAATTTAAAAAGCGTCATGCTGTTCCTAACTAACTAATCACATTGGGGAAAATAAGGTTCCAGTTGGAAGCCATGTGAGACACTTTAGCCCGTGATTGTTACAATAGGAATCATGGAAAGGTGCACAGGAGTAACCAGGGTAGTTTAGAATTCAGTCATAAATTACTGAGGAGGATATGGCTCAGAATTCTGTAGCCTAGAGCTTTCTTTAAGGGAAGACAACCATTGACAGTAGTCCGTTGTTTTAGCTACTGCATGATGTAGGATTTTTAAATACAGTAAATTTGACCAATAAGTCATTCTGGTCTGGCAGTGAGAAAGAGGTGAAAGTCCTTACAGAATGTGAGGAGTTCTTTTTTTCTTTTTTTTTAAGTAAAGATGAATGGAATAAAGATAAACTAGTATAATATGAGATGACTTGTTGAAAATAGCTATGGACAGACATGGGGAAAAGACAGGGGAATGACAACCTTCCGCCCAGGCCCTGTTCTTGGATTTTGATGATAATTGTGGAGCAACTGACCAGTTCTGTGGCCAGGGTCTCTACTTAGGCCTCTAGAAGTTTCTTCCATCACCACTTGAGTGGTCTTTAAACTTCAAAATGGACTTTCTGACTGTGACCCTCCTGCCTCCCTCTTTTTTTTTTGAGGGATTCATTAGCTTTATCATCAGGAAGGACTCCATGAGCTCCAGGTCCCAACTCCAAGGCTGGCTTAAGGCCCTGTGTGCTGGGGGCACCATGCTCAGACGTGGACTTGTAGAGAATGAAGGTGCAGGAGGTAGAGATCCTGGTGCTGTGCTCACGTGAGCCAGCCCCCGGGTGCAGAGAGCACTGAGGGGAGAGTCATGAGTCTAGGTGGTTGTTCCAACCTTGCCCCTCATTTGCTGTGCAGTCTTGGATTTGCCATTTCATTCATGAAATAATCTCTCACTCCTACCATGTCCCAGGAATACAGAGATATAGAGGCCATGGTCCCTCCTGACACATGGGGCTGCTCAGATGGAGAAGGGCATTTTCCAGGCTGAAGAAACTTAAGCACAGACTTGAAGGCTTGGGGACACAGCAGCAGTTCAGGCCTTGTCCAGGAAACACAGGGCCCGGACACATCAGTTGGAGGATAGATTGTAAAGGGCTTAGTAAGCCCTTCTAAAGAGCTTGGGCCTCTTCTTTCTTTCTTTCTTTCTTTTTTTTTTTAGATTTTATTTTTTTCCTTTTTCTCCCCAAAGACCGCCGGTACATAGTTGTATAGTCTTCATTGTGGGTCCTTCTAGTTGTGGCACATGGGATGCTGCCTCAGTGTGGTTTGATGAGCAGTGCCATGTCCACGCCCAGGATTCGAACTGACGAAATACTGGGCCGCCTGCAGCGGAGCGTGCGAACTTAACGACTCGGCCACGGGGCCGGCCCCTCTTTCTTTTTTTTTGAGGAAGATTAGCCCTGAGCTAACTCCTGCCAATCCTCCTCTTTTTGCTGAGGCAGCCTGGCCCTGAGCTAACATCCGTGCCCATCTTCCTCTACTTTATATGTGGGGCGCCTACCACAGCATGGTTTGCCAAGCAGTGCCATGTCCGCACCTGGAATCTGAACTGGCGAACTCTGGGTCACCAAAGCGGAACGTGCGAACTTAACTGTTGCACCACTGGGCTGGCCCCTCTTTTTTTCTTTTCATATAATTTTTTTTCAATTATTTTATTGAAGTCATAATGGTTTATAACTGTGTAATTTCAGGTTTACATTATTATTTATCAGTTTCTGTATAGACTGCATTGTGCTCATCACCAATAGTCTAATTTTTATCCGTCACCATATATATGTGCCCCTTTATCCCTTTCGCCCACCTCCCAGGCCCCTCTGCCTCCCTCTTATAAAAACTCTTATGATTACACCAGACCCAACTGGATAATCCAGGATAATCTCCCCATCTCAAGATCCTTACTTAATCACATCTGCAAAGTCCCTTGTGCCATGTAGGGTCACATATTCACAGGTTTTGGGGGATGAGGATGTGGACAGCTTTGGGGGGCCATTATTCTGCCTAGCACACTGGGTTATTATAAAATCTAAACAGCTGGCTTCTTAGACACGTCCTATACCTTCAGTGCCTCAAAATTAAGGTTCCAGACAAAGGCAAGTCCTTATGTAAGTCAAGCTGACCTAGATATTAAGGCCTTTCTGTGATCAAGTGGCATGAATTGAGAAGTCATCAATGGGTGAAGAGAAAAAAAAGGATGAAAATTTATTTTAAGATTTCAGGTATTTTCTCTTTGCAATCATTTTACATTTCAATTTCTTCAGCCTCTTTTTCATTATTTCTTGTGTAAAGGCAAATTTCTAGTGCTGGGTTTATGTGACTTCTGTCTTTGTTCATGACTTTGAACAAGAGCTGGAGATGTTTGCTGTCTCCAAATCTACAGCTGACTGGTTTGTGACCCTGGGCCGCATTCTCCCACCTGTTAAAACACAGACATGTGCATCTTTAATGAGTGTCACTATTGTCATCTCTGAAGCAAGGGGCGAAGAACATGGGCTCTGGAGTCAGGCTGCCTGGACTTAGATCCTGGCTCCTCTAATTAGGAGCTGACCTTTGGGCAAGTTGATTAACCCCTCCTGCCTCAGTTTCCTCATTTGGCCTATGGAAATGAGAAGAGTAGCAATCCGATAGCATCAATCAGTTAAACATGTAAAGCGCATGCAGCACTGCCTGGCACATAGTGAATGCTCAATACAGCTTATTTTTTATCCTCATCATCACTGTATGAGACACAAGGGCTATACAAAAGATAAAATATAGCCCTTTTCCTTAGTGCTGGGTCAGATGATTTTTAAGCTCAAGGTTTTATGATTTCCAATATATCACAGAAGAAAAAACTCCCCTGATATTCTCCCTTCCCATGCATCGTGCTGTGTTAGCAAGATCTTATAATATTTCTCCTTGCTGCCAATTAAGGGCACTAAGTCAAAGCTGATATGTAAAAATTACTGTCCCATTATCACCTGCTGGCCCTGCTAATCAATCTTAGCTTAATGAAGCATATGTATCTTTTTAGTAGAACGGGAACAACCCAAACTAGAGGCTTGTGGGCTCCAGCTTGTTGACAACAGCACCTGAAGAAGGCTCACCGCATAACCGCATGCCCATAAATACAGATGCTATAATCTTCCTGGATCAAAGATCATTTTCAAAAAGTAAGCACATATACTTCTGTACTCGTGGGAGCTTTTAAAGCAGTTTCTACAAGGTCCAACAAGTCAGTTTTGAGAGTAGGCCTTCAAATAGCTCTTTTCCACTTGAAATCTGGAGTGTGCAAAGTGGAGTGGATGTATGTTTTACTGAAAGAGTCAGCAAGAGGAAATAGAGTACACTCCCAGCTGTAGCGAGCCAGGAGGAGTTCCTACAGTGAATTTTAAATCAGACTCAAAATCGGCTTGTGTTATCCATTGAAAAAAATTCCATTGACTTTGGTCTTCCTGATGATGTTTTCTGGGTGAGGTAGACCCTAGACTGACAGCCAAGCAAAGCTTCAGACGCAGATTTCTCTACTTTCAAAAGAGCCTGAAGAGGAAGAAATTGCTAATAGACTATAGGAACAAAAATGAATGTTACATTTCTATTTGCTAGCAACTATCTTGGTATTAAACTTGACTGATTTCGTTCTGTCCTGTTGGCTGAAATTCTTCCACCTTATTTTTACCTCTTTACATAGACTTCAGCAACTTCATTCTTCCCCCTTTTTTCTCTTCTGTTCAAACACCTCGATAAAACACAATATTCCATTAAAAAAAACCCAACTCTGTAAGTCCATCCATCTTCTTTTGTTCCTCCGATACTAAAATCTTTGTTATTTTGCTCAAATTATTTTCATATTCACCTAGCACACAATAGATGCTCAATAAAGTGGGCTTCTTCCTTCTTTCTCTGCTTGGCCCCTATCTGGTAACGCATTTCTTCCTTTAGTCTTTGGTTGACAAATCACTTGCTAAATAATTGGCTCTGAGAGCCATCTCCAGACTGCTTCATTTATTGGGAAGCATAGCCCAAACTGAGATCACTCTAGTTAGATATTTTGGAAATGAAAAGGTTTCAGAGAAAAACAAAGTCCCACTTATCAAAAATGAAGTGCTTTTGTTCTCATTTCAGATCTCGTCGCAGAAGGGAAATATCGGCTTTCAGGGGTCCCAGTGAAATGTTTGACAAGACTGGTGAAATGTTTTTCTTGATTTCGGCTGCTTGTTTCATAATATGGTCGATGTGTTTCACGAACGAAACAAGGTCAATTCAACGGATCAAACACAGTTTCAACGACAGACATATATACACATAAATGCTCACACTCTCCCAGTGATAACAAGGCTGAATCTAATTTAGACCCACAAGAGCTAGGAAATTAAGAGTTAATACTTAAACCTCATCCTTAATTCATCCTGTCATGCCTGAGTATCACTTCTCCTACAGCAAGCAAGATCACCCACTGTTCTGAGGCCACTAGACGGAGGATGAAATTGGCTATAACATTACTGTGTCACAACGGAGGGAATTAGCGAAAGCCCGGAGAACAAGCTTGGGGGCTCTTTGTGTGTGAGAGTGGGAAGCAGGACAGGAAGGAAAGAAAGGAAGACAAACTAAAAAGAGTGAGAATGCAGGCACAGCAGCCGCAGGCAAGCTCCTGCCTGCCTCTCATCCCATGCCTACCGAGGGCGTCTTTAAGGAGGGCACCGGCTGCTGCTCTCCTTCCAGTAGCCTAGGCTGTTAGCAGTCTCGACTCCTCAACAAACTTGAAAGAATCAAAGATCACAAAGATCACAGCTGATCAGATGCTATGGTCTTACACGTTCTCACGCAGTTGTGCACGTGGGCAGGACAAGGGGGCTTCTCTTCTGCTCAGCTGAAACGCCCCCTGGTTTGCTTATTTTAGGGATGGTTTTAATTACTGCTCAATCAACAGCGTTTTGGATCATATACCCACTGAAATGAAACAATCACACTTTCTTTCTTTCTCATGAATCACTGTTTTCATGTTTAACCTAATCCAGTAGGAAGTCATGTCTTTAATCCCTTGTGACTTTCACAAATTTAAGGAGGGAACCACCTCCTTCTTCTTACGCCTGCTTGGTTCTGGAGCAGGTAAAGTCACAGACGAAAGGGCAGAAAGCAAATTTACTGCCTTGCCTCCCTTATTTACTACTTCCCTAGAAAGAGGTCTGTTCCCTATTTATAAATGCCTTTTTCTTCAAGGATTCCGCATCGTATGACTAGGTCCTGCCAATAAGAAATTTTCTCAAGTTGTCATTTGTCTGTAAACTTTTAATGTTATTATTTTTTCATTTTTGCAATTTGGGAAATTTTATTATGCAGTGCGGAATTACTACCTTGATGCCTCTGCTAATATGTACAGTGAACTTCCTCCTTATCTGTTGAAAGGACACCTCTCAAAGAGAAGAATGACATTACAAAATAAGGGATCTTCTTGGGTTTACTCAGAAAATAAATACATATATTCATTATTAGGACTTTTCAAATTTATGAAAAAAATACCTATTTGAACCTAAAACATGTGCAGAAGGTTAGCCATTCTCTTAATCCTAAATTCCGCTATTATATTTACATCACAGATGTTCTGTGCTGATAGAAAAGTCTGAGCTATTTGGATTTGCCAGCTTGGATTAATAACTACCCATCTTGAATCATTAATGATGCTGGTTCCAGTTCAGTGATTGAAAAGGGTAAAAAAAATTTCATTTTATTTGGCTTTGCAATGCATTTCTTTCTGGGAAAAAGTCCTTTTGAAAGGGAGAATACTAAAAACGGTGTAATAAGCACTAGAGAAGAAAAGAAATTCATTTTAAAGCAGTGTACCATGTACAAATGCTGTCTTACAAATAGGATTATTTAATTTAAACCTTAGATCTGTCAAGCTCCATTAGTTCAAATAGAGTCTGTCGCTTCTTGAGTTCATTATATATCGAGATTATATTATAATTTATGTTAGGTTAAGTCATTGCTGAGATACTAGGCAGTTGAAAAAAAATTACACAGCAGTGTCAGTAAATAGAGCAAAGTCATTGCAGTGTTCAGAAAGGCAAAAAGTCATCTTGCTAAATGAGGATCCAAGCTGTCCTGTACCAAGACTGTTACTAATAAATAAAAGGCCTCTGGGAAAAGTGCTGAGCGTACGCTGGATCTATTTTCAGCTTGCATCAGCAGCTGCTGCCCCTGGGATCACATCTTTACGCATACTCTACACCATATGTAATCACTCCAGTGCTGCAACCAGTAAGATAATGAAAGAGCATGGCATAAATCTATACTTGAGTGGAATGCTAAATGAGAAAAATAATACAAAAAGGGGGGAAATAAACCGCATTTTCAAGTCATTAGGAAGAAAGACTTTGACATATGAAGTGTTGCAACCATTAATAGCACTTATCATATAGAGTGGAGACAAAGAGACAAATTAATCAAACTGACAGAACTGGGACATTTTATGCTAATGCAGGCTCCTGGGTTTTCGTCTGTATTCCTCTGTGTCTGGAAAACTGATACCATTACAGAGCAGGAAATTGCATGAATAACATGCAACAGATCATAAAAATTCACACACCAACTGCAGAAACACTGCCAAAAGCTCTGTAGAAACAAGGATGGAGACCTCAACAGAGAGACTACCAGCAAGTAATGAATGCAAATAAGTCCAGGAATATCTCCCATTCATGCATTGTAATTAACTATAGGCGTCTTGCTCATAATTATGGTGGCGAGACTGAAGCCTAGAGCGCGAACTCTGTAGCCAGCCAGAGAGGCTGCCCAGGCCCTCATTCAAGGCTGTTTGTTACCAGCTGGGGAGAGTGCCACTCTAACCTAAATTTACCGGCCAGGTCGTGTTAACTTAAACTGCAAAATAAACATAAAAACGTTAACTTAAGACATTATAAGGGAGGGGGGAGGGAGAGAAATAAATTGATAATGCAAAGAAAAAATAGGCAAAAATTTTCATGTGTGTTTGTGCAAGTGGTGGCAAGAAAGAGAATCTGACACTGAAGGTATTTTTATAAAACACATGCTGTTCCTGACTTATAAACAGCTCTCACTTTATGAATAAGCTGGACTTAAAAGTGAATGGCAGGCAAGTCCTCCTGAAGGCTCATGGGAGCAACTGCTCTTTCTTCTCCAGTTGTGAACACCTGGGGTGGGTGGTGGAGACAGGGCCACCAGCTCATTTACACCAATCTATAAAGATAAATGACTTCTGCTCTAAGATCTCTCTGCCTCCCCGGAGGAAGCTTGTGCATCGTTGATACGGGGAGAAGATGGGCTCCTGATCTGGAACTCCAAAGATATTTTCCCGCAAAACATATAATATGAATTGAAGTTAGGTGTGGCTGAAAAAAGTGCGTCATAACTAGAATCCAACGATAGCATCTTTGCTGGCATTCAGGCCTCTGGCCCTCAGTGATTTGGTTCCAATCCTTCCTTCTCATTTTCATCTAACATATACTACACGTTTTCCTGCCTCTACAACTTTTCCAAAGGATGCCCTTCATTTATTTGACAAACGTTAACCAAATGGCTACTATGTTCACACTGGTCTAGATGGTTGATTTGCAGATTGAAAACAACATTGCCACCACCACCACTCAGAAACCTTGCACAAGGACCTTACCGTCCAGAAGAGACAGGCAAGCAATACTTCAATTACAGTACAATACAAAGCTTCTATGACAGAAATATAGAGAAGGTGTTGCACACGTATACTGGAGGGACATTCAGCTCAAGATGGGCTTTTCCAACATACAGAAGTCCTGCCCACACCTCCTCTCCTTCATGAGGGCTTTGCTCACTCTCTCATTAGAATTATCTACTCCTTCTTTGTACTTTCAGAGGCCTTCACTTCTTCCTAGACTACAGAATTAATTTCCTTCTCTCTTTCCATGATGATAAATATCTGTTCACTGAATAAATTTTAAAAAATGAAAGGTGAAGGCCAGCCCCAGTGGCCTGGTGGTTGAGTTTAGCGCTCTCCACTTCAGTGGCCCGGGTTTGGTTCCTGAGTGCAGACCTAAACCACTTGTCTATCAGTGGCCACGCTGTGACAGCGGCTCACATACAAAATAGAGGAAGGTTGGCAACAGATGTTAGCTTAGGGTGAATCTTCCTCAGCAAAAAGAAAAAAAAAAAAGGTGATACAGATATGAGATTTGGGAGCTGATTTAGGAAACTAACCACTATTCATAACCTGTTTCCGGAAAAAATACACTGTAGGTTCAAACAATTAATCTCTTCACAAACTTTTGGAATGCAATTTCTCCAAACTGCCTCTCCTAGCCTTTGCGCCTTAGACACTGGGTCATCAAAAATATAACATGCATTTCCATGGACCAACGCATGAAATGATGGAAACGTTTCAGGTAGTGCAAATGTGAAGTGAAGAGTCTTTTTACAGTCACGTAACTTGCATATTAAAGAATATCTGTTTTAGGGGAGGACTCCCACCCCACCAGTGTTGGTAAAATGAAAAATGAAAAGCACACTTGATTTTACATATGAACACTGGACTATGTTTGACCACATGCCATACTGTATATAAAAGTGCTTTATAAGCACCCTGGGTTGATCTACTATTATGATTATAATCATCAGGTTAAACTGTTCACAGTGGCAGATCCAGGAACACGGCTAGACCACTGGGGCTACCCTTACCACCAGGTACCAAGATTGAGTGGCCACCCTCCAGAGAGAGGAGAAGGGCCAGGGGTTGTTTTTCTTTCCTGCTTTTCAGTGCTGAGGACACTCACCTGGGAACCCAGACCTTGGGTGTGTTAATCCCCAGCCAGTGCATCTGCAGAACCCTACTGGCCTCCACTGGAAGGTGCTGAGTCCTGGACTGCTACTGCTGATTTTGTTTTTTGTAAAGTCTGTATGACATTTATTTCTTAATATCATAGGATTTTAAAATATATTACTTGCATGCTGTTTATCTTTTGTATAATTTTAGCAGAATTACCATTTTACCCTTTTGTCACCAATAAAATCTGATATCATACTATTGACTGGCTGTAGGCTCATTAATTTTCAGTATTTGTACCAATGACTGGGGTTAGAGGGGCCTTATTCTTTATGTATTAGCCATAAAGAGATGTTTGAATTGGAATTAAAGTTTGAAGATGAAAAATGGTATAAATTCTGATTAGGCTTTATTAGATGTTAATATTTGGGGAAGAAAAAAAGATACAACCCAAATGCAAGATAGAAAACAATTACTTAAGCTTATATATGATGAAACCTAATAAGTTTTACAGTGATTCCTTCTCTTTAAATACGGTTATAAAGAAAACATGTTCTCAGTGAGGGAGAATGTTGGGGAACATGATAGTGAAACCTGAAAATCAATGTTCAGGTTCCCTGAATCGATGAGCATTTATTTGAATTGTTATAGTTACGGCCCCTTCTTTAACAATTATATTAAACTCTGAGAAATAAAATGACAAAAAGATCAGAAGAGGTCATATTTACAAAAGTCCTGAATAAATGGTGTTACCTACTATGAGAAAATAATTCTAGTGGCAACTTAATAACTATTTTTAGCAGGAATCCTTTAAAAATCCTGGATCTGGGGCACAGCAGGAGAACCTGACACCAGGGCCACATTTTGAACCTTTCCTGTAAGAAGTTGTTACCTACAGGAAGCGTGTGATTTGATACACCTGAGTCCATGTGACATTATTTGACAGGGTTATACAGAGCTCTAAGTCTCTGGATGGTTAGTACACGTGGACTGATAACCAGCTCTTTGCTAGAGTCACGGAGAGTGAAGAAAGGCAAATGGGGGACGGGGGTAGGAGGCAAGGTGGTAGTTCTGTGGGATCAGCTTGCTGGAGATGTTTCTTAACAGAAGGCTGCAAGGGACTGCAGAAGTTGTGAGTTTGGGGAGGTCAGTTCATGGAGAAAAGAGTCTAAATTTATTGCTAAGACAAGAGCCAGAGGCAGGTGACGAAAGTACAGAGCAGGAAGATGAGGGGAGGGTATGAAGAGCTGATGGCAAGTGGGAGGTGGTCCTGGGCAAATGGGAGAGGGAGGCAGCCACTGAATCTAAAAGTTCAGAGAGAGGATGCAAAGATGGAAAGAACTTCCTGGAAGCAAGCACTACTGAATCATAACAAACTACTAGAAGGAGGTTGTGGTATTGGCTTTCCCAGAGTTTTTTTTTGTTTGTTTTTTTTAAATATTAAGAGAGAGGGGGCTGGTCCTGGGCCTACACCACTCGTTAGTGGCCATGCTGTGGTGGCAACCCACATATAAAATAGAGGAAGATTGGCACAGATGTTAGCTCAGGGCAAATCTTCCTCAAGCAAAAAGAGGAAGCTTGGGGGGCTGGCCCAGTGGCACAGTGGTTAAGTTCATGCTCTCTCCTTCCGTGGCCCAGGGTTGGCTGGTTTGGATCCCAGGTGCAGACCTATGCACTGCTTATCAAGCCATGTTGTGGCAGGAGTCCCACATATAAAATAGAGGAAGATGGGCATGGATGTTAGCTCAGGGCTAATCTTCCTCAAAAAAAATAAATAAATAAAATAAAGAGGAAGATTGACAACAAATGTTAGCTCAGGGTGACTCTTCCTCAGGAAAAGAAAAAAGAAGAGAGAAGTCTTTTTTGGACGTTTAGGTTCTGTTTTGGATGTAGGTTTCTAGAATTTGATGACATCATTTTTCTTTTTCTGAAAGGCACACATCAGAATTGTATTTTAATATCACTGTGCCTTTCAGACATACTTTCAGATATAACTCTAGTGGGTGTGAATTATGATAAACATCTGAATGGAACTTTATGGATTATAAAACATGAATTTTCCTATTACTATGTCATTTCTTCCTCCCAAGAACTTGCTAAGTGAAGTGTTATGATTCTTATTCTCATTTTCTATGAAACTGTGGTGCGGAGAGCTTAAGCAACTTGCCCAAGGTCACAGGGCTTGAGTCCTGGGCCCCTCACTCCAGATCACGTGTCATCTCCCCCATATCTCTACAGCCATCCTAGCAAAGCAATTCTAACACATTTTCTTTTCCTCATTCCTCCGAAAATATGTTTTTCCATTTTGATTATTACCCCTACATATTTCACGAAAAAGCGTGGGTGTTGCACATCGTAAGAGTCAGAAATGAAGACCAAGAAGGCAGGGACCACAGAACAGACCCTGGCCTTGGATTTTCCACATGGCCGACGTTCATCCATCCCCTTTGACTTGATTTTGTTCCACCTGCACATGCTGACAGCTCCAGTTTAAACATTTGGGAAATATCCTAAATGTTTATGGGAAATCTCCCTTCTCCCCCTTCTTCTTTAAGTGGGGGCCAAAATTCTCCATAAAGAACTACATTGGTTTGAATAGGACACGACCCTATAGAAATATATTTTATACGGTTTCTTTTTATTCATTGTTCAACAAATATTTATTGAGCACTGGCCTAAGTACCAGACAGTGCTGGGCTCTAGGGACAGAATGAGAACAAGACAGGTATGATGCTTGGAACTTGTATTCTAGTTCTGCCCTGTCCAATATGGTGGCCACTAGCTACATGTAAGTATTCAAACTTAAATTAATTAAAATTAAATAAAACAAAAAATTCAGTTAGTCACTCTAGCCACATTTCAAGTGCTCAATAGTCACATGTGGCGAGTGGCTAGTGGCTACCATGTTGGACAATGCAGAGAACATTTCCATCATCATAGAAAACACTATTGGATAACACTGATCTACAGGAAGAAATAGATAACAAATAAGTCAATGAAGGTACGATTGAAAATTATGATACAATTTTAGGTCTTTTCTGTTTTTCTTCAGTCTTTAAAGGTCATCTATCTCTTTCTTTTCCAACAAACATATCTTATTTCATGGCCTTATTATTTCCTGTTTAGACCTCTGCAACAACCTGGCTACTGTCTCTTTCTTCCCGATCCTTCCTGTGTACTGCTGCCTGATTAGTCCTCCTAATGACATAATTTTATCTTCCTGCTTCCTGCAGAATAAAACCCAAGCCCCTCTCCGCATGGCATTCAAGACTATAACTAAGCTAAACTGGCTTGTCCTGCCTATCTCCTGCCATGTCCCCTTGGCACTACCCTTTAGCAACAGAAAATGCTGTTACTGAGATTAAACCCATTACCCTCCATCTAAATTACAAGGATGTCCACAAGAACCAAACAAATAGGCCTTCTTTGGAACTTCACTGAGTTGAAACATGAGAAGAGGAGGGAGGCAGAGGTGTGGGTACAGAGAACTGAGACAGGAGAAGCGTAAATTATCTACTCTAGTCCTGAAGAAAGGCAGCAACACAAAGCAGCAGTCACGTACAGCGTCATTCTCCATCCCCAGCATAAGGAGGGCTACAGAAACAAGTGAGGAGGCAGTAGAGATGCTTAGGGACTCAGGCAGGAGAGCTGGGCTATTTTGGAAGAAATACACAAATCAGATAATCAAGAATGGTTGAGAGAAAGAAACACACACAAGAAGTGTTTTCATCTACATGTACTTAATGCGAAAGGCTTGGTCCTGTATTTCATACAAGACATGAAAATAAGCATTCCTCTGTGTTCCTAATAAGATGTCTTTGTGGCTTTCTTTGGGTAGAGATTGTACAAGACAAACAGGGCTAGTGGACAGGAAAAGTACTGAATTACGGAGTGTTTCCTTAACTATAGACACTTATGATTCGTTACAATTTAAAAAATTTTCTCTAATGCAACTCACTTTCTTTTTAAAATAAATTTAGCTTAAAAAGAAACTTGTCCTAAGCAACGCTATTTGTGAAATTTCACATTTAACATGAGTTACACTTTTTCTAATAGATGTTAAACAGAATGATTTTGAAAAAAAAAAAAGATCTTCATAATACCAGCTGAAATCATTTCACTTCCAAGTTGTGACACGCATATTCATATTTTGGGAAATACTGGGATCGGGAGCCTGAACAATTATTCTGGCTAAGGGCTGAGGTAAGAGAAGACACTTGGACGCGGCCTCTCAGATTTTCCAGTCTGAAACTTGGGGGCGGGTCTGGGTGTTACTGCCCTGTGGTGGGAGGTGGGTGCTCGAGAGAGTGAAGTGGTAAAAGGTGGCAACGTGCTGCTACACACGAAGCATTAATCGCTGATCCGCAACAACGTCATTATCCTTTCTGGGGCCAGTGAGAACTGATGAATTAACGTTTACAAGGAGCAGAGAACTTTCTGAATGTCTACTGCAGTTCTCAGTCCTTTGTAGGGAGGTAAACAACTAAGGAGGCTACCTGGGAGCCCGCTTGGCAGCAATGGGCTCCTGGAGAGGCTGATGGTCGGCTTCTGGGGCTCTCTGTGGTGACAGGCCTTCTCCTCTCTGTCTAGTCCAGAGCCCCAGATGCTGTGGTGAGGTGGCAGCAACTCAGTGAGGGTGGGATGCTAAAATTCTCACGTCAAGGATGCACGGGGGTCCAGGACTCCTTGATTGTGTCCCTGGGAATGACACAGGGCCACCTCTGGGGCTGCCACAGGAGATCATCTGAATTAGTCAGCCTCTACAGTGACTGAGCTGGACAATGCTTCTACAGCTTCCTTCCGAGGCTTAGTTTTTCTGAAAAAGGGGAGAAAAACCTGACTCCCCAAATGAAGGGGATTTTATGTAACTCTTCTGCCATTTTTCTCTCACCTCTTCAGTGTAGCTGAGCTCTTAGAAAACCGGTGTTAAGGCACTTCAGCAAGAAGCCAGGCAATTGAAAGCCCCTTCTAACAGCTGTTAATGGTTGTCGATGAGCAGGCAGACATCAGGGCTGGAAGGAAGGGAGCCAAAAATAACTGCACAGCAGCATCTTTCAGGATTCAATCATTTCTGATGCTGGAAAGAAGAAGCTGGAGAAACCGAAGGACTGCTCTATGACAACAGTGGAGAGGCTGGAGGGATGAGGGTCATGGGCTGCTGTCCGCATGGCCCCAGCCCTGTTACAGCAGGGCTTGTAAGGCCTTTCTCAGAAACCTGGTATCTCAGACAGACTAAAACAGGAAAACGGAAAGACAAGGTAAGGGAGATTGATGTTGGAGCTGGGCTGAACTCAGCCCCCTGCGTGTAGAGGGACGGGCTGGCCGTGCCCGGGCTGTACACTGGGGAAGCTTTGTAAGGATGGCTCTTTTTGGTGTGTGTTTTTATTTATTTTATTTTTTGAGGAAGATTAGCCCTGAGCTAACATCTGCCGCCAATCTTCCTCTTTTTGCTGAGGAAGACTGGCCCTGAGCTAACATCCATGCCCATCTTCCTCTATTTTATACGTGGGACGCCTACCACAGCATGGCTTGCCAAGTGGGGCCATGTCCACACCCGGGATCCGAACCGGTGAACCCCTGGCCACTGAAGTGGAACATGTGCACTTAACTGCTGCATCACCAGGCCAGCCCCCGTGGTGTGTGTTTTTAATCTGTATTTCATTCTATGGGATTTACAAACTCATTCCATGGTCAAGGAACCACTTTAGGCCTATTTCTCCTCAGACTTTCTCGACTCCTAACCTCGCCTGGATGAGGTTGCCTCCTACTGTCCTTCTGCTCGACTGGCTTTCTCTCTGATGGAGATCTGTAGCACTGTGGGCTTCGGGGACTCAGAGTTTTTGTTTTTGTTTTTTCCTAACATTCCACCTCCATTTCTGTTTTTTAATCATATTCCAATCTTATCAGCCATTTTCCCAAGAATTGTAGTAAGTTATTTTTTTGTTTGTTTTTCTCATTTTTAAAATGTATACACATAACGGAGGATTCTTTTCCCTGCCACTCAATCCAGCTGTGCATGTGACACTTTTAAATCTTTCCACCCACTCTCTGAAAGTCTTGATGCTCTTAGTGAGTAAAACTAAGTCTTTGAATGGTACTTCCATCTGAATTGTATACTTGATCTTTCTGGGTTTGGCAAACAAATGATCACCCACTCAGAACCTAGACAGGAAAGTGGCAGATGATTCAAGCTTCATTAAGAACAAGTCATGCAAAAATAACTTCATTTCTGGTTTTGATGGGATTACTGCTCAGAGAATGCAGGAGAAATAGCATCCCAGGATTTCAGCAAGGCAGCTGACATCTCACAGGTCACTCTTTGAATAGTATGAAAAAATGGGGTCTAGAAGGTAGTAAAATTAAGTGACCAGTAGCTAGGTGATGAATCAATGTCAATGTCAACCTGAGGGAAGGTGTTCGGTGATGTGACCCAGCCTTTTGTCATCAACTCTGTCATGCTTAAGTTTTATCTCTGACTTGGAAAAGATCGGGGTGCCAAGCTGGTAAGACTTTAGGAGACAGAATCAAGATCCCAAACAACAGCCACAGGCTGATATTATGAGGTAAATGTATAAAGATTCAATTTAACAAAAAACAGACATCAAACCCTGTACTGGGATTAAAAAGGTCAACTTTGAAAGGACAGGATGGGAAAGTGCAGGCTTAACAAGGGGGGTCAGTACGGTGATGCAGTGGCCAGGAAATTTAACACAATCCTGGGCTACATCGGGAGACATACAATGCAGAGACAGGGTCACAGCTTCATTCTGCTCTTTGCTGATCAGATCACATCGAGACTCTTGTATTTCATTCCAGTGCTGTACATTAACAGCAGGCCTAACCAGCAGGGATCGTGATGAGCACCGAATCCACATTCCAGGTGACGTGTGGAACCGAGGTTGTTAAACCCTGACAAAGGGAGACTTAACCTGGCCCATACGAGAGTTCTCTTCAGAGAGCGAATGGACTGTCACAAAAAGATGAGATGAGATTTGCTCTCTCCCATTCCAGAGGGCATAAACAAGATCGCAAAGGAAAATTTAAGGGAGGTAGAGTTCTGCGAAAAATGAGGAAGAATTTTATAGTAATCACAGATGTACAAAATGGAAGGGGCTCTTGAGGGGTGGTTAGCTTCCCCACTGCTAAAAGTGTTCCAGCAGTTCGGCGGCCTGGGGTTCGCCGGTTCGGATCCCGGGTGTGGACATGGCACCGCTTGGCATGCCACACTGTGGGAGGCGTCCCACATATAAAGTAGAGGAACATGGGCACGGATGTTAGCTCAGGGCCAGGCTTTCTCAAGAAAAAGAGGAGGACTGGCAGCAGTGAGCTCAGGATTAACCTTCCTCAAAAAAAAAAAAAAAAGTATTCCAGCAGAGGCTACAGAGCTACCTGTGTCATTATCATAAAAAGATTCCAAATTGGGTGAGAGATTGGACTAGATGACTTCTAACATGCCTTATTTTTTAACCTCAATCCTTGACACTCCTCACTTCCTCCCATAGTAATCGAGAGGAATTACGGTTTTTAGTATTCCTTAAACACTTTATACAAAAATTGACAAGGCAGAAAGACAAGGTTGACAGTACTTTCATTTACTTTGGATAACACTGGCAAAATATATGGACTTGTGAGTTGGCAAAACAAACAGCTTTCTCGAACTTCCTCAAGTCTCCTATAAGTCTATGAATGACACATCCTTTAAGCTACTTTAGTTTGGAATGCTGGCCTAGTCCAACCAGTCTGCTGAGATCATAAACAATTTGCAGGGAACACACGGAGCCTTGACGGAATGTAATGGAAGGCAGTATTAAAAAAATAAAGAAGTCAGTGATTTCCTAAGTATGTAAATTTTCGAAGGCTATCATACCTATTCAACAAAAATTCAACTGTTTGATTGCAGAACCTTGAAATTAAAGAAACACAGACTTAGCAGTCTGAGTTTCAAGACACTGATCCAGGCATTATTTCCAGGCATGATTTTCCCTCGGGGAAACAAGTAAGCCCTTTCTATTTAGACCTGTCAGAGGTGCAAGTGTAGTCAGTCACATGGACCCACAGTTTTGCTTGAATGGATAGCAGCATGCCCCATCTTGTGTTTTCCTGGGCTTGACATAATAACAGTCATTTAAAAATACCATAAAAGTTATACACACCCTGCCATTCTATCCACCCTAAAATGTCAGGAGAAAATAGCCCAAAGCCTTTCCTCCTTCATAATCTCTTGGACAGGTTTTAGGACTGAACCAGGTAATCTTGAAATCTTTGCTAATGAGTGGAAAAGAAATGAGAAGATATGACTACAAGTAGGAGACGGAAGACACAAGGCAAGGAAATAAGCGAGATGAGGGTAAAGGATATACTCTAAAACAGAACAACAAGTGCTGTGATTTACTCATGGTTATTTAATTACAGTCATGTGCCATATAATGATGTTTTGGACTGCATATACAATGGTGGTCCCATAAGATTAGTGCCATATAGTCTAGGGGTGTAGTAGGCTCTATCGTCTAGGTTTGTGTAAGTACACCCTATGATGTTCGCAAAGTGACGAAATTTGCGTAACGACGCATTTCTTAGAAAGTATCCGGGTTGTTAAGTGACGCTAATGGTAATATCTATAATTTATCAAGAACGGTCAGAACTTTTGAGAAAATATAGTTCTGCACCAGCAACCTGAGGCAGAGGCAAAAGAGATGCTCATGCAATGATGGGACCACTTAGATTCCTGAAGGTCATGTGTTCCAGTCCCTGTCGAGCCATCTGTTTCCTGTGCCATTGGTGAGGATCTGACTCTGGGTTGGAATTTTTTGTACTTCTCCCTGGTCTGTGGCCATGTTATCTAATTAGCGATTCTAACTCAAACTTTAGACAGAAAATTGAAGTGAACAATCGAACCAGGGCCTCATGTTGTGGAGTCGGCAGTGGAGGGACATTCTCTTGACACTAGACTTTGATCACAGATGGCCATGTGGTGCAGAGGCTGCCCCTCCAGTTCTGTAAGACGGAAGAGGAAGAAAGCCTTGGATGGTAAGATGATCACGCTCTTTCAGAAACCTTCTTTAACTCAAAGCAAGTTACGATTTCAAATAATAACATATATTTTATTTCCAAAAAGGATTGAAGTGAATCCTAAGATCCAAAAATAACCTTCTAATACAGACTGAGGAACCCACGGCGGCCAGACTCCATAGGACCCAGGGAATTATACAATTCAGTAACTGGTTAGAAAAAAGGCCCAGCACAAAAGAGGCTGAATTTCAGGAACTTTTGGACCAAAAGGCAATTGCATTTTAAGTAAATAACAGAGGAGCTGGAATAGAAAACTGCACCAAGTAGAGCCGACCTAGACAGTGCTTGATATCCAACCTAGCAGAGCTCTGCCCAGCGGGCCCACCGGGTGACTCAAGGGTGATTGTGAAGCCTTTCTCCTGTCATGAATGATGATAACAACCACAAAGGGAAGACCCATGTTCCACGTGCCAGGTACCCACTCCAATCCTGCAGAGCACTAATATGATCTCCAGGAGGTGGGGTTAAGTGGTTGAGGGACTTGCCCAGGGGTAAGCCAGTTGGTGTGGGGGCTGGGATTAGAACTATAACTGTTGCTTTCAAGAAGCTGCTCTCTCAACCCATCTTGCTACCTCCTGCTTAGAGAAATCCATGCTCTTTAATAAGAACTTCTGGCCAGAGAGAAAGGGCTGACTGAGACAAAGAGAAAGAAGATTCCGGGACTAGACCTAGGCATCCTGGATTTTCCAGTCATTTGGCATGTGACCCTGAGTATTTCATACTGCTTCTTCGTGTTTCTTCAAAAGACAAAACAGTATCAGGTCCTTTGTGTATATAAGCCCCTCACAATAACTAATAAATGTCTACAAAATGATGAGGTGCTCTCTCTCTCTCTCACACACACACACACACCCACCATTCATATGTGTATCCTGCAAAATCATGGGGAGATAGGTAAGAGAAACATCTACAGATACAACATGAAAACCTTACCCATGGACTCTGCTTGTTTACTATGCTCTAAGGCATTCCACATTTTAGAATGTATTTTAAATGTGTATTTAAAATATGTATTTTTCCTTTCATGGAAGTAATGCTGTTAATGTAGCTTTAAAAATAATGTGGTAAAAAACATAAAATTTACCATCTCAGCCATTTTTTAGGGTACAGTTCAGCAGTGTTAAGTATATTCACATCATTGTGAAACAGATCTCCAGAACTTTTTCATCTTGAAAATCTGAAACTTTATAACCATTAAACAACTCTTCTTTCTCCCTTTTCCCCAGCCCCTGGTAACCACCATTCTATTTGTTTCTACGAATCTGACTACTTTAGATAGCTCATATAGTATTTGTCTTTTTGTGACTGGCTTATTTCATTAATACGGCTTTTAAAATAAACCCAGGGAGGTGGCAAGAGAGGCTATATATGAAGAATGAGAGAGAGAGGGCTAATGCACACCCTTTCTGTTTCTGGTGTCGGCCAGAAAGGGAGGTCTCCTGGAGTGTTCTCTTGGGCTGGACCACAGTTGGCAGGATGTATTACAGCTGCAGAGAGAAGGTCCTCCAGGCAGAGTGGGTTCAAGGCCCATCATCTCCATCAGTAAGTGTCTACTGAGGGCCCTCATTGTTGGAGTTCCCATTTCAAGTACACTCTCTGAAGTCCACAGAACCTCAGCAATTCTTGAAGAATTCTCATGGAAAGCTCTCAGTATCTTCCTGGGGGAGGAAGAATCTGAATAAATAAGGCCTCATTATTTTAAGAGCAGCCTCTGTAGGAATCTTGGAGGGAGAGCTGAAGAGGCAATGGAATGCGAATGAATAGTCTCAAAGCTGCCAGAGCCTGCTCTTGAGGAACAAAATATGCTTAGAATGTGTGTCCCTCAAGGACTCAGGCGTGGGGCATAGAAGGAAGGGAAATCTGGGTTCAAAACTGAAAGGCAGTCTATGAAATTTAGTCACATATCAAAGGGATCATTGGCAAAAAATGTCTGGGAACCACTGTTACACTCCAGCTGAACTTTGCAGGGCCACTCCCCCCAACACCGCCTCATATGTCACTGTGAATAGGGCCACATCTTCAGCACAAATTCCCCCTTTTCCATCCAGCACCCAGAACAAGGAAGGCCTCCTATAGCAGCTCCACGTGGGAACTAGATTCTTAGAGGCAGAAGACAGTACAAACCGGGAGCAAGCTTTTCATCTGAGCTGACAGAGCTCAACTCACCAACAGGTGAATTTGTGAATGAAAAGATTTAGACAAGACAATCCTAATTATACTTGCACAAGGCTGCCATGAAATTCTCAGTAGATCTTTTCAGCTTTTGCCTTTTTCCTCCACCTGAGTGCTGATCACCCCATGATCTTGCTATCCACCAACCCAACCCCTAGTTTCCTCTCTCAAACCTGCTCCTCGGGCAGTCTTTCTTTCCCAACTCAGCTCATGGCAACTCCCATCCTTCTGGTTCTTTAGGCCAAAAACTTGAGTCATCTTGGATTCTCTCCTCTCATATGCCACTTCCAATCAGTTAGTGGAAAATCCTGGCAGCTTTGCCTTCAAAATAGAGCCAGAATCCAAACCTTCACATTCTCTCCCTGCCACCACCCTTGTACAAACTACCTCTCGTTTGGATTATTGCAGGAGACGCTTTACTGGTATCCCTGCTTCTGCTCCTGCCCCTTCGCAGCCTGTTCTCAACCCAGCGTCCAGAGCCATCCTTTAGAAACATAAGTTACATTATGTCATTGTTCTATCCAGAACCCTCCAAACGATTCCCATTTCACTAAAAGCCAAAGTCACTACAATGGCATCAGGCCCTACATGATCTGTCTCCTCCCAACACTCCACCTCCGGTCTCTGTACGTCACCTGCTTGGGGAGCCCTTTCTGAACTACCATATCTAAAGTTTCAACTCCCGTCCTCACTAACTACTCCCCTCCCTGCTTTATTTTCCCCTGTAACATTGATCACCAACTTACATATTCTTGTTTACTGTATGTGAATCTTAACAGGAGTCTAAGCTCTGTGAAGGCAGACGGTTTACCTGCACAGGGTCAGTGCTCAATGCAAGACTGCTGAATGAATGAACGGCTCCTTCTCCTCATTCAGGTCTCAGCTCAGAGGTCTCCTCCTTGGGGAAGCCTTCCCTGGCCACCCTAGCTAAGACTGCTTCTTCCTCCATGACTGTCTGTCATATAATTCTGTTTTATTTTGATTCTAGCACTTACCACAACCTGAAGTCATCTTGTTTTCTTATTTGCCCTCCGTACTAAAACGTAGGCCCATGAGAACTCCAACTTACTCTGTCCTACCCACTGCGATGTCCTCAGAACTTAGAACAGGGCTGGGCACAGAGCAGGTGCTCAGTAAATGGTTCTTGAACGAATGGAGTATTTTGATGATAAAATCAATCCAAATCCATTACTTGTTTTTCCCAACATTTTTATATTGAAAATTTTAACCCATAGAAAAGATGAAAGAAATGTGCATCCATATACCTTTAATGTGGATTCACCATCTGTTGAAGTTGTTAAATTTGTGTGCTCTCTTCTCTACATCTTTCTGTCTACACACAAGTACACAGACACACACACACATACACACATGTATGCATTTCTTTCCAGAACCATTTGAAAGTAAATCATGACATTTCACCCCTAAATACTTCAGCATGTATCTCTTGAGAACAAGAACATTCTACATAACCAAAATACCATTTTCCTACCCAAGAAAAGTAATGTTTACACAATATTATAAACTAATATACAGTCTACATTCAGATTCTCTAAATTGCTCCAAGGATGTCCTCTACAGATTTTTTTTCAATCTGGAAGCCAATCAAGGATCGTGTATTGCATTTGGTTTCATTTAGTTTCCTTTAATTTAGGACAGTCCCTCATCATTTTGTCTTTCATGATCGTGACATTTTTGAAAAGTTCAGGTCAGCTGTTTTGAAGAATGTCCTACAGAGGACATCTAGCCATAGTACTGCATTCAAAAGTTAATCTAATTTATTCTTTTATTCTGTGTGGTTAATTAACCAATTTAATACACAGTGAGTTCATTTTTTTCTATTGTTTTAAATTTTAAGATTTCTTGCTTTTCATCTTTTTTTGATTAAATTTTAATTTCTTGACTATGTAAAACATTTAAAGGGTTCAAAAGTCAATATCAAATAAAAAGTCACATTCAGAGAGTCAGTCCCATCCCAAACCCTTTCACTCTGTTTTCACTCGCTTTCTATAGGTGACCTTTTTTATAATTTTTTGTTTATCATGTGTTTCTTCATACAAACTATGCAAATATGTGTGTATACTTACGTTATACATTTATATGTTATAAACAGGTATTCTTATTTTCCCTTGTTTCTTGTACAAAAGGAAGCATACCATGTATAGTGTATGCATCTTATTTTTGCCTTCTAAAATATATCCTGGAAATTACTCCACATCAGTTCATGGAAATCTTTTTGTCTTTCTTATGGCTGCACAGGATGTGGTTGTGTGGTTGTTACATATGTGGATAATCTTGCACGTATGTTGTTTTGTATTTGTACAAATCCATTATTTTTTAGTGGGTTATTATAGACTGAATTGTGGCCCCCCAAATTCATGTGTTGAAGCCCTAATGCCCAATGTGACTGTATTTGGAGACCGGGCCTTTAAGGAGGTAATTAAGGTTAAATGGGATGTTGTAGGGTGAGACCTTGATCCGACAGAACCGGTGTCCTTACAAGAAGAGGAAGAGACACCAGTGCTTGCTTGCTTATTCCCTGTGCACACGGGAGGTTACAGTGAGCAGGTAGCCGCCACGAGCCAGGAAGAGAGCTCTCATTAGAAACCAACTTTGACGGCACCTTTACCTTGGACTTCGAGCCTCCAGAACTGTGAGAAAATAAATTTCTGTTGTTTAAGCGCCCCAGTCTGTGGTATTCTGTGACGGCAGCCTGAGCAGACTAACGCACGGGTATTAGAAGTCTTAAATACTATAGACTTCCCATGAAAATAAGCTAAAGATTGATTTAAGAGAAAATCACTTTAAAAAAACTTAAAAAAAAAAGACATTTCTGGAGGCTCCTGAGGAGGAAGTAGGGAAGAACCAGCATTCTGTTGACCAGAGTAGGAAACGGTTTGCAATAAGTTGTTTTAAACACCAGTGTAAGCCTTACAGGTGCAGATCCACTGGAGCATCACTTTCTCTTTTGACTTATTCTTCTGAAACCTCAATCACACACATGTCAGTTATCTTATTTCAGACTTTGGGCATGATAAAGGGAGACCACCTCATTACTGCAGGGCCCCCAGTGAATAGACCCTCTGATGCAGGGGAAATGTGGACAGGAAAGAAAGCAGTCTAAGTTCTAGGGACCGCCAGGGGGCTAGGCTTTCCAGGATCTGGGGGTGACGTTATGGTGTCCTCTTTTAACAAAGCCCAGTTGAGGATGGAAGCAGTCTTTTTACTGTTTATTTTTTTTTTCCTGAGGAAGATTCACCCTGAGCTAACATCTGTTGCCAATCTTCCTCTATTTTGTATATGGGTTGCAGTCACACCATGGCTGATGGGTGGTGTAGGTCCGTGCCCAGTATCCAAACCCGTGAACCCAGGCTCCTGAAGTACAGCATGCCAAACTTAACCACTAAGCCACAGGGCTGGCTCCAGCTGTTAGTTTTTTAAAATGGCATCATCCATCTGATTAATATAAACACATGTCCTTAATACTGACCATTCTGACAGATCCTTGAAGAAGCAGCTACTTGGAGATAATCTGTATACAACTAGAGCCTGAAGTAAATACTAAGCTTATCGAGTGACTTCCCAAAGCACACTTTTATAGATATTTATATATGTGTGAAAACACCCATGAAAGGACTCTCCTTTTCTTCAATTTCGGTACTTGTATACAAGGCTGACAGGAAGGATGAGACATTCCATACCCTCTACTTCCTTCATGGTTGCACAAGATTTGCCAGATGGTGAGAATTTCCTTCTCTATCTGGGGATGCAGAGGGTCAGAGACATGGAAAACATCTGAGCTATTTCCACTGAAAACAACACGAGTAATTTCTAGAGATATAACTCTAGAAAACACATGGGAAGGCAAGAGCATCTGTAGGTTTCAATGATCAAGGTAAATTTAAATATGAAAAAAGGTCTTAAACTTTTAATAAGAAGGAACTAGAAGAAATCTATTCCCATTATTGCTTTTTGGGTTGATTTTCATTTAACCAATGAGACTGTGAGTGCAAGTTTGTTCAGCCCAAGTTAAGAACTTCAGTTTCTTAGTGAGGAGACTGGAGTGCCCTGAGCTGGATGGAAGGGACCAGAAAGCACGGGGGCAGCACTAGGGTCTTTAGACAGAGAACCGACGAGAACCTTTGAAATCACACCTAAAGCCATACTGTGGAGTTTTATTTTTCCAATATTGTGCTCCATATTTCACCTGATCTTCCTTCCCTCCCTCCCTTCTATCCACTGAACTGTTCAAATAACCCCTTTATTACTATAGAAATGTAACAATATATACCATAGGAAAGTAGAAAATGTAGACAAGCAAAACAAAATCCACTACATTCCTACCATTCACAGGTCACCACTGTTAACACTTTAGCCTATGTCCGTATGGCTCTTTCTTTACACACACACACTTACATTTGTATTTTTTAACCAAACTGAGATCACACCAGGCATATTATTCCCTAGTCTGCCTTTTCCAACTACCACCGCCATTCCATTTCAAGAAAATTTCATCTCATACCCAGACTGCATTTGAATTTCTCCAATTTTCCCTCAAAAGTCCTTTATAACTGGTTTGTCCAAACCAGTAACCACTCCAGAACCATACACTGCAAGGGATTTTAAATCCCTTAAATCTTGTTTAATTTAGCATAGTCCCATTTTTACAACATTGACTTATTGAAGAAATCAGGCCATTTGTCCTACAGAATGTCCTACCCTCTGGATTTGTCCTGTTGCTTCCTCATGGTGGTGTTAAGCTCATTTCTCTAATCCTTGATTTTCCTCTAACTGGAAGTTATATCTAAAGGCTTTATGAGGTCAAGTTGGACACTGAATACATCACTGGGGATGGTGTGTAGTTCACGAATATTTGTAGTAGAAGGCATCTAACACCTAGTTGACCACCAGCAGCGATACTCAGATTGACCCCTGCCTGGGTTAGTGTGATGACTGTGTGTGGTGTTACTTTGTGTCTGGGTGTGTTGCTTTGGTACTATACGAATGTCCACCAAACATTCATCATAATGGTTTTAACTCTAAGGGATCATCTTTGCCTGAATCTGTTCCTGACATTTTAAAGTACGTGACATTGGATTACAAATAACCTTGAGGCAAGGGCTTTGTCCTCTAGAAATTTACTATCTCTTTTCAGGTCCTTGTATCCAGCTGTGCTAGGTAAGGATTCATGCTCACATCACTTGGGAGGCATACTTCTTAAAAGGTAAGTTAGGGAGCGCCTCTCTATGTATACTCAGTCTCTTAAACTGTTGGGGCTTAAATATTTCCGAAATACACGAAGATAAAGTTAAAACCAGCAATCCAGAGTAAACTTTGTTCTTAGTAGAGGAACCAGCGATGGGAGTCTAAGTGTTAGAGCCCAGTTGCAGCCCCTCCCTGTTCCTTTTTTCCCTTCTCTTTTCTCAGAGGGATCAGCAATTCCTAGTGGTTTCAGCCATCACCTACATGCCAGTGGTCCTTATCTCTCGTCCCTTCAGTTCTGCACTCTCAGTGCCTTGGGTACATATAAAAGTACTACAGATATCTACCAAGCCTCCATGGCCTCTTTCCCCACTTCCGTGTTTCCACATCCAATTTTCTGGGATCTCTGGGGGCACCGTCCTTCTCCCAGTTCCTCACCCTGGCACAGACGATTCTCAGCTCACGCTAGGATCAGGATGAGTCTCCTGGCTATGCCCTCTGCCTGGAGCAGTTTGTTGTTCCATCCATCAAGAATTCCATTGCTAGACAGATTTTCCTTAAACTTTTTTCGTCATGTCACTTCTTGGCTACAACATTTCAGTGAATTCCTACTGCTTACCCAATCAAGACTAAATTCTTTTGTTTAAATTTTATTCTTTCATAGTAAGGCTTTATGTCATCTGACCATAGTTTGATGTATTTCCCCAAATCTATTGTGCCAGTCAAAGCTGGCTCCTCAATGCCCTGTGAATGCTTCCTTCTGGGCCTTTGCCGTGCTAGTGCCCTCTCCTCCTGGAGGATCTCTCCTCACTCATTCCCTAAAAAAATCCTATCAGTCAGTGAGAGCTGGTTTTAGGTGGTTTAAACCTCATGGAGGAGATGGAAGGAAAATCCTGTCCTCCTCCATCTGGACCTCTGCAGCACAAACAATGCCAACGCAACCGGGCATCCACAGGAAAGCTCCTGAACTGTTCATCTTTGGTTTCTATGCTGTTGTCTTGATTCTTCAACTATATTGTAAGCTCTCTGAAGGAAATGGCCTTGCTTTATATTTCTAAGTTAATTCCCCAAAGAAGTGGCCAACAAAAGAGTCACGTGTTGCCTTCCTCTACTTCTCTGAAGTGCGGTACTTGAGCCACCTGGTCCTTTTGAGTATCTGCTTTCAATACAGACACACGCACACACGCACACGCACACACAACCCAACTCCTCTGAGTGTAATTCTGTATGTTTTTGTACTTTACTTCAGTGTCTAGCATCTCGCACTGTTATAAAATTCTCCTTTAATATAGCTAAAATCCCTCACATAGCAGGGAGATTATTTCTTCTGTTCTGTGAGTGAGAACATCTGGTCAACATTTACTGTAACAGCGTCAACTAGCAGCCATGGTAATACTCAGTGAAACAGAACTTTGAAAGGTCATCGCATTTCTCTCCATGAACATCTTGTAAAGCTGATGGATTAAAGTCACTCAGAAAAATCCCCAGAGTTACAAAAGGTGTGCTTCAAGTATCTTTCAGTATCCTGATTTCCCCAAACTGTGAAGTTCTTACCCTGAATCTTGGTGTTCCACATTTTTAATCTTCCTACCTTCCTATTTGTAGGGCACAATTCAACTGCTGGGTTATTACAGCTTCACTTGGCAAAAAGAATATTCCCACAGAGTCTAAGGTGTTCATTGGGAGGGAAGAATGACAGGGCGAAGACAAAAACCTTTCTCTTGGTGCTAGAGTGTTCATCTTCACATGGTAAGACCTTTGAGAGTCCTGTCTTTTAGCAGATATTTTCCTGGCCTTTTAGTAATTTTCCTGTTTTCTCCACTCTTGTCTTTTTATAACTAATAAAACAAGAATAATAGATAAGTTGTGAGGCGTCAGAAGTCCTCTCTGGACAGATCTTTGAAGTGATTTTCATACGCAATTCTGTTCCAACCCACGTTATTCAACATGGATCAGCACACACAGTGTGTGTGGCCACTGCTCTCAGAGCCCTGCTCTGCTCCACTCAGTTCTGGTTGCTGATAGCGCCTCCACAAATGATATCATCTATATACCATTTTTAGGAAGAATAACATGTCACTTGGTTTTACATATAAAGAATTAAAAAAATAGAGAAATCAACAGAACAAAAATGAAGACTCAGAAATAAAGAATCAGAAAAAATGAGCAGCAATGACATTCAATACTATCCTCTACAAAGCAGAAGATAAAGTGAAATAGTTGTTACTTCAACTGTAATTGTGACCTTCTGTATCCTTTTGATTTTCTTCTAAATGCAGGAATCTCTTGTTGGCTAAATCCCAGCATTTTTTTTTTTCACCCCCAGGGCTAACTTTTTTGCTGCTTGGGAACAGCTGCCAGTATTTCTCTTTGCTGCCAGTCAGTCAAAAAATGTGCTCACGTTGGAGGCCTGGCTGCATCCCACCCGGGGTGCTGAATGCATTAACTTTTTCACACACAGCCTCTGCCAGGCTGCACACAGAAGTCCATCTCAGACAGGAAAGCTCACTGCATCACCAGCTAGCTTGCAGTTGGTGCCAATGTCAGTTAGAGGGACTGTCAACATATTTTAGGAGTCTATGGCAAAGTGATAAATTTTACTATGCGCACCAAGTTAATAAGGAAAAAGAATACTTCTGAAATATCAGGAAACCAAAAGTGCCATTATTTAATTGCTCCACTCCCAAAAGCAAAAACAACCCAACCCTTTATCTAGCCTGTGATTTGGTTAAGAACCAAAACAAACAAGAATATTAACATAAAGGTACTAACCAATTAGTGCCAACAATTTTATTTTACTTTCTTTGTGCTTCTGAGAACAGCGTTTTTTACTGACAACCACATACCACTCCAATGCCTGGATACGATCCATTTTATTAAGAAACTCCTGAATCAATTTCCTGGTTTACAGCTTGTCCAACCAAGATTCCAGGTGTTCTCACCATAAGAAGGGTCTCTTTCAAAAGCCGTCTGCTTGTATAACTGCACCCCCACCAGAAATGTCATGGACACCCCAACAATAGAGCTGAAACCTGAAGCAATTTGGGGACATTCCAAGTTTTTGAATGGAATGTGAATCTATTAAGATTATTAGGTAACTTTACTGATATCCTCAAATTTGTGCCAATGTTAAAGCTGCCAAAGAAAAGACAGAAAAAAACTGACTCTTGGATTCCAACTGTGAGTACTTTGGTGTGGAAACTGTATTTTCTTGTAACTCATTTAAAAACACATCATGCTTTCACTGTTTAATTGCAATCTCAGTTTTCCGGAAGCAAAGAGAAATGAGATACATAATCGATGTTTCTCTTCCGTTCAGCTTTCAGCCTAAATGGTCCTGCGCTTTTATTGGCAAAGTAGGGCAGGTAATAATAGCGAACAAGAAACCTATTCTAAGAAGTGCTGGCTCAAGTGAAGTACCACTACATCATGAGTGACTCAACCATCTACTCAAGAGTGATTTCTCTGCAATGATGAAGCCATGCTAATTGGACAATGGCTTGCTGCCAGCTCATGTTGGCATGACCTACAATATCCTTGGCTGACAGCCATTATGTCTATCACACCTTTTTTTTCTTTTTTTGGTTAATCTGGATGGAAAGTGAAAATAATTTTTAAAAACCCTCCCAAGCACTGTTTAACTTCTTATCATGAATTAAAAGTTTAATTAAGGGCCCTGTTAAAGGCCTGGGTTCTATGATTAAATATGACAAAATAATAGTTACGATTACTGATCAAGTGAGGAACTTTGCAGCTCTGAATTTTGTCTTGAAAGCTATTATTAATTTTAATTGAAACAGCTAAGAGACTCCATAACAGGGGAAAGAAAATTTAGTGCAAACAACTTTGCCAAAGGTTTTGTTATGAATCCATTTAAAATGTTGATTATTGTGGTCATCTTGTGTTATATGGGGATAAATAGGTACAGTGAAAGGAATCCTTAAAACTGGCTTTGAAATCAGGTCACTTAAAAATAATTTTTAGATATGTCTTAGTTTTTGTCTACTCAACTCCTTCTGTGCCAAAAGAGGAATGCATTTCTGCATAAGTTTCTTTAAATAGGACTTACTTGGCCTCAGGATTTAAAAAATGTAAGAGGTTTGGAAGCAGCTTATGCATTTCAGTTTTAAAATTAGCTATTGCTGTGGCTATTTTCACACCAGATTTCCCTCCCTCTGTCTCAGCACCACTGAGCAGCCTTCGGAGATGGAATCACAATAGTGTTAGCTCCCCTTTCACAGCTTTGCTTTGTCACACCCACATTGGAGACTGAGGCCCAGATTTCAGGGCTGGAAGTCACCTTTGCGTGACTATAAATAAGTTCTGCCATTAGGCATTTCAAAATTATCAGCACGATTCTAGGACTTGAAAACCTCTTACTTGCCAGCAAGTATTACCTGGAGTATTTTGACTTATTATTTATTTGCTTTTTTTCATCTGCTGCCAAGTCTCACTAACGCAACTTGGAAAATTGCACCACAGCTTTTAATGAGGGTTCTGAGGTAAGAACCATTTCATCAGAGACGACTGTGCTTTCCTTTTACGGGAATAATAACACCTACTGTTTATATAGCACCATCTTTCCAAGAAGTTTAACATATCACATTTCATTAACCTGAACAGCAGCCCTGCACGTCAAGCTGGTAACCAGTATTACTATTCCCTACACACTCATACTGAAATTGAGGTCATTAAATGTAAATAATTTTTTCAAAATCCTAAAAACTTCTGAAATGGTTAGAGAGCAATGTTTTGAATTTCCTACAATATGCCCATGTTCTAGGTTATCAAATAGCCCAGTGGTTTTACAGCTCTTTAACTGTCATCTCCTGTGAACTCTTGTAAGATCGTTTCTAAAAAGTCAGGAAGTATGCACAAAGGTAAGTAACAGAAGTGAGCTCACGCCTCTTCTGAAATCCTAAAATTCTCTCCTTTCCTGACCAGTTTGCCTCCCATCTCCATAGCCTTTCCTGTCTCTCAATCCAAACATCTCTCCTCGCTTTCTGATCAGCAGGATTTCTTTTCTCCCTCTGTCAGGAACCTAGAAAAGTTCAAGGACCGTAAATCTCTAGCATAAGAAAGGACTGCAGAGATCATCCAGTCCAACTCCATCATTTTCAGATAAGGATGTGCCTTGCTAAGTTGAATCTGCCCACTTGGTCAGGAGATCCATCCTCTGTCAAATACTCAAGGGCATTTCTTTAGCAATTGGTCTTCTGTCTCCTGTATCAAGTTTTCTTTCTCTTTTGGATTTTTACCATCAGCCCAAGTATTAGTCAGGATGGGCTAGGCTCTGCCATGGAAACAAATAGACACCAAATCTTAATGGCTTAACATGAAAGTTTACTTCGCGTTCATGTCAGAGTCTGATTTGAGTCAGATGGCTCTCCTCCAACAGTGACTCAGGCATCTGGGCTTCAGTTCCATCATCTTGATGTTCTTTGCTCCAGTTTAATGAACGGGAAAGAAGATGAAGAACTCATACCTACTTTTAACTGTCTCAGATCAGAAGTGACACATTCTAGTCACATTCCATTGGCTGGACTGGACAGTCACATAGCACACCTGATTGTAAATTTGGTCTTCCTTGTGTATATGAAAGAGAGGAAAGCTGGATATAGGTGAATATTGTTCATCTTTACCATAGAGTGCAAACATCCTGGAATTTCTTCCTACTTAAAACAAAACAAAAGAAACCTCTTTTGAAACCATTTCCCTCCAGCTACTGACCAATTTATCTGCTCCCTTTAACTTGAAAGGCCTAAAAAAATGTAGCCTACGTTAGCTTTTTTCAAATTTCTCTCTTCTCATTCTCTCTAGAACATAATTGAATTGGTTTTTGTTCCTACTGCTCCCCCAAAAGTGCTCAGTGAAAGCACAAATGGCTTCCAAACTGCTGGATGGTCAACTTTCAGTCTTCATCTTAGCTGACTGCTGGCATCATTTGACATAGTCGATTCCTCTCTCCTCCTTGAAATTCTTCCTTTACCTGGCTTCCAGAACACTGTACGTTTTTGCTTTTCCTTCTACCTCAATGGTTGCTCCTTCTTGGTCTACCCTGCTGGCTCCTCTTTATCTCCCTAACTTCTTAATTCTGGAAAGCCCCAAGGCTCAATCCCAGGACCTCTTTTTGTTTTTCCCCCCTATGTACACTCATTCCCTTAGTGACTGTATTCTGTTTTGTGGCTTTCAGTATCCACAGTACTCTGGTATTGAAACTTCTATCTCCAGGGTGGACTTGTCTTATGAATTCCAGCCATAAATATCCTACTGTGTACTAGACATCTCTACTTAGATGTTAACAGACATCTCAAATGTTATACACACAAAATAGAACTTCTAATCCCACTCTCACCACCTGAAACTTATTTCTCCCAGTCTTCACCAATGGCAACTCCATTCTCCCAACAGCTCAGGCTGCCAACCTTGGAGTTATCCTTAACTCCTCTCTTTCTCTTCCATCCTACATCCAATCCATAAGAAAAATCCCGTAAGCATCACCTTCAGAATATCACCAGAATCTGACACTGATCACCACTTCACTGCTATCACCCTGCTCTAGCCCATCACATCACGCCTAGGTTGTTGCCTTAGCATCTTACGTGTTTTCCCTGCTTCTGCCTTTGTCCTGTTCCAGCCTATTTTTCATATAGCAGTCGAAAGGATCTTCTCCTATGAAATCCTCCAAAGGCCTCCCAGCTCATTCCACGAAAAGGCAACGTGTCCAAAAAGTGCACAGCCTGGCTCTGTTACATCTCTGACACGCCTCCTCCCACACCACCCCTTGTGCATTCTGTTACTGTGTGTCAAACATGCCAAGCCCACTCCGGCTTCAGGGGCTTTTCTTTGCTATTCCTTCTGCCTAGATCACTCCTCCCCCCGATGTCAGCACGGCTGGTTCCCTCACCTCCTTCAAGGCTCTACTCAAAAGTCATCCCCTCAAATAGGTATTTCTTGACCACTCTATTTAAGATTGCAATACTCGTACCCTGAGGTTCCTTAACCCCCTCCTGTGTTATTCTCCTCAATGGCATCTAACCACGTACATATTATATTTATTTTCTGTCTCTCCTCCTTCCCCCCAACTGGAATATAAGCTCCGTTTTGTTTAGTAGGCTCACCTAGCACTGAGAACAGTGCTTCCTGGTATATAGTGGGACCATGATAAATATTTACTGAATGAATGAATAAATGAGGAAACAGAAGCCCAAAGAGGTTGACTGACTTGGTTAAGACCTTACATACAGTTACTGAGAAGGTCCAGATTGTGGTTTTCCCAGCCCCTTGTGGCTGATGCTCTCTGGATCTTAAAATTTGCTTATTACTCTTCTTCCGAGTTTTGTCGTGGTGGTGAATGGGGTGAGGCCAAACGGCTGGCTGCATGCTCTGAGGTGGGTGAGGGTTTTATTCTGTTTATCCTGGTCGTAACACTTCCCAAAGACCTCACCCTGCTGTTTCCCACTAAACCTCACCTCCCCCTCTAGTTACACTCAGGCTCAGAATGCTGTTGGCATCCTGTGCTGTAGTACTTTCTATTGTATGACATACTGAAAAGACTGTCCAAAGATAATCATGACTGTCTTATTACTTCTTTAAAAGACTGGACCTAAGCCATCGCAGAAACATTAACCCCTTTCACATGCTTTAAAAACTTTCAGACAAGAAGATTCCATAATTTCCTTGTTGGTCTCTGTGTTTGGCAGTCCTACTGCAGCAACTTTCTTTATTGCACCCTGTGGTCAAGACTTAACAACAAATGCCTCTCCTTCAGAATCCTTCTGGGTCAGTTTTCCTTTTTGTTTAGCACTGAAAAAATGAGATCTACCTTAAAATGTTGAGAGGGAGAGAGAGAAAGAGAGTGAAAGAAAGCAAAAGACAGAGGGAGAGAGAGAGTGAGCACAAGTCTGAAATACATTTCCACCTAAGAAAGCACAAGGTCCACCCGAAGGGGCCATGCTTACCTCTGCCCCACGGCTATTCCCCGCATGAACCCTGCCCCTTCTCCCAAGGGTGAAGGGACATGGGAAACAAGCCCAAAGAAAGGTTGTGGAGCCTTGGCAATAACCTGTTTTTTCCCCTCTTGTTTTAAATATTTATTTTTGACAAAAATTCTATATATGTAAGGTATACAACATGATATTTTGATATATGTATACACTGTGAAATAATTACCACAAACTAATTAACATATCCATCCCCTCCCATAGTTATCTTTTTGTGAGTGTGTGTGTCGTGGGAACAATTGAGATCTACTCCCTTAGCAAATTTCAAGTACATAATACATTATTATTAACTACAGTTACCATGCTGTACATTAGGTTTCTAGAACGTATTCATCTTATAACTGAAAGTTTGTATCCTTGGATCAATAGCTCCCCTTTTGCCCTAACTACCCTTGGCTCCTAAGCCAATCATCTTTATCCAATCATCTGTCAATAGACACTCAAGTTGTTTTCCTATCTTGGCTGTTGTGAAAAATGCTGCAATAAACATGGGAGCGCAGACAGCTCTTTGAGATGCTGATTCTCTTCTTTTCAGATATATACCCAGAAGTGGGGTTGCTGGATTACATCGTGGTTCTATTTTTAACTTTTTTTGAGGAAACGCCATACTGTTTTCCACAATGGCTGTACCAATTTACATTCCCACCAATAGTGCACAAGGGTTCCCTTTTGTCCACATCCTTGCCAACACTTGTTATATCTTGACTTTTGATAACAGACCTTGGCAATAACCTCTTAACAGCTGCTCTTCCCCTAGCATTCTGGGAGGGACCCAAGCAGCCCCATAAGAATGGAGCTGATGTGCAAATGCATTGTGGGCTCCATATCTTATCCCTATCATATCCATAAGGAAGCATATCCCGTTCCTGCCCTCTGTATTTGACACACCGTAAGACTGAACCTCATGCTTGTGATGCTACTTCCGGTATGGTTAGCGTCTCGTCTGAAATGGTCTCCATGACTACAGCTAGGGAGGAGTTTGTTGTGCCAACTTTAATCCTAACGAGCAGTAGAACAGCCTTGCAATGCCTGGCACATAAACTACTTTCTCTTCATCCCTCAGCACAAAATACACTTACTAAGTATAAATTAAATGATCTGTTTCATTATTTAACGAAAGTACTAAGTACAATGCCTTATCTTCTACTATTTGCTGACACACATTCCTGGGTGTGTTTTTCAATGGGGAGCCAACCATCAAGTCATATAAATTCTAGGGACTGCATTCCATTTTATAAAAATTAAAAAGGCAAGACAATTCAATTACTCCTTGACTTCCAGAAGCAGGCCTCTATTTTTGTCTCCCCCTCTTTCAGTTCAGAGGCTGCAGTGGGCACCGGGAATGGCTCTAATTTGCTAGTGATTACCTTGCCAGGAGTCAGGATTTTGGGGGTAGAACTGCACAAGTGGACAGCAGCTGGAGCCCAGAGACGGGTTTGGCTTAAAGTAATGGAGCAGGGGAGCGGGTGGGGCCGCAGTTTGTATCTGGAAGTTTCATAGTCCAAGGAGGCGCTCTAAGACTCACCAAGCTGGCCCCCTGGGAACCACTGCGGTGGCTGGCCAGGGAGCACGATGGCAGGTGGGGGGGAGGGGCGCAGTATGAACAGGGCTGGGACGGGGCCAGAAGTGGATTTGAATTTGGTGATAGAATTATGAGGTTTAAGGATTTCCAAGGAGTTAATCAAATGCTTTTTCTTACATCATATGAATCCAATGCCAGTTAGTTCCAGGCAGCTACTTCCAAGGTAGTGTTCGGGATGTTTGCTTATTCACCACTTCATTCAAATTCTATGAAGTCATTCACTGAGCTAAGTGGGACAACGACCACAGAGCCTGCAAGGGCATCTCCATGTGCACATAGCAAGGAGAGGAAAACAATGCCCAGTGGTTAGGAGACAGGCGGGTGCTCCGAGCAGACAGAGAGGACTCTTAGAAGAAAGCCTCACAAACAATGACAGACCCACAAAGGAAGATGCCACTGGGGCTGGCATGCATGTCCCATTGGCAAGGTACTTAGAGCTGGGTTATTGACAACATGATTTCATGTTTCATAGGAATACAAAAAGGTATCTAGTTATATCTGAAAGTTTCCAGTATATGGCAACCATGTACCTGATGGTTTGGAAAATGCAGATGACATGGGGCAACAATCATTCTACATGGCTAGGCAGAAAGAAATTCAACACACAGCAAATTCTCCCTCAAGTGGAACACAAAAGATCAAAAAGGTCACAGAACAGATTTGTGTGTGACATTGTACAGTGTGCCTCTTACTTTATAGAGTGCCCAGGGCCAAGGAAATAAGAGATTATCAGGGATTTGGTCTAAAAAGAAACTTTTAGGTTATGCCATATACATCAATATCCCAATTTCCTTTAAATTTTACTGCCTTGGGATTATTGTATTATGATAAATATTTCAAGGACTTCAGAATTTTAGGGGTTTTTACAGGTAAGAACTGGGGCTCAGAGAGGTTAACTGACTAGATCTGGGTCCCAGAGGTCAGTAGGAGCAGGCCAGGGCTTAGGACATACGGTCCAGGGAGTCTCAAGAAGGAGCCAACAGTCACTGAAGAGAGATGAAATTACATCAAATATGGCTTTCATTTGTATGTTTATTTTAATATAATCTAATTTTTTTGAAAATCAGTAAAAAGATAAAAATAAGGTGATTCTCAAACAGATACAAATAATAAATTAACTGTAAGCCTCACACCGTCCCAAGACCATTCTGGATGACTGGAAGTTTTCCAAATATTTCCAGGGAATTCTAGAGTTGGAGTAAACTCAAAAGGCATTTTTGCTGCCCATCTCCCAAAACTTTCATATTTATCTTCTCACCTAATGACGGGTTAAGTATTCACCTACTAACGCAGATGAGGAAATCCAGCCCAGGATCACTGGGTCACACCACAGGTGCCATTCCTTGGCCTTCCCACATTACTTGGTACATAAGCTTCCCTCCCTACCCCAGCCCCAATTACATTATCTCCAACTGATTTGTCCTTTTGCTTCCGGCATTAGGATCTTTCTACTTATCTACTTGCTGGTGATGGGGGGAGTGGTAATGGAGCCTTTTATGTGGGTACTAACAAAGAATATTAATGTGAAAACCTGAGTGCTTATGCAGCTCTCACTTTATCAGCTGGTCACTCTCCTGCTCTGCAGGGGTGACAGCAGATGATGCTTAAAAAGGGACTGGTTCTGGTGACCTCTTCCGACCCCCATGTCTCGTTTGCCTGCCTATTTGTTTTTTATGTTGAAGTCGGATGCCTTTCCATGGAGCAGGTGTTCGCCCCTCCATTTCCTACTGTCTTATGCACAACCTGCTTTACTCATTTATACTATCTGCCAGGCCTCTGGAGGCATTCCGGTTTGTGACCCCTGGGATTTAATGCTAGCTGGACTCACTAACGCCTCACTTCAGGGTCACGGGGTCTTTGGTTTCTCCAAGGGTTGCTGTGAGGATCACTGCACAACTCTGGGGCTCTATCACATAGACTGTGGGTGTGAGTTGTACTCCTGAGAGTTGTGCAGCGCACACCCTACACAACTCTTGGTGGTGGCCCTGGCAGTGCACACCGTGCTTGTGTACAGGGAATGATCCTGGCCCTGAACACAAAGCCTAAGGCTGCTCAGTATTACCCCTAGTTCCAGGCAGACGGAAGAAGAGGAACTACAAACACAGATCAGAGGGTGGCCAATTTAATGGTTTGTCATTGTGAAGCCCATCCTTTGAGTTCCTGCAGCTCAAACTATCCGATTGAATGTCATCTCTGGACAGAACAGGTCCAGCTACCAGTGTCCTCAAAGTACAGAAATGACTGGATTTACTGAAATAATTAAGAAACTCAAGTAGGGTATTTTCAACAATGGTGAGAAAATCAAGTTTACACTTCTTAGAATCTTACTCTATTAGCTGTGAAAATTACTGCTTGCTTTTACTTTTCCCCTGAGCAAGGAGGGTCCTGTGAACACTTTCATTCTTTTACTCTCAAGGGAAATCAAGTGCCCCTTCAGCCATTTGAAAGAGAAAATCACAGCAACTGTCCCAGTGATTCAGATCCCACATCTAGGACCGCACCAAACTTTGGGTGAACTACTCAAAACCGGAAGAGTACGTGAACTAGAAACTACGAGTGACTGCGAGCCGCAGGTGAGCTTCGGTTCCCTTAAAGAAAGATGCTCTGTTCAGAATCACACCTTCGAGACTTTAAGTGCTTCAAATAGAAACTGGCTACGCACAAACCTAACGCGTGGGTGACCTGAACATCAGCCTCAGAGGGGGATGTGGCACAGGGTCCACCTTCTAGTTCCTACTCAGCCAACTGCCTACAAGTCAATAGGCCTCCCGTAGCAACCACACAAACAAACCAAACTACTGTACCTCCTCAGGCAAGCTGACGACCAAGTCATTTTTTGTCTGTCCGACCAGCGCCTGCCAGAAGTATTCACTGCACGCCGCCAGCACAGCCCGGTGGGCCCGGAACTCCTTCCTCTCCACGATCAGAGTCACATCACAGAGAAGATCCTTTTTCCGCTGGTCATTGAGGCCCAGGAGGATGTTGGTGCAGTGGACTGTGGACTCATACACATACATGGGGGAGTCAGGCTTCTCATCCACAGACATGCCGTTCACACCCTGAAAGAAAGAAAGGCTGGGTCACCACAGCTATCTGAGTCAGAGAGAAGGTGAGAAAGAACGACAGTTCCTGTGTCCCACTGCCGTGAGCAGGCAGAAAGGAGCAGAATCGCCCATTAGCACATTCACGCCAAGTTAGCACAATGAGCTCAGAAAACCTATGTGGAAAGTCGTGTTCTATGGCTGACTTTGATCCTTTCCACTTTCGGGGTCCTTTCCCACCATGGAAACAAAGGTTAGGAATGAATGAAGCACCTACGACATTTAAAACACATAGGTACTTTAAAAACTCGGTAGTTTTGATTTTGTTAGCCGACTGAAAAGGAACTTTCACGTATATGTAGTCCCAATTCAGGTATTAATTGGGCTTTGTGTTAAGAGGAAATGAATCATTTTGAAGAATTTGTAAGGCTCTCTTGATGAAGTACATGTAAGTTTCTAGGTTGAAATGTGGCTAAGATGCCAAGCAGCGTAAATACCACAACACATAATTTAACAAGTGAACTACACTGTTACGTGTTCTAAAGAGTAAATGCAGCTCAGCTACTACAACGGCCCTCACACAACTGCCAAACACAACCAACACATGTTACTGTTGCTCTTGAAAAGCTCTCAAAAAGGAGTGGAATTGTGCTACCATTATCCCAGTAGACTTGATGGGCATTCTCTTTACGGAAACACAATATATCACATTAGCAGTCATAAAAAAGACGCATTCAACAGCAAGGGTTACTTTTACAAAAGGGTTCTTTGCTTTAAAAAGTGTCCGCTGATGTATTTTTAAAAAATCCGCAATTAATTTACATAACACAGTTTTTCAGTACTGTTTGCTACTAGTTTGAACTCCAATAGTGAGTCTTACTTTCTTTTTGGGTTTACTCTTATTAATTTTTTAACAGCTTTAACATACAACACACTGCATATATTTATAGTGTGCAATTTGATATGTTTTGGCAGATGTATGCTACTGTGAAACCATCACCACAATCAATGCAGTGAACATATCCTTTACCACCAAACGTCTCTTTATGCCCCTTAATAGTCCCTTCTTTGCACCTCTCTGTGCCCCAGCCCATGAAACCAGGGGTCTGCTTTCTGACACTACATATTTGTTTGCATATTCTATTTTTTATATAAATGAAATCATACAAATTTTATTCTTTTATGTCTGGCTTCTTTTACTTACCACAGTTATTTTGCAATTCATCCATGTTGTTGCATGCATCAAATGTTTCTTCCGTTATTGCTGAGTAGTAGTCTAATGTACGGATACAGCACAATTTTTTATCCATTCATCTACTGATGGATATTTGGGTGTTTCCAATATTTGGCTATTACAAATAAAGCTGGTATAGATTAGTGTATAAATCTTTGTATGAACATATGCTTTCGTTTCTCTTGTGTAAATACCTAGGGGTAGAATGGATGCATCAATTGGATGGATCACACAGATGGATGTGTAAGTCTAATTTTTTAAGAAACTGCCCGTTTGTGAAAGTGGTTGTATCATATCACATTTTCAACAGCACTGTATGAGAGTTCCAGTTCTTTCACATCCTTGCCACCACTTGGTATAGTCAGTCTTTCTAATTTTGGCCATTCTAATAGGTATGCTGTGGTATCTCTTTGTGGTTTAATTTGCTTTTCTCTAATGACTAAAGAAGTTGAGCATTTTATGTGCTTATTTGTCATCTATTTATCTTCTTTGGAGAAATGTCTATTCAGATTCTTTGCCCATTTTTTATTGGGTTGTTTCCTTATTATTGAGTTTTGAGAGTTCTTCATATATTCTGAATTCTTCACATATTCTGAATAAAAGTTTTTATCAGACGTGTAATTTGCAAATATTGTCTCCAAGTCTGTAGCTTGTCTTTAATTCTTTTGGTGTTTTTCAAAGAGCAGAAAGTCTTCATTTGATGAAGTCCAACTGAGTACTTTTTTCCTTTATGGGTCATGCTTTTGGGGTTTAAAAAATCTTTGCCTAAACCAAGGTCACATCTTTTGTCAGATTTATACCTAGATACTAATATTTTTAATGCAATTATAAATGGTTTTGTTTTTTTATTTAAAGTTCTGATTTTTCATTGCTAGCATATAGAAATAGAAACGATTTTTGTGTTTTGATCTTGTATTCTGAAGCTTTGCCTAACTTGCTTGTTAGTTCTCACAGCATTTTTTTTTTTTAAGATTTTATTTTTCCTTTTTCTCCCAAAGCCCCCCGGGTACATAGTTGTGTATTTTCAGTTGTGGGTCCTTCTAGCTGTGGCATGTGGGATGCCGCCTCAGCATTGCCCAACAAGCAGTGCCATGCCCACGCCCAGGATTTGAACTGGTGAAACGCTGCGCTGCCAAAGCAGAGTGCACGAACTTAACCACTCGGCCGCAGGGCTGGCCCCCTCACAGCCCCTTTTTTGGGGTAGATTCTATAGATTTTCTACATAGAAGATTATGTTGTCTGTAAATGAAGACATTTTACTTCCTTTCCAATCTGAATGACTTCGATGTATTTTTCTTGCCTTACTTCGTTGGGTAGAACCTCCAGCACAATTTTAAACAGAAGTGGTAAAAACAACCAACCTTGCCTGGTTCCTGATGTTGGGGGCACGCGTTCAGCCTTGCACTGTTATTTATAATGGTTGATAGGTGTTTCACAGATGCTCCTATCGAGTTGAGAAAGTTTCTTCCTATTCCTAGCTTCCTGGGATTTTTTTTTTTTTTAAATCAAGAATGGATGCTGGATTTAGCTGAATGCTTTCTCTTCCTCTATCAAGAGAATCACACAGTTTTTCTTTTTTAGTATGGAAATAACGTTGATTTTTGAATGTTAAACGAACCTCGCCTTTCTAGGATCAACACCACTTGATCGTGATGTATTTGTCTTGTAATACATTACTGGATTCAATTTGCTAACATTTTGTTAAGAATTTCTACATTTATGTTCATGAAGGATATTAGTCTGTAGCTTTCTTTTCCTATATATTTTAAAGTCTAGCTTTAGTATCAGCGTAATGCTGGTCTCACAAAGTAAGTTGGGAAGCATTTCTTCCTCTTCAATTTTCTAGAAGAGCTTGTCTAGAATTGGTATCATCTGTAAATATTTGATAGAATTTACCTGTGAAGTCTTCTGGGCCTGGAGTTTTAACACATTCAATTTAAAAATTATAAAAGTTACCGGCATAAAGTTGTGCACGATATTTCCTTATTTTCTTTTTAATATAAGTAGAATCTGTACAGATGTCACCTGCCACATTTCTGATATAGGGAATTTGTGTCATCTTTCTTTCTTTCCTGATCAGTTTGGATAGAGGTTTATCAGTTTTGTTCATACTCTCAAAAAGCTCCCTTTTGATTAAATTGATTTCCTTTATTGTTCTCCTTTCTATTACACTGATTTCTGCTCTCATTGTTCTTTCTTCTGCTTACTTAGGGTTTAATTTGCTCTTCTTTTTTCCAGTTTCCTAAGGTAGAAGTTGAGTTCATTGATCTAAGCTCTTTCACCTTTTCTGATAAAGGCTTTAAAGCTATACATTTCACTCTAAGTACTGCTTTAGCAGCATCTCACACGTTTTGAAATGTTGAGTTTTTATTTTCATTCAGTTCAAAACACTTTGTAATCCCCCCCCTTTTTTTTTTGAGGAATACCAGCCCTGAGCTAACATCCACTGACAATCCTCCTCTTTTTGCTGAGGAAGACTGGCTCTGAGCTAACATTTGTGCCCATCTTCCTCTACTTTATATGTGGGATGCCTACCACAGCATGGCTTGCCAAGCGGTGACATGTTTGCACCTGGGATCTGAACTGGTGAACCCCGGGCCGCCAAAGTGGAACATGCGTACTTAACTGCTGCGCCACCTCTAATTTCCCTTTTGACTTCTTCCTTGATACATAAATTATTTGGAAATATGTTATTTAGTTTCCAAATATTTGAATGAGCTTCCAGATATCTGTTATTGTTTTCTGATTTAATTCCATTTGGGTCGGATAACAAATTTTGTATGACTTCAATGCTTTTAATTTATGAAGACTTGTTTTATATCTCAGAATACGGTCTAGTTTGGTAAATATTCCATACCCACTTGAAAGGAATGTGTTTCTCTTGGCTGAAGTGTTCTGTAAATGTCAGTTAAGTCAAGTTGTATGATAAATGTTGTTCAAATCTTCTATATCTTTACTAATTTTCTGTCTACAGGTTCTAACCAGTATCGAGAAGGGGCACTGGAACCTTTGACTATAATTGTAGATTTGTCTACCAGTCTTTGCTTCATGCAACTTGAAATCCTGTTATTAGATGCATACACGGTTAGAATTTTTATTTCTCTTGATGTTTTATTCTTCTCTCATTATGAAATGAACTTTTAATTCCTGGAAATAATTCTTTGCTTTAAAGTCTATTTTGTCTGATATTAATATAGCCACTCCAGTTTTTTTTGATTAGTGTTAGCATAGTGTACCTTTTTTCCTTCTTATCCTTTTAACCTATTTGTGTCTTTATATTTAAAGTGGTCTTCCTTGTACACAGCTCATAATCAAGTTTTTTTTTTTTTTACTCCAATCTGATAATCTTTGACTGTTAATTCTGGTACTTATCCACTTCACATTTAATGTGATTAATGATTTGGCTGGGTATAAACATGCCATTTTGCTACTTGTTTCCTATTTGTCCCATCTGTTCTTTGATCCCTTTCCCCTCATTCTCTGACTCCTTTCGCATTAACTGAGTATTTTTTATAATTCAATCTTATCTCCTTTATTGGAATGTTGTTTTGTTATTTTATTGGTTACCTTAGGGTTTATAATAAGCTTCAAGTTCTCACAATCTACCTTCAAGTGATATTACACCACTCCATGTAGAGTATAAGAACCTTACAATAGTATGTTTCCATTTCTCCGTTCCTGGCCTTTGCACTATTGTTGTCGTGCACTTTACTTCTTTACTCCCACACTACACTATTATTATTTTTGTTTAAACAGTCAATTATCTTTAAAGAGATTTAAATAACAAGAGAAAAAGTTATATATATACACACACACACACACACATACATTTCCCTTCTGCCGGAAGGACTTCCTTTAACATGACTTGCAGTGTGGATATGCTGGTGTCTTAGTCGCTTGGGCTGCCATAACAAAATACTAGAGTCTGGGGTGGCTTAAACAAACGAATTTATTTCTCACAGTTTTGGAGGCTGAGAAGTCCAAGATCAAGGTGCCACTAATTTGGTTCCCTGGTGAGGGCTCTTCTTCTGGCTTGCAGATGGTTATCTTCTCACTGAGTCCTTGCATGGGGAACACATGGTCTCTGGTCTCTCTTCCTCTTCTTACGAGGACACTAATCCCCTTGCAGGGGCTCCATCTTCATAACTTCCTCTAAACCTAATTACCCCTCAAAGGCCCTCCTCCAAATACCATCACATTGGGAGTTACGGTTTCAACGTATGACCTTTGGGGGGCCATAAACATTCAGCCCATAACAGCTGGCAATGGATTCTTTCGGTGCTTGTTTTCTCTTAAGAAGTCTGTTGCCTTCATTTATCAAAGTTATTTTTGTGTGGTATAGATTCTAGTTTGACAGTTTTTTTCCTTTCAGTACTTTGAAAGATATCATCGCCCTTCTTTTCACTTGCATGCTTTCTAATGAAAAATCTGCCTTCATCCTTATCTTTGTTCCTCTATATGTCATGTCTTTTTTTCCTTCTAGTTACTTTCAAGATTTTCTTTTTAAGAATTTGTTTTGAGCAATTTGATTATGATGTGCCATGGTATAGTTCTTTTCATGGTTCTTGATCTTCTTGGATGGGTGAGTTTATAATTTTCATAACATTTGGAAATACTTCAGCCATCATTTCTTCAAATATTTTTGCCAACTATTTTTTCTGTCACCTCTCCTCTTCTCTTTAAGGAAGCTCAGTTACATGTATATTAGACTACTTGAAACTGTCCCACAGCTCACAGATGCTCTGCACACTTTTTTTCTGGTAGTCTTTTTTTCTCTCTGTTTCATTTTGGACAAGTTCTATAGCTTGGCCTTTAAGTTCACTAACCTCTTCTGCAATATCCAACCTCCCATTAATTCATTTCACAGTAATTTTCACCTCAGAAATTGTGGTTCTCATTTCTAAAAGTTCAATTTGAGTCTTTTTGTTATATCTTCCATGACTCTACTTAAGACTTTCAATCATTCCTCCAACTTCTTGAACATTTGGAATACAGTTATAATAACTATTTCTGTCTGTTAATTCTAACATCTGTGTCAGTTCTGGTTCAGTTTCAATCGATTGATATTTCTCTTCATTATGAGACATACTTTCCTGCTTCCGTGCATGCCTGGGAATTTTTGATTGGATGCCAGACATTGTGACTTTTACCTTGTTGAATGCTTGGTATTTTTGTGTTCCTATGAATATTCTTAAGCTTTGTTCTAGGACTCAGTTGAGTTACATGGAAACAGTTTGATCCTATAGGTTTTACTTCTGAGATCTGTTAGGTGGGAACAACAGCATTTAATCTAGGCCTCCTTATTCCCCACTACTGATTCAAGATGCTTCTGAGCACTTTATCCAATGCTCCTTGAATTATGAGTTTTCTGGTCTGGCTGGTAGGAACAGGTGTTATTCCTGGTCCTCTGTGAGCTCTGAGCACTGTTGCTTCTAATTGTTTTGGGTGGTTCTTTCCCCATTTTTCTGTAGTTTCTCCATATGCATGTGCTAATGAGTACTCTGCAAAATACTTGAGGGAACCCTCTGCAAATCTCTGGCATTTTCTCTCTGTGCAGCTCTCTCTTCTCTGCTACTCTGCTTTCTAATTCTAGCCACCATAGTCTCTTCAGACTATTAGCTCCATCTCCTCAACTCAGGAGTCAGCCAGGCTCTTCTTTGGTTCCTCCTTCCTGTTCCATCACCTGGAAACTCTCTCAAAACAGTAAGCTGGGCTCAACTTGTTTTCTTTCTCTTGGGGATCAATGTCCTTTGTTGCTTGGTGTCTTGAAAACCATTGTTTCATATATTTTATCTGTTTTTATAATTGTTTCAGGTGGGAAGATAAATCTAGTACCTGTTAGTCCATCTTGGTTTAAAGCAAAAATCCTGGATTTATTCTTTATATAATAGTCACCCTAAACACTTTACAAACAATAATTTAGCCCATTGCTAACCATATAGTATAAACTTTGCTCTACATGAATGATGGTCTGTAATACATAATTACAAAAATGTTTCTGCAAAGAAGAACTTTTAGTTCTTTGGTATTCCAATAAAAGGTAAAGTATCTGTGAGCTTTACTACCTGGAATCACCTTTTTATGCAGTAAGAATAGCATTCTAAATGACACCATTCAGTTATAGTGACCACAACCCGTGGGGTAATATTGAGTTTACATGGCTTCTGTCTGTGACTAGTTAAGTGCCACTAAATTCTTTATCATCTAGTAAGAAGACAAATACTTCCTATTCTGGCTTCTTTTCCATAGAATATTTTCAAAATTTCTTATCTCTCATACAGGGTCTCAAGTCTGTTTATTTTCTCCATTCTTAGTTCTCAAATTATTACTCTCTCCTATCACATTCAGTTTTCTCAATTAGTCTGTAGAAATTTACTTATTATTTATTTTTTACAGATCACAATAGCTTGCATGTATCAGGAAGTACTCAAACTGGGTGGAATAATGTTCTAGGATGTAAATGGTGTGCTTAATTCATAAGAAGCAGGAGATTGACAAGAGACATCTCATTTTTCCAATCTATTTATAGGTAATTCATATTAATGCACCTACACCAAGAACAGAGAAGCTTGCTATAAAGGTTACAAAGCTGTAAGGTCTTTAGTGAAACATTAATTGAAAGAAAATCAAAAAAGAAACAAAAGTGAGGTGCAGTGGAAAGAGGAGTGGACCAGGGGTCTAGGGCTTTTGGTCTAGCCCTGGCACTGACCAGCTTTTTGAATTTTGGATAAATCATCTAACTTTGTCTGGACGTGCTTCCAAGTTTATAAAATGAAAAGTCTGGACTAGAAGACCAGCAAAGTTCTTACAGATCTACAATTCTTTGAGTCTAAGAGTCACAGAAGAGTCATTTCTGTTCTGTTCTAACAGAAATACCTAACTTATCACAGGGAGCGGGATACTGTCATTTTAGCTGAGGGATGCTAGCTTTCTTTGGCCCTAGAAAGAGCATTTACGTACCCTCTTTTAATGTTGTTGATGTTGCATGGCTTAATAACACTGTCTCTGCAGAGCTGGTTACAGGGAATGGGGTGGACAATATATAGGAAGAAACCAAAGCCTTCTGGGAAAGAAGGAACTAGGACCCCAACCCCTGCTCCCGTAGGTTCCAAGTGAAGAAGATCTGTCTGGATAGACCACGGTAACCCTGAGAAAATGGAGGGGAACAGGTCTCTTGACGTGAAATTACTTTCAGGAAATGGGAAATCCAAACCTAGGAGGCCATTCTGGCACAATATGTGGAGCTGATACTATTAACTCCTTCAGTCCTGGATATCTTTGTCCAGAGGCTGAGCAAGGGAGTATAAACTAAAAGACTATGTCACCTGGGAATCCTGTATGGCGTTCCACTGAGGTCCGAGTCGGGGCCTGACTGCTATACAGCAGCACTGGACCAGGGTCTACCCCATGAGGAAGGAGCAGTCATCAACAGCACGGAAGCCAAGGAGTGGACAGGCTTAGAGTCCAGCTCACAGGAAGATGGTCTCTTTCTGGCAGATGTCTGGGGGCCCTCAAGGAAAGACTCCATATCTTGCTAATAGGGCAGGTTTGGGAAAATAAAGGAGATGTGGCAACACATGCACCCTGAGTTGATGAACCTGGCTATGACAGTCATAAGAACATCGACGTCTGCTTTTCGGGCTAAACCTTCCAGAAAGTTTTAGAAGACATTTAAAACATATTATCTGTTCATCAAATGGTATTCTCTAAAATCTATCATTCCCAGGAAGCTGTTCTTAGACTTTCACCTGTCTAAGGATTTTCCTGACTTTATTACCTTATTCCCGGATAATCCTTCCTCATGCTATGCCAGCACCACTCTCTTCTTCTTAGCCCTTTCATTCCTATTGGCTCTTATCACACTCCTCCCTGTTGGCCCCTCTTCAATCATAATGGAACATTCTATTTCTTCTTCTTTTAGAAATCATCAGCCCTCCCCATCCTCCAAGCAACATAAGTGCTCTTCTGGGAGCTCCCTCTAATCTGTCTGACCAATGCCAACCTGAATTCTGTTTCTCCTATCCCTGCATTATGTCCCATTAAGTTTTCTTTTTTTTCACTTGCCTTACTAATGTTAACTTAAAAACATTTTACCCCCTAATGTGGTAAATCCTGAAATCTGTAGCAGGACCCATGGGATCTAAGAATGAAATACTTTGTAGTGAGTACAGAGCCCAGAATAGCACGTAGGAGTTTGACAGCCAGTCTTTACACTGAGCATTAGACAATGTGTTAAAGTGTGTAAACATTAGCTGAAATCAGATCGTAAGGAAGCTTTCCAAAGGTTCTGATTTGGGTTTTGGCTGGATCTCATTCTTCTTTTTGTAGGCCAAAAAACCCAGCTGCACATGTACAAACACATATACCCCAATCGTCTTATCATATGGTTCAGGAGTAAAAGTTAATTACTATTATTTTATCATAGTGTGCTCATCCTCTCAAAAAGCTACATAGACCACAACTCTTATCAGTCACAGATACAGTATTCATGAAAACAGACTCCCTTATGAACTAACTCATTCACTCTTCATTCATCATTGGGTCACATTCAGAAATTAAAATGTCTAACACTTAGTTCTGAAGGTAAAAGTCTAAATCACAAAACCAAAAAAAATCTACAGTGTGAAATCTGAAAAGCTGCAATTCACAAAAAAGTAGAATGTTAAGTTTTTCAGACAACCTGTCATGTCTAGAATGTTTCAGATGAAAAGAAATGAATACGCCTTGCAGGTAATGAAAAAGACTAAATTATAAACCATTTCACTTGAAATTCCAACCACATTTCCCCTAGAAACAGAGCATTAAGTAAATACTTCTGTGAATCAAAGACTAAATTATTTAGTAATTGCTGAGTAAATTTCTGCTCTTAACGCCTTTTTTAAAAAAAGTTATTTACCATGAAACTGTGACGCTTAGTTTTTATAAAAGAAAGTTATCTAGTCTATAGAAATTTTAGAGTGCACAGTGCCATTAAAAATACTAAGTTATTACTTTTGGGTTGGAAACACTTTTCAATCACATCAAAACTCAAACTTCTTACTTAAAGTGGAAAGCAATCCAATTTCAGTATTTTCTAATGGAAAACTACAGTGCTGTCATTTAATGTCTCTAATGCCTTAGGTAGCTAAAAGCAAGGGCCTGACATGGAACAGCTAAAACGTTGGGTGTTCTTCATTTACTCAAACATTCCATCTGCGTGCGTACTAGTTAGTGCCAGGGGAACTGAAATTTAAGGCTGCTGTTAGGAGGAAGCACTTGCAATTGTATCATCAAATCCTTAATAGCTCTGAATGGTTCTTGTACTTCAATATAAACTTCTACTTTCCTTGACCTTTCAGGAGGAAGTTCAATTTACTGACAGACTTTGTGACAATGGTTTTACCATACAGTTGAAAAATATGAAAAAAGAAATTTAGTGCCATCATAAGAAGCCCCAATTTTTTTAGTAATTTTTGTTTTTGATATTATTGTTTTGCTTATTCTTTTAAACAGACCCAAATAAAAAATACCCAGAAATAACTACTAGCACTAGTTCTATATTTAAATGTAAACTCTCCGGAGAGGCAGGGTATGATACAGAGGCTGAGCCAGAAGAAAAATTAGATGTTGGTCGCAGACTATACGAATTGATCTAAAGGGAATAAAGAATTAAAGATATATTACACTTCCACCAAACTGGAACGAAGTGGAGAGCTTGACAGTATCAAGTGTTTGTGAAGATGTAAAGCGAGAGAGACTCTCATATATACTGATGGCTGGTTCACTCTCTTAGGAAACAGCTTGGCAGTTTCATCTAGTAAAGTTGAAGATATGCACAGCTTATGACCCAATGACTCCATTCCTAGGTTACACCGAAGAGATGCTCCTGCATGTCTGTAATGGGAACTCTGTACAAGAGTGTTCATAACAGCACTGTTAGTGTAACTCCTACCGGAAACATCATAAAGTCCGTCAGTAGCAGAATGAATAAACATGCTGAGGTATATTCCATATTCATATAATAGAAGAACACAAAGCAAGTTAGAGCCACATGCAACAACATGGGTGAATCTCACAAACCTAATGTTGAATACTGAGCTGGAGAAGCAAAATGCAAAAAAAATAACATACAACTGAATTCCTTTTATATAAAGTTCAAAAATGGGCAAAACTTAAATATCTAGGGATACATACATAGTGGTAAAACTGTAAAGAAAAGACTCAGAACAGAGGTTCTGCTCGTGGGGAGAGTTGTAATTGGAAAGTGTCATGGGGGGGCATGTCTCAGGGGTGCTATCACAATGTTCTATTTATTTTTTTTGTGTGTGAGGAAGATTGGCCCCGAGCTAACATCTGTTGCCAAGCTTCCTCTTTTTTGCTTGAGGAAGACTGTCACTGAACTAACATCTGTGCCAATCTTCCTCTATTTAACGTGGGATGCTGCCACAGCATGGCTTGGTGAGCGGTGGTAGGTCTGCTCCCGGGATCTGAACCCACAAACCCCGGGCTGTTGAAGTAGAGCATGAGAAATTAACCACTATGCCACCGGGCTGGTCCCACAGTGTTCCATTTCTTGACATCAGTGATAAGTAGATGTGTGTTCACTTTATGTTAAATTACACATTTGTCTTATGTACTTTTTTTCTATATCTATGTTATCTTTTTCATAAATTAACAAAACCCCAGCCCCTCCCAAATTAAAGATTGTAGGAAAGGGTTAACAAGTCAAGTTACCTGCCTCGGGTTCAATGACTTAATCACGAAGGTCCTAGGGTGGACCTCGGGTTTCAAATGAAAATACACACCCACATCTTATAGCCTGCGATTTAAGGTCAAAGGGTCCTTCAAGGTAATCAAATCTAACCAATTCCAAGTGGTACATTTTAAATAAGAATCTGCAAAAATGGGCAGAATACGGGCATGAGGCCTTTCGGGAGGTGGTGAGAAATCTGAGCCTAGGCTTTTGCTTCTGAGGAAACTCTTTTCAGAGATCTCATGTTTCATCTTCTCTCTTGTGAAAACCAAATCACTTCACTGCACTTCCACTTCCTTATCTATAAAATGAGGAAATGGACGAGGTGACCTGCAAGGTATTTCTAGTTCTAATTTCTATGGTTCTATGACAGTATAGAAACTTTAGGAAAATCTTGAAACATGAGCTTCTCTAATTATAGTTCCTGAGGCTTTTTTTTGAAAGTTAGAGATGCTCACAATAATACAACTGGCTGGAAAGGAGAAATGCCATCACACAACTTTTGGGAGGAAGATCTGCCCAATAACAGCTTGAACTTTTCTCCCCAATAAACAAGTCAACCAAAAGGAAGGATGAATCAAGGGCTGATATCTTCATATTAATGGAACACAGTACCCATCAGTACTGACCCCAACAGTTCAAGACTCTGGTCTCTTTCCACCCCCTCAAAAATAACAGTGCTCTGCAGTGCAGGATAGGTTCTCAGACGCTGTCTTATCTGTGTGGCTATGGAATCAAGCAAGTGTCCATCATTTCCTCCTGTCTGAGTCTCCACCTGGTGATGTCACGTGAGACAACACTGTTTAGGGGCTGGGAGAAAGGGTATGGCTTGGGTTTAAGAATGACATAGTGCATACACTGTCATCTCAAAAAGCAGATGAAAGAATTACATGCTTTGAAATCAGCGGGTGAAAGGGACTCCACACCAGGCTGTCCAAAATGCACGATTATTGTTAGCGGAGGTTGGGTGAGGGTACAAGGTGTGGGTGCGGGCAAGGGAGGAGGGTGGGAACAGAGAGAGTGTGGCCTTAGGGATTATTGGCAGATTTGGATGTGCAGCTCTGCGATCATCTACCCTGCCCTTCTTTCCTGTATTTGATGCGTGCTTTTGCTCCTTTTGTGGTAAGCCCCCAGGTGAGGGTGCAGCCAAGGCCCCCATTTATTCTGCTGTGGTAGGTCCTTTTCTACCCTTGGCGAGTTTTCTTTTCTGTCTTGTCACTTCCAGTTTGTCTCCGGTCCTACTTCTTCGTGTCTATGTTCTCCATTTATATTCATTTCTCATACATCCATCTCTGCTTCCTATTAGCATTTGCTTCTCAGCTATTAGGAGTTAGAGGACAGAGAGAAGTCATTTCTTTCCTACATTTTTCTTTATCAGGGCATCTGTGTGAAATATTCTCTCCCGTGTCCCCTTCCCTCCCCGTCTAGCCAGAGAAATATTACCCTAGAGCTTCGTGCTACTAATGTGAGAAGAAATTATGCACAGTGATTAGAAGGCCAAATGAGGGTGGTGGAACCTATTTACTTCATTAAGCTTCCTTCAGGGAAAACGCAAGGACGGGAAACTGAGAGATAAGGGTTAACACTAAAAGAATAAAAGCCATTTGACTCAGAGCAATCTTCAGTCTGCCTGGATTCTATCAGACACCCTTCTCCATGGGGAAATCATTACAGAGAAATGACATGCAAAGTGCGCCATAAAGCATCTGAGTCAAACCAGAGGGAGGATGACTCAACGGATCGTTTTACATGTTAATAGAAGGCACTGCCGATTTGTACCCAGTGCACAGTTCAGCACAGGGCGCACAGCCCCTCCCAAAACTTTGCCTTCGGGTGGGAGGGGAGTTCCCAGAACCCGACAGAAACTATTCTGTCTTACAAAAGAACCAAGTCAAAACTCACAACAGAGAATCAAAGACTAAGAAAAGACAACAGATAGTCAAATGCGGAAAAAAGGGGAGACTGCGAGTCTGTCTAATTCCAACTTTAGCATTACTGTTAAACCTGACACGGTCAAAAACTGAACTCAGTAATTAGTGGACTTCAAATCTGATTGGGGTGGGGGAAGAAGGAGAGAAAGAAGGAAGGAGGATAGAGAGGAGGGAGGAGAGAGAGAGAAGAAAGAAGAGAACAACTGAACGTTATAATTAAAAAAATTTGCTCCTTGAATTAGCTTCAAAAGATACCATGTAATTGCTGTCAGAAGTTTACCCGCCAGGTCAGTGAAAATGCTGGGCTTGGGCATCCATGTGAAGTCAGGAAACCATATTAGCAATGCCATTGTTCCTAGCATGTTTTCTGGGCTAGTTAATGCTTGTGGGTGCTAATATGTGTAACTTGCCAGAGGTTGATTTATCTAACCAGGAATTACTATGCTAGAGATTGGATTATCAAACCTAACTCCTTCTCAGTGGGGTCACCTCCAGACACACTTTTGACAGAAAGGTCCACCTGTACATAAAGAGTATCTATAGCCATGAGGCTGTTCATCCTTCTGATCTGTCTCAATGCGTGTCCCACTTCCTGAGAGGGCACGAGAGGGCATGCTGCCTACAGATGGGAAAGAAAACAGAAGTGAGTTTCTGAGGCTTGGCAGAAATATAGCCTTCACAGAAAAGGTTCTTAATAATAGGAAGCTTGCTTCTTTCACGCACTGGGGTCTTTTGGACAACACGATTCTGTTCTGAAATATTGTCTTCTCTACAGGGATGCGAGCTGGGATGCATGAAGTCTAGACTGCAAGATGGTTTACCCAGTAACTAAAACTGTCGAAATTCAGCATCTAAGGCAGGCAGCATTTAATCGGAGAGAGCAGTCATCTGGCTCAAGGGTCATCTTGGAAAGTGCTTTGGGAAAGGTTTGTGGATGTCCACTGAAGACTGGGCACACTCACTCCCGTTCTTCCATTTTAAAACGATTAAAACCATGAGGTTAAGACCATTGGTCGGCAGTTTGTTAAATCCCGCATCAGGTAATAAAAGCACTTGGACCATCTGTCACCACAAGGAGATCAAATGGAGCTGGAATATTAACACACAGGTAAATGCTCTCCTGGGAGTATGGGGAAAAGGCAGGAGGTCAGTGAAGAGAGACTGGGGGAAAGGATGTGCTTGGAGCCTTCCAATCCCTGTCCTGTCCTTGGCAGCTTCTCAGAGTGATGATTATTGTTCCCAAAAGGCAGGGACACAAATGCTTCACGACCCTGAGTATGCTGTTTAAAACAGAAATCCTATTATATGCCTATGCCACCACCACTCACACACACCATTTGTATCCCAAAGGATATGCTTCAGATAAAGCAAAGTATTTTGAAGAAGAGATTATTTTCTAACTCACTCGTTATAAAAAATCAAAACTGCTCCACCACAGGGAAGAAAACACCCTCTCTCCAGATAGTCAGGAAGGGGCCAGCCCTTTGGCCAGGTGGTGCTGGAGAAGCACAGAGAGGCACCCAGAAGCACCAGCCACGAAGAGATTTGTCAGCATTTTCTTGATTCTGCGATGTCCCTTGCTTCCCACTTCTCCTTCTGTCCCTAGATAGAGGGGCCTCGTTTGAGTCCCTGCTCTCCCACTTCCTAGCTGTAGGGCTTTATTTAGGTCCACTAACTAGACTCTGTAACCCTTGGTTTTTCCATCTGCAAAACGGCCATGTGAAGATTAAATGAGATGAAGCAATAAGGTAGTTAGGATGGTCTTTGTTTTACAGTAAATACTCCACGAATAAAAGTTATTATTATGAGAGGAAAATTAATTTCTTGGTACATTACATAAATTTGTAATTCTGCACAGATTGAGTTTCTAACTTTGAGGCAAACTTGGACCACATGAAGAATGATGCATGTCTTCATTTGCCTGATTCTTCCGCTTAAACTTGAGAAAAGGCCAATGTGTTTGATTTCCACCCATGGCCTGTGAAAAGATGATGGGACAATGTGTGGGATCTGATGCTTTCTGGCAACTTCAGCCATCACACCACTGCAGCCTTCCCTCTGTAACATCCCACAACGATGGTGACGGTCAAATAAGGAGATAGATCTGAGAGCTCTCTGAGAAGTATCAAGTACTCTGCTTGCATCAGGAATGATCCTCACCACCATCTGACTAATTCTACACATAATTATATCAAGAATGTCTGCTCTTATGGGCACTTAACCCTCATATAGTTCTCTTTCATGCCAAGAGAAGGCACCTGGCAGATGGAGGACTTGCACTCATTCTCATCTAATAACATTTCTAAAAGATTCTTTCCCCTTACACTCGCTAGAAGTGCACGCTTTGAGTAGTCCATCTTTCTATTACAGACTTTCCCTGTTTTCTCTCTCTGCTACCTTGTGCATACAGTAGTCCCCCCTTATCCACAGTTTCACTTTCTGTAGTTTAAGTTACCCATGGTCAACTGTGGTCTAAAAATACTAAATGGAAAATTCCAGAAATAAACATTCACAAGTTTTAAATTGCGTGCCGTTCTGAGTAGCGTGATGAAATCTCACTCTGTCCCACTCCATCCCACCCAAGGCATGAATCATCCCTTTGTCCAGTGTATCCACGCTCTATACACTACGCACCCGTTAGTCACTTAGTAGCCGTCTTAGTTATCAGATCGACTGTCGTGGTATCACAGTGCTTGTGTTCAAGTAACCCTTATTTTACTTAATAATGGCCCCAAAGTGCCATTACTCTCTTCCCGGGTATAATTTATAAATTAAACTTCATCATAGGTATGTATGCATAGTAAAAAACATAGTGATATAGGGCCCAGTACTATCCACGGTTTCAGGCATCCACTGGGGGTCTTGGAACATATCCCCCGTGACTAAGGGGGGACTACCGTATGTTTCATACAAATCAAAATCCTCTTTCATCATGAGAGGCAGTATGGTGCAGTGGTGACAAGCCAGGCTCTGGAGCCTAACGGCATTTGAACACTGACCGCTACACACCCTCAGACAAACCGCATGGACTCTCTGTTAGGATTACTCATCTGTAATCCAGGTGTCATGAGAAGTAAGTGACTTAAAGTACAAACACGCACAGCACTCAGAACAATTCATGGAGTGTAGTGAGCCCTCACTGAACACTGTGTACATTGTGGTCTACAGAGCGTGCGGAGTTTAGCGTAACAGTGAGAAGGCAGGCTCTGAGGCCAGGCTGCCCAGCTCTCAATCCTGACTCTGCCACTTACCTCTGACAAAACCTCCAGCAAGACACTTAACTTTTCTGTGCCTCAGTTTCCTGATTTGTACAAAAAGGGTATGATAAAGAGCATCTTGTACGGTTGTGAGGATTAAAACGCTCCATGTTTGTTTGTCCACGAATTCATTAACTCACTCATTCAACATGTAGTTAAGTGTTCAATAAAATTAGCTCTTCTTTCTCCACCATGCCAACTGTTTCCATTCACGTCTCATTCCCAGGCTGACAGTGGCCTGTCCTTTTTTCACATCAGCTTCTCTGCTTTCAGCCCTGCCTACATAACTCAGGCTCTCCTAGCCACCTTCTCATCTCCTAGAGTTACAACAGTTCCCAAATCGCACGGAGACAGGGCAACTGGAGTGGGGCTGGGAATCTGCACGTTACCCCCACGGCAGCTGATCCCAAGCAGCCACCAGGAAACCAGGAAAGCCTGCCCTGCCAGTTCTAGAGCTAGAGGACATGGGCAGCTTACTCAAATTCTCTGTCTCCTTCTATGTGACAGGAAGGGAAAACCTGCCTCCTAGGAGATTTTTTCGAGATTTAAATGTGATAGCGCACTCCCTGACCCCCTTTGGGTCTCGGTGCAGATGTCACCTTCTCAGGAAGGCCTCCTTGGCCACCCTATGTAAACCCCAACCCCAGCCTCCTGTCTGCACTCCCTGTACCCCCTCCCCGCCTTAAGTCACTTTTGTCTCTGCTGGGGTCTCCTTCAAACCTGCTTCTTCACACATCTGCCTGTGCTCTCTGCAGCAGCCTGTCTTTTCTGAGCTTCGGGTCACCTTGCCTTCCTACTCAGTCCATTCTGAGCACCGCGAACGTTAGAGGAAGCTAATGATATAACCTCTAAGATACGCATCCAAGAGAATGGGAAGGTACAAAAGCTATAAGAAAAGCGCAGACTGACACAGCGAAGGGAGAGCTAACATTTGTAGAGTTTCTCAGCAGAAGGGTCTTAAGTGCGCTTTATTTCCAAAGCTTTCTGAGCCCAACTATTCAGAACAGTGAAACATATTCTTTATCCACTGGTTCTGTACAGTGTGGGGTCCTTACAGAGTATAATTTAGCCTCCTTGCTCCCACTTCTGAGAGATGGCTCTGATTCCCTCCCCCTAAGTTATGGCCTCCTTCCCTTTCAGCAGCACCTGGGCCTCCCAGCCCTCAGGAGATGATGAGCACACAGGACCCTCAACTGCATCCTCAGGACTAGGGTTTCGGAGTGTGACTGAGCTTCGTGGGACCATTGCCTGGGCCTCTGCTGCTCTGGGACCATACACAGCTCTGGAGGGCGTGGGACGGAGAGAAGATGGTAAGAAGTTGTTTTCTGATGTACATTCCAACATCAAACAAGCACCAAGGCCACTGAAAAGCTCTCCTCAGATGCGACAGGAATGTGCTTCGGCTCTACTCATAGTGGGCTGATAACAAATTCCTCTTTAATAATTTATAATTTGGAATTGTAAGACATTGGAGACAACACAACCAATGTAAATTAAACCACTCATGATCTTCCTGGGAAAGTGGAGGTGCGTTTGCATGGCATTCCTCAGGAACAAAACCCTGCGGATGGTTTTCTGATCAGCTTAGAAAAGGATTGATTAAAAAGCAGCATATGCATTGTAAAGCTTCCTGTCACAATGCCTTCAAAATTCTTTGGAAAGAAAAAAGATGTTCACCTGTTTTAAAAAAAAATCTTGTATGTTTCTAAAGGAGACACTTGAAAATCAGAAAAAAGCAGCACCTTCTTTTAAAAAAATCACATAAGTGGCACAGCAGAAGTTCACATAAAATGCCCGACAATGTTTCTTTTCAATAGAACTCAGGCTGAGTGAAAGACATTCTTGGATTCTGAGCTTTGGCTGGTTACCTAGGTTGCAAAGGATACCAAAAGAGACTCACACCAGGAATTTTTAGTTAGAATGCCAGTCAAGGAAAAGTTCATAATCCTTTCAGATTTTAAATTCTGTGTGTCTGTGAGGAGGAAAACCATTTAGTATTTTGGACAATTGGAAAAGAAGATTAGACCAAACTCTGTCTATAAAGATGTGCTCCACCATGGGTTACACTCATCAAAGGCAGAGAGAAATGTCTTTTCAGGCTACAGACTGTTATCCTAACTTTGAAATTGTGGTTATATGGTGACTGCTGATTGTTTAATTAGGATGGAAATTGATACACATAGAACCACATAAGCTCTGTTTAGTGTATTAGCCTGATATTCATAACCAACATCTGATTACTTAAAATTGACCAGATTTGAAATCTATTAAGATCTCTTAATTATTCATATGTGCTCACAGTTATTGCTTTCTTTTAAGAAAACACGAAAGGTTTAATGATTAATATACCAATTTCAAAAGCTTTCTCATACAGATTGGACCAGACTCCATGGTCTTTACAGAATGATCATTACTCAGTTAATGAACTCAGCACACTGAACATTTTCCAGCCACCTGAAACTCCCAAGTACTGTGTGAGTTTTTGGCCAATTAATTATCAATTACAACATCATAAAACATTAGCACAAAAATAGGAATAACGAAATTTAATTATACATTATTCTTCTGAGTTGTTGCAAATACTATACAAGACTGATTCTGATTAATAATTCATTCAGCAATAAAGTATCAGGAAAGATAATTATGCAGTGCCACAATTCTCACACTGATTTCTATAATTACAGATTACAACAGTGTTAGCAATTTAAAAGGTTAGAGAGTTGTGGTAATTTGCTATGTCATCCTCAGCTATATTAGTGTCTCTCTCTGAGCACCAAAGGTAAATGAAAATATAATAATGGACCAAATCAGATGGCTTGCCCATGCTCTCCTCACCTCAAACATCTCTAACTTGAGTACATTAGTAAAGTCAAGCCCTTGATAATTAGCCTCTTTCATTATTTAAGTAGCCCCACTACTCACAGTGGGTTTACAACCCATCGAAGGGAGAAAATATGTAGATATCCATGCTAAAATACGCAAACACAGGAACATAACATAGAAACATCATCTGTAGAAAAGATACAACATGGATACAACTACATTTGGTATATAACATTATCTAGCATGACTATGAATACACACACACACAAACACACACATATAAATCTGTATAATCACCTCTCAGGTAATTAGACCTGCCAAGGGACCCACATAATGGAAGTTGAGTCTGTGCCTTTGGCAATACAGTTGAGTAAACAGCACATGAACAAACACAAAGTTTACCCAATTACCCTCTCTGAGTTGTTTATATACAAAATATACTCTTGCCTTTGAGTTCTCTTACATCCTGAGAATGAAAACAGACTCATCCTACTAGGAATACTTACTCTGTTCTGCTTTCATTCCTTGGGAAAAACACCTGGCTAGCAATTGATAGCCTCTTCCCATAATCAGTATTTAAATGAAATTTTCATCTGGGGATATGCCCAAGTAAACAAAACGTACAGTTGTGGAACGTACAGTTCCACAAACAGAAAAATCACTTTCTTCTCGCTTTTCTTGATATTTTTGGAAGACACGCTCTGTAAGACATCATGGCTTTCCTCTCTTGAATGCCTAAAATATTCGACTAACTAACTTCATGTCCAACTAATATGGAGAAACAGATGGGAAAGTCACTGAGCCCTAAGCATTATTTAAATGAACGTCTAGCAGAGTCTTTCGTGTGTCTTGTTGGGACCACGGGTTCTCCTTCTAGAGTATGCCAGGGTCTGGATTCAAGATTTCATTATAGCTAACCCCCCAAAAGATGATAGAGGAAGATGGTAAAAAAGGCGAGGTTTCATTCCAGCACTAGAAGGGACCTGTAGGTCATCTGATGGAATCTGCTCCTTTTACAACTGTGGAAATTTAGACCTAAAGAGATTAAGCAATTTACTCAACATCACAGAACCATTTAGTAACAGAAACAGGAGAACTCAAATGTTTATGACCCCCTAGGTTTCTACTATATTATATTAGAGAAAATACAGGAGAAGGAGGGGCATAGGTAAGTGTATGGAGATAGTTTTTGTTCCAAAATTAAGCCCTTTTATTTTAATTTACTTTCCACAAGGGTGGTAAGTATAAGACTGGGGGTGGGGAGAGGAAGAGTAACTCTAAGAGAACATCATAGAATTGTAGCTCTTCATGTCTTTCTTCAAGTAAAAATAAAATGGGTTTCCCTTGCATCATGAGCACAATTATAAAACAAGGCATTGTTTTTAATGGGGCCTAATCAGCTTTCTTTCCGAGCCACATGTAGGCGGCTGGCATAAGATCGCATTGCAAGACGCCACAATGAAATGTAAATGTTCCTCACCCTTTTTAAACGACTTCCTTTTCTAAGCCTTACTCCTAGGAGGGCAATAAAATAGGCACCCTGTATAATCCTATAAATCTGTCGTTGGCTTCATCAGGAGACCCCTGGCAGGCAATGCTCTTCCCTGTTTTAAGGAGTGGACGTTTAAGCTTGTGACCGGGAATACAAATAGCAGGTAGACTTTGGTCCCACATTTGCAAGGCCCAGAATGGTTTTGTACTTTGAATTTTTCTAACATTTTATAATGAAAAATTTCAAACTTACAGAAAAGTTTAAAGAATTTTACAATGAACACCTATATACCCACATCTAATTCTATAATTAATACTTTACTATGCTTATTGCATTACACATCTATCCATCTCTATCCATCCCTTTCTCATTTTTTTCAGTGCATACCAAGGTAAATTGCATACATCAGCACACTTCCCCCTAAACACTTTCACAAGCCTATCATTTGCTAGAGTTCAAGATTTGTTTTACAGTTCTTTTCTTTTGAGGAAAAATTGACATACAATGAAATGTAAAAATCTTAAGTGCACACTCACTGAGTTTTGATAAATGTATATACCTGTGTAATCTGAACCTTATCAAGCTCTAGAATATAACCATCATCCCAGGAAGATTCTCCATCCCAGTCAAGCCCTCCTATACTTGATCTTAGCCAAAAGGCCGAGAAGCGATAAGCCCTTCTGTCAGAGGGATTGCTCTACGGTTTTTCTAACAGACTCATTGGCCTGGCCTAGAACGTTTGAATTCTGAAACTATTAAAGGCCTCATTTCATAGTTCAGGGCTAAAAGGTGTTCTGTTTCTCTTCCTTCAGTCAACAAACACTTACTGAGCACCGACAACAAGTCACACACACTGGAAGCCAGTGACAACAAAATAATTGTTTCATTAAATTAGGAAAATCACTTCAATGGTGGTGAGAACTGTGGGATTAATTACACCTCAAGGGCGATCTGGATATACCAAAAGGGAAGCCACACACCACACCCTGCGTCTGTTACTCATTTGGAAACTTTCTGACTCCTTGACTGAAAAACAAAGCTCATACCCATGCCCAGTGAAAGATGAGGGATTTGCAGGATCCATGGAGGAAATCTGAAAAATGAAGAGGCTTTTTAAAACTCCCATCTTTAGACCAACATTATTGCTCTATGATGAAGATGAATGGTCACAGTATGCCAAGCCATGTTCTGTAAAAACACAGCGCCTTGTTTTAAAGAACTGTAAAATCATGAAGGAGGCTCCCCAAAAGCCAACTAATCTAACTAAGGGTAGTCAGTGAAACAGGCCCTTATTTTCCAGCACTAAATGACTGCCAAGGAGATGACACCCTTGGTGGACACAGCATTTGGTTACTTCTCTCTCTATGAGCTCAACAGTGGCACAGTTCACAAATCGGGCATTAAAATGGGATTACAACGTTCTTCTATAGCAACTCCAGTACTCTTTAAAAATTCTCCATTAACCCTTGTCATGGATTAATTGTGTCCCCCGCAGAAAAGATATGTTGAAGCCCTAACCACCAGTACCTCAGAATGTGACCTTATTTGGCAATAGGGTTGCTGCAGATATAACCAGTGAAGATGAGGTCATACCGGAGTAGGGTGGGCTCCTAGTCCAACATGACTGGTGTTTTTATAAAAGGAACTCCTTGGAAGACAGAAGAGATGCTGTGTGATGATGGAGGCAGAGAAAAGACTGATGCATCTACAAGCCAAGGAATGCCAAGGATTGATGGCCACCGCCAGAAGGCAGGAAGAGGCAAGGAAGGATTCCTCCCTACGGGTTTCAGAGGGAGCACGGCCCCACAGATACCTTGATTTTGGACTTCTGGCAACTGGAACTGTGAGACGACAAATTTTTGTTGTTTTCACCCACCCAGTTTTTGTGGTTACAGCAGCCCTTGGAAACTAATACAACCCTAAAGAAGACTTTTTTTTTTCCTTTTTGATAACTTTTTAAAAACTGAAACATAATTTACCTGCAGCAAATTCTATCACCATAAAGGTACAGACCAGTGAATTTTTCTAAGTGAACACACACACGTAACCACCACCCAGATCAAGCTATTGCCAGCAATCCAGAAGACTCCTTCCTGCCCTGTCCTAGGCATTATCCCCACCAAGATAACTGTCATTCTAACTCCCTTCACCATAGATTAGTTCTGTCTGCTTTTGAACTTTTATTAAATATATGGAAAAACATACTATATATTTTTTAGGTGTGTCTGACTTCTTTTGCTTGTTAGGTTTGAGAGAGTCACCTGTGTTGTGTGTAACAGTGATTTCTTCTGAAGATGATTTTAAAAATAGCATTGGATTCTTTTATGTGTTTTGGTTAGTTCAAATTTCAAAAGGCTCAAATAGTATATAGTGAAGTCTCCAAAAATCTCCCCACCCCCACTTCCCAGTCACACAGTTCCATTTCCTAGAGGCAACTAACATTTCTTGTGCATCTAGAGGGATTTTATGACTATTTAAGCAAAGATACATACATTTATAGATAAATCTTTCTCTTTTGTTTTACACAAAACTTAACATACTATACCACTATTATGCCCTTGCTCTTTTACTTAAAAATATATCTCGGGTATCATCCCATAGCAAAACACAAAAGCTTCCTGATCCTTGTTTTATGGTTACACAGTATTCAACTAGGAGAACACAGCATAATGTATATAACCAACTCTCTATTCATAGGCGTTTGGGTTGTCAATCTTGTGTTGTTATAAACAAGGCTGCAGTGTGTAACCTTGTAAATAAGCACAGGGAATTTAGCATATCCACACGTTTTCCCCAAAGTGGAATCGCTCCATCAAAGGATATAAACTTTCATATTTTTGATATTGCTAAATTGTTGTCCATTTAGACTGTACAGTTTAAACTACCAGCATGGACAAGAGTACCTCTTTATCGACAGTCTTGCTAATACACTGTGTTATCAAACTTAAAAAAAATCTGCCTGTTTGGTAGGAGAAAAGAGCATCTCATTATAGTTTTAATTTGCATTCATTTTTTATAAATGAAGCTGGATATATTTCATATGTTTAGGAGCAGCTATTTATATTTCCTCTTTTGTAAATTCTCTGTTAATAACCTGTTTTTTCCTATTGCATTGTTGGTCTTTTTTCTTAGTGTCTTGACAGCTGTTAGTCATCCCAGCACCATTTACGGAACAATCCAGTTTTATTGCACATATCTGAGAAGGCTTCTTTAACGTAAACTAAATTTCCAAATGTATTTGAGATTATTCCTAGACTCCATACTATGCCATTGACCTGTCCAATTAATGTCCTAATTCAAACATAAATATATTTGTAAAGTATTTTAGTATCCAAAGAGCAATTTTCTTTTACTGTTTTTTTAATTCTTGATAAAAAAATTTTTTCACATGAACTTCAGCATCAGCTTGTTTGGTTACAAACAATTCTGTTGTTATTTTTACCGGGATCATGTTAAACTTGTGATGTTGAGATTTTCTAGCCAAGAATATGAACTGCCTTTCCATTTATTCACATTGTTTTCTTTTTTTCCTCTGCATCACAAGGGAATTTAAAAAGTTTCATTCATTTATATGAATATTTATATCTTACAGATTTTGTTAAGTCAATACCTATGTTTATATACATAATGTATTTACATATATATTTATATATTTTTTGCTGTTGTAAATAGGATCTTTTCTTCCATTATATCTTCTACCTAGCTGTTGATAGTATATGTCAAGAACGGTCATTTTTACATAATAAATTGGTACTCAGCCACCTTACTGACTTTGTTATTGTTTATAACAATATTCTAGTTGATTCATATCCAAGTATACAATCATACAAGTATACACCCAGCAAATTACAAACATTAGTCCAACCTCTTCCTTTTGACATTTTTTACCCCCAATTTCTTTCTCTAGCACTACATAAGCCAGCCCTGGTAGTGTAGTGGTGAAGATTCGGTGCTTTCACCACTGTGGCCTGGGTTTCTTTTCAGTCAGGGAACCACACCACCCATCTTTCAGTTGTCATATTGTGGTGGCTGCATGCTGCTGTGATGCTGAAAGCTACACTATCAATATTTTAAATACCAGCAGAGTTAACCAAGGTGGACAGGTTTCAGTGGAGCTTCCAGATTAAGACAGACTAGGAAGAAGGACCTGGCCGCCCACTTCCAAAAAAATTGGCCATGAAAGAATAGCAGCCAAGCATTGTCTGATATAGAGCCAGAAGATGAGAGGATGGCACAAAAAGACCAGGCAGGGTTCGGCTCTGCCTGAGTTGGAATCAACTTGACAGCACTAAGCACTAAATAACAAGAACTGCATTGGCTAGTACGTTCAGAAGGATGCTAAAGAACAGTTACAACAATGGGCACCCTTGTCTTCATTCTTTCTGACATAACATGCCTTCAGTGTTTCCCTATCAAGCATGACATTCAATTTTGGGTGAGATATAATCTATTTTAACATGTTAAGGAGGTATCCATCACTTCCTATTTTATAAAGTGTTTTCAATAAAAAATGGATGTTGAATTACAGCAATACCTTTGCAGCATCCATAAAGATGATCAAATAAGTTTTCTATAAAGATCTACTAATATGGTAAACTACATTAACAGATTCAACAATATTGTATCATCCTCACACCCCTGGAATGAACCTCATTTGGTCAGGATACATTGTTCTTTCAAATTGCCACTAGACTCTGCTAATATTTTATTTAGAATTTATTTTATTTAGAATGGAAAATCAGTGTTTTTCTATGGCAGCTGTTCTGATAGATTTTCTTTCTCTCTGGAAGTCAGAGCAGGCAAACTATATTTTCTTAGACAATTATACATTTCATCTGGGTTTTCAAATTTATTTGTAAAAGGTTGAGTAAAATAGACTTCATGATTTTTTTCCCCAAATATTTTACTGAAATCATAAAGGTTTATAATATTGTGTAATTTTGGGTGTACGCTATTATTTATCAGTTTCTGTGCAGACTTCATTGTGCTTACCACCAGTAGTCTAGTTTTTATCTATCACCATAGGTATATGCCCCTTTACCCCTTTCACCCACCCTCCCACCCCCTTCTCTTCTGGTAATCACTAATTTCTTCTTTTTATGTGTTTGTCTTCCACATATGAGTGAACTTACATGATGTTTGTCTTTCTCTGTCTCACTTATTTTGCTTAACATAATACCCTCAAGGTCCATCCATGTTGTTGCAATGGGACAATTTTGTCTTTTTTATGGCTAGGTAGTATTCCATTGTATATATATACCACACCTTCTTTATCCATTAATCTGTAGCAAGGCACTTGGGTTGTTTCCACATCTTGGTTATTGTCAATAATGCTGCAATGAACATGGGGGTGCATAAATCTCTTTGGATTGTTGATTTCAAGATCTTTGGATAAACACCCAGTAGTGGGATTGCTGGATCGTATGGTATTTCTATTTTTAATTTTTTGAGAAATCGCCATACTGTTTTCCATAGTGGCTGTACCAATGCGTTCCCACAACAGTACATGAGGGTTCCCTTTTCTCCACATTCTCTCCAACATTTGTTATTTTTCATTTTGGTAACTATAGCCATTCTGACAGGTTTAAGGCGATATCTCATTGTAGTTTTGATTTGTATTTCCCTAATAATTAGTGATACTTAACATCTTTTCATGTGTCTGTTGGCCATCTGTGATATCTGCCTTGGAGAAATGTCTGTTAATATCCTCTGTTTTTTCATTGTTCAGTTGTGTGAGTTCTTTATATATTTTGGAGATTAACTCCTGGTCGGATATATGATTTGCAAATATTTTCTCCCAGTTGGTGGGTTGTCTTTTTGTTTTGTTCGTGGTTTCCTTTGCCTTGCAGAAGCTTTTTAGTCTGATGTAGGGCCATTTGTTTATTTTTTCTTTTGTGTCCCTTACCCGAGAAGACATGGTATGTGAAAGATGCTGCTAAGAACAATGTCAAACAATGTAATGCCTATATTTTCTTCTAGGAGTTTTATGGTTTCAGGTCTTACGTTTAACTCTTTAATCCATTTTGAGTTAATTTTTGTGTGTGGTGCAAGATAATGGTCTACTTTCATTCTTTGTGTGAAGCTGTCCAGTTTTCCCAACACCATTTATTGAAGAGACTTTTCTTTCTCCATTGTATGTTCTTGGTTCCTTTGTCAAAGATAAACTGTGGTTTTATTTCTAGGTTTTCAATTCTGTTCCATTGATCCGTGTGTCTGTTTTTGTACCAGTACCATGCTGTTTTGGTTACTAGAGCTTTGCAGTATATTTTGAAGTCAGGGATTGTGATGCCTCCAGCTTTGTTCTTTTTTCTCAGGGTTGCCTTAGATATCTTGGGTCTTTTGTTGCCCCATATCAATTTTAGGATTCTTTGATCTATTTCTGTGAAGAATGTCATTGGGGTTCTGATTGGGATTGCACTGAATCTGTAGATTGTTCTAGGTATTATGGACATTTTAACTATGTTAATTCTTCCAGTCCATGAGCATGGAATGTCTTTCCATTTCTTTAAATCTTCTTTGATTTCTTTCAATAACGTCTTATAGTTTTCATTGTATAGTTTCACACCTTTGGTTAAATTTATTCCTAGATATTTTATTCTTTTTGTTGTGATTGTAAATGGGATTGTATTCTTGAATTCTCTTTCTGCTAGTTCGTCATTAGTGTACAGAAATGCAACCGATTTTTGTAAGTTGATTTTGTACCCTGCAACTTTGTTGTAGTTGTTGATCATTTCTAATATTTTTCTGATGGATTCTTTAGGGTTTTCTGTATATAGAATCATGTCATCTGCAAACAGCAGGAGTTTCATTTCTTCCTTTCCAATTTAGATTCCTTTTATTTCTTTTTCTTGCCTAACTGCTCTGGCTAAAACCTCCAGTACTATGTTGAATAGAAGTGTAGGCACCCTTGTCTAGTTCCTGTTCTCAGAGGGATGGCTTTTAGTTTTTCCCCGTTAAGCATAACGTTGGCTGTGGGTTTGTCATATATGGCCTATATTATGTTGAGGTATTTTCCTTCTATGCCCATTTTATTGAGAGTTTTTATCATAAATGGATATTGGATACTGTCAAATGCTTTCTCTGCACCTATTGAGATGATCATGTGATCTTTATTCCTCATTTTGTTAATGTGGTGTATCACATAGATTGATTTGCAGATGTTGAACCGTCCCTGCATCCCTGGTATAAATCCCACTTGATCATGATGTATGATTCTTTCAATGTATTGCTGTATTCAATTTGCTAATATTTTGTTGAGGATTTTGCATCTATGTTCATCAGCGATACTGGCATATAATTTTCCTTCTTTGTGCTATCCTAGCCTGGTTTTGGAATCAGGGTAATGCTGGCCTCATAGAATGAGTTAGGAAGTGTTCTGCCTTCTTCAATTTTTTGGAATAGTTGGAGAAGGATAGGTATTAAATTTTCTTTGAATGTTTGGTAGAATTCTCCAGAGAAGCCATCTAGTCCTGGACTTTTGTTTCTTGGGAGGTTTTTGATTGCTGTTTCAATCTCTTTACTTATGATTAGTCTATTCAGATTCTCTATTTCTTCTTCATTCAGTTTTGGGAGGTTGTATGAGTCTAAGAATTTATCCATTTCTCCTAGATTATCCAATTTGTTGGCATATAGTTTTTCATAGTATTCTCTTATAATCCTTTGTATTTCTGCAGTATCCATTGTAATTTCTTTTCTTTTCTTTCTAATTTTATTTATTTAAGCCTTCTTTCTTTTTTTCTTAGTGAGTCTGGCTAAGGGTTTGTCAATTTTGTTTATTTTCTCAAAGAACCAGCTCTTACTTACATTAATCCTTTCCATTGTTTCTTTTTTGTTTCAGTTCCATTTATGTCTGCTCTAATTTGTATTGTTTCCTTCTTTCTGCTGACTTTGGGCTTCATTTGTTCTTCTTTTTCCAGATCTGCTAGGTAAATTTTAAGATTACTTATTTGACATTTTTCTTGTTTGTTGAGCTAGGCTTGTATTGCTATGCATTTCCCTCTTAGGACCACTTTTCCTGCATCCCATAAGAGTTAGTATCTTGTCTTTTCATTTTCATTTGTCTCCAGGTATTTTTTGATTTCTTCATTGATCCAATGGTTCTTCAGTAGCATGTTGTTTAGTCTCCACATATTTGTGACTTTCCCAGCTTTTTTCTTGTAGTTGATTACTAGTTTCATAGCATTGAGGTCAGAAAAGATGCTAGATATGATTTCAATCTTCTTAAGTTTATTGAGGCTTGCCTTGTTTCCCAAGGTCTATTTTTGAGAACGTTCCATGTGCACTTGAGAAGAATGTGCATTTTTCTGTTTTTGGATGGAATGGTCTCTACATATCTGTTAAGTCAATCTGATCAAGTGTTTCATTTAAGTCCATTATTTCCTTGTTGACTTTCTGTCTGGATGATCTATCCACTGATGTAAGTGGGGTGTTGAGGTCCCCTACTATTATTGCGTTGCTGTTAATTTCTCCCTTTAGGTCTGTTAATAGTTGCTTTATATACTTTGGTGCTTCTAGGTTAGGTGTGTATCTAAGTGTTATGTCCTCTTTGTGGAAATTCCCTTTTTATCATTATATACTGTCTCTCTTTGTCTCTCATTGTCTTTTTTATCTTAAAGTCTGCTTTGTATAAGTTTGGCAACAGCTGCTTTCTTTCATTTTCCATTTGCTTGGTGTATTGTCTTTCATCCCTTCCCTCTGAGCCTATGTTTGTTTTTAGAGCTGAGATATGTTTCCTGGAGGCAGAATATTGCTGGGTCTTGTTTTTTAACCCATCCAGCCACTCTCTTTTGATTGGAGAATTCAATCCTTACATTTAGAGTGATTATTGATATATGAGGGGTTAATACCGCCATTTTATCTCTTGTTTCCCAGTCGTTCTATATTTCCATTGATTCTCTTCCTTTGTTTTCTGACTGACATTTCATTTTGGTGGTTTTCTGCGGAGGTTTTCTCTATTTTTATCAGTGTGGCTCTGCTCTGATTTTTTGTTCAGTGGTTACCATGAGATTTGTATAAGAGATCTTGTAGATGAGATGGTCCATTTTCTGATAGCTTTTTATCTCCAGTAGCCTAAGCAGATTCCATCCCTTTCCTCTTCCCCTTCTGAGTTGTTGTTGTCACAAATTATTTTGTTTTGTGTTGTGAGTTTGTGACTAAGTTGAAGTGTTTATAGTTACTTTTGATGCTTTTCCTTCCCTTTATCTTTTAGGTTATATAAGTATTTGCTACCTGGTTCTGAAAGAGAGCTGCAGTTTTCTTTTTTTGTCTGTTTATTTATCTCCTTACTCAAAGCTTTGTAGACCTTTGTGGGTTTTTTTCAGGTATGAGGGCATCCTTAATCATTTCTTGTAGGGGAGGTCTAGTGTTGATGAACTCCCTCAGCTTTTGCTTATCCAGGAAAGCTTTTATTTCTCCATGATTTCTGAGAGATAGTTTTGGCAGATAGAGTATTCTTGCTGAAAGCTTCTGTCTTTCAGTATTTTGAATACATCATTCCATTCTCTCCTAGACTGTAAGGTTTCTGTCGAGAAATCTGCTGAAAACCTTCCTTTGTAGGCTATCTTCTTCTGCCTTGCTGCCCTTGATATTTTTTCTCTGTCATTTACTTTTGGCAGTTTTACTGTCATATGCCTTGGAGAAGGTCTTTGGCATTGATGGAATTAGGAGTTCTATTTGGCTTCATATATTTCTAAGTCCAGTTCTTTCCCCAGGTTTGGGAAGTTTTCAGCTATCATTTTTCTGAAGCAGCTTTCTGCTCCTTTCTCCCTCTGGAATACCAATAATCCTTATGGCTGCTTTATCTAATTGAGTTGGATATTTTTCCAAAGATTCCTTCATTTTTAAAAATCTTAGGTCTCTCTCCTCCTCCACCTGAAGCATTTCTATATTTCTATCCTCTAACTCACTAATTCTTTCCTCCATAATGTCAGCTCTATTATTTAAGGATTCTAGATTATTTTTTATCTCATTGTGTCCTTCGTATCCAGAATTTCTGCTTGTTTTTTTCTTTAGTTTCAATAACTTTGGTGAAGTATTCCTTATTCTCATTGATTTTATTCCTGAGCTCATTGAACTGTCTTCCTGAGTCTTCTCGTAACTCGTTGAGTTTCTTTATGACAGCTTTTTAAATTCTCTGTCATTTAGATTGTAAATTTCTGTGACTTCATGATTGGTTTCTGGAGATCTGTCATTCTCATTGTGCTCTGAATTGATGCTGTAGTTTCTCATGGTGTTTGATGAACTAATCTTTTGGTGGCACATTTGTGTTAGTATCAGGTCACAGATTCTACCTACAACTGCTGGGGGGAAGCAGGCACTGTTTCTGACCCCACCCTATCTGCTGGAAGTTACTTGGGTATGGTGGAGAGTCCCACTGGCTGGGAAAGCATTCTCATGTGGGCTCAGGACTGCCACCACACTGAGGTGCATTTCCACTTGCAGGGCTGCAGTGGTACTATGGGCGCTTGCGCTGGCCAAGAAAGCATTTGTGTGTGCATGTATCTGCCATGACTTCTTACAGTTGCACTGGCCATTGTGCTTGGTGGGCAGGGCTTCTTCATGGGGTCTGACCCTAGGCCACTGGTTGGGACCACAGAGGCAGAATGGACTCTCCCACCAGCTGGGAAAGCATTTGCATCTGGGCCCCGGGCTGCTGCCGCCCCTTCCCACAGTTGCACTTTCCCACTTTCAGGCCGCAGCAGTACTATGGGCACTCGCACTGGCTGGGAAAGTGTTCAGGCACGCACAGAGGGTTGCTGGGGAAGGGAGGGAAGTGCTCACCTATCTCCACCACTTCCCAGGGAGTGAGGCCATCCACCTTCAGACGTATAACTGCATGGGTCGCTTAGGTGTCCTGTTGGGCTGTGTGGGTATCCTCCATTGGCTAATCAATGTCCATTTAGTCGTAGTTCAAAAAGGGATTGATACAGGGAAGCTCACTTCACCATGTTGCTCACATCACTTCATGATTTCTTTTTAACATACCTTATGTTTACTTTATTTTTATTATTTCCCCTAGTTTTATTGATCAAGTTAGCTAAAGTTTCTTTATTTTGTTGTTTTCAAATAATTGCTTTTTCAGTTTAGTGGTTACCAGGGGAAGGGGGGTGGGAGGGTGGGCACAGGGGGTGAAGGGGAGCACTTATGTGGTGACAGTCAAGAAATAATGTACAACTGAAATCTCTCATTGATGTCAACTATTTTGAACTCATTAAAAAATAAAAATTAAAAAAAATTGCTTTTTGCATTTGTTAATCAATTTTTCAGTTTTTGAATTCATGGTTTTCTGCTTTAAATTTATTATTTCCTTCCTGCTGTTTTTCTTAGTTTTATTTTATCGTTCTTTTTCTATCTTTTTGAGTTAGATGTTTATTAGAAATTCACTTAGAAATTCTTTTATTTCTCTTTTTCTCTTTTACCACAATAAGTATTTCAGCCCATGACTTTTTTTTTTCTGACTGCTACTTTAGCTGCATCTCCTGGATACTGGTAAGAAGACACTTAGACAGATCTAGTTGGTTTTAGGCAACAGATGTTTACCTAACCATTGAATATAAAATAAACTTTAGGAAAGTGATCACTTTAAAAGGTGGTAGGGAAGATCATTAAAGGAACTCAGGAGTGAGTCTGTTGTAATGTGAAGAATAATTCTTTTCTAGACATTCACGGTGTATTGACCATGTGCCAGGCACAGTGCTGAATACTGTGAGAACAAAGACGAACAGAAATGGTCTCTGTCTTTCCATTGTTAAGGGAAAAACCCCACACATGAACACAAAAATCACATACCATAATACCACAGAACCATAAGGACAAGGCATACAAGTATAAAGAGGATACAAATTGTAACATAAAAATATTTCCTTCCTTCCACTCAAAATGTATACATATTGATAATCTTTAATAGGCATCCATTTAGTTGATACTGACCTAAGTTGCTCTTCCTGTTTTAATTTAAAAGCAGTTCGCAATGAGAATGTTCGTTTTTGTGTGGAACATGGGCCATATGGGGTCAGAAGAGAAGCAGGAAGGCTTGTTAGGAGCAGGAGTCCAGGTGAGCAACGATCATGGTTGAGAGGAGGGAGGGAGCAGAAGAAGTAGTGACCAGAAGGTGGATCTGGCATGTATTTGGAAGGTGGAGCTGACAAGATTTGCTACTGGATTGGATATTGGATGTGAGAGAATGAAAAGAGTTAAGGATGACTTTGAGAATTTCATTGTGAGCAACTACATGAATGGAGGTATAATTTACTGAAAGGGAAAGCTCCAGAGGAGGATAACGTTTGGGGGCTAGGATTGAAATAAATTATTGCTTCCTGGCAGCTCATCTATCTAAACCTATCTCATACAACTCTCTCATAAGTTGCTCATATTCAAGATCTTTGTCCTAGCAGAGCTCCAAGCTGTTGTATGTGCTGTTTCCACACCTGAAATGCCCTTCCCACTCTTCTCTGTCTGGCAGACACTGGCTCATCCTTCAAGAATAATCTCAAGTGTCAGTTCCTCTGGTTACCTTCCCGACTCCTGCATTCACAGTTGGAAGATTCTCACTGGAGTATCCCCAGCATCCCAGCCGTAACACTATCATAAAATTGCTTATGTGTCTGTCTCTGCCACCCAGGGAAAGTCCCCCAAGGAAAGAAACCACGCTATTTTTTCCCCTGAAGCATAATGCCTGAAACAAAAACGGCTACTCAATGACTGTTTTCATTCGCTCAATCAATATTGACTGTCTACTATGTACAGTACGTGATGTCATGCACTGTTCTGGGTGCCTCAGGATACAGCAATGAACACAGCAAAGTCGTGCTGTCAAGGAGCTTACATTCTATTGGGGGAGATGGCAATATACAAGCAAACACTTCTATAATCAAATGTGCTGTAGAGGAAAAAACAAGGCAGGGCAAGAGACCCAAAGGATGAGAACTGAGAAGAGGTTCTGGTTTAGACAGTGTGGCACAGAAAGTCTCACTTACCCAGATTCTAAACAAAGTGAGGGAGTAAACTATGCAGACATCTGGGAGAAGAGCCTTCCCAGCAGAGTTTAGCTGGCCAAAAAGCCAGAGCCTGGAGGGCCAGAGAAGGCGGCAGAGGCAGCTGGACAGTGAAGGGCATGCATTCAGGGCAGGGGTCCGTTTTATTCAAAATGCTATGGGAAGCCATAGCAGGTAAGTGCTAGGATCTGATTCATATTTTTAAAAGATTACTTTGGCTTGTGGGAAATGGGTTGCTGTGGGGTCAGACCAGAAGCAGGTTGCGAGGCTCTTGTGGCAGTCTTGATGAACAAGGATGATGGATTAGACCATGGTAGGAGTAGAAGTGATGACCAGTGGCTGGATTTGGCAAATACTTGGAAGGTAGAGCTAATGGGATTTGCTAATGGATTGGACATGGGATATGAGAGAGTGAGTTAAGGATGGTTTCAAGGCCTTCAGTTTAAGTGATCAGATGAATAGGGGGTGCCATTTACTGAAATGGGAATCCCAGGGGAGGATGAGTCTGGGGGTGAAGGGAGAACAAGGTTGCTTTTGGATGTGCTAAGTTTGAGAAGCCTATTAGACAGCCCCATGGAGGTATTATATAAGTAGCTGAACACATAACTTGAGATGCAGGGTGGGGTTGATTCTAGAGACAAAAATTTAGGAGTCATTAGTGTGGAAATGGTACTTAAAAGCCACAGAACTAAATGAGATCACCCAGGGAGTAAGCTCACGTGGGCTGAAAGAATGAATAAGCAAGTTCATGTGCAGGAAGGAAGATGTTAACAGGTTCATATAATCTGACCATTCTGGATTAGACAGAGAAATAATACACAGAGGGACAAGAGTACACAGAATGAATTTTTCCTTCTATCTAGGCAGCCAATTTGGATTTTTTTCCTTGGACTCTCAGGAGAGCCTGTATCCCAAATTATTTGGGGACAAAGTGGACCATAGGACTCTCTGGAGCAAGTTTCCATTGCTCAGCATGTGGACAAGGTGTTGCTTGGGAACTAAGCACCTCTCTGGGAGAATGCCCTATCACAGCATGTGGTACAGGCTGGAATCCATGAGTGTGAGTCTTTCTGGAAAGAAAAGTGATTAACAGAGGTACATGATATGTTTCAAATTAGAAAGAGGGAGAAAAGATCACAAATCCAACAAATCCAAAGGGTAGACACCCTTTATAGGCAACAGGTTGTCTCTACCGAAGTAACAGGCAGGCGACCTTCCACGACTAAGATAAAATAATATTTGCCATAAGCCCAGGACAAGTTTTGTAGAATTTGAGATAGTTAAGCTGTACTTCTCAGGAGTCAAAAGCAGGTCAATGGGTCCACCAAGTTCTTTTGGTTACTTCAAATATTATATAACCCAATACCAATAGCTTCTCAGGCCCACAGGAATATAAGCACATTAAGAAACACTACAAGAATGATGTAAGAGATATCTACTGTGAAAATTATCTTTTGCATACCTTCTAAAATTAATATTTCTTTCCAAGTACACAGAGTTTTATCTCTCTTTTGGGTTTTTTTTTTCTTTTTAATCATAAGGCATTAAAAATTGGCATTTAAAGCCTCCAGCTTCTTTTGACTTTTTCATCTCCATTTATTCCCATGTGTTTCAGGCTTTTCTCACTTAAAAATCTTCAGCACTTTGCTCATATTTGCTCCACTGTGATCACAGATATTCCTCTCATCTCTTTGCAATCCTCAAAGAGAAAATAAAGACCCCAAGTAATTTTTCACTATCTTTGCCTTCTCAAGTGTCCTAGGCACATCCCAAAGATATAAAGCTTTGTTCTAGAATGATTGTTAACTGCCAGCAAGAACTAATGTGCTCTACTCTTAGCTGCTCAAACTACATAAATCACTGTGTTGATTTCTGGGTGCCTTGAAATATAGGCAAATTAAAATACTCAAAGAAAAGCAAAGTTGTATGGAACTCTGGAAAGATTCAGTCATTTATGCATCTAGGAAACGGTTAGTGAGTATTTACCACATGTCAGCCAGTTCGCTAGGTGCTGAGTCACAAACACACATAAGCCTCAGGAGCATAGAATGTAGTAGCTGACCAGGCAAATAGTACCATGCCATAAGGGCTGCTGCAGGGCTATTTCAGCATGCCATCAAGCACAGATAGGACCCTTCCCAGCAATGACAATGCCTGAGCTGAGTTCTAAATGACAAAGTGGGAGTTAAAGGAAGAGTCAACTAATATTCGTGGATCCCTAACTATATTTTCCCTCCTAAGCTTGGAGCTAGGTATACCAAGATGAATATGGTACACCTCCTCCCAAGAAGAAGACATAGTAGCTATTTTCAAATTTCTAAGGAGTTATGTAGAAAAAGCATCAGACTTTTCTGGTGATATCAACAGAGAAAGTACTGTGGATGCTGGAGAGTAGATTCAACAGGCTCTTTTGGATGTTTTCTCCACTGATCTACAAATATGCCTTTGTTAAAAAGATCAACTTTATGTGCATTCAGAAATGGACTGACTAGAGGTATTAGAATCTTCCCAATTAGGTCTACAATTTAGCTTAGGCCTGATTATTAATGGAGATCAAGACAATTTGGGTATCAGGTAACTAAGCCTTTTAATATGAACATGAAAATATGACCCTGACCATTAGCATCTCCAGGCAAAGACGGTGTGTGCCATCAGCTGTACGCTGCCAGGCTGGGGACAGCCTCGCATTTTATGACTTGGTGCTTCCCCTTCAGAAGCTAGAGACTCCTTAAACCCTGGCAGGTATCTCAACAGATATTAAAGATTAAAAAAAAAAAAAGGAATAACAAGAACTCTACAGTGGATCAAACAAACTCCCAAGAGAAGTAGATACTATGATATTGTGGAGAGAAGGCATTTATAGGATAAGCCCTAGAGCAGCGACTCTCCATGGTGGGCGTGCGATGGGAGTGAGAGACAGATGTACCCTGAGAAAGGTTTCCTGACACACCTGTTAATTTTATACCACAAACTACAGACTTTGTGTTGGTGGTGGAGAAGTGCACAAGAAGAGTGAGAGAGAAAGCCCTCTAGGGAATACAGGTTAAAAAAAACTCAAGAAGACAATGTATTAGAATATCGCTTTGTATACTTTGTGAATATTTCACCTATTGTGCTTAAAGGGTGATTATGTGACTGGTTTTTACACCATAATTACAAGAATGACGGGAAGGGTGAGGCTAAACCATATCCTGAAGACCAAGCACGTCATTAGCAGAGGCCAAGCCCAGGCCTAGACCAAGTGGCCACGTTGTTTCTACTAATCATTATCCTCTAGGTGTTGTGAGGCAGTTACTGGGGTCAGCGCAGTGGGAAGGGCCTGCAGTGTAGCCGTTTTGTGCTGTACAGGCAGGCTCCTTTCCCTTGGCTGCTGGGAATCCAGCGTCCGCTAAAACTACATTGGCACATCCATGGTCTAACCTAGGAAAGACTGAGGCCACTAACGCCTTTTCCACAGACATCCCCTTCCCTCCCTCTGTCTCCTGGATGTCAGAACTCCCTACTTTTCACCCCAATTTCCAAAATCACTTCTCCCTTCCCCCTATTCTTCTCAACATACAGTTTCTTCCATGAAGCTGAGCACCTGTGTGTGTTTAGAGTTCAAATCAGTTTTCAGAAAGTTGTGACTGACTTATAACTTTCTTGATATTCCTAGGAGTATTTATATTCTAATTGAGGGTGAAGCAAAAGATAATTGTGGACTTTTGGATGGGTAGACAAGCCCTCTGTCAGGGCCTACTGTAGTCATACCACTGACCCCCGCAGGTTAGGTGGCCCTGAGTTCTCACTAGCATGCTTTAAAAAAAAACAGAACTTGGATAGAACTCTGGCACTCCATTTTATTTTTTAAAAGTTACAGATCTCAGGACTAGCAAACACAATCCTAGAAAATTGATCGTCAAAGGTCCCGTATCTCTTGGTGTCAAATGGGCTAGTCTATGAGCTCCCTTGAAAGTCTCCTGGTAAATCTTTCTGGTATTAAAGATTTCACATAAAACCTGAAGCAAACAGACATCTGTCTAGACAAAAAGAGGCTTGATTCAAATTCCATGTTCTATTGCTGACTTCTGTGTGACCCCTAGAAATTCAGTCATAGCTTCTCTGTGGCATAATCTATGAAATAAAGATATAATAGCTGAGACTGGGTCCAGGTCTGAGTCTTCATGCTGACATGCATGTTATCACATGTTATCGTACACTTGTTCCAGCCAGGAACCAGGGCCAAGGAGAGGTCTTTGGGGTGAATGCAACACGAGAACTTGACGCTCATTTGCCATTGCTACAGTTCCTATGAAAGATCCTAAGAACCTTGGGGCAAAGACTGAAGAAATACAACGGTTTCTTGGGAATTGAAGGTTGAGGTAAACATTTCTAAAATGTGCAAGAAGTTAATTTTGAAAATCTGCTGCTCATTTGTTATAACTTCAGAGTTTCAATTTTAATTATTTAAAAAATTCCCTCCAGCAAACACACTTTCTGAATGACTACTGTCTCATCATTTGGCAGCCAATTCTTGAAACCTAGGCACTCTGAGCAATACTTATGAGTATGTCTTAAAGTGTATCCATTGAGTTACTGCTATGAATTCAATTTGGGCTCTAATATTTATCAGATCTTTAAATTTGGAATAGTTCTTCTTGACCTTCAGACACTTTTTCTGTAAAAAGGGGTAAATAATGCTTAGCTTTCAGGGTTCTTCTGAGGACTGAGTTAATACATGGAAAATGCAGAACCCAAAAGTTCCTTCTGGTATTATCCACAGAATCTAGAGTGAACGCAAATAGCTATTTATGGCTATGAGGCCATCTAACTGAGAAATGATGAGAATCCCAAGTCCTTGTGCACCACCTCAACCTGATTCAACCATTCCTCAAACATTTATTGAGTGCTTAGGTGCCAAGTACTAGTTTAGGTTCTGGAGACACAGTTATTGTATTGAACATGACCAACAAGGTCCCTACGTTTTCACGTCTTATATTCCAGTTGAGGGAGATAGATAATAAACACATAAATATATAAACCATAAATTATTAAGTAGTGATAAGTGCTATGATAAAATCCAAATAGAGTGATAACATCAGGGAGTCACCGGGGGCTACGTAAGATAGTTCTCTCTGAGGTCGCGACATTTAAACTGAAATCTGAATGACATGAAGGTCTCTAGCAACCGAGCTCAGTGTGGTCTGTGGAACCCCTGGAGATCCCAAGACCCTTTCAGAAAGTCAATGAAGTCAATACTACTTTCATAATAATACTGTTATTTATCTTTTTTAAAGGTTGACATTTGTGTTGATGGTGCAGATATAATGGTGGGTAAAACTGCTGATGCCTCAGCATGAAACAAGGCAGTGGCACCAACTGTACTGGTTCTTCACTACCACACACTCACAGTAAAACAAAATGCTAGTTGCCCTTGAAAATATACTTTATCAAGCAGTAAGAACTATTATTTGTATTAAATTTATAGTAAATCTCAACATTTGAGTATAACGTCATTTTAACATTCTGTGTGACAAATATGCATAAAGCACTTTTGTTGCATACTAAGGTATGATTGTTGTCTCAAGGAAAAACATTTGTGGGACTGTCTGAGTTACAAGTTGAACAAGCCATTTTCATAGAGCACCATTTTTACTTGAAAGAATGCCTGACAAATTATGGTTATTCAGATTTAGGAATCTGGCAAATATTTTCTTGAAAATGAAAAAGGTAAGCTGTCACTTCAAGGAAAACAACTGGCAGAGTTTGTTGCCAATGATAAAATTCAAGCTTCTAAAAATGAGTTTTTTTGAAAATGTGTATCTGCTACTATGAGCTTGATAGCTTCCCAAAACTTAAAACTTTTCCAATGAGATTGGTGGTAATATTAACACTGATTTTTTGGGACATTGTAAAATGAAATGTGCCACCATTCTGAAGATGTGTATAACTCAGTAAACCAACAGCTTCCAAATACCAATCATGGCTTTAAAAAATCATGCTTTGGTAATAGATCCATTCAATGCAAGGCAGACCAACGAATTTTAATGTAATAGAGTATGAAAAGTTCATTGACACAGATTTAGATTGCATTGCAACTAAGTTACCATTTGTCAAATTTTGTTGTAGTATCAAAGAAGAGTATCCATAATTATTTGAAAAGGCTTTTAAAATACTCTATCCTTTCCCAACTACATATCTCTGTGAGGCTGAATTTTCTTCATCTAATTTAACCAAAAGAACGTATCACAACAGACTGAATCCTGAAACAGCTATTAGAATCCAAGTGTCTTCTATTATGCCAGACATTAAAGAGATTTGGAAAAATATAAAACAATGCCAGCTTCCCACTAATTTTTTTGTCTTGAAAGATGTAGTTTTCGCAAAAAGATATTTTATGTTAACAAGTATCTGATTTATTATCGTTATTTTAAAACTAATTAATAAATACTTTAAATGTTCAGTTTTAATTTTTAATAAGGTAAATACAGATAGATAAAACCAAATAAACAAAAGCTCTTTGGGGTTCTCAGTAATTTTTAGATCATAAAAGGGTCCTGAGACCAAAATTTTAAAAGCCATTGGTTTGAAAATGAAGCAGATTAAACAATAAATTTTTAGTTTCTTTAGGCCTTGTACAAATTTTATTAGATTTATTCTTAAGTACTTAGAATTTTTTTTGTTACTATAAATGATAAACTCTTAAAAAGTTACTCTTCTGTGTTACTGATATATAAAAAGGCAACCACGCTTTGTATATTGATCTTATATCCAGCCACTCTGCTAAACTTTCTCATTATTTGTACATGCATCTTACCTTTGTTCCAGTGGTCAGCAAATCACGATCCATGGGCCAAAACTGTGCCATTAGTTCTTGTAAATAAAATTTTATTGGAACAGAGCCACACCTACTCATTTATATATTGTCTATAGCTGCTTTCACACTACAATGGCAGAGCTGAGTGACAGGCTGTACCGCCCCCAGAGCCCAAAATATTTACTATCTGTCTTTTTACAAAACTCTGTATTATGAACCCCATTCAAAGAACCAAGTTTGGCTCTGTTGATTTCCTATATGTTATTTTTATTTTCAATTTAATTACTTTCTCTTCCCATCTTTATTCATCCTCCCTCCCTTTCTCCTTCCTTTGTCTTTTTCTACCTTCTTAATGTTAGCTTATTAATCTTCACCTTTTTCATTTCTGGTAAAAGCACTTGAGGCTATAAATTTTCCTATGAGTACAACCTTCATTGAATCCCACAAGTTGTGATATGTTATATTTTCATTATCATTCAATTCTAAGTATTTTAAAATTTCCATTATGATATCTTTGATTAATGAGTTATTTAGAATTGTTTTTAAATTTCCAAATATATGGGGAATTTTGGGGGGTTTAGTTTTCAGTTACTGACTGATAATTTAATTGTATTATGATCAGAGAATGTGGTCATTATTATAGAGATTCTTGGAAATCTGGTGAGACTTGTTTTGTGGCTGAGTAGAGGTAAATTTTTATAACTCTTCTTTGTGAAGAATTCATGTATTCTAATTGTTTGGTACAAGTTGCCTTATGTCCATGAATCAAGCTATTTAATTGTGCTGCCTAAATTTTATATATCTTTACTAATTATTTATTGTCTGCTAGACCAAGCGATAACTTGGATAAATGTGAAATTCCCCTATAGATTTATCAAATTTTGTCTTTCATATTTTGAGGGTATTTTAGAAATGTTATACCTTTCCAGTGAATTAAAACTTTTATCAATATGTAGTGCTCTCTCTACCCTTAATTATGTTTTTTTGTCTTAAAGTCTATTTTGATGGATATCGATATACTACTCTAGCTTCCTTTTGATTAGCATTTGCTGGAATATATTTTTCTATCTCTTTAATTTGTCCATCCAGGTTAGGGGTGCCTTTTCTAACACTGTATAGCTGAATTATTATTTTAAAATATCTTAATCTTACCATACCTGTCTTTTAGCTGGAAAGTTTACATATATTGTGACTCCTAATATATTTGCATTTGTTTCTATAATCCTACTTTTGGTTTCTATTTGTCCTGCTTTTGCTATGCTTTATTTTTGTCTTTATCCTTGCTCGACTTTCAAAAAACTGGCTTGGAAGTTACATACTATTTCTATTCTTTTAGTAGTTAACTTTGAAATCTAAAGTTTGCATTGTAATCTCCTTCAGAACAAGAGAAGGACTAATATCCCCTTCCTTGCATACATGGAGCTTTACTCAGCATTTTAGTTTATCTTTTACCCTATACTAGACGTTGGTGGTCTAATGACTGGGATTTGGAGCTCTCACCACTGCAGCCCAGGTTTGTTTCCTGGTCAGGGCACCGAGACACTATCCATCTTTCGGTTGTTTTACTGTGGCATCTGTGTGTTGCTGTGATGCTGAGAGCTATGCCACCAATATTTCAAATACCAGCAGGGTCACCCATGGTGGACAGCTTTCAGTGGAGCTTCCAGACTAGGCACACTGGGAAGAAGGACGTGGTCACCCACTTCTGAAAAAACTGGCCATGAAAACGCTATGAATAGCAGAGCACTGTCTGATACAGTGCCAGAAGAGAGAGGATGGTACAAAAAGACCAGGCAGGGTTCTGCTCTGCTGTACACACTGTCACCAGGAGTCAGAATCGACTTGATAGCACTAACAACAAGAAAGTATTAGACATCATTTTAAACCAACAATATCTGATTAGATTTACCTACATGTTTATCACTTTCTTTGCTTATTTCTTCCTGTATCGCAGACCTTTCTTCTGCTATCCCTGTCCTTCTTTCTGAAGTATATCCTTTGGAGTTCCTTGGGTCTAAGTCTGCTGGTGGTAAACTCTCTTAGGTTTTCCTCTTATAAAAATAATATTTCACTCTCATTTTTTAAAGCTATTTTTCCCAAGTACACAATTTTAGGTTGAAAATTATTTTCTCTTGGAACCTTCAAAATATTCTATCACTGTTTCCTGGCTTCAGTTGTTGCTGTTGAGAAGTCAGCTGTCACTCTAATTACTGTTCCTCAGCAGGGATGAACTGCATTTTCTCTATGGCTTCTTTTAAGAGAACTTCATCTTCAGTGATCCGCAGTCTTGTCACGCTATAAAAGGTTATGTACGCCTTTTTTATTTGTCTGCTTAGTATACACTGCTTACTGTATCTGTGGATTCATTTCTCATCTTACTGGGGAGATTCTCAGCCATAAATTCCTCATTGTCTGGTCCCCATCCTGCATATTCTTTCCCTTTGTGACTCTGAATTGGCTTATTTTAGGCCTTCTTATTCTGCCCTCCATATTATCAACCTCTCTTCCTTATATTTAATCTCATGGTCTATTTGTGCTCTATTGTATAAGATGACTTCAGTTCTATTTTCCAACTCATGAATTTATCCATTACAACTGAGCATTGCAACTGAGCATATCCACTAATTTTTTTGTTAGGCAGTTAGTGTTTTTCATTTCTAAAAGTTATCTTTGGTTGTTTTTCAGAAGTGTCTGGCGATTTTGATAGCTCATTGTTGCCGGCTAATTTTTGTATTCTATCTTTAACTTAAAATTTTTTATATAGAGAGGTAGCCTTTTTTTAAAATCTGATAATTCAAACATCTAAAGTCCTTCGTGGGAAAGGAGTAATCAATGATTTTCACTCATGGTGGTTTGTCTCCTTGTTTGGGAGAGCATACGATCTTAATATGTGAAAAAACTGGAGGCCTGAGTTCTGTTTGGGATATGTTAAGTGTGAAATGATTACCAAACATCCAAGTGGATCTGTCCAGTATACCACTGGACATGTGAGCCTGATATTTAGGTGGGAGATCAGTGCTGGGGACGTAAATTGGCGAATTAGTACCATGAAGCTTTGGGAGCAGATGAGAAACCAAGCGAAAGCGCAGAGAGAGGAAAGATGAGGTTCAGGTGTCCCAGGGCATACCAATTCAGACACTGAGCAGAGGAGACAACAGCCATGGTGACTGAGAAGGACCAAAATCTGGGAGAAGGTGCTGTCCTGCAGGCCTAGAGAATAGTGGGTTTTAGGAAGAAGGGAGTGGCTGACTGTGTTGGACGCTGATGAGAAGCTGAGGCAACAATGGGGTCATTGGTGGCTTTGATACGGACAGTTTTTGTGGCATAGTAAGGCTCAGATGAAGAAGCAGAAATAACACCTATAGACAAGAGGTTCAAGACATTTTGTGTGAGAGGAAGCTGTAAAGTGGGGTAGAAGCTAGAGGATGGCGTGGCATGAGAAAGTTTTTTCATTGGGTGATATTAAAGATTTTATAAGCCAATGGGAAAGCCTGAGTACAATGAGAGAAATTATAAGCCAATGGGAAAGCCTGAGTACAACGAGAGAAATTAATCATATGCCAGAGAGAGGGGATATTTTCAGGAGCAACAATCTTGAAAGAGCCAAGTACTCAAAAGTCTTTTAAGAGGTGACATGGAACATGTGTGTGGTATGAGACATACACACACCTACAGTATAGCAGGCTAGTCCTTATACATATTCTATAAGGACTTGCGGACTGTGTAATCTTAAGTTTCATGAGGGGTATTACTGCATCCTAGCTTCAAATTTACCCATGTCACAGCAGTCAGTGGTAGAAGCTATAGGACGTATCTGATAATCATGATCCAAAAACTGTTTGGGATAGTTATCAAAGCAGGAGACGACCTGGATCATTCCACTAAAGAGGCCTTAGAGATCTTCTAATTTGGTCTCCCATCCACTTTAGGCAAGTGAATCCTAAATGTCTTAGAATGGACACCTCCCTGTGGTATCCCCTGGGAACCACTTCTAGAACTCTGTCACCATGTAACGTGTCAACACAAAGAGAAGTCAATTTCCTCTTGTTTTGTGCTTAGTGGTCACAGAGTATAGCTGAACTGTTATTTTCTTCCTCAAAAGCCTTTCCTTATGCGTTTAAAGACAGAAATTAACTTCACTTTTTCTTCTCCAGGCTAAACAACCTCTTTCTCTTAATTTTCCTCCACAGATCTTATTTTGTATCATTTGCCTAGCCTTCCCGACTTTTTTCCCTCTCTCCAACTGCTTTTTCTAAAGTGCAGTGACAAGAAATCGACAGCTACTCAAATAAAGTCTGAGTAATCCTGAGAACAGTGGGGGGATTTCAACACATCTCCCTTGGACAGAGGAAAAGCTGAACTGACTCTGCCAAGACTTGAACACATTCCAGTTCCTGCTGATCTACGGGGACTCTTCCGCTTGTGTTTTTCTTCTTTTTCCTAGCAATCTGAATAAAATGAAAATACAACCAGACACATATAGGAAAGAATTTTCAGTGTACCTGTTCTTGAAAATCAGCTTGATATCTACATAAGTCAAAATCTGCACATATCAGTTCCTTCCAAAGTGTAACAAACATCTAAACTTACTAATGAAAAAAGCTCTGTCTCAACTGTATAGTCCAGAGAGGGCTTCTTAAAATCCAGCAGGAAGCCTTCAGATGAAGTAATTAATTACGTGAAGTATTGGGTTTGGACAGCCTTCTACTATTTTGAGGCTAATGGATGGTTGAGAAACTCCTATGGGTGTGTGTGAGAGAGATTCTGCCTACTAATTACTACCCAAGAAAATCTAAGCATCCAAAATCATTCTAAATTTTGCTAAGCAGCATGAAATATCACATCACATTATATTATGTTATGTCAAGGAACAGGCTTTTCCTGGGGTAACATGACAAAATAATACAGTTGGGAAAAACAAATTGAAAGGGCAACTGACGTGCATATAATCTGAAAAGAAAGAAAAAGGTACATGTTGATAATTATACCTAGAGCTGACTTAAGGGTTTTGATATCCACAGGTGGTTTTTGGAAGGCAGCTACGTCTCAACCATGAGATTTGGCTCTCTTCTTTATATTTGTTTCACTCTGAATAAGTACTGCAGCCTCTTAGAACTTGAACTTTTTTCCTCTGTAAAATGGGACTACTACGACCCACCAAACCTCTCTTACAACAGCTGGCGTAAGATTCTAATGCCTGGCACATTTAGATGTTTTATAAATATCTAATTGGGTACCTGTATCTAACTGCATTAGATTTAATATTCTGTATTTCACTGATTCTAGGATGTACATTTTGCCACCTAATAGCATTTCTGAAATTAAAACATATCTTAAAATTAATAGCTTTTTATGTTTGATTGGTGTTCTTTTTCTTTCTTAGTGGTACATAAAATACTACATTTAAATCAATGGCCTCTTAGAAATACATGGTAGATAAAAGTGTTTGGAAATGGTAAAAATGCTATGCAAACGTCAGTTATTCATTTATGCATAAAAGAAGCTTAAGTCTCCCTTCTACAAGGCATTCAGAAGGAAATGAAAATAAATGAGACCCAATCCCTAATCTCAAGGAGGATGCAATGCATGATGTGGATGAGTCAGCAGAATTCAAATGCCCAACAGTATATGCTATGTGCCATTTGAGTTGCATTCCAAGCTCAGCACCCTGTGAGTGCAGAAGAGGAAATAACTTTCAGTAGGGACAATCAGGGAGGCAGCGAGCAGGGGTTGGCCCCTAGGTCTGGCCTTGACGGATGGGGAGTATGTCAAAAGGCACATACCATTTGGGAATGGACATAAGGATGCACAGTGTATATTCAGAGAATAGGAAGGACTCTAGAAAAGGATCAGTTTAGGGACTGTGTTGAGGTACTTGCTTAGGTTATTAAAGAGTCTGAGTTCTATTTGGTGGCTAGATAAGCCTTTCGAGTAAGGAGCAGACTGATGAAATCGAGGCATTAGGAGGATCAGCTGCTTGGTGGTGTTCAGAGGGAAGGGGGAGGAGGAGGCTGGGAGCAGGGGCATCCTAAAGCAGGCCAGATGCAGGCTTGAGAAGTGGGAAGTAGGGGTAGGAAGGAGATGATAAACTAATAGAATAGTCATAGTTAAATACTCAAGATTCTTAATAGGAATCCTAGAGAGAAAAGTCCATTTCACAACAGGACAGGAAGGACCCACAGAATTGATGTTTCCCTGCATGTTCCCTGAGGACATGAACTGCATGTTCTGTTCATCGTTGTACCCCAGGGCCTATGGCAGTGCCTGGCACACCATCATTACACAATAACTATTTGCTGTACTCCCTTCCTCCAAAGATTCAATTTATGCTGTTAATTCAATTTGCAAGCATGTATTGAGTACCCAACCACATGCTCAATGCTGAGCTCTGGGGACAGAGTGAGGGGAATGGCGGTTGGGGAAGAAAGGGCTGGTGTGGACTGCTTTCCAAATGGGCTGCAGTAATCCTCTTCTTTAATATAGGCTCTAGGGGAGTCCCCACAATAGACTTTGGGCATGGCCGTGGGACTTACTTTCACCAAAGGGACAACAGAAAAACGTGATGCAAGCAGAGACTTGAAAAATGCTTGCATATTGGGGCTTGACCTCTCTTGTCCCTTTTTGGACTCCTGATGCCACCATACAAAGAATTCCAGGCTAACCTCCTGGAAAATGAGTGACCACATGGAAGAGAGATGAGTCATCCCAGGTGAGTCCTCTCCAGACAAACCAGCTTACCAACTGCTGGATACACATGTGAGGTCACCCGAGAGCTGGGGTCAGCAAACTTTCTCAAAGGACCGAAAAGTAAATATTTTAGGCTTGTGGATCATACGATCTCTGTCACAACTACTCAACTCTGCCACTGTAGTGTGAAAGCAGCCATAAACACAATGGGTGTGGCTGTGTTCCAATAAAACCTTATTTTTATTTCTAATTTTTTTTTTTTTTTTTTTTGGTGAGGAAGATTGGCCCTGAGCTAACATCTGTGCCAATCTTCTTCTAATTTATGTGGGACACTGCCACAGCATGGCTTGACGAGCAGTGCTAGGTCCATACCCCAGATCCAAACCTGTGAACTCCAAACTGCCAAACCAGAGTGCACGAACTTAACCAGTATATCACCATGCTGTCCCCTAAAACCTTATTTTTAAAAACAGGTGGCAGGCATGTGGGCTGTAGTTTGCCTACCTCTAACCTGGATCTTTCAGCCCCAATCAAGCCAGTCCAAACCAGAACTGCTCAGCTGACTCACAAAATTGTGAGAAATAATAAATGTCTGATAAGCCACTATGTTTGGGGAGTATTTTGTTACACAGCAAGTGCAAACTGATAAGGCTGGTATAAAACATATAAAGGCACAGGCCTCGTTTCAAGGCACTTAAAATCCACCTGTGAAAGTAGGACACGTGCACGACACACTTAACTAACAATAGAAGGCAGTATGTGACTAAATGTCAAAGTGCATGGTACAGGGTAATTCATATTACAAAGAGAAAAATTAATTTGGACAAAAAATGGACTTGGGCAGATCTTAATGGATGGGAGGAAAGTGACAGCTACCCAGACAATTCTGTTTCTCTTTCACTGGATTTTTTGTGCTGTTTGTTTCTGTGTCTATACACTAAACAGACTGAGAGCCCCCTGAGGGCAGAGCATGCCTTATCTTCCATTTTCTATGTTCCCAGAGCCTAGTGCAGTGTTTGGTTCACAGCCAGGCCCAGTGTGCACTTACTGAACAAACCAATAAACCCAGAGCCAGAGAGTAGGAAGGCATTTATGTGGAAAAAGCAAACCTCACAACTAAAGGGAGAGAGAGGATTCTGCGTGCTCTGTTCAAGAGAGGCAACCAGTGACTCGGCCAGAGGATCGAGACTGGGGAGAAGCAGAAGACACAGCCGGATACATGATGCTGGATATGGGGCGGAGGTGACAAGGCGAAGTGAAGGAACCTGAAAGTCAGGCAGGGGGAGTTTAAACCAAATGTTACCGGAGCAAAGTGACTATATTGACATTTATGAAGATTAGTGTGGTGGCAGAGGGAGGGCGGATTCCAGGCAAGGAGGATAGTTAGGACAATTCGCTAATCCGGGAGTGAGAAAACAACTGGGGAAGGAGCCAGTGGGAACAATAAGGCTGTGTAACACTAAGGCTGATGAATATCTGCTGAAGGGAGTATGTGCCTCAGCATAAACAGCAAAAGAAAAAGGGGACATCTCAGGCCATATTTACTGTGTACAAGGTATTAAGTTATGTATCATGAGCACGTGGGGATAATCCACAGATCTGTGTTACACTGGAAGCAATCTACGGAAGGCCTGGGACCTCACCCTACTTGAGGGAGGCATAAGGCAACCAGGAATTATGAGCGAGTTGGCTGCCGGAATGGGTGGTGCCCAGGCTTTGTAGTGACACAGACTGAGACTATCAGCCTGGCTCCAGCTTACTAGCTGTGTGACCTTGGATGAATCACAAACATTGCGGATAATGATATTTACCTTGCAGGCGGGGGTGAGAATTATAGGAAAGGCAGTGTCGCGTAGATAGCACCACGGTCTGCATGGAATGGGCACTCGTATGATCCACAAGCACAATAAAAGCAACAAGTAATCGGGAGCACGAGTGGTATAAACCGAGTGCTGTAATAGTGCAGAGAAAGGAAAATCCCTCTTGGTTGGGACAGTCACTTGGGATTTGAGAGTGAGAAGAGCATTTTCGTAAAAAAAAAAAAAAAAAGAGTATGATTGTGACAAGTAAGGGGAGGGGGATGTTGCTCCAGGAAAAGAGTGACATGTGGAAGGAACAGAGATGCAGGCGAAGCCCATCCGCAGATGCGAAGGAATGTAGCTTGGCTGCTGAGAGGTGTGTGGACGGTGGAGGGGCCTGAATGGCAGGGTGAGGAGCTTGGACGTCATTCAGTGAGTAATGAGGTGCTGCTGAAGGATCCTGAGAAGACAAATGATGTGACTTTGGACAGATTAAACCAAAGGCGGCACGCAGGGTGGCGTGGAAGCAAAAGAGATAAATGCGACGGCAGGCGGGAGGTAATGCATGCCCGCGCCAGGGGGGACAAGAGCCATGCTGAGGGGGTGCGTGTGTGAGAGGCTGCAGAGGAAGAACTGACCCTCTGGTAAGGAGTGTGGTAGGCAGGGAGAAGGCAGGGCTGAGGTTCACCACGAAACTTGGATGTGGCCTGAGAGGGTGACTCGCTCGTTCACTGAAGCGAACCTCCTCTGCGCTTTGTTTGCTGTGTGCCAGACCCCACTTCAAATGGTGGGTGTGCACAGATGCATGGCCCCTTCTCTAGAGTCCAAGGGCAGTGGGGGCAACAGACATACACCAATCATTCCAATGGAGCATGACAGGAGGTGTGCAGGAGGTATGGGCACAGTGCTGGCACATGGGGGCTTCATCAGAGAAGAACACAAATATTTCTGCATTAATGGAGCTTCCACATTCCAGTGAAGATTGAAGAGACCTGCCAAACCTAGATAACTATAAGGTTAGTGGTTAAATCACTATAGTTTCAGGCTTGAAAGAGTGTCTGGAGGGAGGTTAGGTCAGGGGCGACCTCAAAGGGGAGGTGGCCAGCCAGGTGTGCCAGGTGGATGAGATGGAGAGGGTCCCAGAGAGCAGCAAGAGCATGAAGCTGTGAAACCACAGGGCACATAAAGAAACCTCAAACAGTTTGGTGTGGCCAAAGGGCAGGGGGTGTATGTATGTGCGTGTGCGTGTGCGTGTGCGTGTGTGTCTGGCCATGTCTCCTCCTCCCCAGCATAAATCTCTCAGAACCACTGGTCTCCTCTCTCGAACACATGACACAGGTTCCCACCTCTGCCTTCACTTATTAGGTTCTCCATGTGAAGGCCTTTCTTCCTCTCAGCTCTGGTTTTATTTGTTCATTCAGTAAACATGCACTGAACCCAGCAATGTGCTAAGCCCTGGGAACGTAGACCTGAAGATGGAGTGGCAGGAGATGAAACTAGAGAAATGCAGAGCCCAGACACGTGGAGGTTATAAGAGGTTATAGGCCGAGTTAAAGAGTTTAGAATGTATTGGTTGATATTTATGTTTTAGAAAGATCACTGTGGCCTCTTTGTGGACAATAGATGAAGGCGGAGGAAAAGGCTGGAGACAAGATGGTCAGCTGGTGCAGGACTGAAGCAGTGGACTGCAGAGGAACATGGACCAGAGAGGTTTAAAGTAGCACTGACAGGTCTGAAGACTCCTTGGATGTAGAGCATGTCGCGGGAAGGATGACTCATGGGCTTCTCTGATGGGTGGATATGGAGGGATTATTCTCGAGAGAAGGGAGGGGAGGGTGAAATCATGAGTTCCAATCTGGATAGACTGAATATGAAATCCCCAAGGAACATCCAGTAGGCAGTTTGGTATAAATCACTGGAAAGAATTCGGGCCTGGAGGTAGAATACAGTCAAGTCCTCAGCACTTATGTGGTAGCTGAAACTCTGCAGGTAGCTATGGAACAGCAACCTTTAAGAGGGAAGAGAGAGGAAGAGGAACTGCAAAAGAAGTGGACCAGGAAGAAAGCAACCAGGAAGAAACAATCTCAGGCCGGCAATATCTGACCTTACGTGCCAACTGGCTTTGACCTGGAAACACGATGTGTACTTTTCTCCTCTATGCAACCATTAGCATGGATTGTATTTTGGAGTTTATCATGAGCCTCTATCACCCAGGAAACCTGGCAAGTTGGGATGAAGGTTAGTAAAACAAAAGGATAGGACAAGTGACAAAAACTGATTGTTCATTGACATTTCTTGTTTCAAGGTGATAAGAACGCTTAAATAAAAGAAAAATTCGTTGCACATCTTTATCATTGCTTTTCCACACTCTATAATAATTGTTGGCTTCATGTGTTTGTCTTTCTCATTAGATTATGGGGTTGCTGGGGCAAAGACTACCCTGTACTCATCATTCTAGACCCCAGAATCCACAATAGGACTCAATACTTTCATTCATTCAACAATTATTTATTAAGCACCTACTACATGGCAAGAATATCTTTAGGCCCTCGGGATACAACAGAGAATTTAACAAGATTTCTGGAGCTAATGGAGCTTATAAATTCTATTAAAGAAGGTGGGAATCTAGCAAATCTCGCAGTAAGTATAATGTTAGTGGCTAAATCACTGTACCAAACAGGTTCCTGGGTAAAAGGGGTTCTGTCACCTAATTAAGCCCGACAAAAGGGAACCCAACTACACACAGACATGGGCACTCCAGCCACTTTTCCTGGTGCAGGGAGAGTTTCTTGAAATCTCCCTGCATTCGGTTTGTACTTCAAGCGTAAATAAAATCACTTTCCTTATCCTATGTTTCTAGAACTCTTCCTGAAGTCAGCACTTGTTTGTTTTCTTCCCCAGAGTTAAAAAAAAAAATACTTAGTCTGAAAGAGTCCCAAATACCATTTATGTATAGAATCAGGTTGATGAGTTTTAAAAAAATGAGGGTATTAATTTTGAGACTGAAATTGAGCATGACATGGTATAGAACATACTCACTCAAGCAACCATTCACTAAGATCTACTATTTGTAAGCTCACGTCAGGCATCACCAAATATAGTAGTGTTAACCAGAAGGTCCTTGTCCTCAAGGATCCTGTGATATGATAAAAGGGATAAAACCAATATAAGATATATGGTAAGATGATACTAGGATTCTCAAGGGTGTCTTGCTTTGTCTTTTCTCCTTACCTTACTTAAAAGGTTAGTTACTTCCACCAGATATGCCCTCACTCCCAGCTCTACCTATCACATAAGTTGGCACCTGTCACTTCCTACCTAAGTTGGCTATTTGCGTATGTCTTACAACCTCTGCTAGGCTGCGAACTCTGAAGGAGGGGCTTGAGCTTTACATAATCCCACACGGGCAGGGTGGTGGGCACAAAGTAAAGTGGAAACCCACAGGACTGGCAGTTTAAAGCTCAAATATCTTTGCATTGGCTTATGAAAAAATATCACATGTATATCTGTGAACAAGACAAAGGTCCAGAGAATTTTCCAGAAAAAAAGGAGAAGATTATTTCTCTTTTAGGAAGTTGCAAGTTTCTTTTAAATGGAACTTAGCAGTTGACTAAATCACAGACAGCAAATGACCTCAAGTGTTATGCTACGATTTTAGAAACACATAAATGTACTGTGAAAAATGAAGCTGACATCTTTATATTTCATAATAAAATTCCTCACATACTTAGCACCTTCGTTTCCAAAGTGCTTTTGTATAAATCTCTTCTCACTGGATTGTCAGGATGACCCAGGGGTGCATACACAAGGCAGGCACTTCTCCTCCCACTAGTGCCATGAAGACCTGAGGTCCAGGGAGACGAGTGAATCAATTGGCTGCTGCTGAGTCACAGGCTGACCCAAGAATTGAGAGCAATGCTCTTCCCACTAGGTCAACGGCCCCAAAGAAACACAATGATCAGCAAGAGACAGGGAGAAATAGATTGTTCTCTTACTTTCCTTGGAAGGGAAAGAATTTAGTCTTCTGACTTAAAAATCAGAAATGACTTGAGGGGTAAAGTTGCATTCTTCTGCTAAATGAAAAGCAACACATCTTTGTGGGAGGAAAATCAGGAGAAATGTGTATTCTAGGAGATGCACCCGAAGAATGTGTGGCCTCCATGTGACTTCAACACAGACGAGGATAATTAGCATCACTTCCCTGTAAACTATTTAAATTTCCATATGTAGCGATGCTTCCCTGGATTCTCATTGCAATCATTACATTGCATTGAGGGCATGGACCAATTTACACCTTTGGCACTATATGGAATACAATTTCCTTTCTTCTTTTACTATTTTTCTTCCTTCCTTCTCTCCCTCCTTCTGTCTCGCAGCTTTTACTGCCACTCCTGCGTTTACTGAATTAGACTCTGTGAGGACTGCGGGGAATACAGAAATACAGATGAAACGAGCCACTGTTCCAGCTGCTCAAATAGCAGAGCAGACAGGAGAAAGGCTGAGGGCAGGGATCCTATCACACACCTAGTGTCTGCCCAGAGCCTTACGCTGGGTCTTAGACAAGTACTTGTTCCTGAATATTTAGTGGATGGAGGGATGGATGGATGGATGGACAGGTGGATGAGATGTATGAATCTGGATGGCAGTGTTCCAATTTCTGACTCAGGAAAATGGCTGAAACATCTCCTCCCCTGCCCATTGCCGTTCTGTTTCAGCAACCCCCTTTTCCTGGGAGAGGATGGGAACAAGAGGATAAAACTGGCATTCTGGGGCTCTTTATTTAGCAATTTGCTCTGTCTGAGTTAATATATGGGTTAGGTTCCCTGTGAACGACACTCTCCAAACTCCAGCAACGTCATAAAGACACTCAGCTGCTGTGTGTCTGGCAAATTAATGACTACAAGCCCAAGGGATGGGAGAAAGGGAAAACGTGAATATTAAAAGAAAAAGAACTTGAAGCAGATTCAGAAGAAATAAAAAAAGGCCTCCTCCCCAAAAGCTACATAAAACCTCGTTTTGAGCAAAAAAATTACTGAAAATAATATTTTAAACTTTGTGCTCATGAGTACAATTCTATCCAGAATGCAGAAAAGAAGGTGGAAGAGGGAAATAAGCTGGTGAAAAAGAAGAAAAGAGTATTAAGAAGAGAAGGAAGCACAGGAGGAAGGAAGAGGAAGGAAGAAGAAAAAAGAAAAGGCAGGGAAGGCGGTACCCTGCTGAGACGACAGGGCGACAAGAGGGGCATGAGTATGAGGTCATGTCTGGGGGCAGGTAAAAGAGGGCCTTTCAAGCACCTGACCAGCAGAGGCAGGTGAGAGAGGATGCCCTTCTACGTGTCTCCCCAGCCCTAGAGGGTGAAATGAAGCTGTCAATCACGAACACGTACTCTGGGGCAGGCACTGTGCTGGGTGTTTTTACATGTGATACTTTAGTTAGTTATCAAGCTCATAGCAACCTTGCAAGGAAGGCAATTATGTCCATTGTCCTGGTGACAACACTGAGTTCAGAGGTCAACAGTGGTAGAACTGGGGCTCTGGACAAGTACCCACTTACGGGCAGCGCATTGCTGTCCATAAAAAACTCCTTTACCTTGCGTAAGCCTCAAGGCACCTCTCTGAAGTGAATAATCTTACTTCCGTTTTGTACGGCAAGAAATGTAGGCTTCAAGACTTCAAGGGAGCCACTCACAGTCACACAGCTACCAAGAGGCTAGAATGGATGTGAACCGGGACACGCTCCAGGGCTCTTTCTGTTCACTGTACAGACTCCTTAAGGAAGTAGCCAGCTCCCTTCCCCCGTCCTCATCCCCAATGTCAGCCTATAACTTGTCGGCAGATGAGGGCTGAGTACCAGACCAACCAGGTACGGCACAGAGGTTGGGGCTGATGTCCCATGGTCATCTTGACTGTGACTCTGCACTGAATGGGGACTCTGAGCCTTAAAAACAATGGTAGGGTTATCTGGTTTGTGCTCCCACACAATGTGGCGATCTTGTCTATAACAACTCCCAAAGATGGCCCTAAAAGATAATGACTCTAGTAATGGGGGGTTGCTTGTTACCAAATGGGGCCACTGGTTCCACTGTGGGCTAGCTCCAGCTGTAAGAAAATCTTTGTTCTGAGCCCAAATCTCTTTGTCTATAACTTGTACATTTTGGTTCTGCTTTTTCTAGAATATCAAAGACTTCGATAAATCTAAATACCTCTATTGTACCTCCCCTTCTTTTTCTCTTCTCCAGGTTAACCTTCCTCAGTTCCTCCAACAACTGGGTATAAGATGCACGCTTTGATCTCCATTCCTGATCTCTGTTCATGAAGGACTCAAGTTTGTCTATTCCTATTGTCAAATGCACTGTGAAAACATGATTATACTACTCTTAATGTGCTAAGTAGTGAGGAGTCCAATGAAATCACTACTACTCTCTCTGGGCATGAGACCTCTATTGTCACAATTAGGATAATGTAGTTTTTCAGCAACTACTTTGTGGGGGAGGAAGAGAGATCCACCAGCTCTTGCAGGCCAGCATGATAAGGGCTATGGAGGAGGAGAGCACTGTGCTATGGGATCACAGAGGAGGGGCAGCCAATTCAGCCTGAAAGCAGCAAAGAAAGCTTCTTGGAAGAGGTGATGCTTGAACAACTCAACGTAAGAGTTAATCAAGTGGAGAGAGTGGAAGAGCTTTCCAGGCAGATGGCAAAGAGGAGCTGGTGTGAGAGAAGAAGGCAGCACCGTGTCCGTGCCCCCGCCCATTTTTCCTCTTCAATTCCTTTCTTCAGTTTTTCTCTGGCTTTGCTCCCCTCTCTGATGTCCTTTTCTGTCAAGGCCTGGGATATACTATGTTCTCCTTTTTTGTTTTTATTGCAGTAACATTGGATTATAACATATAGCTTTCAAATGTACATTGTAATATATTTCAAATTCTGTGTAGATTACATCATGTTCACCACCCAACGTTCTCCTGTTTTAAGAAGTATCCATTGTATGGAGTTGAAAGTTCTTCACAGAACATCTGTTTACTGCAAGTACTGAGTATTAAATAGCCAAAGCACCGGCAGTGTTCCTGTTCTAAGTATTTGAGCCCACTCTTCTTTTCAGAGACCGTACCTCCACCTCAGCGGACTGTTTGATTAAGGTAGAAAAGCAAATGGCACCCCAAGTATAAGAAGGCAGTCAAGGGTCCTTCAGAGCCAGGAGCTGGACCACGGTGCTTGGGCAGAACTGTAGTAGGGTCAGAGGTCTTCACCCCTTTATCAACTGACCTGTGTTTCTTCCAATGCCTCTAGCCAGTAGTGTTTGACATTAGGCATTTCAGGATTTGCAAATTCTTGTTTCTCAGGTTATTATTCACAAACTCTTACTGAGGCTGTTTCCTCAGCTGGAGAGCAGACAGGCTCTCAGGGAGCCTCACCTGTGCAGGGGAGTCAGCGGGACTCACCACGTGGTGGCTCACACACCTGTTACTTCCTTCCACTTGTCCTCCTCTGCCTTCAGCCTCTCGATCAGCCCACCCCCTCCTCTAAGAGGTGTAATGACTCAAGCCCTCCCTTCAATCTCTTGACAGGTGAGCCCAGAGAAACCCCTTTCAAGACTCCTGCTATCAAAGGATAGAAGAGAGAACAGAACCTTCAGTAAAGAACCCTAAACATCCCACCAGAAAGTCCCAAACAACCCTGAAAAGTGAGAATAAAACTACCAAAAGCTGACAGAGGGTAACAAGCATATTTCCAACCCACATTTGTCCTTCTAAAAAAAGCCAACCAACTACTGAAAAAACCCCTGAAATGTATGAAATCTAACATCGTTAACATATTTCCTGTCCTCACATAGCTTATAAAAAATGTTTCTTAGCTTTTCCCTGGCTCATTTACAACGACGAGAAGGAGCAAAAAGGAAATGCAACAGATGGGAGTAGCATCCTCTATCGCGGTAATTTATCTTCACTTGAGGGGGCTTGGGCCAAATTTCAAACATTTTTCAGATGTACCAAGAGCTTGTTCCTGCTCAAGAACAATGAAGATGAGGCTTCTTAAAAAAGCGGCAGGTTATAAGCCGTGTTTAGTACTATCTATTTTTGTTTCTAAAAGAGATCACCTCAGCGTCCCTTCAACCCTCCCCAAACTGACTCCACGAGGATCTAATCTGGTCTTGATTTAGAGCTGACAGGTGGTACATGCATAATTAAAGATGACCTAACACAGAATGCTCTCATTCCTGGCATATTATCAGACACTTAAGCAAAGCAATTATCAGTAGGCAATCTTTTCTGTCAACAGAGATAAAGATGAAACATTTCTTCAATTAAGAGGATCCTGCGAGGATGCTGTATATATATCCATTTGCAAATACTTGGAAATCTTTAGAGTTTAATACTAAGTCAGCTCAATTGGAGCACCTTTGGCCAGTTAAATCCTGTTTGTCCCCTTACTTTTCCCAGAAGGTCACATTTTAAACATTAGAATCACCAAAATAGGAAGAACTTGGGGGCAGTGTCAGAGATCCTGATCCAAGCTGACAAGGAAATTTCTGCATTTTTCTGCCATAGCCCTGCTGGCGTTTGCAAATATACCACACCTTCCTTAAAGGCTCAAAGCAAAAAAGGGTAAGGTTCAAATAAAAGTAAATTCAATTAAAATTTTCCTTTAAAGCAGGATTATTCCTTCCCTATGCTTCACCAATGTCAGAGGATTTAGAGAATGATTATCGAACCTTAAAATCTCATCTTGAATCTAAGTGATTTAAAGGATTTTTTTTTTCATTTTAAAGAAATAAATATTATTCAAAGGAAGAAGGGTCTTGAGAAAATGATGGATTTCCCTTTTCAGGCAAAGGAGGGAAGAGGTACTGCATTTTCTAATAGAGTCCTGTATTTTTTGTAAATTATAGTGCATGTATAAATGAATGCATTTTAGCTTTCTTTAGACAGAAATTGCTTTAATGTTATAGCGAGACAAGTGATTTTCTTTTCTTTTATTTTAAAGGGTGGTTTCTATGTTAATGGGCTTTTTGAAGCCCATGTAAAAACTGCCTTCCATGAGACAGAGAACTTCACAACGTTTGTGGTGCTTATTTTGCCACATTTCACAAGAGGCCTTATTGTTTAAATTCTTATATCCTTATGTCATACGTGAACAAATGACCTTATTGTTCATTTGAACATGTCTTTATAGGATCTCTGGTGGTAGAGCTGGTGTTGTTATTTGCGTTTTTTTCTTCATCAAGTCAGAACAAAAGTCTCTTTTTCTGCAGCACTGGGACTCAGGGGAACATGGCAGTGTGTGGCAGCAGTTGTCAGTTGGAAACACCATAATGATAATGTAAGTGAAGTGCTAATATTAATGGGTTGACTTCTGACAAGTAAATCAAGGTCTATAGCAAAGTTTTTTCTACACAGCAGACTTTAAGAATAGAGCTCTTAATGGGACAATTAAGACTCATCCAGTAAACTATTAAAGAGGGGGACCTCATGGGCAGCAGGACCCAATTCCTTCCAGGATGTTTTTTACTTTGACGATGCTCCATTCAGAATATTAGGGGGAAAATACCAGTAGTCTTTGGGGAAAACATAAGCAGGTGGAGAGGTGATGGTGATGGCAGGATCATTAATGGGAGATTCAGCAGGACTCAAAGCTCAAGTTCATTATATTTCTCAGAACTAAGAATAGCTTCTGAATGAGTACTCACAATTCTCCACAGACCTATTTCTCCAAAGGAGCTCCCCCTTTCTCCCTTTCCAATTTTAATGTAAGAAAAAGAAGAGATTATAGTCAGACATGGGGAGGTAGGCAGGAACAAAGGAACCTCTACAGAATAGAGAATCTAAACCAGCTCCATTTAAGGTGCTGTTAAATTCCTTCCATCAGGATTCAATTCACAAAAACTGATAGCATGATGCATCGAAAGGCCAAGACAAGGAAATGTGTCACGTGTACCATTGTGGCAAACAACAAAGCACGTTTGATTTCCTAATCGATGTCATAGATGGAAAGAAAATATCAGATATAAGGCACAGGGGCTGGCCCAGTGGCGCAGTGGTTACATGGCACTGCTTGACACGCCATGCTGTGGTAGGCGCCCCACATATAAAGTAGAGGAAGATGGGCACAGATCTTAGCTCAGGGCCAGGCTTCCTCAGCAAAAGGAGGAGGATTGGCAGCAGTTAGCTCAGGGCTGATCTTCCTCAAAAAAAAAAAAAAAAGATATACGGTACATACTACCATCAAAATGAACATAATGAGAAAGGAAACAACTTCAGTGAGTTTATTTAAGGAGAGACTCTCATTTCCCATACAGCTAAGAATCCCTGACTTTTTGTACAGTTTTAGTAAATAAAGCAAAGTATAAGCACAGTCTCAGTATGCTGAGGACGGCACGTGACACTAAGACGTTTTACAATCATGACTTTTACACTTAGTTATTATTTTAGAATCATCAACTAACACTTTTAAGGTGATGGTACCTTATATAAAACAAAAATATCAACCATCTTATTGTTAACCAAGGTTTCTCCCATCCACCCTCAAAACTAGTTTTCCAAGTATCTTGATTTTATTAAGGTTCACGTTTGATGAATAAAATAAGACTGTAGGGCCGGCCCCGTGGCCGAGTGGTTAAGTTCTCGCGCTCCGCTGCAGCGGCTCATGGTTTCACTGGTTCGGATCCTGGGTGAGGACACGGCACCGCTCATCAGGCCACAGTGAGGCAGCGTCCCACATGCCACAACTAGTAGGACCTGCAACTAAGATATACAACTATGTACGGGGGCAGGGGGGGGGGGATTTGGGGAGATAAAGCAGAAAAAAACAAAAGAAGAAGATTGGCAACAGTTGTTAGCTCAGGTGCCAATCTTTAAAAAAAAAAAGACTGTAACTATGGCTACAAAATAAAGACTATGTGGATACAGTATTATCTTGGAAAGAATACAAATCAAATCCAAGATATTATTCTCATTGCCATCTATTTGTGTCCTCTGTTTCAGAAAGGTTGCTTAAGATCTGCCATTAGGAAGCCTTATGGAGACATTCCACAGAATACTATGTGTTCTAAGCACGTGTTAACAGATGATCAGAGATGCTGATGAGGTTTATTTCACTAAGGACAGAGTACAACACATATTTAAGAAAGTCAGAATGGATGTTGTTTCAAATCTCTGTCCATTCAGGAGAGGACACTGTAAGTCAAACTGGACAAGGCAGCACAATGGATGCTCTTATTTTCTTCTCCTAATACCTTCCCAGAGATGGAATGAGAGATCAACCAAAAATGGGTGGCCTCCCTTCACTGCAAGTGAAAAAATAGTTTTCTCTACAACTTGCACTCTAGGAATCAACCATTCTTCATGCTGAGTTCTTTCACAGAATGAAATGCTTTGCACCAGTACAATTTGTTTCCCTTCGGGATGGAAGGTGATGAGAGGAAACAAGTATTAGGAGAGGATTAAAGAAACCTATGTTCTTATTAAGGTGGGTTTGAAGAGAAACAATGTTACTGAGAGAATGATGATTACATCCTAATAATTATGTTGGATCCTCACAAAATGATAATAAAATAAAGGCAAGCTTATATTGAACATCTAATATCACCCAGCTACAAATAACAAGAAAGAGAATCCAACAATAACTAGTTTATACAAATCAACTTACATTTATTCCTTTGTGGTCAATTGTAACCTATACCCCAAGCAGACACAATGTGCTCTCAACATGTACACATTTGTAACTTCTGTAAACTAATTAACAAAGGAGAATACAAAATAGCCAGGTATAATGGAAACCAGTGCCTTCCATCCCTGCAGCCAGTTGTACTGTAATATCTTCTGCTTGGTGCTGACAGCATTCTCTTCCCTCCTCTCATTCCGACACAATGCCTTCAGGTCTGTCTAAGTAATGTAATTTACTGGAGTGGAATTCCCTCGGTACCCTGTGCAGCACTTGGTGACAGTATCATTTATACTCCACAGTGTCGTGGCCTGACACTGATACATCGGCCTTCATCCCTCATTCAGAGCAGAGCGTGCAATTTCACCTTCCGCTCTGCCCTTCTGTGGTGTGCGTGTACAAATTTACTCCATTCAGTCCTAATTACAAACCTTGCTTGAAATGCTCTCATTAGATCTATATTGCTCACTCCAAATGTCAATCGTATTGAAAATTCCGATTTTCCTGAGGATTCATCCATTAGCAATAAACTCTAAAGCATTCTATGACTGGGTGCATTAAACCAGCAATGCGGATGTGCACTTAAAATACATCATTAGAGTAAATCTCCATTGCAAATGCTTTATATCATTCAACCAAAGGACTAATGAGCACAGCCCAGCCAGTACCCTCAAATTGCACATGAAGGATAGGTTAAAACTGGCTGTTATGTAGGAAGAAGCACATGGTATTTCAACGGGATGGATTTCAGAATCTCTGTCATAACTGATGAAGGTGTGGGAGGGAGTCACAGCTAGACCTAATTTATCACCTTCTTTTGCCTATGACTGTTACAGAGACTTGGGTTTGCGGCAAAGCGCAATAAGGCAGGCAAAGATAATAGGGAGTGTCTGTTTTCATGGGGGGCACTGAAGCTGCATCTGCAATGCCAGGAACTTTGTTAGTCAGCTCCAAGGATTTGCTCTGCCTGAAAAGCATTCTTCCATTTTGCTCAACAGAAAAAAATGGAAAAAGCAGCACTGTCTGGATACACTGAAAGAACCTGGGTACCCTTCTAATAAAAGACAGAGCTTACTGGCAGAGCTGATGTGAGAAACGTCTCCACCCCAGAGTGATGGGTCCTAACACTAAAAACCCAAAAAAGCTGCTGCTGATGTTAACGTACAAATGACAAGTCAGAAGTTGTATCTGTGACTGAGACAGTAGGACAGACCATGCAAAGGAAAATTTGGAGAGAGTTTTAAAAACTAGCAAAATACATCAATGGATAAAACCAAGCCATCACTGTTTTATACCTGCACCATGTTTTAATTCCCCAGCTTATTGGTCTCATCTATCACTTCTTGTCAGGTCCCAGGTGAGGCAAAGTTACGGTGCAGGCATAATTTCTTTTTTAATTTGATAAATGAAGAAACTGCATCCCAGGGAGGTCATGGAGGAGGCTGAAGGAAGAGTCTGAAGTGAACTCTTGGCATCTAATTCTAAAGGTTAACCAAAAAAGTTAAGTGATGCCTACAAATATGACCTTATTATGAAACATACATTTTTTTTTTAATGGAGAACTTCGGTGGGCAGAAAAAGACTCCTAGATAGGCAGGTATCCATTACATTAAACAGAAAATAATTTGCAAAATATAATAAAATGTAAAAGAAGCAACGACAATTGTTTTCTGCCTACCAGCACCTGGTCATCTATAGGACTGATCAGTAACCAGAATGATAACAGATGAAATATTTTCTGTAGGGAATTATGCCACCACGGAAGCTAACTGCTCCTAAAGTTCTGTGCATTCCCACCTGAAACATTTAAAACCTTACTTGATGCAACATTAGTGCTCTCTCTTTCATAATGCACATCAGCAGGTACTACAATTAACATGCACAGATGTTAGAACTGAAATATTCATGTTTAAATAAAAAAGATAGTGAGAAGGCAAAAACAACTGAATATGCTCAACACAGTGCTAATCTTAATAGGAAAGAGAGGCTTACCTTATGCTAATTTAATTGCAAAATTAAAAAAAATGATCTCCCAGATGGCATCAGTAACCTATGAAGACACAAACTACTCTGTAAATGACCTGTGGCCTTCAGATTGAGACACAGAACAAGAGGCTGATCTTGTGTCCACGTAGTTCCAAAATTTGTACTCCAATTATAGAGGGGAAGCCCCAAAATGCCCTGAAATTCTCCAACACATTCTTATGATGCAATGGCACGAATAAGAAAAACAACACCATCATTTTACTGAGGGCTGGCTTTGAGCTTCATATATGTTATCTCATTTAATCCTTACAACCACACTATGAGATAGGTACTATGCCTGTTCCAGTCTTCAAATAAAGACATGCAAGCCCAGGAAAGGTTAAATAAACAGATTAAGGTCAACAGGTAGCTAAGCTAAGAGTTGATGCTGAGTCCTCTTTCTTCCAAAGCTCTCGTCTCACTTTAACCACCATGCCTTGATGCAGCTGGAGACGTCAAATAGGAACGTGATTTGCAGTCTTCAATTTCCAGAGGCTTCTGGAATGACTGTCCTCTTGACTCAACTTATTTCACAAATTACATCAAACTGAAAAGCTCTGAACACTTGTAGACATCCTCATTCTTTGGAAATGCCACAGCCACTTAGCCAGAGGAACGGGGACAGCACCATCACCAGGATCACGAAGGTACAAATTTCCCTGTGAACGCTGACACCACCTCTCTTTGGTGTTTCTTCTAGCCACAAACCGAGACATTATCACTTACTGTGGTTGCAGTAGACTCAGCAATGAAATGAAGGGGAGTTTTTACTTGGGTAACTGCCCCTCCAGCATCTGGGTCCGTGGAGGGTATTCCAGGACACACATGTGCTCAGCCCTGTCTCCCCTTCCTTACCACCTGGTCGGCACACAAACAAGAGTTTTCTATCTTTCAGAAACACCACTAAGAAATCCTTTCCTTGCTGTTCTATGAATCTATAAGAAACAACTTTCTAACAATGAGCCAAGAAGATGGATGTTGTAAAAACAGCATTTCAAACAAGACAATTATTTTTTCAAAAAAAGATTCAAGGATTTTTATCACTTCTTCTTTCAACCTCCCATAGACACAATTTGTTTATATATGAGTTGTGTCTTTCTTCCTTCAAAATGGGAAAATGCTGATAAACTATCACATGCAGACAAACAGCGCAAAAACCTGGCTGCCTTTTGCTACTCAAACAGAGGCACATTTATTTCCCAACGCACCACTTACCAGACAGATGCAAAGATGTGGGCAAGCCAGTCATCAGAATTAACAGAGTGATTGTGCTTGCACTACATATTCTGATTTGTATGAATCTTATTTTTAACCATGCACAAAGGGCAATAAATGGAAAATCTTATTCTAACCGCTACTTTTTCTGGGCCACCCACACTGCTCCACCTACCGCACAACTTCACAAATATAAAAAACCCAACCCAGGCTTCGTCCTAACAAGGGATGCAAAGTGGCTAAAATGTGTGACATTTTTTCCAGTTACTGTTTGTACTTTCATTCTTTTTCTATATCAGGACTTTCAGGGAAAACAACATTGATTTATGTATGGGCATTTTCAAAGACTCCACGTTGGTATGTCATGCGGCGCACAGGCAAGCACAATCCGCGACGCGCTGGCACCACCCTGCCGTGAGATGCACGTCAACCAACTTTCAGCAAAGAAATGCACCCAAAACGTTTCTGTAAAGTCAGGAAGATGATACCCACAACATTTTGTTTTGAGACAATGACTGTGTTTTAAAAATTCTTCAAATGAACAAAAGTTGTATCAGAAACATAAACATTTCAAAAACAGAGCAGGCTGTCAAGAATGATTTTGCCGAAGTCAGGTCAAGATCGCTTGACCTAAATCTGCTGTTAGTTCACTGTGCAATGCTCACCAAGGCGCAGTATCCCCTTGCCATCTCCCTTCCCTTCTGTGAATTTTTCTCTCGTCTGCTCTTTTCCAGTCACCACGCCACAGCCTGCAGCTCACCAAGCATTAACTCACACATAACCATCACTGCCAAGTGACATAGCTGTTATCGAGAGACAACCACCTTGAGAGCAAAGAAGAAAAAAAAACTGATGAAGAGGATGTCTTCTAGGGGCATAGAGAGGAGAGATAAGAGAGTCTATTTTTGATCACTATCTCTTCAGATTTTTAATGAAAAGTTAAGTTATTAAGGTCCCAGGGTACCAATGAAAATGCTTGTTCCTCTGAACCCTCCGCAAACCACAACAGCAAACATAAGCAGGCAGTGATTAATATTTAAAAGTCAGTTCAACAAAATAATTAAGGCACGAAAGGAGTCAACTCTAAGAAAGGCGTCTTTACCTGTGTGCTTGCTCATTATCCAGAAACTAGAGGAAATGTTCTGTCATCCTCTGGTAGTTAAAACACACCCTGCAGAGCTAAGGCTTCTTCCGATAACGCAAAGTACTAGAGCCGTGCTGATGAGATGTATCAGAAAATCGTTTTTGGGGTAGAGTCCACTATCGTCAGAACTTCTGACTAGTGTTGTAAAAACACGGGTAATTAAGTGTTACGAAAAAGTGGGTCATACACCACTGAGATACAACCACACCGCCCCCAAACCAACTCCAAATGACTGTGCTGTGACAAGGTGGGAGGGGTCTGAACACAGCGAAAGCAAAACTTTTATGTGGTTCCCGGAGCATTTTAGTTTTCACTGGTTTAGGTTAGAGAAAGTTAATCTCAACGTCAACTGCAAACCATCTAACTTTTAGCACGTTCTTGAAATTTTATGATAAACGCTGGCTGTTAATGTAATGGGAAATTCAGATACAATGTCATAAACAGTCCGAGGGACAGTCTCAGGCTTAAACGACATGCCCATCGCCGAAGACTGAACACCGTCACTCAGTGAGGCAAGGCGGTCAAACCGAAACTAAGACGAAGAACCAAGTTCTTTATCCACACTAGCATCTCCTTGTCCAAGGGAGGATCAAAGTACTGTAGACCACTTCCCCACACCTGTACCCAAGCCAGGCATTCAACACAGTCGCAGATATTTATCAAAGCAGCCTTCGACTGCTGTAGGAAGAAGGCAAAGTGTGGTACCTGAAGTGAGCACGTTCACTCATCTGTCACTCGAGTCACAGAAATATTAATTCAAGTCAACACATACTGATTCCCTGTTATACACAAGGACACAAAGGATGTGAAGGGAGGCAGAGAGAAGAACCTGCTTTCAAAGAACCTAAGTCTTACACAGGGGATGATAAGTAAGACCTAGTCATACTCGATGCCTAATACAGATCATTTTAGAAAACAAAATCTCGTCAGCAGCTGCTCACTGTATACCTCCTACTCTACTGACAGAAGGTTTGTAGATAACGTTCCTGCAACACTTCTCAGATGAACCCTTTAGCAATCCCCTTAACTTTTCTCTGAGTTTTCTATCAGTGCTCAAAACCCTTCCTGACTTTGGCTATGTGTTAGGATTCACCCAGATCCAAAGTCCTAGCACTCTCCAAGGAGAAGCAGAGAGCTACGAGCACAATCCCAGGAGCCACACCACCACCAGAAGACTTTGAAGAGAAGCTTCTGTGAAGGGGGATAAAGGATGCAAAGTTGAAGGAAAACTCTTTGGTTCACAGAACAAGAAGGGATATTTTTGAATCACATTTTGTTACCATCAGGTATAAAATTAGAATTTTACCAGAGTCCATACTGTTCGGGTTATAAATGGAGAATGTGGAGATCTGATTAATCAACCTTCCCCATTTCTGAAAAATTGCCTTATGGTAAATTGACTGCAAAATTTTAAATAACTATAACACAACCAGTTGACCTACCACTAAAACTATCTCGTATATAATTGAATCTTTCTTTTATGATTCCAGGGGCTCACCAGGATCTTGCAGAACCATTCAATAATTACTTCTATTGACAGAATATAGAAATGAAAAAAACCAGTTAATAGCGATTTCCATTTGATAAAGATACTGGTAAATCTAACAGGGATCTGTTCTTACAAGAGTTGATTAATATCTATTTTTTTATTGAGGCAACATTGGTTTACAACATTATGTACATTTCAGGTGTACATCATTATATTTTTATTTCTGTGTAGACTACATCATGTTTACCACCCAAAGTCTATTTGCCATCCATCACCGTACACATGTGCCCTTTTACCCCTGATCAATGTAATCTGAAGGGAGAAAAATAGGCAATGTGATCACTGTCCTAGAAAATGATATGTAAAGTCATCATTCCTAAGCTCCACCAGTTTGTGGGGTGTATTCAGTTCAGAGTATTGCTTGTAAATTTGGAATTAGTTGATTAACTGAAAAAAGCCTGGAAAAATACACAAACATATGAGTTAACAGGTAGGTTGTACCTGCGCTGCTGGATTATAGGTAACTTATTTTCTTCTTTAGTCTATTCTGTTATTTTATAAATTATGTGCAATAAACACGTATTTTACAATCAGGAAAATAAAGGTATTTCTGTTCTGATAAAAAGAATTAATTATTCTCTGATTCTGCTCTCTCTGACAATTAAGAACACTTAATACATGGGACTCAGAATAATAATCTGGCCTGGTGACAAATCAGACACAAAATACTGGAAAAACCTGCTAGCAACAATAGATTATAGCTTCTAGTTAAACACTACAAGGACTTTAAAAATCCTGCAATACTGGAGAGCTCTGCAAACACTATTTGGGTCAGAAGAGCAGAAACCCTCTTCCTGATCCTGACCCACAGTCTGTGTACTCTCCAGCTGCAATAAATAAGGCTCCAGGCGCCAGGGCCCTCAAAACCACCACTTTAATGGGGGTGTCCTCGGAAGGGTGTGTGCCATCCGCTGGCTTAAATCACAGCTCAGAGAAAAGTGTCATTTCGCTAGTGACAGGTGCATCCAAAAAAGAGCACACAAATAATTTCTAAACAGCAACCAACTGAAAATTATTAGAATAAGTTGATAAACTCTTTGTGCTACAACCCATCTCACTTGGTAAATAAACCGCTTTATGATATGCATGGCTGAGTTTCTGTGGAGACTCACAGGGAACATGATCTGAAGATTTTGATTTATACATTAACGTATATTACCATGCTGGTGGCATCACCTCTATATCTACCATTAATGCATACACAGAGCATGAAAATTAACCTTGATGATGCCTTGAGCAGATATAACTGTGAAACTGAATATGACATAAATAATCATATCCTACATTCTTAAAAAAAAAACACATCAGAATTGGCTTCAAAACTATGCCAATGGTTCCCCAATGACTATAGGAGTTAAATATATATGTTCATGAAATTATATATTACTCTTAATATCACTAATATTACAACTTTTAGCATGCTTCCAAACAGAATAAACCTAAAAGGAATATCTGAAACTTTAAACTCTGGCATTGGAAAAGTGGTAAAAGTCAAAACTTGCAGTTTCTCAAGAAGAATAAAAATGAATGGTATATTTTTCTATCCTAAGTCAATAATTTTAGATGATTATTTAGGCATGAAAATAGGTACAATAAAACCTCAGTTAACTATATTATTTGAAGACAAGAAGTTTTTTTGTTTCAATTTTCTAGTTAATTGACAGAGAGACAGAAAATGCTTTTTGTTGAAGATCTTTCCAAAGCAGTTTCTTTTCCTAATTATAAAACATTTAACCATTCTCAATGATTCAGCAGGTCAATGTCGTCAGCTACAAATATCCTCCAGGGTATATTTTCTACCTTTACTAAACCAAAGCTATCTTGTTTTCTGAACCTTTATTTTTGAAAAAGGGAAGTGGGATATGTGCGGTAGGGTGGGGTGTGGGAGGGGGTGGGGTGGGGGTGGGCGTGGGGAAGTATGAAGGTTAGTTAATTCAGGGTTCTGGGTAGTTGGGTTCCAGGGAGCTAAGCCATCACTAAACATGAATTCAATGTCCGGAACCAGGCAAACTTGATTCCTAGGAAACATGAGCGCCGACAAGGAGAGCCCCTAAGGGTCTGTCTTGGTTGGAATTAGATCATTCTGTCTGGGTACCTCTTGGTTTGTTGGTCTTGTCTGGGGAAAACCTGTGTCAGTGTGTCCATTCAAAAATTATGGTCTCCGAACTCATGGGGCTGAATTTATTTTTATTAGATTCTACATCCACGTTGTTTCAACTCAAGCTTAGGGTGCCGGTAGCTACACGTGGATGTCAGGGACGAATAAACGCTTTTCTCTTAGACTTGCTGATTTGGATTTTCTTTTCTAGATTAAAAACCTTTTATTCTAGTTTTTTTGACATCTTAGCAGCTCCCTATGGCAACTGACTCAGAAACCTTGGTTGCTTTGCCCTGTTCTCTGTCACCTAAATGAAAAGCACGGAGAGTTTCTTTCTAAGCAGGTTTGGAAAGTCTGGGGTGCGAATGAGGGGACTGATTTACATATATTGTACTTTAATTTTGGTGACTTTATTTTATCTTTTTGGTTATACCTTTCCCCTAAGCCAAATACATATATGCATACATACATATGTCTACAACATACACACACACATACGTAAACCATCTTGACGTCTTAAGGAGGAAGTGGGATAATTTAGGACAGAGGTTTCTGAGCTCTTTGAAACTATGGATCCTTATGCCCTGTCCTTCAGGAATTACAGCCACTGGTCAGACCCAGGGGCAGGGCCTGAAGGTAGTGAAGGAGACGTGAAGAAACATGGCTTCTAGACCCCATGAGAATTCGCTGATCGCTCTCCAAGGTCAGCTTTCTAGAAACACAGAATAAAAAGCAAAACCCCAAAAAATAGGGCCCAAATGTACTAACTTAGTGGGTTCAATCCTGTATATTCCTACAAGACTGCAGGTCACTCACTAAATGGTTCTGTGATTTATGGGTACAGTAACACCCAATACTACAGGGATTTGGTGATGAGGGGATAAATTATACTTCATTTGCAGTATGTAAAACAGGCATTATAACTCTTTGCTATTACTTTTCTTTCAAAGCTTTCCTTTTTTTCTCCTAGGCTTCAATCTGTGGCAAGTTTATGTTCCCTAGTTCTTGCCTCAACATCCACCTCCACTGATCAAGACCTGTGACACGCCACAGCTGTGCACACGGCTCCGTAACCCCATGCATCCCAGTGCACTGTACACGGACTCCTCTGTGAACACACGGCTCAGAGGAACTGCAGCAGCGTCCCTACAGGAGTACAGGTGGGTCCACGTTCCCTCCATCACAGTGAAGCAGCTTTCCCACATGTGTAAATGGCATTTTAGTAGAGATGGCAAATTTCCCTGGTAGTTTCTGACAAACGTGTCCTTGCCCTGATAGGAAACCCATGCCTAAGACTGAAGTATAACGTTCCGCGATCCTTCACCCTTGCCCAAAAGCTGCTAGGGGCAGTACCAGGGCTGAGGGAGCTGTGAGGGACACGGCTGTCTATTCTTACTCCACCCTCACAAACTGTAACATCCCTGTCAAGCACTACTTAGTTACTTAGTTATCATGCCCAGTATTCTTGGAAGGAAAGTGAACTCTGGTATTCATTTTTTTAATTGTGGTAAAATATGTATAAGATAACATTTACCATTTTAATCATTTTTAAGAGTACAGTGGCATTAAGTATATTCACATTGTTGTGCAACCATCACCACCATCCATCTCCAGAACTTCTTCATCTTCCCAAAGCGAAACTCTGGACCCATTAAACATTACCTTTCCCTTCCCTTCCATTCCCAGCCCCTGGCAACCACCATTCTGCTTTCTGACTAGGAATTTGACTATTCTAGGTACCTCCTACAAATGGGATCACACAAAATTTGTCCTTTCTTGTCTGGCTTATTTCGCACAGTATCTTCTAGGTTCATCCATGTTGTAGCACGTGTGAGAATTTCATATTTTTAAGGCTGAATAATAATCCATTGTATGTCTATGGCATGTTTTCTTTACCCATTCATCTGCTGATAGACATCTGGGTTGCTTCCACCTTCTGGCTATTGTGAATAATGCTGCTATGAACATGGGTGTACAAATATCTGTTCAAACCCCTGCTTTCACTTCTTTTAGGTGTATACCCACAAGTCGAACTGCTGGATCATATGGTAGTTCTATGCTTAATATTTGAGGAATCGTCATACTGTTTGGCATTAAGTTTTAAAAAAAGTAATAACCTTTATGTTTCAGTGCTGTTTTAGGTTCACAGCAAAAGTGATGGGAAATCACAGAGGGTTCCCCTATCCCCATCATCCCCACACAGGCACGGTAATTCTACAGAGACACTGTAGGCACTCAGTGACTTGAGTGCTTCCACCAAGGCCACAGGGAGTGATACAGACAGGCCATGCCAGGTCCCAGCCCTGAGTCACCTGAGGTGTCACAGTAGCCTTCTTCCCTCCCAGGCTTGAAGTTATGACACTGACTGACATCAAAGGTCATCCCTACAGGAAAACCTGATGTGTAAATGTGGACACTCACAGATGCCAAAGCAGGAGGGAGATAAAGAGCATTTGATCCAACGCACTTCTTTCACTTCACAGTGAGGATGCTTCATAAATTGGAAAGCTTCCTTCTGAGAATGCTGTGCAGAATAACCAATTAGTGCTTGACAGAGATGTTACAGTCTGTGAGGGTGGAGGAATACTAGATAATTACATCACTCACAACTCTGTCAGCTCTAATACCAGCCCTGTTACCCTTTGGGCAGAAGACAGTTCTGGATTAATTCCTTATAGAACTCTTTCATCACCTATCACTTTTTTGTCTTATTTTTCTGATTTTGTGGGTTTTATTTTAAGCACATGCACTTAAATTTATTGCCAGGATTTCTGGCTCTGTTAATGTCTAAGCAACAGATATGCACCTTCATTACATATCTGGGAATTGCTTCACTAACAGCATTTATTCTCAATTCCAGAGTTATAATAAAAGAACTGTAAGTCCTAAGTGTTACTTTGAATGATAACATTCACCATATACAAGTGAAATGGTAAAATCACAACGCTTATCCACAGACTTAAAATGCCTAGAAATTTCTCAAACATTTCCTGGACAGCCTCACTCATACTATCTTTAAACTCGCATCAACTCAGTGAAACAAAAGGAAAAATGTTGTTTAAAATTTCTACAATGAAAGCTTAGAAGTATACAAAAGACATATATATTCACCAACACATATGTACATTTGCATGTATGCTCACATATATCCAAGTGTGCATCCCTTGAGCCAAACTCTTCTACTTTTTTCTATTAACATGGAATAAATTGTTCTTGTCCTCAGCAGAAAGGTGATTGGCTTGTTCCAAAGCTAACACAATAACATGTCAAAATATTTCAGTCCTGAGAACTTAAAACCCTACAAAACCCTGGACTTGCTGTCTTGGACTATTTATTAGAGGTGCGCCTCCCTTCCCACATGTGTTTTGTAAATCAAGTCACATATAAGTGTATGAGGGGAGGGATAATACTATGATGATCACTTTGAAAGGGAATAGTATATTTCCCAACCCAGGAGGGAAAAAAGATTTTTCCTTTTGAGTGTATCTAAAAGCTTGATGAGCACATCTGTGCAAGGACTGTAGCTGTCATTTCAGCCTAATAAGGGCACGTTAGTCACCCCTGCTGAAAACCAAGGACAAAGAATGACAGGTACTGTTGACTCTGGGGTAAAGCTGGTACAGAAGAATGACATCTACTAGGCTGGACTTTCAAATGTGATGGTGCCCCGAGGACCTTAAAATTCTCTTTTCTGAGAGATGAGTCAATGTATTAGGTAAAGCACTAAATATCTTAATCTAGTGATATTTAATACTGAATCTTTAATACACTTTTCTGCCTTTATCACTCATCCTTTCAGTCATACTTGAGGTTAAAGCAGTGATTCTCAAAGTGGAGTCCCTGGACCAGCTGCACCAACATCACCTGGAAACTTGTTAGAAAATCAGATTCCCAGCCCATCCCAGATCTACTCAATCAGAAATTCTGACTAGGAAGCTTCTGCACGGCAAAGGAGACCATCAACAACAGGCAACCTACCAACTGGGAGAAAATATTTGCAAATCACATATCTGATGAGGAATTAATATCCAAAATATATAAAGAACTCATACAACTAAACACAAAAAAAACAAACCACCCAATTAAAAACTGGGCAGAGGATCTGAACAGACTTCTTTCCAAAGAAGATATACAGATGGCCAACAGGCACATAAAAAGATGTTCAACATCACTAATTCTTAGGGAAATGTAAATCAAAACTACAATGAGATATCACCTCACACCAGTCAGAATGGCTATTATTAAAAAGACAAGAAATAACAAGAGTTGGAGAGGATGTGGAGAAAAGGGAACCCTCATACACTGCTGGTGGGAATGTAAACTGGTGCAGAGACTATGGAAAACAGTATGGCAATGCCTCAAAAAGTTAAAAATAGAAATACCATATGATCCAGCTGTTCTACTTCTGGGTATTTATCCAAAGAACATGAAGACACTAGTTATAAAAGACATAAGTGCCCCTGTGTTCATCGCAGCATTATTCACAATAGCTAAGATTTGGAGACAACCTAAGTGCCCATCGATAGATGAATGGATAAAGAAGATGTGGTGTGCGTGTATATACACACACACACACACACACAATGGAATACTACTCACCTATAAAAAAAGATGAAATCTGGCCATTTGCAACAACATGGATGGACCCTGACTGTATTATGCTAAGTGAGATGAATCAGAGAAAGCCAAATACCGTATGATTTCACTCATATATGGAAGATAAACAAACACATAGATATAGAGACCAGATTGGTGGTCACCAGAAGGGAATGGGGCAGGTGGAGGGCAAAGGGGGTAAGGGGGAAACTTGTATAGTGATGGATGGCAACTAGACTTTTGGTAGTGAACATGATACGTTTTATACAGAAGTTGAAGATATAATGATGTACATCCGAAATTTATATAATGTTATAAACCAATGTGACCTCAATAAAAAATTAAATTAAATTAAAAAAGAAAGAAATTCTGGGCATGAGACCCAGCAAACTGTACTTTAACAAGCTCCTAGGTGATTCTGATGCAAGCTAAAGTTTAAGAGCCACTAAGTTAAAGAACCACCAATATGTAGATCTTAACTCCAGTTTTCGTCCTCAGTTATAATTCTCAAGGTACTTTGTTGAAAGAAAAGTAACTCGTGCGTTTAGGCTATTTGTTATTATCATTTAAGAAAATTCTTACCATTATTTGGTTTGAGGAAAGAAACCTTAGTCAAAACTTACATGTAATTTTTCCAGGTCCTGTGCTGGCTTCGAGTCTTAGGATGCAGGGAACTGGGCGAAGGGAGAGATGAGAAGGCTACAGCAATCCATTCAGACATGGACCCCAAAGCTTTGTGGGGCAACCTTATGACAGGTCAGTGAGTGTCCACCTGATTGGGGAGGAAGAATTGTCCATTAGCAGAGTAAACCTGGCATGTTAACATTTCCCCTCTCTCCTGCTATCCTGCTACACCCCACCCCCTGCTTTTATGACCTCCAAACTAACTTACTCTGCCCCTGGCTGTGTGCCTAGTGACTGGTCCACATGCAGAGACCATCAGAAAATAGCTGGAAGCTCTATTCCGTGAGATATTTCCTTTAGGTGAGCATCCCTCACTGGGTGCTCTCCTGAACCCCAAAAGCAGCTGGGAGATAGGTCAACGTCTAATCCGTTCTCTCTCTATTCTATCTCATGAATATTTGCTTTCAATAAATCAGAAGACTTTGATTTAAAAGTCATGTGGCTGTAGTAACAAGACGATACAGGAAGCAAATGATAAATTTGAGAATTCTGACTGAAATGAGATGATTCTCTGATGCTTTAAATATGTTTATTTTTAAATTAATAATGCTTATTTTTTCTGATGGCAAATTAATACATGCTTATTGTCAAACATTTTTAAAATATAGAAAAGCATAAAGAAAAAATAAAGATCAACTGTAACCTTGACACTGATAAATCACTGATGCTATTTTGTTGCATAGGTCCACAACCCCTTAATGGAAACTCCTGGGCTTCCGAATAAGTTTCAGAATTGAGAATTGCTTGGATTTTAGAGAGTATTACAATATGACCAACATTTATCAGATAGCACTCCATCAGAGGCTGGAGCAGCACACCATAATCAAAATCTTAAATATTTCTGCAGCAAAATAGATGCACATTCTTATTAAGTTGGATAAAAAATCTCATACTAGTTCAGGCCAGGCTTTTCGACCACACAAGTTACCAAAAACCCTTTTGACTTTTAATGCTTTGGGATTCAGAATTAGGGATAAGAGATCGTAGACCAGTGCTCTTTTCAGATACACAAAAATAGTCGGAGTTTTGTTTCTACTTTGTTATTCAATGTTATACGAACGTGAGCATTTCCCAAGTTATTAACAATTCTTTAAAAACACGCTTTTCAATGTCTACGTAATATTACACCCCATAGAAAAGGGCTTTATTTATTGAACTATTTTTCTCATTTTTGGAATTACATATTGCTTTTTTTTGTTATTGCAAATAACACTTTGAGGGACATGTCTGAATATCAGATTGTCTGAATTTCTGAATATTTTCTTAGGTATATTCCTAGAAAAGGAATTATTAGGTCAAACAGTGTGAACTTTAAGGGTCTTGAAGATTTTCCAGAAAAGCTATATGAATTTACACTCCTGCCACACCATGAGTGTTTGGTTAATTTGTTCAATTACCCACTTTATCATAAGCACAGAAAAAACACACTTGCACCTCATACATCTTAACAAAGTTCTAATCAGTGACAACTCTATTTAGGAGATTTTATTTTTGTTTTTCTTATGCAGAAGATAGTGAACAGTTCACTAGGTTTTACCCATAACAAGAGAGAAATGAGATTAACCTAAGTTTACCATCAAATTAAACCTCATTAGAGCAGAGTGAGTCAGATCTGGGCAATGGAGGAGCTGCCACTTGTCCTTGGGATCTTTACTTGGAAAAGGGTACTGAGGATTCCAGAAATAATTCACATCACCATGAGAAGAAAAACAATTGGCTGCTGATTATTTGTGGGCTGATAATTCTGCTTCTGGACTACTGAGGGCTTGTGTTTCCCTTCCTTTTGTTGTTTTCTTATTTCTTGGACATTTTGCAGCTTAGCATGGCCATCAGGGAGCAGAAATATATGAAGGCAAAAATCAAATCAGACAAGGTAATAATGACTAAGCCTCCTGAGTGCTTATGATGTGTCAACTCTGGTGCCAGGTGCCTTGCATGCATTATCTCATTTAACACTGGTATGAAAACTGGTAGCTGCGAAGTTTGAAAGTGTGCTGGCTCATCAATTCCCCTTCCACCCTAAGAAGTCTGGAGGAGCTAGAGGTTTGGAATTTCAAAGATCTATTCAAGCCTAGGATCTTATACCATGATTGATGCGGGGTCGGTGAGCCGAAGAGTCGAAAGAAAGATTTCTTAGACTCTCCAGATCTGGCAGTAGTGCTCTTTTATTTAGAGAATAGTGTGGAATAGCATGGGGACAGGACCCATGGGCAGTCAGAGCTTCTGCTGCCGCCGCTTCTGCTGCCGCCACTGGCATGGGAACAGGGCCCATGGGCAGGGAGAGCAGCTGCTGCTGCCCCCGCTGGCATGGGGACAGGACCCATGGGCAGGCAGAACTGGTGCGTGGGGACAGGACCCACGGGCAGTCAGAGCTCCTGCTGCTGCCCCGAGTTGAGGGTTAGGGCTAATTTTATAAGGCATGGTTATGTGACTTATTTTTACTGGAGAAAAGAAAAGATGATGTAAAAAGTCATTAAATGATTTCAGTGCAGATGGGGTCTGGTTATTGTGCGGTCATATAACTTTAGATACGAATCTGGCCATATAGATCGGCATGTAGGTGAGGATACCCTGGGCTTCTCTCCCTGGGGTGGTCCTAATTCATACCATAAAAAAAGTCCACTGAGTCGTATAGTTTGGCATGTAGGCCAGGTCACCTTGGGCTTCTCTAGCTGGGGCAGCCTTAATCCACATCAATGATGACTCCAAGTCTGGCTATAAATCACAAACTTTACCTTTCTGCTTTTTGTCAGCGCCCTCTATAGCATCAATATGAAGCAGGGAAAATGGTATAGAGAAAATACAAGAAACTTCTAGATAACGGTAAACACTTTGAAGGTCCTATATTGAGAGAAGGGAGGCTCGATCTCTCAGAGTACAATAGAGAGTTGAGAGTCTGTTACATAACACAAAACAGGGTATACGCAGAGAAGACATGAAGACACACACATAATATATGCTTTAAAAACAACCAACCATACAAACACATTCTTCCCAAATGTGACTCCAAATTAGTAATACTAAATCAGGGCTCACAACCTTAAGTTTCTTTCCATTTATAGCTTTTTCTAATAATTTTTCTTTCTCTTTTCCCTTAATATGTATTTAACCTTACAAGATAATTGGTGTAGAGAATGCCACAATTTTAATACACTAATAAAAGAAAATAGAAGAGATATTTTTTTTGCTATATGGAATGAAATAACCTCACTCTTTGCCTTATCTATAAACTCAATTTCTGCAAGGTATAGTATATACCATAAAATGGCTGCAGTTCAGAGAGAGAGGTGAAAAAAAAATTCAATTTTATTTTGAGAGTGAGTTAAATTGATCTTCCCAACAATCTTATCTAAAAGTAAGGGATGATTCCATCAAAATTATCAAGACCAAAAGACAAAAGATGTATCAAGAAGGGACCCATTTCCTTCATTATGGCTTCTCTTTATCATTTAAATAGCATTCTGCTGATAATTATGTGTCAAGTTGGTAGAATGTCTATAAATGATTTTTCTTTGCCACAATCAGATCTATGGTTAATTTCCTAAGTACACCAGGACAATAGGATGTGAAAAATACAGCGTGCAATAGGGTAAATGACCCCTCAAAGAACGTACTTTGTTTTTTTCCAAAGGGCCTAATTACTTGGGGGGAAAATACAAAAAAACAAACTACCACTAATAACAGAAAATGATTACCAGAAGTTCTTTAGATCCTCATACTGCGCAACTAACATTTCTAAAGCTAATTACAAATTTGGATTCTCTCATTTAAAAATATACTTCGAAGCAGCCCACTTCTGTTTTAATGCTGAACCAAAGTCTGTGCAATTGGCACATTATCAAAGTAAAAGAAAAAAAAAGGTGTCGCTCAAAGTTACCACTTTCAATGTCACTAAATCTTGAACTGCAAAAATATCACAAGCTAAAAACTAGTAATGCCATGTGGTTATGTTATCTTACATTTACAAAAGGGTTTATAGTTTCCAAGCCCTAATAGATTGAGACCTCTGCCATTCATGGTAGCTTTGCTATCACTGCCTCTGAGCCTGACACCTTTCACAGGTTCTTGTGAGGATTAAATGAGCATGCGTACAAGAGAGTTTTTCTGAACTGTAAGATACACATAAAATGTTGGGTATCATTATTCTTTTTACCAACAACTTTGTAAGGCATACAGATATTAATCTCCATTTCACAGTTAAGGAAATTGACCACAGGAAGATGTAGCAAAAAAAAGTACCGAGTTAGGAGATCTGAGTTTTCTCTTGGCCACAAACTAGCTGAGTGACTTGATTTCTTCAGTAAAATCCGGGGGTTGGTGATGATTTTAAGGTCTTCTTGAGGCCCACGGCTCTATGAACTGGGACTTGGCCACGGTAGCGATGAGGCAGCCTTAAAAAAGACTCTTAGGAAGCAGCCCTTCCTAGCACCTACCAATCTGGGGGGGGGGGGGGGGGCAGGGGCCTGGAGCAGCCTCCAACCCCTGACAGTGGGACAGTCATTAGCTAACTCATATTGATGGATAAATGCGATGTTGGGAGCATCCCAGGCAAACGGTCAGGGTTGCTCAGGCAGTGGAAGGAGGTATTAGAGGAGCCTGAAACAGCAGCTCTTTATTAACTGGTACAGATATTCCACAACTCTAACGACTGGTGTTGCCAAGTAAGTGAAGACCATCAGAACGTCAGTCCTGGCTAAAAGTCCCACTGCCGTTTGGCTATCAAAGAGATAGCCATATCTGTGGGCCACCCACCTTTCTTGACTGAGTTGCTACAGTGCGGGGGACAGATGTAAAAGGGATACTTTTTGTAGTATGAGCACATATCATGATCACATGGGAATTTTACTTCAAAAAGACTGGGGCCACTAACCTCGTACTGATGGTATTCTACCAGCGCTGTCTAATACCACTTTCTGTGATGAGGGAAATGTTCAATATCTGTTCTGTCCAACATGGAAGCCACCAGGCACACTTGGCTATGGAGCACTTCAAATGTGCCTAGTGAGACTGAGGAACTGAACTTTTAATTTTTATCAATTTAAATTTAAATAGCCACCATGGTTAGTGGTTACCTTATCGGACAGTACAGCTCTAGGCTGTCTCACATATTAGTTTTCTTGGATGTACTTCAGATCCCAGAAGCTCAGAGGACAATACCCAATCATTCCTTCAACTAGCATTTACTGACCTCCTCCTGGGTGCTGGGCACCATTTAGACGTCTCAAAACAATGGTGAATAAGATGGCCATCGGCACTTCCTGCCCTCACGGTGTTTCTCAGCGAGGCTGATTTCCAAAGACCTCACAAAACCTTGAAGTGGTTCATGAGACTGCTCTTAGGAAAAGGTGGGCGAGGAGATATGGTAATGCTACACTAAGCGTGAAAGCATGCTTTTTCATTTCTTCATATTTACTGTTAGAAAAGCTGGGGGAAAGTTTACGAAAGAGGTCTCTGAATGGTTACTATTCATTCACTTACAAGTAAAGCAACGTATCCCAGATATGGGAAATTATCTGTAAGTAATTCCTTCTTGCAGAAACTTAAATTTACTTAAAAACTCAGTGGGACCTGCATTCTTAAACTAAGAAAGAGTAAATGGTATTTAATTACATCAACAGTCATAAAAAGTACAAGTGGGTCTCCAGCTGCAAGCAAGTGGGCAAGGGAACGTTTATACCAATTAGCAGTGAAATGATCAGGTTTTCTAGAAGGCACTTCTTGTGTAAGTAAGGCTGATTACATTCTTTATCCCTACAACTCAACTCTTAGCTAAGATTTTCTTAGTGGCTTTAATGGGATTTGAAGAGCAACGCCCTATTTGCTTTTCCCCAGGAAACTACAGGTGGATTTTTTTTTTATCTACATCACAAATCTAATACCAACAACATAATATCTAAGAAACATAAAAGTGGTTTGGTTTAATGCTTTTTTTGATTTCCAATATTGCTTCCTGTGTCCTCCTGTTGTCAATTCTCTCCTATCCTAATCACCTCTTCCTACCTTCCTGCGGATTTAGAGTGATCCTAAGAAAACAAAACAAAATATTCAGAACTGGTTTATGCTCTTGTTTGAACCTGAATCCAGGTTTGCCTAAATTTAAAAGGACAGGGACAGCATGCTCTGGGGTGCAGCATTTTTAAGCTAATTCTCTCCACTGTTTTTATATCATCACATGAAGTGAAAGATTCACCAAGCAAAACAACCTGGTTTTGCTCCGCATCCCAAAGGAGCGTACATGGATGACACCATTGGGCCAATCTGACATCCCAGCTTTAAAACATCAGTCTAGTCTCCCTGCCCAAACTTGGACTATTGATTTTTACAACTAATAAATAAGTCTTTCACATCTACACACACACGCACACGTGCACACCATCACTTTTTCTCTCTGGATTGAGAATAAAGATAAATTACAGTGGTCAGAAAACGAGAGTTCAAAACTCAGTTCCAAAAATACAAATTGCATTTAGAGACTTTCATCTGCTAGAAAAGGTCAAATCTCAAATGTTCTGCTGGTCCCATGCTGCATAAAAATATTACTGAAAATTTGGCGGCAGCTTTAGCAATAAACATACTAACTGTGCATGGCCCTGGAGTCCTTATTTATAGTCAGAAACACTAAATGGAAGAGTTGCACACCATTTGATGGCCAGAAGGGCTTTAAAAAGAAAGGGGTCAACTGATGTAAATTTTTTGGAAACTACAGAGATGAATTTTTTAAAAATCTACACTTAAAGAGTCACTTGTATAAGACAGAAGACCTTTGAATCATAGATCTTGTGGCTTTTGCGTTTTGTTCTGTAGGCATGGGAAGGTGAGGCAAGGAAAGGGGCTTTTTTTTGGCTGCAACAGTGAAAGAACTGGGGAGGAGATGCAACCCTTTCAGACAGGATGGGGAAAATTAATTAAGATAAAACATCTCTGAAAGTTTCCACTTACACATTTCAGGTATTGGGACCAAGTTATTCTAGCTGAGGAACCACAGGGAGAAAATTCACTTCTTTGATATTCAAGGTGATTAAGTTCCTAAAATATAGCAGAGAGCTTGTTCAGATTTTCATCTCTATCATAAGAAGATAGTGTAATCAGAACTACCGGCCATTGACAACTGAGAAAAGAAAAATCTAGAAAGAAACAAGTGTTGAAACACATGATCTGAAATATTTTTTGGGTTTCTGTAGACTTTATATTATAAAAAAATGGAATACTGCCCTGTACTTATGCATCATCATCATCATCATCATCACAATAATAATAATAATAATTTCCACTTACCGAAAACGTCTATGTACCAGGAACAATGCTAGGAATTTTACTGGTATTTCTAGCTCATCTGGTGGATGAGAGAACCATGGCTCAGAGAGGCAGAGACTTGCGTAAGGTCACACAGGGAGACAGGGATGCCATGTAGTCTGAATCCATGCCCGCCTTACTCTAAAGGCTCCTCCTTCCTATGTCGCACCGCCATCCACTACCATTTGCGGAGACTACATCCCTCTCCCCCCGAAGAACATGACCGCTTTTCCACATGCTACCAGGAAAATGTCAAAGTAAAGTGACAAAGTTGTAGGTCCTACAGCAACTTAATTATTTGTATAAAAAGAGTTGATTAGTTTTTGGTATTAAAATGGTTATATTTCATGACGTATAAAGAATTTAAAAAATTACTTTCTATTGCAGTTTCTTTAAAAAAAAAAGTACTACCAGGTATCTTATTAAAAAATAACTCAGATCATTCTCTAAAGGTGAATTATAAGCATAGGATGCCTGTCCGCAGTCATGGGACATAGCAGTGAGAACACTATTAGAAATCTCATTCTGGGTCCCAGTCTCTGGAGAGCATCACCACCCCTGGTAATGCCCAAGCAGATAAATGACAAAAGCAGGTACTGACATGGCATTTAGGGCTCAAGCACCGTATTTTCCATCCTTACTTCAAAGCTCATCATGAAATCAGGCAGGCAGGGACCAAGTCCACCTGAAAGAGTACAGATGGGTGTGCATGTTGGGACTGTCAACGTAGTGAAGGGCAGTTTCTAGAGAACTTGGACAGGCATCAATAGCACCCTGACCTCTCCCAGGTTCAACACTTGGTCTGGGCTCTTGAGGGCTGTCTGCCTCCTTCCCTCTATCTGAGAACTTCGCCTCTGCCTGTGCTCCACCTGTCAGACAGAAAACCCTGCAAAGTCCTTCCCCGTTCTGGGGAGCTGCACATCCTTGCCAGCCTCATCTGCCAAGGACAGGTGCCCCTTGACATTCAGGCTGCACAGGTGTAGCTGCCAAGTGGGGCTCACCAAGGCAAGGTGCCGGGGGCTGTCTCCACAGGAGGCTGGCAGGGTCCGCAGAGAACAGATTGCTGCAGCAGAGGTGAGGGCTGCAACAAGTCTGACCATGGACCTTGAAGACAGCTGAGGCACATGGTGTCTAAGGGCAGTGTGATGCATCATTTCAGGAAAAGGCATTACCATTGACCCAATTGTTCCAGCCAAAAAGCCACGAGTTATCTTTGATTTTCCTCTCTCCCCCTCATGTCTAACATCTAATCCACCCGCAAGTGCTGTTGATTCTAACCTTCAACTTACACCTCAAATCTGTCCACTCCTCTCCATCTCGACTGCCATCACCATCGTTTCTCTCCTGGCCCACTGCTGCCATCACGGTAACTGGCCTCTCTGTTTTCAATTCTCTCTTGGCATTGAGGGTCCCCAAGACCACCCAGGTTGGGTGATTCTCCAGGAGGACTCAGCGTTTATTTGTACTCACATCTATGATTTATAACAGCCAGATCTCATCCGTTCCCAGCTTGAACCCTGACTGGAGACTCCAGCCACACACCTACCCTCACGCTCCCCTCTAGCTGCCACCCCCGTAAGCCTCTTCTTCCCCCACACCGGCTCTGCTTCCTGCTGCTTCTTCCTCACATGACAAACTCAGCTTCTCTCTCTGGATTTACAGTCTCCATGTTCCTGCCACCATCTGCCTCGTATAAAAGTCAGTAGTGCTTAATCTTGCTGTTGTCACATATCCTTCGGAGAATCTGGGGCCGTGGCCCTGAATCCTGCTGTACCCATAACCACGTGGCACTATCAGGGCCAACTCCAGTCTTGCCACAGTCCCTCCCAGCCTGACATCCACGGCCAAGGTCCTTGTCCCAGCTCTCTGTCTCAGGCCACCTCAATCCTTTCTCTTTCCCCTTCCCACTTTCAAGCTCACGGCTGATTTTTGGCAGGTTGAGGAAGAGAAAAGACAGGGAGCAGAGGAGAGTGAAAGTCAGAAGCGGCAGGAGCTGCTGTGTACACAGGGGGACTGCATTTGTCCACATGGATTTTAAAACCGTTCTGCAGACCTTTTTTTTTTTTTTTGTATAAACCACAGATAAGCAGAGCTGAAAAGGACCTTGGAGACCACTGAGTCCAACCTCTTCATTTTACTGATGAGGAAACCAAGGTGTGAGCAGAGGATGGAAAGGAGAAAGCAGCATTTACTGAGGGCTTACTATCTGCTTCGGATACATGTTCCAGGTCCCACAGCCAGCGAGTGGCAGAGTTGGGACCACCCAGTGCTTAAATGAGCATTTTCGTCCCACAGAAGCTTTTGCCTATTACTTATATAGTCCTATCACACGTATGAAAGGACTTGACTTTGAACATAGAAAGATACTTGGAATTCTCGTCTCAAAAGGCAAATGGTTCTTCCCTCTATATTAGCCAATACATTTCTTCATTGTGGTAAAATATGCAATACATAAAATTTACCATTTTAACCATCTTTAAGTGGACAGTTCAGTGGAATTAAGTACATTCACTCTGTTGCGTAACCATCATGACTACCCATCCAATATATATTTAGGTGAGTATCTTCTGAATAGTAAATTCAAAATAAGATTGAAGGATGCCAAAAAAAGAGAGAGAGATCAAAAGAAAAGACAGGTAGAAAATAAACTTTTAGGGTTACATTTTGTCTAACAAAATCTTTCCTGCACATTGGGTTCTCTCTAACATATTCTCCATTATTCTCTTACTCTTGAAACCAGAACTGTGAGAATGCTGGTCACCAGGTGAAAAGGCAGCCTTTATTGTGTCTCCAGCATTTATATTAGTTGTATCCACTTACAAAAATGTTATGCAACCCAGGACATCACAACCTTCCACGCCTCCTCCATAAAAGGACAAGTGAAACAGTATTTCTTGGAAAGACAGGCATTTACCAATCAATGCACTGCATCTAGATGGAGCTGTCCCCAAAACTCTGGTCTGTTTCTAAGCAGGGTTTAAAAGTGTTGGCACAGAGCACAAAGAATGTCCCTTAGCTATTCAGCACTTAGTTCAACTCCACAATATATTTAGCAAGATTTCTTTTTTTTCCCTTCCCTTCTTGGTTTAATGACCTCAAATGTACCAACATCCTGTCTTACCTAATCCCCTAACAAGTTCTATCAAATGCCAGGACAGAATCAGACAGCACTGCAGGCAGTGAGATCATTCGCTAAGAATTCATTTCTATTCCAAAAATTAGGAGTGCCAGACCATTTAACACAATCTATCACAGAGCCAGAAAATTAGCCTGGCACTTTAAGAGAAATATCTGAACTAATTTTTTTTAAACCTTTCTCCTGTCATAGGTCTTTTGACAACCTGATGACTCTCTCCCCAGAAAAAGATACGTATGCATAAAACCTTTCTACATAGTGGGAGGGGTTCAAGGACCCTTAGAAGCCTATCCAGGGATCCTCTAAGAATCCACAGACCCCAGGTTAAAGTCCCCTGCTGTAAGTGAACTTCAATAAGGGTTTGTCCACGGGCCCCTGTACTGGATCCTAGTCCCTGGAGCATCCCAGGGTGACATGGATGAGACATGACTTTTTTTGTTTTGGCTTCAGGAACATTCTCACTTGGTCAGACTCACTGTCAACACGCTGTGCCTCTCACCAAGTCAGCCAGCCCCTCTGGGAGCACTCCCTTCTCTTGCCAGTGTATAATATGCTTGCCCTATTCCGACATTCTTGGGTTCTGCTCTTTAATTTGCTGTCATAGCTCCTGCTGTCCCCTCTCTCTCCCGTCACCCTCCTTTTTGGCCCTTTATGGCACTCCTAGAATTTAAAAAATTACACTTGATTTTTTTTTCTTTACCATAAAAGTAACAATCTCTACTTGGTATTTAATTCCTTTGCTTTTTCTCCAAAAGCACCCTTCAACCTTTCACACCTTTGGCCCTTGGGAACAATCTGCCACCACTCTGAGCAGCAGGCCCTGTGGTCTCTGTCCAGCCAGGGACAGGGTTTCTTCTGTAGGAGCAGTGTGGAGCCGTGGGAAGAGAATAAGCCTGAAGTCAGACAGACCCGGGTCCAATCCCAACTAACCAGCTGACTGATTTAGGCCAACTAATTCAAATGAAGGCTCAGTTTCCTAATACGAAAAAATACCAAACTTCAAGTTTTTTTGTTTTTAACAGATGATTGAATGAGCTGATATACACACAGTCCCTGAGACACGGAAGGAGCCTAGCAAATGGTGCTTCCCATTTTCCCCTCCTCTCACTCTTCACTTATGCAATTCAGCATATATTCTGCATTTTAGAAGCAACCCCTGCTGCTGTCTATTAGGGAGCCAAGACCACTTATGTTTGGAGTCTTAAGTATCTTTCTGCACAGGTTTATCGAGATATAATTTACCTCCCATAAAACTCACACTTTTAAAGTGTACACTTCAACGGTTTTTAGTATACTCACAGAGATGTGCAACCATCACCACTAATTTCAGAACATTGTCATCACCCCCAAAAGAAATCCCATACCCATTAGCAGTTATTTTTCATTTCCCCCTCCCTGTAGTCCTTGGCAACCACTTATCTACTTTCTGTCTCTATGGATTTGCCTATTCTGCACACTTCATATAAATGGAATCATTCACTATGTGGCCTTTTCTATCTGGCTTCTTTCACTTAGCATAATGTTTTCAAGTTTCATCCATGTTGTACTGTGTATCAATTCTTTATTCCTTTTCATGGCTGAATAATAATCTATTGTATGTATATATCACATTCTGTTTGTTTATCAGTTGATGGACATTTGGGTTGTTTCCACTTTTTGGTTATTATGAATAATGCTGCTATGAGCACTTAAGCACAGTTGGATATATGTGGACATATGTTTTCAATCCTCTTGGATATATACCTGGAAGTGGAATTTCTGGATGTGATGACCAATTTTATGTATCAACTTGGCTAGGCCATGGTATCCAGATATTTGGTCAAATGTGTCTGAGGGCTGCTAAGGAGGTATCTTTTAGATAAGATTAACATTTTTTTTAAAGATTTTATTTTTTTCCTTTTTCCCCCCAAAGCCCCCCGGTACATAGTTGTGTATTTTTAGTTGTGGGTCCTGCTAGTTGTGGCATGTGGGATGCTGTCTCAGCATGGTTTGACGAGCGGTGCCATGTCCGCGCCCAGGATCCAAACAGGTGAAACCCTGGGCTGCCGCAGCGGAACTTGCAAACTTAACCACTCGGCCACGGGGCCAGCCCCAAGATTAACATTTACATCAGCAGATTTGAGTATAGCAGATTACTGTCCATAACATGAGTGGGCCTCATCCAATTAGTCGAAGGCCTCAAGGAAAAGACTGACTTCTCCCAAGCAAGAAATTCTGACAGCTGACTGCCTTTGGATGGAAACAGCAGCATCAGTTCTTCCTTGGGTCTTCAGCCTGCTGGCCCACCCTGCAGATCTTGGACTTGCCAGTCTCCACAACTGTGAGAGACAATTCCTTAAAACAGATCTCTCTTTTTGCATACATTACATCCTATTGGTTCTGTTTCTCTGGAGAACCCTGAACGAATACACTGGGTCATGTGGTAACTCTATATTTAACATTTTGAGGAATCGCCAAACTCTTTTCTAAAATGGCTGTGCCCTGTTACAATCCCACAGCAATGCATAAGGGTTCCGATTTCTCCACATTCTCACCAACACTTATTGCTATCTTTCTGTCTTTAGCCATCCTAGCAGGGGTAAAGTGGTATCTCATTGTGGTTTTGATTTGCATTTTCCTAATGACTAATGATATTGAGCACTTTTCATGACTTATTGGCCATTTGTATGTCTTTTTTTGAGAAATGCCTATTTTAATCCTTTCTGCATTAATTGGGTTGTCTTTTGCCTGCTGAATTGTCAGAATTCTTTATATATTCTGCATACAAATCCTTGATTCCGATACATGATTTGCAAATATCTTCTCCCACTCTGTCGGTTTTTTTCTTTCTTAATGGTATCCTTGGAAGCACAGCAGTTTTTAATTTTATGCAGTTCCACTGATCTATTTTTTCTTTTGTCTTGTGCTTTTGTTGTCATATCTAAGAAACCACTGCCTAATCCAAGGTCACAAAGATTTATTCCTGTTTTCTTCTAAAAGTTTTATAGCTTTAGCTCTTACATTTATTTTATGATTGATTTTGAGTAAATTTTTGTATATGGTGTAAATAGAGTCCAATTTCATTTTTCGCATGTGAATATCCAGTTGTCTCAGCACCATTTGACTATTCTTTCCCCATCAAATAGTTGTGGCACCCTTGTCGAAAAACTTAGATGACAAACATAAGGGTTTATTTCTGGACTCTCAGTTCTATTCCACTATCTATCCTATGACTACACTGTCTTGATTACTGTAGCTTTGTAGTATGTTTTGAAATCAGAAAGTGTAAGTTCTTCAACTTTGTTCTTTTTCAAGATTGTTGTAGCTATTCTGGATCTCTTGTAGTTCCATATGAATTTTAAAATTAGCCTCTCCAATTCTGCAAAAAAGCTAGCTGGGATTTTGATAGAGATTGTGAAGCATACGAATGTTGATCAATTTGGGTAGCATGGCCATCTTAATCATATTAAGTCTTCTGATCTATTAACACTGAATCCTTCCATTTATTTTGGTCTTCTTAATTTCTTTCCATAGTGTTCTATAGTTTTCAATGTATAACTCTTGCACTTCTGTTAAATTTATTCCTGAGTATTTCATTCTTTTTGATGCTACTGTAAATGGAGTTGTTTTCCTAATTTCATTTTCAGTGTTTCATAGCTAGTATATAGAAATAAAATTGATTTTTGTATATTGACCTTTTGTATATTGATCCTTCAACCTTCCTGAACTTGTCTGTTAGTTCTAATATTTTTTATTTTTGTTTGTGGATTGGAATCTTAAGCATTTTTAAGTATTCTGAAGCACAGGCAGATTCCAGCAGCTTAACCCAGCACTTAAATTGCACTGCAAATACCAAGAGTCCACATTACTAGTCCTTCCTCCCTCGGCACTGCGGGATGCTCCTGGGCCATAGTCTTAGAGGCATTCCCACGCTCACTGACAGCCCATACAACGGTTTGGAGAGAGAAGTTCCTGGGGCTCCAGGGTACACTTTGAAACACGAATCTATTTTCCACAGAAGTGGTATCCTAAGGACATGCCAGTATCCCTACTCAGGTCTATTTAAGTGGGCATCATTAGGTAAGGATCCCTCGGGGTCTGGCCTCACCATTCTCAAAGGAACAAGAATCTAAAATTTCCTTTCAATGGGAAACCACATCTGAAAGGAATTGTGAATGAACATTTACGAAAGAACCTTCCTATCAACAGAGACTTCTTACGGGTTTTCATATACACTTCTTCTTACCTAAATCTTTCCACTTCGGGACAGACTCCCAATGTACATTACTCTGAGGACCAGTAGTGGTTATTTTCACAAAAACTAAACTTCATGCAAATTGTAATTTTTTTTTTACTAGACTATATTTTGCTTCAGGTTTAAAAACTGATTTCCAGCCAGCCGGCATTCAGAGACCTACTTTGCATCTTGATCCATGAGTCACTGATTTAAGCATGCATTTGCCCAGAATACCCAAGCATGTGAAAGGATCAAAATATCACACTTTGATTGATTCAGAAAGTCATTTTCTACCACGGCGCAGTCTGAGAGTTTCTATGCTGCATCTGACTAACTGGGGAGGTGGAGGGACAGGGAGCCAGGAGTCACTGTGGGGAAGACCTCGTCCCTGCTCTCAGGTACCAAGATCCCAGGGAGCAGAAACCCCAGCTCTCCATGGCAAAGCCTGGCCGCATGACACTCGACTGAGCATAATCTGGGTATCAGAGTCATCTTTTGAAGGGATCCTGGTATTTCGGTTTGACAAAAATCGAGAAACATTTTAGAAAGAAAATCGGATTTGTGTGTACATGAAGAATATTCCTGAAAAGAAACTCTGTTACGAAACTGAAATCTGGAGACCGCGGTGGTGCTAAGTTGAGTCATCAGTTCCCTTTACACCCTAATAATTGACGGCACTTTGATCACAATGACTGCTCTGGGTGATGCTTTCTTGTTTGCTTTTTTAAGTACTTCCTTGTGTAAACAGGTTGTCTCACTACCGTCTTGCAAACATGTTTACATTTGGGGGAGCATGGGGAACATCTGTTAGAAACAGATTTCACGCTTCTCTGTCAACTTAGGGAAATCTGAATCATATTTCTTGGTAATATAAAAAAGCTCTTGGAGAGTTAAATGAAGTTCTACTGGGAGGGGACCTGCTGGGATATTTGCATTGCTCTTTGTAGACGGACATAAAAATCTGTCCCGGAAACATCCACTTGAAATAGTTAGAAACCCTCACAAATTACTCTCCATTTTTGTAGATGAGGACAACAAGGTATGGAGGGGTTAAGTGGCTTGGTCAGTGATCGAGAAAGTGACAAAAGAAGGGACCACACACCCCACAGGTCTTTTGATTTACCATCTTCAGGTATAAGGGTCCTGTGATTTTATTTCCAAAATGTGTTACAATTCCTTGCTATTTTATTAACAAGGTCACTTATTCTGGAAAGGGCAAAAGGAGGGGCTAAGTGGTGGACTCTAAAAAACAGCAGTTTTTAAATCCGGGTCCTGAGTTAGAGACCCAGGTGTGTGTGGAGAGCAAGGGGCATGCAGGAGGGAACAGGAACAAAGCTTGAAGGAGAGGCTGAATGAACAAGAAGACTTCAGGTAAAATCAGGCAAAATGCTCTACTGAACCCTCAGTCCTGAGCCTGCACCTGTGCCTGCCATGCCCAGAAGCAGGATGCTCCTCTGAGAGAGCACAGCAACTCGCTCTGGCTCTTAGAGTCTAGGCAGGAGCTGTCCCTGTGTGGAGGGAAAAACTGCCATCATGGGGGAACAAGAGATGCAGCAGATTCCACAGAGCTGCCCCACAGGCAGCACAGCCCTACTAACCAGGCCAAGAAATCCTTGTCCCCGAACCTGCCTCGAACTCATGACCCACCCCCCGTCAATGCCTCAGAATTTTGTACCCAAGTGAGCTTCCAGGGTCAGTGGAGGATTTTTCCCTGGGTCCTTCCTCCTTTGGGTGGGCTATACCACCTAAAGGTTGCCCAAATAGCCAAAGGGCAGATGTTTAAGGAGATGTGGCTGTCCTTGGCCATGTAGGGCCGGGGTGTCCACATGCATGCATCAAGGCCCCTGTAGTGTGGGATGGAGTGGGGGAATGGGAGGAGAAGGGACAGGAAAGCAGGGGTAGGGCCCACACCAGCTCTCTCTGCCATTATGTTCCAGCTCGGAACTCCAAGGAGCCTGCGAATTCTAAATTCAAAGCTGGCCTTCTCAAAGGTATCATGTCAAAGGAGAAGGACAGAACACAGTTCATGTCACCAGTTTGTTAGCCTAATTTATAGCACTGTAATATTTAAACAGATGGCACATGAGCTGTACTTGAGCCCTTGCTCCAAGCCACACAAATGTTAGGGCCAGGCCTTCCTAGGGGCCATTGAGATCAGGGCTGTACAGCCTGCAGACTGCAGATGGGCACACATGGATCACATACCCCAGTGTTGCAGATCCTGACCCTCTGGGTGAGGAAGAGGAGTTGACTGCAAGGGGCTTTCAGAATATCAAAGCGCTTACACAACAAAGGTTTCCTTCACTGTTGTTTTGGGGAGACTATGCTGAAAGAGGTTGTTAGCCAGATCCTTTCCATCTAGCTGCTCTGCAGCCCAATACATCAGGGTCTTGCTATGGGCTAAGCAAATCGTGTGTGTGTGTGTGTATACGTATATAGACGTGTGTGTGTGTGTGTATATATATATATATTTATATATATATATATCACCTAAGTCTTTCATCTCTTGTGGCTTCTTTTTTCCATACATACTTTGTAACACACTTATCAGTAGCTAGTTTAACAACCTGATGGTACCAGTGGGAACCAAACCAATAGCAGTTAGACACATCAAGGAAGGACCAAATGTTGCCAGGAAAAGAAAAACACCAATGAACGTTAGGCTGAACTCTAAGAAATAATTAAGGAGAAGTACATCAAATGCATAAATATGATTCATTTTTAAAGGCCCACACATATTACACCCACTTTTAGGAGTTTCCCAAAGTAATTTAAAGCCATTTGATGTTGCTTCCTGTTTTTCAGTCCTTTCATCTGTTGATGGGGGAGGCAATTCTACTGTTACCAACTGAACAAGAAGAAAAGTGATGGATGGGGCAAATTTCCTGGTTTTAGTCATCAAAATCTGCTTTGAAAGGCTTTATTTTTAGATTTTAAATTCCAAAACTGGGGGCTCTAAGCTTCAAGGTAATTAAGATTTATCCCGCTTTATAACCATAGATTGCACCACCATTTTCTCTTGGAGTTAATGAACTTCTTGCATCAGCTTTGGGCTTCCTCTTTCTTTCAAAGCTCCCTACTAAGGCATCTGACCTTCAGGAGAGGGAGAAGAAAACAGGGCAGAGGCTCACTGGCCTTGGTTTGTAGTTAGTATATTTCCCTTTTGTTCCTTGAGATAAAGCCTGTCCAGAAAAAAACCTTTTCATCTTTTGAAGCCGAAGTTTCAGAAACACTAGAATATTTCAAAGGTATCTAGTCCATAAAATTATACCAACAGCAGCTCTGGAGAAGTGGTCATTTCTTCTCATTTGGCCTTTTAGCTCATTATTGTAATCAAGTAGATGGTTAATGGAAAGCAAACCTACACTCTCCACGAAATAAATACCATAGTAAGGTGAGCGGCATTTTTGCGGTTGGCTAGTACAACCCACATCAAAGGCTTGACCACTGAGTGGTTGATTCTGATTAAACATCTCCAATGAGAAGAAAGGTACTACCTTCTAAGCAGTTAAGCCCATTCTGGAGAACTGTGTACACAATATCATTACATGTTTCATTAGAGAATTCTCTCCGAGGCAAATCTGGCTCTCTATAGCCTACAAACACCGGTCTGCCCTCCAGGACAACCAGAGCAAAGATAACACCCACACGTGTGTTGGGAGCAATCATAGCTCCATCTCTTTTTACCCCAAGTCTTTCCTCTGGGTAACTGTATCCAGTTCCTTCAAATGTCACTTGGGGCATGGTTTCAACTTCTCTCACTATCATTGTCTTGGGCAATTGTTCTTAGAAAAATTAAGCTCTAAATTGAAGAATAACCATTTAAATTTAATACCACACAATAGGCAACAATACACTTGCCAATACATCCATCAAATGTGATCTCAAATACAGCATAATTTTAACAGTGAGGAGCAGACAGAACTGTCACCTTTTTAGTCCTACAACGCACAGCACAATTCCATTAACGTTTGGTGTAGCTCTCTCACATCACTGGCCAGGATTGGACTTGTCGGAATTAAGCCCTAAAAGAACTTTTCATATATTGCTATTGTCTTTTATTTCCCACATTCTCTATTTGTGAAGTTGATTCTTTTTTTAATACAACTGTAGGTCTTGACCCTTATTTCTATTATTAAACGTCAACTCTCTCAGGTCAAGTGCCTTGTATTTTTCTTCTTTCTTCTGTCTATCCACTCTGTGGCAAAGGAACACATGAAAGAAAACTGTGCTAAAGTGCTTTTTTTAAAAGAGATTTTTTTATCATGAAATTGTGCTTGGCTTACAAAGCAGTAGGCAGTCAGTGTGAAACAAACTTACTAAACAATACCCTTTAGGCATTGGCTCAGTGTGTACACTGTGTTGAACTCTGCTCAGTCAATTACGAGAGGAAACTTTGGATAAATATTTACCATATTTATTTATCTCTCTTAATGAGAACTATCTAAGAGAAGAGGATGTTTAATGATGAAACAGATTTCAGAATTTCTGCTCTGCGCAGTGTCCTGCCCATGGGGCGTGAGGACTAATACAACTCCCAGCCTCATAATGAAACCAGACACAATTCACTTCCTTTTTTTCTGAAACCACCCCCTCACCTGGGGGATGTCTTGAGATGACACAGAGTTAGTCATGTATTACTAACCTGAGATACTGAAAGGAATAGTTGGTACTCATTAACAACAATAATATTTAAAACATCCTTCTGGGAAGATGGACAGCATTTGCTTGGGATGGAATATAGCCTTGATTTAAGCTTACCTGCTCCAGCTACTGCTCCCTACATTCTCAAAATGAGAAAGGAGACATTTCAACTCCACAGCCATTTTCTCTTATAAGTGACATAAGAAGGAAAAGTCAAGAAGTGTCCAGTCAGATGAATGGACACTGAGCTACACTTCCATGGCTTATTACTAAAAGTGAACAACCAAGAAATCACAAAGTACTCTTTGTCCAATGCCCCCTGCCCCCCGGTTTTGGGAGACAGCCTGACCACTGGAGATTGGAGGGAGGAAGCCAATCCAATACACAAGCTGGTTATCAGGTGGGCTCTCTCCTTCCCACAGCCTGGAGGAAGAGAACTGAAGGCTGGGGCAGTGGAGAGCATCTGCCATCTCTCCAGATAAGTAGGAGACAAAACAGAACAAAAGCCAAACAAATGAAAAAAAAAAATCAAAAATGCAAATGTAACCTAGACCCTTCTTGTCTCAGAGCCCCCCAAAGAAATGTCTTCAGTTTTGGCTGTTTTCTACTGTCAACCTTTTTAATGAGCACATAGGGATGATCTTCCCCATTCTTGGGCTTCCTGTTTGCTCTTCCTCTTCCTATCAGGAATCAATCAGTATTCTTGAGCTCTGGGTTCTATCCCCTCTCCCTCACTTAAGGAATTTGTTCCTGCATTTATCCTCACTCTTCCTGTGACATCAATTTCTCTCTCCCCCCAGGACCACTGGCATACAAGCACGTTACTATCTCCCAGCTTAAAATCCCAACCATAACTTCTCCAGGTACCACCCTCTTTCTGTGCCCTGTTACGAAGGAAGACCCTGAAAAGGATTGTCTAGACTTGCTGCCACTATTTTCATATTTCTCACCCTCTCCTTAACCTGTTGTAAATAGGTTTCACGTTATTTCAGAGAAATTGCTTTTATCAAGGTCACCAATGATTCCGTTTTCCCAATTCCATGCTCAATTCTCCCTTCTCATCTTACATGAGTTCTCGGCATCATGTGACTCAAGCTGTTTGCTTCCCTCCATGAAACATCTTCCCGCGGCTTCAGTGGCTTCACTGTCCCGGCTTCTCATCTGCCTCACCTGTGACTCCTTCCCAGTCTCCTTGGCCGGCTCCCCCTCTGAATGTCAGTGTGTTCCAGGGCTCCAACCTTGGACCTTTTCTCTTCTATAACCATACTCACTCCCAGGCCTATGGCTTTTGTTGCCTGTATTCTGCGGGTTCCCAAATTTATTTTATCTTGTCCTCACCTCTTCCCTGCTTTCCATATCCAGTTATCCACCCAGCATCTGAACTGTATATCCAACACGTGTCTCAAATATAACATGGCTGAAATAGAATGCTTGGTACCCCCTCCCTACCATCACTCTCTTGCTTGAAACCTTTCCTTTAGACTTCACACTGCTCTTAGCATAGAATACGAGGTCTTTACTCAGGCTTGTGAGGCCCTGGCCTAGCCCCCTCTCCTCATCCGTACCCATCCTCCTTTTCTTCCCTCTTCTCCAGGCACTTTAGCCTGTGGGCCATTCCTCAGTCCACATCTCGTCTGCTTCGGTGCTTTTGCATTCTCTTTTGCCCCAGACTGGAAGGCTCTTCTCTCAGATCTTAGCATGGCTAAGGTCCTTTCTCCTTTCAGGTCTTAGCTCCATGTCAGGAATTACCTGACCCTCCTATAAGGCCTCCCTATAACTCACCCTCCTCCTAACCACATTGCTCCATTTTATTACCTTCATAGCATTCCTCACTCTCTGAAATTATCTTGTTTATTAACATGATTGCTGGTTCATAGTCTGTATTCCTGAAACAGAACGTGAATTTGCACAAGAGCAGAAATCTTGTTTCCTGGGCTACACTATTTTCCTACCATCTAAGACAGTACTTGGAATATAGCAGGTGATTAATTAATATTTGCTGAATGGATGCAAGCATGCATGAGTAACAATAGCTGGTATACTATGCCGGGAAGCCCTCTGTGTGTTGCAAAATATCATATACACATAACCGAAAGAACATGCTACAACTAGTACATACTCTGACTTCTCAAACAAGTCATTGATGACGTTATCACTCTATGAATGTTTGCCATCTTGATTCCATTTCTGCAGATGAAATAAGGTAACAGTCCAAGCTCTCATCGTCTCTTACCAGTCCCCAAGCTGGTCTCCCTGCTCTCAGTCTTTTTCTTCTCCAGGCCATCCTCTACAATGCAGGTAACCTTTCAGTGCAGAAACCCGATCATATCACTTCCCTGCTTCCCACTAATTGTAAGAAGAAGACTGAATATGGTTTCCAAGGCTGTTCACGGATCAGGACGCTGCTCCCTCTCCAGCCTCATCTTTCGCCACTCCTCCCATCCTGGTCTGTGCCCCAGCCATCCTGAACTTCAGAACGGCTGAGCCCATTCTTTGAAAGTACCAGGCACTGTCACCTCAGGATTCACGAAGTCATTCCCTCCTCTTCCTGTCCCTTCACCTGGCTAACTCATCCTTCTGGTGTATGATTAGACAGCACTTCCTCTGGGAACCTCTTCTGACCCTCCCTGTGTCGGTTAGGTTTACTTCTTTTGTAAGGCTACAGCATGCTACATTTCAGCAGTCACAGCCTTTGTCATTTCTGTGATGATTACTCATTTATCTATCTCCTCAACTCATCTGTAAGATCCCTGAGGGCAAGGACTATGCACTTCTGTCCATCACTGTGCCCTGGTACCTAACATGCCACCCAAGACACCACAGGTGCTTGATGACAATTATGGAATTAATGAACAAATTACCTAATGCATGAATCCCATCAAAGACAAAAGAGATAATTCTAGAAGGTGTATATGTGGCTAGCTTTGATTTTTCTCTTTTCTTTAATGTCTTTGATCCTAATTCCTGAACTTTATTTTCAGCATTCTTGATTTAGCGTTCTAGTCTCTACCTGTATTTTGGATCAACATATATCTCTCTATTATTTTGTGTTTTTCACATCAAGCAAGAATAAACAATTGTTCTTAATTTTTCTAAGTGTTTTTCACCTTCACTTTCTTCTATTCCATCACATGTTTACAAGCATCTAAAGTTACAAATTAGTGGACTCTGCAGTGTTTATTATTGTCTATAATAATTTTATTTTATGAATCATTATAGCTTCATTTACTATAAGGCTATGTTTAAGGACAGTTAAGTCTAATAGACAATGTAAAGTTCCTTAGAGCAATTAAAATTCAAGCTAATAAGCTTTCAAGCAAAGCCATCTCCTATGGACATATTCCAGGAGTGTAATGCTAACCAAGAAACCTGAAGGAGAACCATCTATTATTTATACTAAGGGAATAGGGACAGTGGCTTCACATAGCTGACTTTTCTTTGCTACTGACTAGCTTTTTCTGCTCTGTGGATAATACAGACAAGATGAAAGGACCATGATATTCCATGAGTAAATAACTCTTTTAAGCAACTAGATTGCAAGTGATGAAAAATTACTCTCCAGTGATTAAAACAGCTTCTAGAAGCCCATGTTACTGCATCCAAATGCATCACTAGCCTCACTGGGGGAGTTTCTTCTTTTGAAAGATCTAGCCCCACAGCTTGTAAGAGTTTTGATGAATAATTTCATTGTATCTGTATTTACCTACTGTTAATACGAGCATATCAATACCCAGTACATGAGCTATAATTAACCTGTTAATGTTCATAACTTCTCATTAATTCAAGAGATATGCATTTGATGAATGGAAAAGACCAATAGGCACTCTTAAGAAAAGCTGACAACATGAAGCCAACAGGGTCACTATGAGTACCTACAGTAAAAGTGGAACAAACAAAAGATCATTTGTGGGGCTGGCCCTGTGGCCGAGTGGTTAAGTTCGTGCACTCCGCTTTGGTGGCCCAGGGTTCGGATCCTGGGCGTGGACATGGCACCGCTCATCAAGCCACACTGAGGCGGCCTCCCACATGCCACAACTAGAAGGACCCACAACTAAAATACACAACTATGTACTGGGGGAATTTGGGGAGAAAAAGCAGGAAAAAAAAAGAAGATTGGAAACAGTTGTTAGCTCAGGTGCCAATCTTTAAAAAAAAAAGATCATTTGTTCTTCTTTGCAGGGATCCAAACAGGTAGCAGCGTAGCATAGTCACTGAGTGTGGGCTCTAGGGCATATCCAGACCCGGGTTTGGTTTCAAGCTCTGTCATCTACTGCCTGTGACATATCTAGAAAAAGGTGTCTTAACTCCTCTAAATTCAGTATTATAAAATCAGTATTATAAAATACTGATAACAGTACCTACCACATAAGGTTTTTGTGACGATTAAAGAAGATAATACATATAAGGTAAAATTTGAGCCCAGACCCAGGTACACAGCAAATGTTGAGAACATGTTACCTAAGTTCAATATTACTTTTTATCTTTCATCCTCTTTTCTATAAACATGTGACATGACATCACATATAATGTAAAACTTTATAGACATGTAAGATTTTATGTGACACTTGTAAGCTTGCACATGCATAAGACATTTGGGAACTTTTATCCACATGCTGTAGGAACTATTTGAATTTGTATCTGTCATGCACATGTTGCTAAATCTAATGATGGTGGTTAAGTCACGATCCTTCCAGGGTCTCCTGTGGGCCCAGCCCTTACTGCCTTTACTTAATTATCTTAGTTTCAATCAATAACTAAAATGTGAAGATTTAATGAAGAACATAAATAAGAATAATTCACAAGTACCAAAACTCAACTTAAACACATTAATTTAATGTCCAAAATGCATTATTGAAAATATAAGTACATATTACAGAGAAATGCTTACTGACAGTTCAAGCTACCACTTGATTTGTGATGTAGGTTTACTGAGCCATCAATTTAACCTAAAGAGCCTGAAATTTGAATAAACAGAATAGATGAGCAGCTGCAGAAACAACCTTCTAAAAATATATAATATTATCTAGCAGCTGGAAAAGCAATTATTTATTGAAAATATTCAGACTTTGGTATTACCCAATAACTGCAAAATTTCCTAGAAAGATATAATTAACATTTACTGAAGACTCATAGTTGGTAAAAATGTTTTAAATAAAACAAATATTTAGTAGTTCTTAGTTATCGGCAAAAACAATCTTTTAAAATGTAATGTTCATTCACCTTGAAAAGAAAACTACTAACGTGGATATTTCCAGATACATTTGAAGCCCAAGTTAAAAACTCCCAGACACATGTGTGAAAACAAATATTATTTGCCTATTATTGAAACACTAACTCTGTCAAAACCAGGGACATCTTGGTTTATATTATTTGTCCCAATCTGTCTGTGACTAGAAAAATGGGTGTTGCTCAGTTCTGGGGAACATTAAGAACCCAGAAGAACCAGCAAAACAATAGGAGATCCTGATGTAATAGAAAGACACAGGATGAAGAGTCAGAAGACCTGACTCTAATCACTACTCTACCTTTTGCTAGCTGTGAGGCCTGTCTCTCTCATTCATTCATTCATCTGTTTCAGGTATCAGGGATATCAATGAACAAGAGAGACATGCCCCTCACAGAGCTCACTCCATAAGCACTCTAAAAGTGTGGGGAGGGCCACAAAGATGGCAAAGAATTTAAACCAAACATCACAATAGCAAGTCCATAATGGTCACCATTCTCAGGGAGCAGACAGTCTTTGGGTCTGTTTCTTTACCCATAGAAGAAGAATAGAAACACCTGCTTTCTCTACCTCAGTAAGCATCAAACTCTATGAGCACTCCTTATGTTGTACAAATCTGAAATTAAAAGAAAAAAACACTACCTTATCAGAATAAACTATTAGAAAAAAACCAATTCTCTTAAGCTCAAGGTTCTCAGAGCAAGGCTTGCCTATTTCACAATATCTTCACTGATGTATTTCTTGGCCCTTCAGAAGGAGCCAAATATTTGCATAACTACAAACTTCCTTCAAATATCTTAAATCTTGGTGCAGATCTTAATATCCCTAAGTGGGTCCCTACATTTGTCAGAAGCTTTCAAACCATTGTAAGACTACTTGCTTTTAGAACTGGTTTTTACCGAGTTTTTTGGAGGGGTTAGAATATATCCAGTAGAAAGTCTCTTAACTCATGGACCTTAAACCCCTGGATGGATTAATCAGCCTTTTCCATCTCCTCTGTTAGACATACGGACCAGCCCTGTGGTCAGGGAATGCTGGAGGCTGCTCTCTGGTCCTCTGGAGCACTGAGTGGGGAACTGCATGCTTAAACTATTAATGCTAGCTTTAGTTGTCATTGTAATTAAAGAATTTAATTAAATATCACTTTGGCCAAGGAAATATGAGTGTAAAAATAAAGTTATTTTTCTGAAAATTTAGTAAAATAAAAGACACGAAAGAAGCACGTCTGCTGAAGGAAATTTGCTATTGAATTAGATAGGAATAAGATAACTGAGAAGGATTGGGGAAATAATAAAAAATTAAAATGGTTTTACATTCAGATTTTGTTGCAAGTGTCTTAAAAAATGCTTCCACTTTAAAGAGACTGAAAATGGAAATCATGCAATAATGTGAATGAAAGATGACACAGAATTCCAACCAACAGACCCAAACTCCAAAGGCCTTGAGCTCACATCAAAAGACTGGCAAATAACTGTTCATTTGCATCTTTAAGTTAAATACATTATTTAGGCTATGTAGTATTTTTTTTTTTAATGATTCACCCTTTAGCTGATTTTTCAACTAACCAGAAAACATCTGGTCCTAGTCAGGTTAGCTAAGAGGGTTGTGACTGTAAAACCAGGCACGAACCCTGAGAATCCCTAGGAATACGGAGTTTCTTCTTTTTGCTCTTTTTGTTTTCTTATTGTCTAACTTTTCCCAATGGTCGTTAATTGCTTATTTAATTAAAAACGTTATATTTAATTTAAAAAATATGTATACAAATTTCAGGGATCCTGGAGCAAACAGAAAAGCAGCCCAAATATTTCCGCTCACGGGTTGCTTACACAGTTAGTAGTTTTGCCTTTTGCACCTCTATTTCCGGTGTGAGGATACCTGCTTATTTGTAAGATTGGTTTAATTGGGGTTCAAGGAACACGAACCTCCCAGCTCACAAAAGCTGGACATTTCATTGAAAAGGTTGATTCTGGGGCAGCAGAAGCCTACCATGTGTGAACAAGGTTTCCTTTTACTAATCTGGTTCTCCTTCTGCATATTTTGGGAAATGAAGCACATTATGGGCCAAATGCACTCTCTGCCGGGGCCTTTAAGGGACTGTGACTCAAACCACTTCACTGGGGATACCCAGGGGTTGTGCATGACCAGACACCAGCAAAGCATTTTTGAGAAACCTCCTCCTCAAATGAAAAACCCACTGTGAGAAACCTGTAGCATGTACCAAACAAGAATCAAGTCAGTAAAACACCAAAAGAGACAGGTTTCGTGTCAGTCTCAGTATCAAACACAGTTTGTCCTCCCTTACCAGAACAATAGCTACAACCAAAAAAAGGTTTACAGGAAAGGTCTGCTTGAGAGCAGTAAGGGGTCCACGGCTACACTCATTTTAGCCTTTACTTTGGTCATTCTCCCTGTGGGCTGGAGTGGGGAAAACTGGCCCTGAAGCTGTTCAAAGTCCACTTAAACACAGCTAACAGATGTATGGTGATGTTTATCTAAAATTTCTATTGAGACATTAGTTTTATTCCTGAGTTAACATGTCTCTAATTTACGCGTCCTGGGAGAGCCTGGGCGAAGAATGGATGTTAGATCACATCAGAGTGCAGACAAGAAGTGTGGGTGCGATCAGAGACTGTTGGGTGTGCCTGGCTCCCCCAGGTCCTCTGAGGGCTGGAAGATGGCTGGACAGAAAGGGGACCCCCCAGGAGGGAACCCTGAGCTCCATAGGGCAGCTGCATTGCTAATGTAGACAGTGACTGCCCATAGCAACCGTTCAGTTTTTTTTCATGGAAGAACCTCCTATAGCTATACCTTAAAAAGGGAAATAAAGCTAAAAACTCAACCTCAGAGATTAAATGGCAAATATAGAATGTTTTGCTTAATTTCAAAACTGTTGTTGAATTGCTTAGAAGGTATAGTGGGTTGATCTGTGGCCCCCCAAGAAGTTAGGTCTAAATCCCAACTCCTGGAATGTGTAAATGCGACCTTATTTGGAAAAAAAGGTCTTTGCAGATATAATTAAATTGAGTATCTTCAGATGAAATCATCCTGGATTAATCGAGTGGATCCTAAATCCAATAACAAGTGTCCTTACAAGAGAAAAGAGAAGACACAGAGGAGAAAGCCACGTGAACATGGAGGTGGATATTGGAGGTATGTGGCCACATGCCATGCAACCCCTGGAGCCTCCCTAGAAGCTGGAAGAGGCAAGGAAGGAATCTCCCCAAAAGCCTTAGGAGAAAGTGGGACATCTTGATTTCGAACTTCTGGCCTCCAAAACTGGAGACAATAAATTTCTGTTGTTGTAAGCCACTCAGTTTGTGGTAATTTGTTACAGTGCCCTCGGAAACTAACACAGGCTAGGTAGGATAGCGTTATCAGGAGACTGGTGGAAAAACTTCCAGAAACGTCTACTGGAAATAGAAGTCTTATGTGTGGATACCAGTATCATCCTCCTAGCCCCCAAAGCACAATGATTCTGAAGGGAGAAGGCAGCAGGGCAGAGGGTAGAAAACCCCTCTAAAGGCATGCTTGGGCCCCAAATCTGATGTCTAAGAATCTGAAGGCTAGATCGGTGGCCAAACCCAGTCTGTGTCAGAATCACGTGGGTAGCTTTAAAAAATGCTAATTTCTCCACTGGAGGATGGTTGAATCAGAATTTCCAGGAGTTAGGCTCAAGAATTTGTGTTTTTCAGAAGTTTCCCCTATGGTTCTGAGGATCCATCCTCCTTAAAAACGACTGGCCTAGGTGGTCCGCCCCTCCCTTAAATGTTTGAGAAGTAAATCTGAAGTCAACTTCTTTTAAAAAGACATGTTTTTAACAGGCTAGTTATTATTTAAAAACCAGTTCTATTGTTTATGTAAAGCTGACAGAGATGCATTATAAAGTATTAAACAACACAGAAAAGAACAGAGACAAAAGTAAAAATCACTTGGATTCACCATCTTGTGGAACCTGCCACGTGTTTATTCGAAGCATAATTGTTCACATGTAGATGTGTGTATAGTCTAACCTTGCGACTCAAAGTGTGGTCCACAGACCAGCAGCACTGGCGACACCAAGGAAAGTGTTAACAGCTCAGAATCTTAGGTCCCATCTCGTCTTTCTCAGTAGGAATCCACATTTGCACAAAAGCATTTGAGAAGCATTGGTTTAATATAACTGAAAACATACTACGCTCCTTGTTCTGTAACTTGCTTTTTTCACACATCATGGTATTATTAATATTTGTACTTGACAATAAATATAGACCTATGTGATCTTTCTTAATGGATACATGGTATTTTCCTTTATGTACCAGAACTTATTTAATCAGTGCTCTTTTAATGATCTTTTCTATTTTCCCACCTTTTTTTTACTATTGCAAACAACACTGACATAAGAATCCTTGAGGACACATCTTTCTGTTTTGTCATTTTTATTTTCAGGTTAATCTCTAGAAGCGCATTCGATAAGTTGAATGACAGGCATACTTACAATTTTGAGACATAATGCCAGGAGGCCTTCCCAAAATAGGGCCCTAGCACATGTGCTCACGGACTTTGCACACCAACGCTGGCTTCCTCATAGCCTTGCCAACACAGGAATGTCCCAATAATTTTAACCTTGGCCTATCTGATACTTAAATATGACAGTTCATTGATATTTTTTCCCTGCGCTTTCTAAAAATGATCAAAAAGCTGAATATCTTTTCATACATTTATTGGCCATCTGTATTTCTCCCTTTGTGAACTGTGCAGAGTAATTGTGGTCGTTTAAAACAACAGTTACAGAAGAATCTACAGAATTACAGACATTAGAAATATGGTTTAATCACAATGAAAAGACAGGAAGAAGAAAAAAAGAAGGCAGGGAGAAGAAAACGTGCCATAAAAAAGGATAATCAAAAGATTAGTTTGTGTGTTTATTTATAGACACTGGTTACAGCAATCCAGTGATTAGGCAAATTAATGCAGCTGTGTATGATCGTGGCTCTGGGATCAGCCCCCACATCCTTTTCAAATGATGCCACCTGTCATTTAAGTAGTTTGCATTTGCCTTTCATGTTACATACATCTCATGATGATTCCCATTTTAAAAACATCACTAGTTAACTCTCTGGAGGCTGGCATGGTATGGATTCCTTTCAAGTCTCTCTTTTATAGTCGGGAAGGGGAGAGCTAATCTCTCTCCGGGAGAAACAGGACGTTTGCCTCTGAAAAAGAACAACCCTCGCAAAACGTTCACTTTTTAGGAAAGCGAACAGCTGTATCCATTTCACTGGATGTAAAACTGGTTCCCTGCTCAGAACCAATTGAAGGAAATGGGGGTCAGACGCCGTGTACTGGCTGGACATCAGTGGTACATACAGACCATGCCTCATTCCGCAGGCCACGCACTGCCCTTACAGTTCTGGATGACCTCAGCCCTGCTCTGTCACAGAGGGACCCTCCACGGGCTCCACGTCTTACACACAGACCCGCTCTACCTAATAAGTGGCAAAGGTCTTCTCACAGGGCTCCTGGAAATCTCTTTCAACCCGAAGATGACGCCAAATGGGCAAAACCCACCTCCTCCACTCCTGCCATCCTCTGCTGGTTACAGCTTTATCTGTGAAGGGACATGAATCAGTCACCTTCATTAACCGAACAGTTTCTGCATAGAGCAAGAATACTGAGCCAGGTGCTGAGGAGGGGGGGCTGCCAAGGAATGGAGGAGACAAGGGGGAGAGAAAGTCTCCAGGCTCCACTTCGCAATCAGCGGGATGTGGATGGGCTGGAAAGGTCTTATTCAACATATTTCAGGATGTTAGAACAAGCAGGTCTCATTAAAAAGCCTGAAGAAAGGAATTTCAGGATAAAAAGACAAGCATGATCTTATACAGCATGTCCTCTGTAAACATAGGAAGCACACAAACCTCGGGGACAGTGCAGGCTAAAACAGATTTCAGAAGCTGCTGGAATGGGAATGTTATACACAACAGATTCTTACAGGTTTTAAAGGGATGGGGAACTCTGCCACACCAGAGCCAAGGAGGCTCGTTGCCATGGTGTCGTAAGGCACTCCTCAGGCCTACTGTCAGACACAGGGCAGCAGAGGGGGTGGCCTTCGGTCTGGAGAGTTGTTGACTTTAGTATTTGGATAGGGGATGCAGACAGGAGAAAGAATGGAGACCCTTAAACAAAAAGAAACAAAAGAGTTAAAATGAATATATGTGTGTGTCAACCTGAGTGAAGTGACTGACTGTTGCAACTGTGTGAATAAAGTTCAACTGAATATCTAATATCACAGTCATAAAATGTGGAAATCTGAGAAGCGTCTCTCTCAAGTCAGTGTGTTTGGCACATGTGTTGCGTGTCTTCGTGTCTTGCTCTTAATGGTATCTTCTTTAACAATTTAAGGACAAAAGTGACGTGGACCATAAATTCTAGAACCACTTATAAAATAGTAAGAAGTGGCCAAATGCCTGGTGGTTTAGGCAGATTCTCAATTCTCCCATTAAGGCTATCCTCCAATCTGAAAATCTAACAGCTGAGTGGTCAAAAGAATAGACAAAAACCACAAAAACGGGTGTGGCAGCAAATTTCTGCTCCTCATACCCCAGCCAACTTGACTCGTTGGGGAGGAGGCATCTTCCATCCCGTTCCCTTACAGAGGGGACAGCAAGCGGTTGACAACTCCCACTGTACAAAGAGTTGTTCACACTGCAAAAGTGTTTACTGCTCACAAGTGACACTCAAAATTAATTCACAGCAGCAACACCAGCAAATAGCTTTGACAGACTGTCTCATGTGTTGACACAGTTATAAGTTGTTAGATAAAAAAAGCAACATACTTTCCCTCTTTTCCAGCCCGTACACATCAAAGTTGCTCCGAAGAGAGAGCTTGAAAGGTGTCTGAGATGTGAATGCCATCATCACTCTGGGGTCGAGGGCTTTGGGCGTGAGAAGAATGTGGACCACGGTTTTGAGGGCAAGCAAGGTGGTGAGCCTCTCAGCCAGCCTCAGTTACAGCCCGTCACAGAGGTGGTTTTCCCTTCAAGAGGACTTCCCTCTAGCGCAAGCTTCAGGCCCCAGCGTGGGAAGTAGGGTAGCCTGTTTATTTACCTCCTCAGCGGCAAAAGGGCTTCCAGTAGAGCAGCGTTCACGAGACACAAACCATTCCTCTCCCTACTCCTTTCCCTACACGCTTTGGGGAAGCTGGGAAGACATGGCTGGCTTGCTCAGAGATGATTTACATTAAAACATCAGAAAGAATGCTGTGTTATTTAATTATCTCAAGTCACTTGAGATAATTAGAGTGAAAAAAGAAGCCAGGTGGGATATCAAATATTTGGCTTTCTCTTGAAGATGTTTTTCATGCTCTGGCTCAGCTCAGCCCTGTGCTGCGTAGAGAAGGTGTTGTGTTTGAAGATTTCCTGTCGAGCAGTGTGTCCTCTCCGGGGGGAGCCAACGCCTTGGAAAATGAAGATTTCTGTTTAACACTGTAACTGTGCTTCCCAGGATCAGAAGTTGCCATTCATATCAAAACTGGGCAGTGCTGGAGCTTTCTTTAGGTAGGCTATATTTAACTATGGAAAACAAAGTTTGCTTAGAGCTGACCTGGAGGACAACTGTGGATCAGGCAAATTCACCAACTTCTCACGAACTTCTTCACACCAGCTCCCATCTCTGCTCCCCCTAGCCTCAGTCCACAGGCACCCAAAGAGCTTTCCTGGCTTTGCTCCTCACCCCGTCCCTGGCCCATACTTCTCCCTCCCTCTCCTTCTTCAGTCACCAAACTCCCCTTTCATTTGAAGAAGCAGAGGAAAGAATCCATATCAAGATAGGAAGGACTGGTGGTGCACGATAGTCATCTCCACAAGGCTTCAGGTGCTTCTTAGAGCGCACCTTGAGTTGGTGGAAGTCCTGCTCGTGTGCGGAGATGCCCTGAGAAGTCATAACACACTGTGGACAGAGGGACTGTGGGTGCCTTTAAGTCTAGGATAAAGGAAGTCTGCTTTACCTGTAGAGCCCAGCCCAGTAATCAGGTGTTAATCTGCAGCCAGGGGGAGAGTCAGCCTGACCAAAAGCCATTTGTCAGCAAGCACTGGTCCTACCAGTGATGGCGACGCCAACAGACACAGCACCAACACTGCTGGAGCATTTCCTCTGTGCCGGGCACCGTACCATGTGGTCTCATCCAATACTCAGCAACCCTGAGAGCGATACTTGTGTCATTCCCATTTGCCAGGGTGGAAACTGAGGCTTAAAGAGGTTAGGGAACTTGCTTAAGGCAACAACAGCTAACAAAAATGGCAGAACTGGAGTTGAAAGCCAACTGAGTCTGGAACCAGTGCTCCTCAATCTGCCTCCAGTGGTTTCCCCCCAATATAAAGCATCTACTGTGAACAGCCAGTGCAGACCAGCCTCCCCATTTACGACGTGGAATGCGAAGAGAACTACACGCCGTGCTGCAGATGCCAAGGGCTTTTCTCAAGTGCCTGCAGCAGAGTAAGGAGAACACGGAATTGGAACGCGCTCAGATCTGGTTAGAATCCTGGCCCTGCCGTGTGCCAGCTTTATGACCTGGGGAAATTTCTGAACTTTCGTTTTCTCATCTATAAGATTAATCTAATACTCCCTGATTCACAGAGTTGTTTGTAAGTATTGAATAAGGTGATACACATGAAAAATATTTTTGGACACATAACTGTCAGATGTCAACTGTGAATATGGTCTTTTAATGGGAAGAGCGCTTCCTGAGAGCAGAAGAATGACCTTCACGTGAGTACCGACTAGCCTGACCTGGAAAACCCAGGTGCGGGTTCTCAAGATGACTACAGGGGAAAAGGGAGTAGAAGCAGGTTATTAGAGGCATTTCCCAGTAATAACGAAGTTTAAGCCTAAAATACAGCACATGAAGATGGATTCTGTAACAGGTGGATGACAAACGTTAACCTTCAATGAATTCAGAGCAGGTGATCCTTTGCACACTCACAGCCTGCTTCGAGACCTGTGTGTCAGCTGCTGCACTAGAGTCGGAGGCATCATTTTCTTGTTGGTGATCACACTTATGTCTTTGTACACTGCAGACTGGGTTCAAAAGAAAGGGTCACCTTTGTGCAGTCGACTCCTCATTTTGCAACAATTCCAAAATGCAGGAGCTTCTCCCAAAGCAGTTCAAAGACACCAACCTGCTGAGACCTAGGGGCAGCCATCAGGGTACTAAACTTCCCGCTTCTAATGGCCGGAATCTAAGCGAATACTTGCAAATAGAGAGGTGAGGTCCAGAAGGACAGCCTGTGGTTATTAATCTAACCCTGTATTATGGAGAGTCTCAATCCTTTTTCTGCACATGAGCTCACCCTTCACACCACCACATTTGTGGCCATTTTTGGGAGGGTTGAACTAAAGTTTAAAGCATTATGTCATTGTAAACAAACAATCACATGTAGCGTGACTCTGTGGAAAATACAGCATTTCACTTTTGTGGTGTTGGTTCCACTACAAGAATGGGAACCCAAATGATGAGGTCAGTGGGCCAGCTGCCACACAAAAGAGAGTGCCAAGTCCACGTACACAGAGCAAGCTGCCTTCGCTCACAACTAAAAAATTAAGCTCATTATTGTTATGGAAGCCAACGAAAGTGACTGCTTTCCTAAATTAAATGGAAACAGAGCTTCAGCGACTGCTTCTCCTCGGCATTACCCATTCACGCCAGAAGGTCAAGAGGGCCGTTCCGCCTGCTGATGATGGACATGACCACATCCAGGCTTGTTTCATTTAGATGACATCTGGGCACACTGCTGCTAATGCAAAGTAAATGAAAATAGGCTACTGTGACTTAGCAGCAAGAATGGATGCAATAGAGTGGTAGCTGGTAAGAGGAGAAGTTATCTAAATCCTAGACAGCTCACCTAGTCAAAGAGGGTAAACAATACTCTTCTGCCAAGTGGCTATGACTTCCAATTGCAAACAATGGATGAATAGCCATGTACACTGTTACACAGGTCAATCTGACTTGGTCTTTGTCTACTTTTTCCTAAGGCAGAACATTATTCTCCCCGCATGCAATAAAGCTGGTCACAGCCCCTACACAGATTTTAGCAAGTCTAATGGAAGTACTAGAACAAGCCCAGATTATATACCAGCCACAGTTTCCACCTTCTGATGTCCACCAATCATTCTTTCAGGTGCCCAGACTTCAAGCCCCTTGGGCTTCTCGATTTAGCTCTCTGTTGTTCCTTCCTGACTCCATCAATACTCATGTTCAGTATTCACCAAAGGCCCACTGATTACTCCTTTGATATGTGCCTAGATTTATCTCCATCTCTCTACTCCTACCGTCACCATTTTTGTTCAGGGTCTTCCCCCTAACCCCTCCACCAGTGAGCTACACCATCATAAGAATTTCCTGATAGGTCTTACGCCTTTGGTTTCTGCCCCCACCAATCTGTCAGAGACACCACCACCAAGTCACTGTAATCGCCTTCCAAGGCTTATGGGCGCAACTCAAACTCAGCTTGTATTCATGACCCTCAACCACTTGATACCAACCTGCCTCTTCAGTCCTATTTTCCACTCTGCCCTGTACCACCCATACTACCTCTCTCCCTCACCCACATCCATGCCTTGGCACATAACCTTTTCCCACCCGAAATGCCGCCTTCTTCCTTCTATCTGGTTACTCGCCAAGGTCCAGGTAAGGCACGTTTTCTCCAGGAAGACAGCTCTGGCCACTCCAGGAGAATATGCAGCCCTGATCCAGATCACTCACTTGGTGATAAGCAACATATCTCCTTATGACCTCTTTATACTATTTACTGCTATTCATATGTAAATCAGTTAATTTCTTATCTCTTCAGCTAGACTTATGACAGCTCCCAGAAGACTATATTTTCTATTTCTTTGTATCATCTCTGCCCACCCCTTCCTTTGTCTTTCTCCACAACCCATGTAGCACCTGCAATAAAGTACAGCTTCTTTCTCTCCATGTCCTGAGGAGAAATGAGGAAGGGAACCTAAATGAAATGCAAGAGTAAACTTAGCAGAGATGTAACTGGCCCCCTCTGGGTAGAAGATACAACAGAACTGAATAAACCCAGAATTAAATACATCTGCTGTCAGCAAATCTGCAACACTGCCAAGCACCCTCACCTAGGTGAAAGCTGATAATGACTCCAGGGTTGAGATATAATTCAGTATGTAAGGGAGAGAGAGGAGGAAATAAAATGATTTCTCTGTGGAAACGCATTTTCTTCCAAATGCTTTAAACACACGCCTTCACTTTTGAAACAATTTTTACTTATAAATATTTCATATTATACAAAATTTTTTTCTGCTGATGCACATCACTGTCCTGCTCGGGGTTAGTAGCCATCTGGGCACAGAGAGAGCTGAGGGCAGTTGTTTTATAAAAGGACGGATGGACAGGAGTCTTTCCTGGCCCATGGGAGTTCAATGAGACAGGAGTAAAATGAACAACTGGTGGGGCTGGGGCCACAGGATACACAGTTCAGGTGGTCAGAGCTCCGAGGTGATGTTTCACTGGGATAGCAAGAATAATGCAGCAGGATAGGCAGTGCACACGAGAATAATCTGAACGGCAACCATCTCCAGAGAGTGGCCTCCAGAGTGAGGTTTTTTACATTACTGTACCAGCTCTGTGCCCAGCTCTTCTTGACTGCGGGGGGGGGGGGGGGGGGGGGAGGGGTGTGATTTGCTAAATGAGTTGGTGTTTATATCTAAATTGAGAGCTGTACGCTCTAGTTGAATTGAAGCCTTGAGCAAAGAACTGATATTTGCTTTGGTCAAGAGCTTTGAGGAAGAAGGTCTGAGAGGGCTGAGCCAATCCCTTCCCATCAACTTAGTTAGGAGGGCCATGTGGAGATCTGGGGTCCAGGGTTTCCAAGAATCAGTTATTGGGATACACGGTAGATGCAGACGCAGAGCAGACGGTATGAAATATGGAATAAAGAGATCCAGACCTTAGCAGTGGTCCTGAAATTTATACTTCTAGAATCATTTCTACAGCACCCTTACTTTTGAACCATTTGTCTCCTTCTTCCCACATGGAGCAATGCCCTTGCAACACTCATCTCTCAGGCAGCATGCTGTGGCCACTTTTTTGCAAAAATGCGAATGAAATTAAGGCATGAAGGCTGCCAAAGCAGCCCCGCCTTCCTTCAAAGTAGTTTTCTCATCCCACAAAAATTTGCTTTTCTGTTGCCGTCATTGTCCTCCAACCCAACATCGCCAACTAAAACAGTATCTCTGGCTTCTTCATCATAAAGACAGTGAGGCCCTGCTCCCTCCTGTCACCTCCACCCACCCCTCTCTCTCTCACACATCAGATCCTGAGAATCTGCACCAGCAGTTCAGAAAATGATGATTGCTCCAGCAGCAACGACCCCAGGCTACAAGCTCCTCTCAAGTTTTACAATGTTTGATGTTGATCAGAATTCTGGTCACAAACAACCTTTAAAACAGAGGATTAAATGCTATGATCAAGATTATTAGAAGCCCAGTATTCTTTCAGATTAACCCTCCTCTCATTTATTCCCTCACTCCCCAAGCATCTATGTACTGACTCAGGTCTCACGGCAGGTGGAGTGTTGACGATGCACCGTCTCCATAACGGGCTCCCACATTTCCCAGTGCCACTGGGTCTGCGGCCCCCTCCCCCGGGCCTTCTCATCTTTGCTACTGCCAGCAGATCATCCCTACTTTTCTTCTTGGCTGCTCTTTGCTTTCCACTGCTCTGCCCCTTCTCTCCTCCGTCTCATCACTTTGCCCAAGCTTCCTGAATTTCTCCAAGGCTAGTTGCCCTTCTACAGACATCATCCATCAACAGGGGCCCTCCTTTCCTGTGATCAGTCAGTCCTGCAAGCATGATCCCAGGCTGTAACTCTACACCTACTTTTTGCTGTTACTATTGCTAAGCCTGTGTTTCTTCACCTATCCTACTTTCTTCTTATTTTTTTCTTTTTTTGAGGAAGATTAGCCCTGAGCTAATATCTGCCGCCAATCCTCTTCTTTCTGCTGAGGAAGACTGGCCCTGAGCTGACATCCGTGCCCATCTTCCTCTAGTTTATGTGGGACGCCTGCCACAGCATGGCTTGACAAGCGGTTTGTAGGCCTGCACCCGGGATTCGAACCGGCAAACCCCGGGCTGCCAAAGTGAAATGTGTGAACTTAACCGCTGCGCCACTGGGCTGTCCCCTACTTTCTTATTTTTTTTTAACTTATTTTTTTATTATAGATAAATAGAACTGTTGAAGTAGGCAACTGTTACGTGAATGTGGAAAGAGCCTAGCTTTGGACTCAGAGACCTGGTTTCAAATCCTGATTCATGGCAATAAGTACCTTTGAGAAGTCATTTAACTTTCTCTGCCTCAATTTCCACATCTGCAAAATGGGATAAAAATTCTTACCTCAAATGTTTGCTTTGATAAGGAGTCAATATATAAAATGCATTACACATAGAGGGCATCTAAAACTGTCCCTTTCCTCACCCAGTCTTACCTTCCCCCCATGCAGATATACAGAAGATCACAACAGTAAACGGAGAGGAAGGAGAGGGGACATTGCTGGCAAAATTAAGCAAAGTTGATAATAATTAACAGATTAACTGCAAATGACCCTTAATATCACCAGGTTTGGTCTATTATAAAAACCTAGAGATTAAAATGTTAAAAAAAAAAAGGAGCAAAATTAGGTCTACAGGAGCAGCAAAAAGCAGAAGACAGAGGTTGCCAAATGTGAATCCAACAGGCAAACCCTACAACAAAATGAGTACTAAGCCATGTTATTATTATTTTTTTAAAGTGTCCTATAAAGAAACAGGACATAAGGAAACTTAGTGTGTGAGAAAGTCTTGGCCTTCTGTGTGGAGCTGAAAAATATGAAAAACCTAGACCAGATTCCCATTTTAAAAAGGAACTTGTAGATTGACTGGCCCCATCCAGAAAGTGAGGCAGCTCTCGTATGCCAAGTCATCCCTGACCCCAGCACTGTGCACACACACAAAACGTCCACTTGGATGAAGCCACGAAGAGAACAATGTGCCGCAGACAGAAAGGGGACCAGGTTTGTCTGGCCTCCACTTGCTGTTTTTAAACCCCAGACACAATATCACCTAAGGAATACTTGCACTGACATATTATTCAACTCCTCTCCCACTGCAAGGCCAGGGAAGTAAATTACACAAGCACAGTTCTCTCCACACTACACGCTGTCTGCGAGGTAAACTAGCTCCTCGCAAAATCCCAAGCGGAACGTTCAGATGTTTCTGCTGGATGAGGGAAAGCATGTGTGTTTGAGTGAAATGTGATGGTTTTCAACCGTTTAAAGATGCCATAAATCTATTAGCTTGAACTTCAAAGAAACAAATTCTGAGAACACTGAAAATTAGGGTGGGGCAAGGAGAACGGGATGTAAACCATTTCTCTGCTCCTTCCCAGAAAAACAATGGGAACCAAACCAGGCTCCAGTCTCTTTCTTCTCCCAATTTTTACTACTTGCCACACTTGAAAATATCTTCTACAGAGTTCTATCTCTGGACAAACAGATTCCTATTCAAGTTTGTGGTTACATACTCCTCCATGAGCTCATTTTTCTATGATTTGTTGGACATTTTTATGTGGCTTTTACTGAGAACAGTTTAAAGTGAATTATCTTTGAGAAGCCTGTGGGATTCTATAATTCTCTGGTGCTCTTCCCAATCAGGATGATTTACTCCAAGACAATTGTAAACCAGGAAGGACATGATGCCCAGACTTCTAATCACCTTCGGCTGCTGTCTTGCAAAAGCCAGGCAGTGTGGGACAGTGGGAAGGGCGAGTGGGGCTAGGCTTCAATCTACTCTGCATGACCAGGGCAAATGATTTCGCCTCTCTGGGAGGTGACTAGAAAGTGTAAGAGTTGATGCTGCCTTCTTAGATTCTCCTAGTTCTAATACTAAATGATGCTATGACTTCTACTCATACTGCACACACGCTTATGCAATGAGACCCAGGATATGCTTTCTCATAACCAAAGGTCTTTGAGATTTAAACAGAGACAAGTAGGAGAAACACAGACATGAACTGGGCAGTGAGAGTCAGTTTAAATCAGCAGGGACCTACAGACAAATATAATAATGGGCAGAGTAAAAGGATCTACTTAAGTCTCTTTCTTAAAAAATCACTATCGTAGCTTGGAGACTACGTGCCAATATGAATAATTGAGGGGAATTCATTAACTACGCTAGAGGACACTTCCTAAGAACTAGAACATATGAAATTGAGGAAGCATTTTCTAGGCTCACCCTTCCAGCTCCACCAGCTCCTGGCCACTAAATAATAACCCTCAACAGCTCCCTCAGGAAATGAGACACACACACCGAAGTAGGACGTAGTAAACACAAGACCCGTGACCCACTTCAGTGTCTGTATTAATTCACACATGTGTTTTAGTAATGAGAAAGCAAGGGTGGGAAGAATGGGCGGGTGAAGTGAATCCTGCTGACTTCAGGGAGGACGAGCCAGAATGGGAGCCGGGTTCACGTTTTTGAAGGAATACCCTTTCCGCTCCATCAGCATCCCCCCGACACACACACTTAAACAAGATGAATAAACAGGATATGCCTACTCCACTTCCTTGTTTGCTCTCAAGGTGACTTTACTGAAAAAGAGGCATCAAAGGCTTTTATCACTACGTCACCAGATTAAAAAAAGCCCGTTTACAGTGATTCTGTATGTCTATGGCTGAAACCTGGAATTTTCTGATCTTCTCTCCTTTCTCCAATCTTTCTCTTCTTTCTCTCTATCCTCTTTTTTCATTCTTTGCCATGTTTCTCATGATTCAGTTTTATAATATTTAATGTTCCACGTAAAATGCTGTGTGCCTTGAGTTGTTTGGTGAAAAAGCTAAGTAAACCTAACAAATATGCACAACTAACCCTAGTTAGAAAAGCAAGGGAGAAGGTGGAGCAGGGCAGCCTGCATTGTCTCCACGTCCTCAAGTGACAGGGCCCGTGGAGCTGTCAGTTACAGGCGAGCGGCTGCCTCGTACTCCAGGAGGCCACTGCCCGACCTGATTGCTGAGAGAGCAGAGTTTGTTTGTCAGTTGTGCATATAAACCTCCTTCCCTTCTTTTTCTGGGAAGAAGGATAGGGAGCGGATGTTCAAAAAACCAACAGGCCTCAAATAGTATTTGTAAATGAACATGGGACATGTGATTGTGTAAGCAGTGTTCAGATGATGTCCTGTCTTCCGTATAAACATCACCCATTTTACTCCCACACCGGTAGGATCTTCTAAGTCTGCTAAATAATCTCTTTTAGTTAATTAGATAAGCAAAGACAAAAGAATGTAAGAAAGAGAATAGGAAGATAGAAGGCCATAAAATTGGTAAGACCATTGTTTTGGACAGGGATTAAGCTAGACTGCAAGTAACAGAGATCCCCAAATAGGGGCTTAAATAACAAAGAAGTTTACTTCTCTCTCATATAAAAGAAGTCAGGAGTAGGCAGTCCAGGATTGTATGGAGGTTCCTCATTCATCAGGAGACAAGCTTTTTCCAGCTTTCTTTTCCACCAGTCCTACGATGTGGTCTTCCTCCTTTAAGTCCAAAATGGTGCTGGCGCTCCAGCTATCACACTTATGTTCCAAGGAACAAGATGGAGGAAGGGGTGAAGAACAGGGTGGCCCATCCTTTTAAGACTTCCTAGAACTCACACACACACATTACTCCTTATATCTCATTGGCTATAACCTAGACACATGGTCAGGGGGGCTGGGAAACATGCCTTTTAGTTAGCAGCAATGTGGCTTCCTGGCAACAGCTCAGCTATAAAAGGGATTCTGTTAACTGGTGGGCAAAGGGGAAAAGGCTCTTTGGTGGCCAACTAGCAGCCTCTGACAGAAGGAAGGCTTTGCAAGTTTCCTTATTTTCTGAGCCTGTGTAAGATGAAGACTAGCAACACACGCAACAAATAGAAACAAAAAGAGCACTATTATAACATTGTAATAGTATTCTATGGAATTTAAGAAAAATCATATGGCTTCTCTAACTCATAGGACTCACGGATGTTTTTAATGATTTAATGCCATTCACAGGAAAGGGGTAATACATCACAAGGTGCTGCAGAGACATGTCACTGAGCCCAGCAGCAGCAAATATTGTCTACCAATAGGCTTAGGCAATGAAACAGACATGAAATTGTCTAACCTGTATTTAACATGAATCTAGTGGCATGAGGCAGGAGGAAGGAGGGAGACAGAACAAACACCTTGGACAGCAATAAAATGATCTTGCTAAAGAGTTACTCAGAATTAATTAAGACTCTGTCACAAGGGGACAATAATTGAATAATTCCCTAAGATGTAATGAAAGTATTACCGGTGGGTGCAACCTGGCAATTTATATTAAATACCTTAAAATTCTGCAAGGCCCTGACCCAGCAATTCTATTTCTAGAAATTTAACTGAAGAAAAATAGCCATGGCTATACTTCGAGACTTATCTAGGCAGATATTCATCAAGGTTATTTATAACCCTAAATAAGCAGAAAAAGAACCCTTCAACATCTAACAAGAGAGGACTGGTGAAATAAATGCTGCTCCATCTACTCTAATGCAGCCATTACAAATGATTGCTTAAGAAAATTAAGTCATGGAAAATAGTCATAATTATACACAACATAAAAAATAGGTTACGGGAGCCAGCCCTGTGGCCAAATGGTTAAGCTCACACACTTCGCTTCAGCGGCCCAGGGTTTCGCCGGTTCGGATCCTGGGCGCAGACACAGCACTGCTCATCAGGCCATGCTGAGGCACATCCCACATGCCACAACTCGAAGGACCCACAACTAAAAACATACAACTATGTCCCGGGGGTCCTTTAGGGAGAAGGAAAAAAAACATAAAAAACAGGTTACAAAACAAAACATAGAGTGTAATCCTGGTTTTTGTTTAATAAACCAAAGTACATAAGTTACCATACACACCTAAATATAAGATAGCCTCAAATAAAAGATCTCCCACTTTGCCAATGAGAATACAAAAACAAAAAACAAAACAGTTTTTCCAACTTGATTTTATGAACTTTTAGGACTGTGATGAAATAATTATCTTTTTATGATATTTAATTCATATTCATACTTCAAATTACATTTATGCAAAATAGAGTGATTCGTAAATTTTTTTGGAATCAGATTTTATGAAAAAATTTTATTCAAATGTTTCACACTCATCTTCAATGTCTTCATCATCATTAGAATCCCTTTTGAGTCATCTAACACCTCTTACTGTCAGAGATAGAATCTTTGACTTAGTGTGTGATGCTGTCACTGGAAATTTGATCCCAAGTGAGAAATATCTATTTGCATCATATTCAGAAACCTGGTGTTATCATTTGATCTGTATGTGATCTCCATTATGTAACCACTTATGGTATTGCTCTTAAAAATACTCTTTAACAAGACTTGTTCATGACGCCATTCAAGCCAGGTTGTGAGGTCATGTTTTCAGGTGGAATGGCTACATTGCTGTTGAATTTCATCACCCACTTTCAGAACAGTCCCATCAGGTGACCTCTACAAACACCTAAAACTTGCACTGACTGAGGTGATTTCAGGATGAGTCTTTGCCCAAATAGTACTTTGTGGTTCAAAATAAAATAATAGAGAGGATGCTCATCATCTGAGAGGCTTTGTATGGACCTGATCAGAAGATGACACCCATTTTATGAAGGATAATGTTTGGCCAAACAAACTCACTTCTTGCCTTATATTCAGATGTATTTCTTTTTCTTTGTTTTTTTAAATTTTTTTTTTTTTGAGGAAGATTAGCCCTGAGCTAACTGCTGCCAATTCTCCTCTTTTTGCTGAGGAAGACTGGCCCTGAGCTCACATCCGTGCCCATCTTCCTCTACTTTTTTATATGTGGGACACCTGCCACAGCATGGCTTGCCAAGCAATGCCATGTCCGCACCCAGGATCTGAATCTGTGAATCCCGGGCCAAGGAAGCAGAACATGCAAACTTAACCGCTATGCCACTGGGCCGGCCCCAGATGTATTTCATGTATACACAGAGAAAAAAGACTAGAATGACAAACTCTGTAAAGTCTATGGTGGTTTTTGTTAGGTAGGGAGATTATTCTGAGAGATTTAAATTTTCTTCTCATTGCTTCTCTTTATTTTCCCAAGTTTCTTCAATGAACAAGAACGACTGTCATAATTAGAAAACCAGTATTAAGAATAAAAAAGAAGCAAAGGAAAAGACATTCTATAAATAATACACGGGGAATGAGCCAGCCATGGGGCATGATTTCAGGTATTCTGGCTCAAAAATAAATCTCCGTCGGCCTGAAATTTGTCACTCCTTCAGGTGATGGCTAGTTGCAAGTTAGTTAAAACGTAGATGTGTTTCCTAGAAGGGTAACTCAGTCATCTGCCAACCCCCTACTCCCAACCCCACCCCCACCCCCCCCCCCCCCGCCCCAGCATTCACAGCAGACCCATTTGTCACATTTGTTTCTGTGCCTGGACAGTCCTGAGGGAATGAGTGAGTGACAGGGACAGGTCAGTTGTACGTGAAGAAAGATGACCAGAAAGGACACGCCTTCTCTCCTACTCCCCACAAAGTCTTGGCAGCCAGGGAACAGGACTGAGACGGTACGAGAAAGGATGCTAATAACCAGTAACAACTGGTGGCAGCGTAGCCCCCATGAATCATGCAGCCTCTGGGGCCTAGCTGCCTGGTTCAAATCCCACCTCTGCCTGATATCAGCTGTGCTACCTTGGGGAAGTGACCCTCTCTTTACCCTCTCTGTGCCTTAGTTTCCTCCTCTGTGGGCTAAGGATGATAACCATTTCTATTTCATGAGGTTATTGTGAGGTCTAGGTAAGTAAGTACACATGAAGCAGCTAGTCACTGTACAAGCTCAATAAATGCTGGTTCCTACATGTCAGGGGCCACACTAAGTGCTTAGACAACTGTTATCGCAGTTAATTCTCACAACAATTCTACCAGGTAAGTACAACGGTACCTGTTTCACAAATACAGAAACTGAGGCACTGGGAGACAAAGCAACTTGCAGACGTCTGCACAGCTAGTAAATGGGGGAGGGTGAGCCCTTTAAAACTTGCAGTCAACCTTGCCTCCTCCTGGCCTCACCTTTGACATGGAAGATGATTCTGATTCCTCTTCATTTTGCTTCCCTCCTTCCCACACTGACTCTGTGGCTGGGCCCCTCCTCAGCCCTCCCCCAGTTTCCTCTCCCCCGTCCTCCGTCCTCCCCGCAGCTTCTTCTCCCTGGTTTCTCCCTACTCCAGAGAACAGCTTATACAGGGCAGGGCGGCCAGAGGGCCATTCTAAACCTAGTTCTGCTCAAAGATGACTGAAGGCTCCCAGCCCTGTTGACCAACAGGAAAAAAGCCAAAGCCTTCAAACCTTTCACAGCCTGACCCCACTCGCCCTTTCTGGAATCCTGTCTCTGACAGAGATATCCTCACCCTGTTCCCACAAGCCCCTCAGGCACCTCCATGTCCTCCACCTTTGCTCGCACTCTGTCTAGAATGTGTTTCTCCTCCTGGACAAGGTTTTCTCGATCCTCTATGGAACAGCTGAAATGTCACTCCCTTGAACAGGCCCTGACTGAGGGCCAACACCATTGGCTGGTCAAGAAATACTAAGAGCCTACTATGTGTCAGACACTGTCTGAAGCACTCTGCAAACAGCAGTGAATAAACCTTGTCCCCACCCTGCTGAGTGCTCATCAATCTCTTACTCCTCAGCGCGCCCCTGGCGATCTGCTATGGCATTAACAGACTTTACAGACCTCTTCCCTCTGCCACAATGTGAGTCTTTGCAGAAACGGACCGTGTCTTACTAGCTTTGTACGTTTTGTGTCTGGTGCAGAGCTTGGCACACTAACCACTTAATAAATATTTGATGGATGAGTGTTGTCCTGAAAAATCTTCACGCTAGAAAATACCTAAAACTGTTTTGTGGGCAACCCTACCTAGAAATATTAAAGATAATATTTTCCCCTTCATTTAAAAAAATTCATACTTATGGCTTGCCTTTTGGAAAAACTCCTTTTATTACTTGTGTACAACACCAAGAAAGGTCTATTTATTCAGCTCTGGGTCCCTGGGACTCTTCACACAGTGCTGAGTATCCAACAGGCACTCAATAAATGTTTGCTGAAGCAGTGGAAGGAACAAGGAAGGAGGGAAGGAAGAAAACAAGGAACGAAGAGAGGAAGGAAGGAAGGAAGGAGAGAAAAATGAAAGTTTGGGTGCCAAGAGAAGAGCTGGACGTAAAGGCCATTATCCTGAGGTAAGTGAGGCACCGGCAGCTGCGGGCAAACGTGGGTCTGGCCCCAAAGTAAGAAAGTGGTGTCGGGCCAGGAAAGGGAGATCCTGGATGGGCCTGCTGCAACTGGGGCAGGTATCGCTCCTCAAGTTAGGGAAAGCATCTCTGAGAACACCACTATTCCCAAATGATAGGCCTGAGATATTTAAACACTGACTGGGTGAGTAAGCTCATTGAGAAAAGGAATAAAACCAATTTCTTACAAATACTCTAGAAGCAAGCATAAATAAATCAGTAATTCTTCCCGACACACTCCATTTGGTGAGTTGAGTCTCCTATTCACCTACGATGCAGGTGAGCAAACACAGGTTTTTGAAAAGACACAGAAACAAACTCATGTTGAAACTTCCCAGAGAGTGAACATTCCTGATCGTAAAGCACTTCTGCCAAGAACCAACCAGACAAATAAAGATGGAAGTAACAGTGCCCTTATAGACTGAATCACCAAAAACAATGGATGTACCACCCAGAGATCATGACCTCTCTACCCCACTCCTGCAATGCCCCCAGCACCCCCAACACACACGCTGAGATTATGGTGGTTCAAGGTGCAGGTTCACGGGAAGAAGAGATTAAATGAGACAATGTATGTGGGAGTGACGAGAGCATGTCGCCTGACACACAGTGGGTCCTCCTAGTGTTTTTAAAATAAAATAAGAAAAGGCACCAAAGGAAAAAACAACTCATCTCATCTATACTTGGAATTTCTCAAATTACTCATAAGAGCACTTAAAAAATTCCAGAAAGACAGAGAGTATGCAACCCCTGTCAAAATAGTATTAAGTGCTGAAACACAGACAAAGATAGGTAATTAACTGCTACTAGCTTAGATGAAAATGTCTGCAATCTTGTTTAAGAGCTTGGGTGATACAAAGTATTTGGTGATAAATTTAGGAAGATGTGGGGAGTGGGGAGAAAATGTGTTTACAAAACCAGCACGCAGTCAGCTTTTTCCAGAACTAGTTCATACAAAAAACTTTTTAAGAGCAAAACACTTAAAACACGATCCAAGCTCCTTCAAAATGACGGAAAAATGCTTGACGAGATTCCCTGGAGGTCCCTAGTGGATCTCTTTCTGCAGGTCTATCCTTTAAAAACTGCAGGGAGTGACATTCTCCTAAATATGACTGATGTGCCAGGCCTTTAAAACAAGTCATTCGTATTAAAATATACGAATTCATCATTATGACTCCCTCTGACTAATCTGGACCTTTTGACTCACTCAGCTATAAGGAATGGTAACCCCAAGAAAGAAGGATGTCACCTTCCAAAAGGACATGAATGGATTTGCATAGATAGGGAAAACACCTGGGTTTAAGCAAGAAGAAAAGAAGGGGTGTGGAAGGCAGTCAGGGAGAAATTCGTGGAAAATGACCACGTCCTTGAATGACTAGCTAAGCCATTTTGTGACCTTTTCTCTTTGACTTCCAACAAATTTTCAACTGCGGAATCTCAAACATGGAATCAGGAACAAATTAAACTGGAATAAGAGCTTGAAGTTAGAACTTTTGCTTTAAAATTTTTACATTAAATTCTATGTATAGACTTGTGAGCACAGAAGGATAATTCCAAAGAGTTGAAAGATATAGGATTTTCTTAAAAGATTAAATTTAAGGACAGTGAATTTGAGGCTAAATTTTATTATGCTGAAATCAATATTCTCCTATCATCATGTATGACCAAAGAAGACCCACAAAAATATAGAATTGATACTGCTGTTCAACTTAAGTCATAGTGTACTAATCCAGGTCATGACTGCGTATGTGAGCGACTGTGCGTGTGTGTGATGATCCTTGTTTTCCAGTGGTATCAAGGACTAAAGCTGATCGCTTTAGACAGAGGCACTGATTTTGTCACTGACACAATTTTCTAGAATAAAATATAAAGACAGAAGGGTCCAAAATGGTCCTAATTACCCCTAATCCAAAGCTAATGGTCAACACTTTCAAGACCTTGCTCTCAACTAGACGGCCACACATACTTAAAGAGAAAACTGTTCTCAACACATAAAGAAATGGAAAACTGAAAAGTTAGCAGATGAACTATTTCAATTTGACTAATCAAATACCTTAATATTTCCAGACAAATCCTTTTTGAGTTCTGTTTATTGTTTTTCAAGGGCCCAGGATGGATATTAGGGTTGAGATTTACTAAAAGACGGAATAGTGTTAAATTCACTGATTGTCTTATAAAGATAATCTGAGAGTGAACAATAAGGAGTAATGTATAAAACTAACTCAAAAAAGAGATTTGGGATGAAGATTAAAAAACTATTCATTTCCAAATTCAGGGCCAATGAGAGTAGAAGAAATAAAAAGATCTACAGCAGCCTCCAAAAAATATGAGATAAGTCAAAGAGAACACGCCACAGCTTGTTCCCAGTCTTACGTTTCTACTGATACTTAAAAAAAAAGAATTTTTCCCGAAAGAGCAGAATATGGTAGAAACAGTAAATACCAAACCCAGAGAAAAGAGGAAGTTAGTCCCTTACATAGAAATGAGTGACTTGCTATATGTGATATTAAAAATTGCCATAACAAGAATGGGGCAGTAATAAAAATAAATTATTTCCCTTTTTGCAAAGCATGTGACGGTAGGAAATTGACCTAAACTGCCAGAGAAATGAGGAAGCACGCTTTTCACACTGTCCTCAGAATGCTATTTCATAATTTATCCCTTCCTCAGATGCCCTTTTTCTGCCACGTCCTTGCTCTCTACTCTTCTGCTGTCCTCTTACCAAGCTCCTCAATTAAATTATCTCACGTTTTTCTCTGATCTGCTTGTTCACGGCTTGTCACATCACTACACCATAAGCCTTCCCACAAGCTGCTGAAACAGTACACTAGGAAAGCCATGTGTTTCCCTTTTCAGCTGCTCACTGATGCCCCGATCCCAGACCAGGCAGTAAGGCAGATGGGGTCTCTAACTGCAGCGTCCTTGTCTGAAGGGAGCATGCGCATACCTGCAAAGTCAACCCATAACGCTCTTCTTCTAATGCGTATGTTTTCACGTCCTTAAAAAATTATGAAATGTGGTATGATCAACCTAGTGAAGCAAGAACCTATATCCCAGATAGTTGATTAGAAAAAATAAAATTGTGTGTGTCTTCATCCTGTTGGATAAGAGAATAGGCAATTTTCTCCTGAGCACTCGGAATTAAAAGAGTCAAGTTGTGTCATTACCACAAGTGCTCTGTTTTTTATCTTTTCATTTCTGAAAAACAAACATAATGGTTAATCCTTTGGGTTAACCATTTAAAAGATTTTTACAGAATATTCAATCTGGAATGGCATGAATTATCTAGAACAATGATACAAAGAACCTATGTGCCAAATTAAAGCATTAAATCAAAAGGCCAATAAGAGAGAAAAGAGAAAGTATTGTGCAAAATGAGATGAGATTAAAGAAAGACACACAGATGAGATTCTCCAGTTTGCTGAGACAGAGGGGCAGAAAGGCTCTTCCCAGAGGGTCACGCTTCAAAGGAACAGCGTGTTGATTTAAAGGCGCAATTCAGGGAAGCAGAGGAAGCTAGATGCCGATAAATAAAAAGAATCTCGCGTGAGCCAGGGAGACACCCTATTCAAGGAGAGATTAAAAACATAGGAGACTCAGAACCAGATCCACATGAGAAGGGAAAAGCGAAATTTTCTCTCTCTCTCTCTCCCTCTTTCTTTTCTTTTCCAAGTAAGACTACTGGTCCCATCAGGAACCAGGTGGTCGAAGTCTCATGTGCCCTGAGGGGAGTAGTTAAACAGATCCATCCTTTCAACAGGATAATTTCACAATATGGTACCAAAAACCTTAAAAATGTGCATGCCTTTTGATCTGGCAATTTCACTTCAAGGATGTGTGAAAAGATGTATGCATGAGGATACTGTCTGCTGCTCATATTTTTATAAAGTTCTGCCCTCTCTATAATAGTGGGAAAAAAGCAGAAACCACCTCGATGTCCAAGAAGAAACCAGAATACATTCATACATGGCATTCTCAACAGACATTTGAAATGATGCTGTAGAGGAATATCTAGTGACATGAAAAAATATTCAAGAAATTACAACATTTGAGAAGGATGTTACATGGGGCCAGCCCAGTCATGCAGTGGTTAAATTCACACATTCTGCTTTGGTAGCCTGAGGTTCGAGGGTTCGGATCACAGGTGTGGACTTAGGCACTGCTTGGCAAGCCATGCTGTGGCAGGCATCCCACATATAAAATAGAGGAATATGGGCATGGAGATTAGCTCAGGGCCAGTCTTCCTCAGCAAAAAAAAAAAAAAAGGGGGGGGTGGTTAGGATTGGCAGCAGGTGTTAGCTCAGGGCTAATCTTCCTCAAAAAAAAAAGGATGTTATCAAGAAGTGGGAATGTAATGATTAAGTTTTTGCTTTACACACATACTCACTCCTAAAGATTGTAAGATAAATTCAGGATGCACACAAGTTTCTAGGGATGGTAATGTTATGAGTGCTTTACCTGCTTCTTTTTGAAAATATCTTTAACAAAAATGTAGTGCTTTTGAAAAAGAGAAAAACCAATAAAAGTTTTTAAAAAGAAACAAAATCAGGTGGCGGTCCTGTGTGTAGAAACCTATCTAACGCCAGGGCTGGAAGGGCCTTGAGCTCCCTAAGTCACCTCCCTCATTTGACAGAAGAGGAACCTAATGCTTACAGAACAGGAAGGTTCTGACCTCAGAAAGGCTCAGGAAAGGAACTGTGGCAGTCACAGCAAGAGAGGGGAAGGGCTGCTACAGGTCGCTCCAGCAGACTGAGGAGGTAAACACGATGGAAGTGATGAGCATGTATGATTTGGGAGTGGGGTTCAACAGAGTTGAGAGTCCCTGGTGATGTTAGGTTTTGGAACAATAATGAGCAGGAACTTAAGAAAATTAAGAGACTAGAGATACGGTAGGGGGCAGGGAACTAACATTTTTCCAGCACCTCTATGTAAAAGGCTCCTGTCAACTCACGCAATCCTCTAATTCAGAAAATACGAGCACTCCCATTTTACAGATAAGGACCCCGAAGTTAAAATAACTAGCACTGGTCACAGATCTAGCAAGTAACAGAGCTACGACTGGCTCTCAGGACGGGCTCCAAAGCCCCTCCTCTTTCTACCGTGCTGCACGTTGTCTCCTTTCTTTCATCCCCTGTGAGAAATCCCTCAATTCTATAGGTTACTTAGCAACTGAGGCATCTGGGGTTTCAATTGCATCAAAAATCTCACTTGGTGAGTCAATAATATGGGGGATGCCCACAGTAAAACCCGGTATAAACTAACCACTCAAAGCGATATACTCATGGACCTGGAAAGGCCAGCTCCCCCTGAGCACGGCAAGGGGATGGAGAGAAGGGAAAGAGGGGTATTTCAAAGACCCTATTTCTGGATATATAGGCACATGAAAGTCTTTTTATCCTGCCCTTACAGATATGAAGAAACACGTGCTCCTTTCCTCCTACTACATCCCTCAGCGTTCCAATTAGTGGTATCCTTGAACTACCAGGATCCCTCAGCTGCAGCATTAGCAGTGACCTTGCCTAATAGCAGCGCTCTCCTGGCTATTACTTGGCGGGGAGCATTACAGCAGACACTGCAACACCTCCTCTCTTTTGGCCTGGGAAACGGACAGCAGACAGTCCAGATCCCATTAAACGGAAGGTCTGAACCACCTATTAGCTATTTGCAGAAACCAAGACGTGATCACTCTCCTTCAAGCCCTAAAGCATTTTTCTCATTGCAGGGTTAGTGAAAACATTAGGTCTTCTCCTTGTCCCTTACTTAGTGCTGATTATCTCAGAGCAGTCTGATCAGGACCACAGCCTCCTCTGTGGTTATCCCTGACTATAGTGATTAGCAACCAAGCCTATGGGCTTAAAAGTAAGTCATATTAGTGACTAACTACAAAAGGCTTTTTAAAATAAAAGAATAGACTACAATTTTGCAATCCCCTTCATATTAGTTACTTAGTACTTTCAGATTTAGGTGCTACTTTTAAAGAGTAGCTGCTAGCCACAGGCGACCACTCAAATTTAAGTTGAATTAAGTTAAAAATTCAGTTCCTCAGTGACACTAGCCACATTTCAGTGCTCAGTGGCCACATGTGGTTGGTGGCTATTGTACTGGACAGCGTGGATACAAAACATTTCCACAAGTGCAGAAAGTTTTACTGGACAATGCTGTCACCAAGCAAAGGGCAAATATATTCAGAAACACTTATTGAGTTCTTATGTGCCAGGCACTGCGCTAAACTTTTTGAATTGAGTAAGTATTAACTCACTTAATCCTCGCTGTGACTCCATGAGTGACGTAGGGCTTGTTACTGCTCCTGTCTCATCTGATTCCTCTCTCTCTCATCACATCCAAACTCACAGACCTTCCCTCTGCAATTTCTCTCACACCCATGCGAGTGTTTGAGCACCTACTTCCCATTTAGACTTTTATCAGACAATTGCTGTACCCTCTAACTGGTCTCCTTGTTTCAACTATCATTCTCTATCATCAGCAGGACCAAATAATTAACAATTATTTTATAACAGATAAACCCTCGATGAAGGCTCATCGTCTACTGAATTAAGGTGAAATTCTTCAAAGCAGGTTTCAAAGTTGCCTATAATATGGTCCCAATTTTTCTTTCTGGTCTTATTCTCACCTAATATCTAACACATTAATACCTAGGGCCACTGCATTTGTTCAGGTCTGCTGAGCAGCAGACACTAACATGGGATTAAACAACAAGAGGCTTCCTGGGAAGGCAGCAGGAACAGGCAGGGAAGCCTGCAGACCAAGATGTAGGTCTGGCCCTGTGAAGGAGGAGGGACGGGGAATACGGTGGGAGTGTCTTAGAGCGCCGCGCAGATCCAAGAAAGGTTTAGCCAGGCCAATGGGGTGTCCTTGAGGCAAAGTTGCTCGGTGGAGGACCCCCTATCTTGCTGGAATGGGCATGGCCTAGCACTCCCACTGAGCACAATCACTGACTGGAAGTAGCCCATGGGAAGCATGGCCACGGTGCCAAAGCATGGGGTCCAGAGGAGCCAGAACACTGTGCTTCCTACAGCAAGAGAACTGCGTGCTGCATTTTCGTGGCCACCACAGTCACTGTATAATTTACCATTTAACTGGGACTCTTTTAGGAGTAGAAGTGGGTGCTATTAAGAATTACACTGGGGGGGCCAGCCCCGTGGCTGAGTGGTTGGGTTCGAGTACTTGGCCTCCATGGCCCAGAGTTTTGCTGGTTCGGATCCCGGGCGCAGACAGGCACCGCTCATCAGGCCATGCTGAGCTGGCGTCCCACATGCCACAACTAGAAGGACCCACAACCAGAATATACAACTATGTACTGGGGGGCTTTGGGGGGAAAAAGAAGAAGAAGAGGGGGAGGGGGGCAGAAGGAGGGGGAGGATGAGGAAGAGGAGGAGGGGGAGAAGGGGAGGAGGAGCGGGAGAGGGGGAGGAGGAGCGGGGGTGGAGGAGGAGAAGAAAAAAAGAATTGGCAAAAGAAGTTAGCTCAAGTGCCAATACTGAAAAAAAAAAAAAAAAAAGAATTACACTAGGACAACAGGTGGAACCAGGGACCACCCTAGGCAAACTGGAATTTATGGTCACCCTATATCAACGTAAGCATCGAATGTGCATCAGCACAGATCTTTCCACTTTTTGGCACTCTTTCAGTCTGGAACTGCTTAATAATCAAACTGTGGCTTACAGAAATCTTAGGCATCTTTTAAAACTGACCTCAGATGTCACCTTCTGAATGTCATCTTTTCCTCCTTGGACCACTTCATGTGTATCTTTCTTGAAATTCTGATTCTATTCCAGTTACATATTTTAATTAACTTTGAATTATCTTCTTCCTGCCATCAGACAGTAAGATCCCCAAGGGCAGGGACGATGTTTTTTTCAGGTTTGTTTTCTCTTTGATGACTAGCACAACGCCTTGCACGTGCAGTAACACCAACAGAAGGCGTACTCTTAACCTACAGAGTGCTCTAACGTCAACTTTCTTACTGCTTTTCTGTTTTAAACAAGTACTTGTGTTATCTTGTACTTCTTAAATGCAATTTTTTCTATGTCTTTACAGTTCAGACAGAGAATCCAAATATCAGCCAACCTTGGTGAATGAATTCTTTTACGATTTGCTAATTACTTTGTCCTTTTTCTGCTGGAAGCCTACACTGAATTACTTCAGCTTTGCCTCAAAAAGGGACTAACAAACTGCTGAATATAATCTGCACTTTAAACAATAAAGCCATTAATGGCATTTTAGCAAGAACACCCATTATTTTCTTTGCGGCAAGAAATCAGTATTTCAGCTATTATAAATTACTTGGTCAGTGTCAAATGGATTCAGAACAAATCTTTTTCTCCTTTCTGCCTCTGCTATCTATGATAAAGAAAGGAGGCAGACAGCAACCCTGTGTTCTGCATTCCTGGGTACATCATTTTCATGCTGCACGGCTCTGTAATTTATTTCCAATGATAAACCTCTTGTAGTCCAGCACTGACTGATGCTCACACATGCCCAAATACACAGAGGAAGACACAAGTGCCTCTTCAACATTAAGGCTGAAATGAAGGGGCTTCCAGCTAAAGGGCTCAGGGTCCACATATAGTAGAGCTTTGATGCCTATTACAAATTTTAGTAATGGGGCAGCTGTAAAAATAAACAGAAATGTTCTCATAATTAGACAATTTTTTTAGCCCCACCTACAGATATGGTTGTAAATACCACAGGGTCATTAAATAGGACATAGAATTCTATGCTTCATACTTCTGAGAAATATATCTAATAACTTCTACTTTTTATTTTAATCCCTTGCATTGAAATTGTCTCGACTCTATGATTTATCCATTTTTGTACTTCTGAACATAGTACAATATCACAAAAGGTGCCTGATAAATATTTAAGTGAATGAGTTAATAGATGAATGCTTTTCATTTAGTCTGCCTAAGTCACATTAGTTAACAGTATTATTCATTCATCAAAACTAAATATTACTATGTCATCTACATTTATTACAACCTGGTCCTTGTTCTCTATTCTAAATTTAATGATATTTGGGAGTTATGCTAACTGTCAGTTATAGTGCTAACATTTCAAAAATATGGAGGACTTTATGAATACTATTACGGTAAGGGTGATTAGTTGCTTTTAATATCCTAGGCAGAGTGAGAGAAAATAGACTTAAGCTACAGCATGAGAGATTGAAGGTAGACAAGAGTGTTCTGACATCAAATCTAATTAAACACTAGAGTGGATTAATGAGGGAAGTTAAGAAATCTTCTCAGAAGTCTTTAAAAATAAGATGGAATCTCTTCAATACATACATTATTAAGTATGCCCCCATATAAAGATGAAGGAATTGGTCCTAATATTCTTTGAAAGACAGGTATATTTATTAAAGTTATATCTAAATAATATAATTTTCTGGAGTATGGGCATTTCACAGAAACATTAGTATCAATTCATAATCAAGGACATGAATCACATACCAAAGAAGTGACTTCTAGTTCTAGTTTCTCATTTGTTATGTGACTTCGGGCAAGCCATTTTACCTTTAAAATAAAGATTATTTTCCAATTAAGTAGGAATAATCCTATTTCTAAGTACCTACTCTTCGAAATAAATTATACAAGATCTTGTTGGGTAAGTTATATTCTGAATAAATAAGCAGTAGGAATATCTGATTCCCATAATTTAATGTTGTTTCAATACTACATCCTTATTTATTGTCCTGAGGTAAATTATACTATACACATACACACACACATATACATATATGAGTGTTTATCACACTGGTAACAATTAGAAAACAAATACTAACATATAAATTTTAGACTACGGCAATTAAGCGAATAGCAATCTGACACATGACTTATCTCTAAAATCCAGGCATTTAATGTATTTATAGCAATCTCTCCCCATGTTGATATTCTTACTTTGGAACTTCATTATTATACCACAGCTGAATCTATCATTTCAAAATTCCCAGGCACAGGCATTGAGAAAATGAAACACACTCTCTCTATACTATGGAATTTAGAGAAAATACTACTTTCTTAACCACTGGAGTATGTTTTCTTCCTCAAGGTTCTTATGACAAATTTTGAAAAAATCATGGTGCAGCCTATGCGATTTACATTTAAAGTGTAGTAACTGCTTTTGTGTCAGGACTCATATTATGAGAAAACTCACATATATTACCTTTCACTGCATGGATACGGATCTATTTTGATTGTGGTCATTGGAGCCTGCAGAGCTTAAAAAGAACATATGATTCCATTCTCTGTCTCTTTTAAAATAGAGACTTTGGACTACAACATGTTTTTCTCAACAGCCCAAGTCCTTACTCAGAGATACCAATACGGAAGCAGTATTTTGGGCGGGAGTGCAGGAAGAAACAACCAGAGCTATCTGCAGAGTAGAGTCACAGGTCCCAGTGGCAGAAACGTGCCAGAAGTCAGGAGAATGTGGGTTACAAAGCACACAGAGGAAGAGTGACAATGCGATGAATAAAATGAACTCATGGGGAGAACGAGATAAGAATCAAGGGTACAGAAGTGGAAGAGCCCAACCATATCAAAAGGTCAACTTTCAGGAGACGTATAGCGTCTTAAGAACATCAGAAGTGGAAGCAATCTTAAAGGTCATCGGAGACCAATCTTCTCCTGTTACAGATGAGGAATCAGGACTAGAGAGAGGATGTGACTTTGTCAAGGTTACTCTATCCTAGGAGGTGACAGAAGTGCACTGCACAATTCAGAATAATGAGTGGCGGGTCCAGAGCCTGAAGACCTTGAATGAGCCAGGGTGGCTGTCCACTCCCTCTGGAGGACCTTCTCTAGAACTGCTCCAGCCTTGTTCCCATGAATCACCACACCATCTGATGGTGTGCGACAGGCACTCTAGGTGAGGAACAGACGGACATCTGCCAATGCTCAAAACGTATTCATTCTGAGGGCCCTAGCTCCAGTCTACCTTTTGAATAGCACTGTACTAGTCAGTTCTGGATAGGAGGCAAAACAAGTGTTATCTTGACACGGTCCTGCCCATGGAGAGAGATCCGCTGAGAGCCTCTTGTCTACAGGCTCAGACAATGGGAGGAGCCACACGCCGGCCCCTCCCAAGGCTCAGCTCCTTCACGGAGAAAATAAAGGCAGCTTGCAGAAAAGGGGAGGGCGGGCAAGCCCGTCAGGGAGAGGGTACATATACACAAAACTCCAGACCTTGAAGAAGACTCATCTACACTTCAGATCCCACCACAGACACAGGGAGAAGGAGGTCATACACACAAGGCTACTCGGGCAGGTTGTCTGTGATCTATAATTCATACGGATCTAATAAGCTCCATGCCTAAGACACAACAGCCCCAAACCACTACCACTAAAACACAAAACACGTGTTTAAAGGGGAGAATTACCCACAACATTAGATTTTTCCACATGGCTGGACCAGGACGGTTGCAAAATCCATCACTGTTAAGGGCTGGAAAGCCAACCAGGGGAACCTTCTTGAAACTTTTAAAGGGAAACATTTTGGATGAACCTCCTGGTCTAATAAGAAAGAGGGCTAGTTATATTTAACTATAAACACATGGCAGTAGGTGTCAGAGATGTGCTCCATACAAAGACTATATAAAGTAAATACTATTTTTGGAAAAGGAAACTAAACTAAGACTAGATAACCTGAGAGTGCCAGACAAGGGTTGGTGCACCTTCTCATGCTTTCTCGAGCATTGAGCAATCAGATGTAGCCTTCGGCTGAACTGCTGTCATCTCAGGCAATATTTAATTTATGTGGACGATTCACATGCAGTATTAAATCATTACAACACTCTGTAAAACCAACGACAACAAAAGACTGGAAATACAGGAGGCCTACTTTGGCCACCTAATTTAAAACTGCAACCTTTCCCCATCCCCAAACTAACACACCTCTTACCCTGCTCTACTCTTTTCTTTTTTTCATAGCAATTATCATCTTATAAGATACTAAATTTGCTTATTTGTTTATTGCTTATTTTCTGGTTCCCCCAATAGAATATAAGCTCCAAGAGGGCAGGAATTTTGTCTTTTTTTCACAGAAATTTTTTTTTTTTTTATCCTGTGCACCTAGAACAATGCCTGGCACACAGCGGGTGTGCAAAAAGGCTGGCTGACCAAATCAAAAGACATGGATGAGCTGTCAATACTGTATAAAGCCCTTGTCAGATAACAATGAAGTTGTCTCATCACTAACTACAGGGAATACTTTTCTTTCAATAGAAATCACCAAACTTAAAAAGAAAAACTGAATTCAGAGGTCAGTGGGGGAGTTCTGCCATCAGAAGAAGCAGGTGACTCATTCTAAAGGTTTCAAGGGATGGGACCCCAGTGTATGTGGGGCCAAGGGGATGACCTGCTTCTGTGTATCTCTGAGGGTAGAGAGGGAAACTGAGGCAGGTACTGAGCAGTGTGAAAAGATACTTTGCAAGGGTTTGTCTTTGCAGCCTTATAATATGAGGACTTTTGTATAGCACTTATCCGCTTTCACAGCATCTTACTCTATGAGGCAGTTAGGATTATTTTCTGAATCTTGGCAAGCGTGTTACTTGCCCAGGGTGGTGGGCCAAAGGTGATCATTCCTATCCTGGTTTAAGGAAGCAAGTACAAATCCAGTACTTTTTTCACATGGTAGGCCAAGAGTAATGCTTTAAAAGATCAGTTAGCTAGCTGCTCAGCTCCTGTGGTTTATTACCAGGGGAGCATTTTACAAGAATGGGTGATTGCCCACTCTTTGTCACCAAGGTGCTGGGAGATCAATTAAGGAATGCGAGAACTCCCAAACAAGCAGGCATTTCAGGTGGTACCTATTTAAGACTGCATTTCTTAGGTTGTAGTGGAGGTCTGTGAAAAAAGACAGGTAGCAGAGGTGCGGCCTAGAGTTACAGGGCTCATTCAAAGCTCTGCCTGAACCAAAAAATGCTAAGAAACAAACAAAACTCCTCTCCTGTGTAGAAACTGTCCCATAACAATGGAGAAGGAGGGGCCTAAAATGCAACTCACCAAAACCCAGAAAAGACATGGGATGCACGGAGTGGGCAGGTCTTGAGAATCTCATCCTCACACAAAGAGAAATTGTGCAGGATCCAGAGAGAAGAGAAGGTATGGTAGCTGAGGAGAACGAACAATCAAAGGGGATGAATCAGCTCAGCGTCTGAAAACACCTACAGGTTCTGTCAAACCTGCCCGCACTCTTCAAGCGCTTCAAGGCTCACAAACAGGAAATTGCTGGGTATGACTTAACCTGACTCTCAACCTCCTTAGAGAAGAGTTTGCCCCAAAAAGTTATGAACAAAGTGCAGAGCCAAAGGGTGAGAGGTGAAGAAGAATATGAGTTCAAGTTCAGGGTATGGGGCATTTAATGGAAGGAAACAATTTTCAAAACATATAGAAGTTATTTGGGATTTTCAGCACTGGGCTCAATACTGGTCAACATCTTTGCGAACAGCCCAACACTTCATAGAAATGGAGAAAGAGAAAACTGAACTACAAAGGGACTTGTGAAGACGTGAGATTAAGTTGTTCATTTATTCATGTGTTCATTTACTTAGGACATTCTGTATCAGGATATTTTCAGAAACAGAAAACTCTGAATTGACCTAAACAAACGAGAGGATTTATTATCTCACACAACAGAGTTGCGTGGAGGTAGCGCCGTCCCAGGGCTGGTTTATTTAGCAGCTCAACATCATTAAGAATCCAGGTTCTTTCCATCTTTCTGTCTATTTTGACTTGCTGAGACTAACCAAAAATTCATCCCCTGGATCAGGGATTGGGGCTGGGGCCGGGGCCAGCTGCCCTAGAGCAGCTGGAATGGAGTTAATACTTCAAACAGATCAGGGTTGTGCTAGCAAGCAAGGGGCTAATGGCCATTGCGTGGGCCCCAGAGATATCTGTAGATGGTCACTCAATAATGGTCACTGAGCACCTGCTGTGTGCCCATTCCTGTGCTGCTCACTGGAAACACGGAGACAAGGAACTGCCTGACCAGAGGAGCTTAGAGATATTAATGGGGGAGACAGATGTTAATGACATAAGCACGCAAATAAAGATAAAAGTGCAACTGTAATAAGTGCTATGTTGAAAAGGTACGTGGTGCCGTGAGAGTATAACAGGGGGCCCTAGGTTGGATGAGCGGGAGGAGAGGCCTCCTGAGGAAGGGGCACGGGAGCTATTGCGACAGGGAATGGAGAAACATTTCAGACTGAGGGAGCATATGGAGCGGCCAAGTGGAAAGATGGAGTATGGCCCGTTCAAAAACTGTCCCCAGATAGAGAACAGACAGAGAGGTTGAGTTTGGAACAAGATGAAGCTGAAGAGGTACACAGGAGCCAGACCATATGAGTTGTATACAATGGAAGAAAATAGTAACAAATCCCTTTTTTTAAACTTTTAAAATCTGAGACCTTTTGTTCACATAGAGTTTGACAAAAAGGAGGGCTCTAAAATGTCTTGGTGCATAGATGCTCTGAGAATATTAAATGGCCATTCCCTGTCCTCTCAAAGTGAATACTTGTAGTTGCTTCAGTTAGAGTACTCACAGGAAGAAAGGCCGGGGTCGGGGGTGAGGAGGCAAGGCATGGGCAGACCTGGAGCCTGGGTTGAAAGATGAAGCCACATAGTTGTAACTGATTGGGAAAGGAAAGCAATAACTAAAGAGGCCAAGACAGGAAAAGGATGTAGATGAAGACCGTGGCTTTGAGATGGAGCCGAACGGGATCAGGGGCCTGGAGAGGGCGTTCACGGTGTGTAGTAACAGATACGGGAGGTTGAGCTGGAGGATGGGGGAAGACCCAGAAGCACAGTTAATGGAGGGACCCTCTTACTTCCACCCCACACCTTCATGGAACCGTCTAGCATTTACTCTCTTCCTGTATTCTGGGGAGGCAACAACAGTGAGACTGCAGAACTCAGTCTCCCTCTGTGCTTTTTGGGGTGTGCCCGCTTACTTATCAAGAGATTACGCAAAAATTATTCGAGGTAAAATGCCGCAGAGTCCTCTCTCAGCAAATGAAAATATGCTTTAGGAATAAACACCACCACCACTTCCTCGTGCGGCTGAAAAATATTCTCTCTTACTCTGGTTTCTTATCACTATAAACTAACTCATAATCTCTCGATAGCTGAGAATAAATGGTCTAATTAACCATCTTCTGCCCTTCAAATAGTTATGAATTTCCATGGTGACTTAACCATGCATTTCTTCTACCACACGGATGAGCACGTAACTGAATGGGCTCTGATCCCCCAAAGCAGACATTTAAAGTGTGACAAAGTCATCCCAGAGAAACTTGGCCCTTTTGAAATGAGATAACTAATTACCCAGTGCAAAGCCAGTCTTTTCCCGACTGGGAAATCAACTACGTGGTGGCGCAGAATGAAGGGTGTGGACTGTGGCCAATCAGGTCTGCGAAAGCAGTAAACACAACAAGCCACACAACAATTAACACGTGGAAAAAGCCAACCAGCACCAGATGCACAGCTGATTTGATTTTAAGAAAAGTGAATCTGTATTTCAGAAAAAGAGTGAAAATACACAAAAGTATAAGAAACAAAAAGCCCTAAAAGACAGCTAAAACAAAGTAAAACTCATCTACACAGACTTCATAGACGCCACAAATTCCTCTGTCTGAATTACCCTACAAAATTAGGAAATGGTCCTCATACACGTATTTTATCACTCAGGAACAGAGTCCACGTCTCTTCCAGAAGCCCGACCGCACACAAAGCACTGAGCCATGGAGACAATCCTCCTTTCAAAATAGGGACATAACCTATTTTCTCTAGATCAGATGTAGCTGGTAACGGAGAGCCCATAGATATTGTAGAAACACGGAGAAAAGGAAACGGATGATGAAAGCAAATTTAATTCAATGAGCTAGTGACTTTGTAACAGATAAAACGGGGAAGGGGAGACAGGCAGAGACAGGCCAAAAAAACACACATGGTGCCTACTTTGTTCCTTTTTAGTTTTATCAAATTGCATATATATTTGTGACTTTTACTCTAAGAAACAGGAAAAATTGACAGTAAAAGATTATCCAAATGGAAGGCTGGTCTTTGGTTAAGTGTCAAGCACAAAAAGAATCATCATTCTTTTTCAACGAGCTTTCAAACAAAGTGTGCGTGCTCTTGACATCTGCTGATGAGCGACAGTTTCCTCTTCCCTAAAACTCGAAGCTTCTCTAAATTAAACATAAGCTTGTTTTTGTATCTGAAAAATATATGTGGATAAAATTCAAAGTTTTAGAAAGGGAGTTGCCATGGAAACACACAACTCTCTAAAAGAGCAATCCATCGTCTCTTAAGGGGACCCGTCATCACAGATATTTATTCAGTGTCTGTGTGTGAGTGTGAGACCAGAGACAATGCATAGAGGACAGTCAGCACACACACTGGAGAAACACACAAATTAGATCAGTCAAGTGCTTTAAGTAAGGGGAGATGAGCTCCTTTGTGTACGTGTGTGGGGGGGTAGGGGACGAATCATGTGAGTGAACGCTGTGGTACAGCTGAAATGCAGCCATCATAAAAAGATTTATTTAAAACACAATTCTGCAACAATCTGGGCATGGCACCCAGTTATCACTATGGACTGTTTTCTGTGAATTCTTTCAAAATGTGGATGTAAGTACTAGAAGCAGCAGTTGCAAAAACAGCTTTATTTTTACTAGCATGGTAGATGGAAGCTAAAAATAAACTAAAATAGGAATTTTGTACTGCAGACTTTGAAAACCATACTTTCAGTATACCTATGATGAACACCACCTTTTTATTAGAAACTTCTGTGCAGCATCCCAAAAAGCCCACCTAATTTTCAGCCAGACTACAGTTCTTTGGACTTGGTCTCTCTTGAGACAAAGGAACCCCATGAAGATAATATCTAAGGTGGAGTCTCGAATCAAACCACTTATCTGGTCCTTAGGGAAGGATTTCCACTCTTGGGCTTTCCCCAGAAGAGGCCAAATTATCACACAGCTCTTTGACAATGGGATGGTCCTAACTGGGAGGAAACACAATAGGTATTTCTGAGGGACTCTGCTCCCCAAAAACCCTGCAGGGCAAGTCTGGGATTCAAAAAAGTTAGGGCTGGGGCCAGCCCCATGGCCAAGTGGTTAAGTCTGCAGCCCCACTTTGGCGGTCCAGGGTTTCACCGGTTCGGATCCTGGGCACGGACCTCAAGCCATGCTGAGGCGGTGTGCCACACAGAGGAACTAGAAGAACCTACAACTAGGACATACAACTATGTACTGCGGGGCTTTGGGAAGAAGAAGAGAAAAAAAGCTAAAGCCATCTACGTCATGACTTGTAGGAAAATGTGATCTTTTCTACAGTTGTATTTATCTGATCAGTAATAATGATTTGCAAATCATAATAACGACCACAAAATATTTTCTCTAATGAAACACAAACATTTCATAAACATTAAATATATAATCCCTGTTAGGTAAATTACAGCTACTGTTAACCAAATCTCACAAATGGCAAGACTGATACCACCACTCATGATTTGCCCCAAATCCCAGATGACTAACTTCTGAATTTAAGTAAACATAAACAATAAAGTATACATGTGCTTATTTGTATATGTGAATATACGAAGTATTGTGACTAGGCATAGTCATGCAACTGATGAAAAAGTCATTCAAGGGCTGACTCAAAAACCAATCCAGTCAAATCTAGGTAACATGTGCCTACTAGTATCACCAATTGGCATTATTCTAAAAAAAAAAAAAAATCATCGGAATGCTTAAAATCTCACCTTTCCATTGCCAAATGTAACAGATGAAAATCCAACAGTGGTTAAGGACCACATGCCAACCACAGACATGATGGATCACTCTGGAACCATTGGAAGGCATTGGCAACTAGGCAATGGTCCCAACTAGCACCTGGGTGGTAATTAGAGATTTGAAAACGTGTACTGGAAGACGTGGGGCATCTGGCCAGATGAATTTACTCTACCTGGATTTCATGGTAGGAGTACTCTGACCTACTCACCCTTTAAGATTCAGACCAACCAGGAGCTCCTTAGGGAAGTCTCTCTGAGCCCAAGCCTGAGCTCAGGGACTCTGCTCCAAAAGACTTCCTGAATCCCCACTAAAGCACTTCTTCATTGATTTTCAGACACTGGCTTTCTCAAAACCTTCCTGATTCAATCACAGACTTCATAAGGTAGCAACCATATGTGTCTTGCTCATCTCTGGAGCCCAGAATTGGTGGAGCTCAATAAAATGTTTGCTGGATGAACGAATGGGTATAAGAACTGGATTTATTTAAGCTACTAATGCTCTTATCTATCATATAATTTATTAATTTGGTGAATACCTGATAAAAATAGAGTGAGTTAAAAGAAATAATGTTCCTGGTTATCTCAAGAAATTCAAAGACTGGAGATCTATCTATTAATTTGGATTTTCATTTCTGAAGGATAAGAGAGCAAAGAATGATCATGATATTCTGCACTTAAAACCTGGAGGGTCAAGGAATTATCCACACATCACTGATGTGCACATTCTTTTATCTGGAAGGAACACTGCTCTGGGCATGACAGATGAGGGCTACAGGACACTCTGTGTGTTTCTTAAATCTGTAAACACGTCCAGTGCTCTGAAAGCAGATCTATAGTTGTTTTTAAAAAATAACAAAAAAGAACCATCTTGGTCAAATAAAAATAACTGATATGGCCTTCAAATTCTCCTAAATTCCTGAAAAGCTTATTTTTCCTAAGCCTACCAGTCACACATACAGGCAGAAACTCACATCTCTCTTCATACAATCGACTTCTCTAAAGAGGACTCATACACACACACCAGACTCTGGGAGAATTCTCTAGTGGGGATTTAAAAGGAAATATCTCTTGGCGGTGGAGAGTCACATGGAGACTTCCCACAGCTCAGATATTCTCCATCTACTCAAAGAGGGAAAGGTCCTCCGTGCGGCCACTGTTTGATCATCAGACCACAGTGGTCTTTTTTACTTCTCTTCTGATAATAAGTGAAAATAGCTTCTTCGTGCTATGTATTCAAGGCATCAGGTAGAGGCAAATGAAATATACAGATTCAATTTTTCTACACCAAAATTTCTGAGGAGGTATTCTGCTTTAAGCAGGATCATCCTGCTTAACATCTTCTCCCACTAATTTTTACTTCAATTTGAAAAGAGTAAATGCGAATGCCTAAAAGACTCCATTCATCTTTTCAGAATCAGCTATCTAAGCATTAACTTTTCAAATAGCTTTCATCTAGGGTGCTATTTTAATAGGATTGTTTATAAAATTATGAAATCGAATTGTTTAAAAATGTTATAAATCAAGATCAAATAATGTCTTCATCTTTAAAACAGTAATATGCATTACCATGATATGAAATTACAAAAAATCTTAGCCTTCATGATACTTTTGGAATGAGTCTTCCTATACAGCTTAGTTTCCCAGAAAGGTGAAGGGCTCCAGAGTTTTCTAAAAATAGAAATATTTCCAAAACGTACCACAGATCTTTGTGCCTCCATAATCATAATCTACTTTTTTCCTTGATAATATATAATTGAAAACACTAGCTCATATATATAAGTTGAATGTAGTTCAAAATGTAAAACACTTGTGGTCTTAGATGAAAATATAGGTGCTGTGGACCATGGGACAGGAAGGATCCCATTTGAGCCTCACGATACTCTGAAATCTGTCCTCTCAAGAAAAGCTCCTAAGGTCAACTTCTCTTCTGGTCATTTACCCCTTCCTCATGGAGGCAGGGTGAAAGCTAAGAAGAGTAGTATGACTTTCTGTGGAGTACAATGTCATTTTGAAAAACCAGTTAGTGAAACAAAGGCTAAAGAAGTTTCCTGGAAAGCAGTTTCTCTGTTCTCTAAGTAGTACCTGCTTGGATGTTGCCAGCAGCTCCCTCTGACTTCAGCTGGAGCTTCAGCCTGTGGAAGCTTCCAAGAGCTCTGGGCCAGTATGCACTTACCCAGCGTTCTTACCAGCACTAAGTTTATTCAACGGTGGGGGAAGAGAACCACCCTCGACCAGTGCACAAATCTGAGTTCCACAGGTTGGGAGTTCTCTATTGCTTCACTTCTTTTCGCTGAGGTATTCTTACAAACTGCTGATGGAAATAAATTGGCACAATCTCTTTGAAAGGGCAATTTGGTGCTCTCTCTCTCTATGGATATCAAAGCATAAGAAAGTACATATTCTTTGACCCAGCAACTTGCTTTCTAGGAATCTAGCCTATGGAAATTATTGGATATGCAAACAAAGAGGATGTGCAAAGAGGCTGACCACACCACTGATTATAAAGGTAAAATGTTGCTAAACTTCTAACATTTGGGGATTGATTAATAAAATAATGGAGGCAAACAATGGAAAACTATTCTGCCGCTAAAATTTTAAAATGATGTAGTTCTATATTAATTGAAACACAAAGATTTCCACTATATATTGTTAAGTGAAAAAAAGATTTCAAAAATATGTGTCACATACATAGGAAAATGTCTGGAAGGATATATATCAGAGGGTCCCAAATGATTCTGGAAGTTCTTAGAGTCTCAGTAATTTGTTGACAGTGCCTCCAGGCTAAAACAAATATCTAACAGTGCTGTTTGTTAAGTAGTTAGGTCCAAACACCAAGTATTTATGTCCTAATGACTTAGTGCCTATTTGAAAATAAGAACAAATAAAAGCATCATTTTATCCTTCTTAAATAACCTCCTAATAACTTAGTAATAGAATGTGTCCACCTGTTGGGCAATGCATAACTTCAGATCTTGGAGTCACACTGGACACCATTACCCTCATTTCCTGTTGCACATTGGTTTTTACATGGTACTCACTTTTTATCACTAAAAGCTCAGCAATCACTGAAAACCTACTTTTGCAAAGACATAAAGTCATCAAAAGGAATGTAGTATGATCCACTGTTGAAACTGTGAACTACCTCCAACATGGCATTGGATAGATGTGTTCCCTTTAAGGATAAAAAATATCCTGAGGTGACCTTTTGCTGGGGTAACCCAGAGCACCATGGCACACAGCATAGGAACTGCAGATACACAACAACATTAACAGCTGCATGCTCTCAGGTTATGGGTGATTTTTTTTTGCTGGGAAAGATTCACCTTAAGCTAACATCTGTTGCCAAACTTCCTTTTATTATTTTTTTTCCCTCCCCAAAGCCCCAGTCCATGATTGTATATTTTGGTTGTAAGTCCTAGTTCTTCCATGTGAGCCGCTGCCACAGCATGGCTACTGACAGACAAGTGGTGTGGTTCTGCGCCCAGGAACTGAACCTGGGCCGTTGGAGCAGAGCACGTCGAACTTTAACTGCTAGGCCATCAGGGCTGGCTCTGTGGATGACATTTTTAAAAAGAGACTTTCTGAACCTTTTCCCAATAAACATCTGTTACTTTTTTTTTTTAAAGATTTTATTTTTTCCTTTTTCTCCCCAAAGTCCCCCAGTACATAGTTGTATATTCTTCGTTGTGGGTCCCTCTAGTTGTGGCATGTGGGACGCCGCCTCAGCGTGGTTCGATGAGCAGCGCCATGTCCGCGCCCAGGATTCGAACCAACGAAACACTGGGCCGCCTGCAGCGGAGTGCGCGAACTTAACCACTCGGCCACAGGGCCAGCCCCAACATGTTACTTTTTACAATGAGGAAAAAACATTCAATTGACTTACATATTTTCAAAAGTTTTTGTTTTTCTTTAGCTTACTTAAACAACAAACATTTATTTCTCACTGTTCTGGAGGCTAAGAAGTCCAAGATCAAGGCCCCAGCCAATTAGGTATCTGGTAAGGACCCCTTCCTGGTTCACAGATGGCTATCTTGTTGCTGTGAAAAGTTTTTTTTGTCCTTAAAAGAAGATGGACATTCTGCTCTCCTCAATGTTTCACCTTTAGAAAAGTCTAAGCATAAACAACATTAAAAATTGAAAGTCCCAGATGATGCTTTAATGATAGCAAAGTCACTACTGAATAACCTCCTGCAGTAACTCTCACTGTTCTGAACTCTTCCCTGATACTTGTACAGACAGGATCGATGAAGTCACCAGTGTCAGGACACTAACCCAGACATTCTCCCTACTTCCTGCGGGTAGCCACTACAATTGTTTAACAATAGACTCTCTGTCCCTCAGCTGATGTGCTTGTAACAGAGCATGGTCATGCCCTTGCGGGAACTGAGCTGCAAATGGCCCTTTACTCTTGGTCTGCAGAGCTTCAGTCTCTGGATTCACGGCGCTCCTTTTAAAACAGTGCCTGCTGCTTTTCACCCTGGTGTCCACTGCCGCTGTCTTTAAAGGTCTCCACGGCTCTCTTTGTTCCCTTCTGGTTACTTCTGCCCTGTTTGTCAGTTTTCGCACTAAAGAAATGAATGGCCCTTTTATCACTTCACCAATTGGGACTTTCAGAACCAACCGAGGGAGTTAAGTATAACAGATATTTCGACCCCTTTGGCATTTGGTTGTTGGTGAGTATTTTGTTTTATCCCTGGTGGAGGCTGATGGGTAGAATGGAGCATTTTCCAGTTTAAAGCTATTTTTAAAACCTGATGATTTTTAAAATGTAGGGCTTGAAGTTTTATTGTGGTCAATATTTTCTAATCATTTACTTTCTTACTAAAGAAGTGCCTAAGGAACAACTTATTTTTCCAATCCAGGAATGTCAACAAATGTATACGGCAATCTCAACTTAACCTTTACAAATTTAAGTTCGAGTTAACGATGCTGGAACAGCAGCATGTTTAAAGTAACTTTTTGTATGAGCTTTGACTGGAATGGCCCCTAACCAGTCTTAAATATATTCTCAAAAAAAGGAAGAATAATCAGCTCTCCCAATCCTCCTTTCTCTGCTTAACTGTTCCCTATGCCACGCCTCACCTTTTAACAGACTATATACTCTACCTATTTACCTTCTTAATAGTCTATCTCCTCCGACTAAAATAAACGTTGGAAATAAAGCTCAATAGAGGCAGGACTTTCTGTCTATTTTAATCACTAATATGTCCTCAGAACCCAGAACAGCCTGGCAAAATGTAGGGGCTCAAGTCCTTGCTGAGAAGTAAGTGAACAAGTAACTGATTCTTAAAGACCTTTTAGAATCCCATTTTAGAGGCTCAACAAAGAGAAAATCTCTTTAAATTTTTAAACATTAATGTTTATGTAAACCAACCATTACTTTTTTGTAGGTGAGTATCAAGGTCAACCTTTGATTTCAGTAAAATCCACAAATTACAAGGATCTAACTAATTTATTATTGTTCCCCTTCTGGGAAACATTTCAACTTTCAAGTAAAGAGGACTTCTGATTGTCAAAGTGTGGAAAAGCCATGTGGAACATCTAAAAATGCTGAGGTGAGCATTCATTTTTAAAAATATGGCTAAAGTGCAAGAAAGTAACAACAATTATTAAAGGTTGGAAATGACAAGAAGACTACGAGCCAGGGAGGTAAGCAAGGAACCCCTGAGGCTGGTATGCACCCTGGAGACATAAGCAATCCCTGGTGGGGTTTTAAGAGACAAGGAGTCTACAGGACAAGAGACATGCGTAATGCCCACACAGCATGTGAGACTTGAAGCCAATACCCCTGAAAGGTGAAATCCTCAGTGTACAGATTTAAAAAATATCTCCCCAGGAATAGAAGAAAGAAAGGATAAGCCTTAGCAATGGAAGAGGAGAAAAAAGTTTCCTCAGAAAATTCCAATACAACTCTTGCACTATTTTGGGATCAGAAATGATATATTCTCCCCCAAACACAAACATTTGGGGAAAAAACCTCTGTGGTGGCAGCGCCCCCCAAATGCATGGCAGAAGCAAATGCAAAGCCTCTCGAACAAAGACTTTAAATCCAAGTTTCAAAGGATTTTCATACATAGAGTTCCAAGTAATTGAGTTCACAATCAGAAATCACAAAACACACAAAGAAGCAAGCTGCCACGAACAAGAAGAATAAAAAACAAACTGCAGAATCAAACCCTCAAAGGCTGCAGATACTGGAAGTATCAGATACAGAATATAAAACAGATACGTTTAATAATGTGTTTAAAAAAAGAAACAGGATCTTAAAATACGTAAAAAGAATAAGGTATCAAAAATGACTAGGAAGATTTGAGAAAGAACCAAAAATAACTTCTACAAATGAAAATAAAATAATTATAATTAGAGATTCAATGGATGAGCCCAATACCAAATCAGATACAGCTGAAAAGGGAATTAGTGATTTGGTAAATAGCTACAAAGAAATTACACATAATCTGGTACAAAGATGGAAAAAAGATGAAAATATGAAAGACAGATTAAAAGTTATCGAGGGTGGACTATAAAGGAAAATATAGAAAATGAGGGAAAAGCAACATTAGAAGTCATTATATTTGAGATTTTCCAGAACTATCAATCATAAAATTCAGAAAGCCAAATGAATCCCAAGGATGCTAAATAAAAAGAAATCCTCACCCAGATAAAGCCTGGTAAAACTGTAGAACACTGTCATCAAAAAAGACCTTCAGGATAGCCAGAGGAAAAAAGTAGAGTACCGACAAGTGAGTGATAACTAGATTGACAGTTGATCTCTCTATAGAAGAAGAGCAATTTGGGGAAGATGTATTTAAAACACTGAGAGAAAATAACACTAAACATGGAACTGTATACTCAGCAAAACTACCTTTCACAAACAAGGGCAAATAAAGGCATTTTCAGTCAAACAAAAAATAAGAAAGTTTATTTCCAAAAACATTCATTAAAGGAACTTCTAAAGGACATACTTCAGAAAAGAAGTGATTTGAGATGAAAAAGAGAATGGTGAGCAAAGAAAATAGTAAATGTATGACTAAATTTAAATAAAAGGGACTGTATAAAACAAATGCTGATCATATGCAAATTATAATAGTCTTACATAAAAAAGAAGATAAAATTGAAAACTTGGTAACAATGGCACATTATGTTGAAAAAGAATAATCAAATTAAAGAATTCTAAATTTCCTGAACTGTTTGGGAGAAGAGAGAATACACTGTGTAAAGACCTCATTAAGTTACATCAGATGCTAACATCTCTAGGGTAAACATAGAAAGAGAACAGTGTGTACAACTGCCAAACTAGTAGAAGAAAAAACATAGAATTATAAAAACAAAAACAAAGCAAAACTCATTCAACCCAAATGAAGGCAATTAAAAAAAAAATAAAACACAGAAGAAGTAGGACAAACAGAAAGCAAAAACTAAGATGGTCAAAATGAATGCAAATGCATTATTATTTTTCGTTTGACTGAAAATGCAAATGTAATCAATGCAACCTACTAAACAATAGAAATTGACTACATTTTCTGATTAAAAGACAAAGACTGTCAGATTGAATTAAAAAGTAGAAAACACGTCCACACAAACACTTGAATGTGAATGTTCATAGCAACTTTATTCATAATAGCCAAAAACTGGAAACAATCCAAATGTCCATCAACTGGCGAATGGCTAAACATTTTGTGGTATATCCATCCAATAGAATGACATTCAAAGATAAAAAGGGATGAAATATTGATACATATTACAACATGAACGAATCTCAAGAACATTATGCTAAACAAAAGAAGTCAGGCACCAAAGACTACATACTGTATGATCCCATTTATCTGACATTCTAGACAAGACAACACTATAGTGATAAAAAGCAGATCAGTGGTTTCTGGGGGCCAGAGGTGAGGGAAAGAAACTGACTGTAAAAGGGCATCAGGAACTTTCTAGTGTGATGGAAATGATCTATATCTTACTGTGGTGGTGGTTACATGACTGTACACACATCAAAATTCATCAAACTGTACACTTAAAATGTGTGAGCTTTACTGTTTATAAATTATACCTTAATAAAGCTAATAAGAAAGACAAAATCGAGTTATGCAATTCACCAAAGATAAATCCAAAACCTTTTGTTTTTTAAAAAAAGGAAGTTGGAGAAAAATATTTGCAGGCAAATACTAACCCAGAAATCTGATTTAGCTAAATCAAACCCATACAAGATTAATTTTAGCCAAAGAGATTAAAAGGGTCATGACACAATAAAAACATTTAATTCACCAATAAGATATAATACTATATGCTTAACATCTTCAAAACATATGAAACCAAAGTTCACAGAACCTCAAAGAGAAACCGACCATAGGACAATCTTATTTGTGAACATAAATGCAAAAATCTTGAACAAAATATTAGCAATTCAAATCTGGTAACTTATAAAGAAAAACAACATGCCTAAGTTTGAGTTATTCCCCATAGTACAAGGTTGCTTCAATATCAATGTTATTCATCATATAAGCAGATTAAAGAAGAAAACATACGATCATCTCAAAGGATGCTGGAAAAGCATTCAATAAAATATAACAACCATTTATGGTTAAAACTCTTAGTAAACAAGGAATAGAAGGAAACTTCCTCAACTGGGTGAAGGGTATCACAAAACAATCCTATAACAAACATCATATTCATGGCTGAAATTTTAAGCCATTGCCTATGAAGTCAGTGAAAAGATAAAGTTTGCTATTACACCACTGCTATTCAACACTTGGAGATTCTAGCCAACTCAATAAAACAAGAAAAGAGAATTAACATTATATAAACTGGAAAGGAAAAAACCAAAGCTATCATTTCTTATAGATGATATAATAATCTAAACAGAAAACCCTAAAGAACCTACAAATTATTTGTATTAATAAGGAGGCTAATAAGGTTATCATATACATGATCAAATGTAGGGCCCATCAACAGTGCAATGGCTAAATTATAGCATAATAAATAAAATATGATACAGCAATGAAAAATGAGGTAACTAAAGTTACGACAATACAGATGAATCTCAGAACATAACGTTTTGGAAGGAGCAAGTCACAAAATAATCAGTATGATTCCATTTATATAAAGGTTAAAATCATATAGTATATTGTTTAGGATACATCCATATGTGGTAAAACCAAAGAAAAGCAACAGAGTGATTAACTCAAAATCCTAGAAAGTAGTTGGGGAGAGGAGAATGCGATAGGAGAGAGGTACATGCGATTTTGATACTAGGGATAATGTTCTTGAGATGAGTGGTAGAAATGTGGATGTCTCCTTTATTGTATTCTTTAAAATGTACCAGTATGCTATATATCCCTTCTAAAATACGTATGGTATACTTCCTAATTTTTAAAGAAGTAAATGAACCTGAGTGAACTTTGTCAGATGTGCATTTTAAAGTTTTGTAATATTATTTCAAGCTAGAAAACAAAGGCATTTCGAAAGTTATTTTTCTATATCTAAGTCTTAGAATTAGTATTTATTACTTTTTCTCACTTGTTATAGGAAAGTTGAGAGTCTTCATTCAAACAATGATTTCCCTAATACACTGAAATCATAAGAAACTCTTGATAAGCTTCTTTTTTTTTTGGATTGACTATTTTATTTTAATTTTTTATTGAGGTATAACTGACATACAACATTATACTAGCTTCAGGTGTTTAACATAATGATTTGATATTTGTTTATATTTGGAAATGTTGACCACTCTCTTGATAAGTTTTAAAGGTATATAGCAAAATCACTGTGTTTTCATAACTGCCTGCAAAGGACATAAGAAAGACAGTAAATGAATAAAATGATAAGGAAAGAACATTCACTAAGAAGAAATGCCAAAAAGGTTTGAATTTTTTTTTTTTTTTGCTAAGTAAGATTCACGCTGAGCTAACACCTGTTACCAATATTCCTCTTTTTTTGCTTAAAATTAGCCCTGAACTAACATTTGTGCCAATATTCCTCTACTTTGTATGTGGGTCACCGCCACAGCATGGCTGACAAGTGGTGTAGGGCCGTGCCTGGGATCCAAACCCATGAACCCGGGCTACCGATGTGGAGTGTGCAGAACTTAACCACTACGCCCTAGGGTCGGCCACCTTGAGTTCACACTTGAGTTGTATTAAAAACAATTTCTCAGTGGAAAAGACCTAATCCCTTATTTTAAAGGATAATTCTTGTAAAGAGAAATTTTTCTCAGGCAAAAATAACGAGCTGATCAACATCAGAAAGCGTTGAAAATATTTTCCCTTCTCAAAAAATGTTTTTAAATCGTTAATATAATTAAAATGCTACTGATGATTCAGCCATCTGGATACGCCACACAAAATATCCCAAATGGCACACATCGCCTACCCTTCCAGATCAGTCTTGGGTGACAGGGTCCAGTCAGCCAAGCCAGACTCAATCACCTCATTATCTCCCACCAGCTCTCATGCTTCCCCTCCTGCAATTCCTCCCTCCACCTGTCCACAGAGCAATCTTTACAGAACATGAATATTACCACATTACTTCCCAGCTTACGAGTCTTTCAGTATTGACCCACAGAACACAGAACAGCCTCCACACCAATTAGAATACGGCCCCCTTTGTACTGTCCTTTTTTGGCTTCTCTATGTGTATACTCTGGATTACAGCACTGTAAACCATTTGCAGCTCTATGCTAACATTAATATGTTAATATTAAAATATTATTTCATGGGTACATACATTAGCATACTGCATGCTCTTTTCTCTTCTTGAAAAACCCTTGCCTGTCTCAAGATCATTACAGTATTCATCTTCACAAGTCTGTGAAACATCTCCATCCTGAAGGCTTCCCACACCACTCCAGTCCGCACTCACGTACCTCGCTGCTCTCATCACACTGAACAGCTGATGCTTCATTTATCTGTATGTCTGTCTTCCAACCACACTGCAAACTACCTGAGTGCAGGGATGATACCTGACCTTTCGTGATATCTCCAGTGCGCAGCGCGGTACCTGGCCCACAAAAAGCTATCCTCTATTGAGCACCCACTGTATACTGGGCCTTGTCCCAAGCTTTTCACGTTATCACACTGAATTCCCACAACAACTCAATGAACGATCTACTCTCTTCCCTTTTTACAAACAAGGAAAGTGAGATACAGAGGTTAACGCCCCAGGAGCCTCCAGAGAGTAAGTGGTGGAATTCTGATGAGAATCGGGGGTCTTGGATTCTACTACTTATGTTAACGTCTTGCATCTCTGGTGAAGTGTAACACACAAAATGTGAAACAGGTCATATGAAATCTCACCAACTTATGCCCTGGGCTGAAGGCTGTGAGGTTTATATAGAGTAGGACCCCTGGGCGCTCCGGTTCTGCCACTGATTGTGCCTGAGGACTGTCCTGAGCTTTCTCTGGGCCTAACTCTCCTCACTAGGGAGGATTCCTTAACTAACAGATTCCACGTCACAGACACATTCCTTTGACACTCTAAAGCTGCTAAGAAAGTCTTGGGGATCATAAATCTAGGTTCTCTTTCTAGTTATTGGCCTTGAAATCTCTCTTTCTTTATTGAAAAACTTGTTACTGAAGAAAGGATGTCAGAAGCCATTTCGGGGAAGGGTCAGGAAAATGTCCACTTTTGTTCTCGGCCCAGAGCAGGCACCTGGACCCCCCCCCCCCCACCCCCCGCAGCCTTTCCCCAAGGGCCGTGGACCAGAATAGCAGCACACCAGCAAGAAGGCGGGCACAGACACGCTTTCTGGAACTACTCTTCACAGAAGAGAAAATGCCCAACGTTGTGTTTAAATAATGTGCAGGGTGTGATAATAACTGAACCTCCACCCTCCTTCCTGGGGAAATGCAAAGTTAGCTGTGGCCTTTTCACCAACCTCGGAGAGGATGAAATGTCAGCTGTAACTGAAATTTCCTGGCTTCATTCCACTTACCTCACCACCTTACTATTATCTAAAATGACATTTTGGATATCCACATACTACAGCTAAACATCTTCCCTCACTCAGACATCACGGTACAAACAAACAGCTGAATTCTACAGCTGTTCCTGCTAGAAACAAAACGATTCTTAACATTTTTGAAGGGAAAAAACCTGTTTGTTCACAGATGTCTCCCGAGCCCCGTTTACGGGGCTTGTCTATTAGCTTTAGTGAGTAAATGCTAACTATACTTGCCGCTCCTATTTACACACACTATTGGTTTTAAGTAACCACTCCTTCCCATCTCCCAAAAAAGACAGCTAAGAAAACAATGTTTACTTGGAGGAACAGAAACTAAAATTCTCTCTGCTGTTCCTCCCAATCAAACCCCTGCAAGGAACAAAAGTTTTCACTGTGGTTTACACACTTGTGACTCAAAAATGGTACCTAGACATGCCATGAGCCTTCCTATAATTTCACTTCTACTTAAGGGGCTGTCCTGTATCAATACTCACTTTGGGCGCAAAACGTGGAGCAGCTGAATGGCACTTTGACAATGGTATAGAGGAAAACTATTAAAAAAAAAATCCCACTCTTGTGTTCCTGGGAGACACTGCTACACTCAAACACCTTTCTATCAGCGAGGTCAGCCGGGCTCCATGGGGGGGCCGGACCACACATGCACACGCAGGCACCCAGCCCTTGCTGTGAGCTACATGCTGTATGACATGTATGACCCCCTAAAATAGCCTTAGGAGGTAGGTATATTCTCCTTCATTTTACAGAGAAGGAAACGGAATGCTATGTGAACTGCCCCAAATCACAAAGTCAACAAGTTTGCAAAACTGGAATTTGAACAATCAGACTCAGAATATGTAACAACCCTTGGAATACATTCTTTTTTTTTTTTTTTTAAGATTGGCACCTGAGCTAACAACTGTTGCCAATCTTATTTTTTTTTCCCTCTGCTTTTTCTTTTTTCTCCCCAAATCCTGCCAGTGCATAGCTGTATATATTTTAGTTGTGGGTCCTTCTAGTTGTGGGACATGGGACGCGGCCTCAACGTGGCCTGACGAGCGGTGCCATGTCGGCGCCCAGGATCCGAACCAACGAAACCCTGGGCCGCCGAAGCGGAGCCCGTGAACTTAACCACTCGGCCACGGGGCCGGTCCCCAGAATACATTCTATTATTTGTTTTGGGGTTTTTTTTTTGAGAAGAAATTGATCATTGATGAAATGTAACCATCAAATCTTAATACAGATTTCAGTGATCAAAGAAGTAACCCCAAACTAAAATTAAGACATTACGAAGGTCAAAAAAATAAAAGTACGGCCCTTAAAAGAGGCTGGGGGTGCAAATATTTAGGAAAATAAATGTATTTCAACTACTGCCCTCTCCTGGTAGCATAACCAAAGGTATGTGGCCCTTTTCTTAATTCAATCAGTTTAGATTTTTATCTAAGTGATCTATCAAAACCGAAAGGTAGGTAAAGGAAGACTGTAAAGGGCTTCTTCAGGATGAGACGTAGTTCTAGACAGGAGTCAAGTACCTTCTACCTGGCTAACTATGAGGAACCATTCAGCTTCTCTTGTCTCCATTTTCTTATCAGTAAAATGGGAATAATAATATGTACTCTACCTACCTCAAAGGTCATTGTGAGCATCAAATAAGATAATGCATGTGAATGATCTTTTCAAATACTCTAAAACCTATGGCATTGTTATTATTAATTAAAGCCATTTACAGCAACATCTGTTAAAATTAAAAATCCTTTAGTCCCTGGGAACCAATCCCACAGAAATACCAGTACTTGTTTGCAAGGACTCATACAAAGACAGTTATGACTACAGTGCTGATAATGGCAACAACAAAAAATGGGACTAAGGTAAACATTCATCAATAAATTGTAGAATAAATTATAATAATTACACTATAGAATATTACGCAGCCACTAAAAAGAACGAACTAGAACTTTATCAGTTGAATGAAGAAATTTCAACATGGTTTTTGGAGAAAAGCAGATATAAAAAGAAATGTAACAGGGAGTCCCGAAAGTCAGTGGACTTCTAAACTTTAATAAAAGCTACATGCTTACAAAAACATGTAAAAGGCTAATCATTTAACATCTTAAATACTGACGTTTCTTATTAAAACTCAACATAACAGAAACCGTTATACACAAAAAATTGAGTAAAACATATTATTCCAAACTTACAAAACTAAATAAGTATAAAATAAATATAAACAACTAAATGTTCAAATGTTTCTTTTGTCAGTGGATAGCAATTATACTTCTGAAGTTATTAACTTAAAACTATACTGATGCTTTGAGGATACCCCATACACCATGTTTTCATTTTTGTAAAACAAAATGATAATCCCCTCGTGCTCTCATTCTGTGTGCTGGGGTGTGTGTGTGATTCTACGACTGTACATTTATATAACTGATTATATAAAATGGGGAAAATATGGAAGGATACCTGGGCAGTTAAAATGGGAGAAGCGGGATAAAAGGAGAAGAGAGATCCAGGCAAAAAAGGAAAAGTTAAAAAAAAACAAAAAGGAACTAAAAAGTGTGTATGCTACTATCACATTTACGCACTTATGGAAAACCACTTCTAGAGATAAATAAAATTACATATTTAATTTTTTTTAAAGACAGGAAAGAAACTTGCCCCAGGTCCTACAGTAAGGAATCAGCAGAAGTGCCAAAACTTGCAGGTAAGTCTCTCCGCTCATAACGCCTGGGCTTTGAACCATTCTGTGACCCGCTCAGTTAGCAGGGCAATTACACTCTGATCTGTCGTGGCTGTGGGTCATGTTGGCAAGACCACCCGCCCTGTGACTGGCAGCTTCAAGCTGGGGCTCCACACCATGACTCGTGGACCTCTGAGGCTCTTTTCAAAACAACCTATTAATTGTCCTTCAAACCTCTCAATTTCAGGCTGGCACAGGACAGCATGGTTGATGCTGTAGACACAGCTTAGTCACGAGCCTTTTGGTTGCTGCTGCTCCATAGACATATAATTTCAATCACCACTGCTATGAAATTGTTATTGCTCTGTTCATCTCTGAATCAAAGACACCTTTTTTCCTCTCTAAAGTAAATTAAAAGTGGAAACATCTTGACAATCTCTAAACAAGCAATGTGCTTCCTTCCTCCAGGCTCGTCACACACTGTTCCCTCTATCTGGAATGCCCTTCCTCTTCTTCTCTGCCTCGGAAATCCTCCACATTCTTCAAGATGAGCTCAAATGCCTCCTTCTCCATCAAGATTTTCCTTCCTCTCCCAGGCAGAACTGCTTCACCCTCTGCATGCCCATGCCAGTTAGGATGGGCATCGCTCCGTAGTTCTTATCTTGGCTTTGATTATAGGTTTAGGTGCTATCTTCCCACTGGAAACCCAGGAGCGCGGTGTCTTTTTATTTTATCTCTACACCATTTCTCACCCTCACCTTGCCCCAGTGGCTAGTGTGGTGCTTGGCACATCACAGGCCTTCAATAAAATATGGGTTCCACAGTACTGTGAGATTGAGAGCTTCTTAATTCACGAGGTGAGTAAGTAATAGGCTCAACACGCAGGCCAATCAACATGCAATCTTCCATGCCCAGGGCCAAGACTCCCTAGCCTTTAAATAACATCTAACTAACTCTCTACCAGGAAAGATGATACGACTCATACAGGTCTATCTTCATTCTTGCCCTTTCCCAACTCAGCAACAGCAGGACAAATTTCTGAAGTTCTGAAAACCCTTTCAAATGTTGGCTTTAGGCGTCAAAGCACACCTAGAGTGTGAAGTGTGTGTATGCATTGTGTGCATACACATACGGAATGCCTCTTCTCTAATTCAGACCAACCTTTACCTCCTAAGTGTGAGATTATTTACAGAAATAATAATGGCTGATGTTTATATAACACTTTGAATGTACTCACTTTCAGAGACATTATCTGATCTGTGGAATGGAGCAAACAGCAAATCAATCAACCTGACATATGTTTATGTCGACACCAGTTTTGAAGTAGATGCTGATTTGTGGAGTTTGTGTCTTGATTACATGTTCATACCTGAAAATGCTGACTGCAGGTCCCTGCTGTGAGAAGCAAGATCTGTGAAATTTGAACATACCTAATAACATGCATATTGCTTATTATCTAGCATAAATAGACTGAAGCAAGCCAAAAAGTTTTTTTAAAAACTCATAATTCTTGCCAATAAAAGTGAACAGCATCCCGATTAAGAAAGTGGTCATTTATTTGTTCCTAATGCCAGCAATGAAGGAAAGTGGGAAAAGCATTTGGCAAATCCCTCTTCTGTCATTCTTAGATTTTAGGAAAAGTTCAAACAGATGAAACTGATGTACTGTAGTAACTCGTTCTACTTTCCAGTTCATCCTGACCAACTCCTGGGGCTCTGGGAGCTGCCTGTAATCAGAGATGTTTGGCTGAGTTCTGTTAGCTGTCAAGGTTTAATAAGCCAAGCTCCTTAATGAGCGATGGCTAGATTTCATTCCAAGACTTCACATCATCCATGAAGCAATTAAGCATGTACTCCGGTCTCCCACAGGAGTCTCCAAGGTGCCTTAGTCTACTAAGAGATTCAATTCAGTGTGGTTTGAGGGGAAACAAATAAACAACATTTAACCACGAGAGGTGGCAGAGGATGACTTCGACTTCTCCCAGTGTCTGTGTGTTAGGAGAGGAATGTTGCCAATTTATTTTTTGTCCACGTAACTTGTATAGCGATTTCTTCTCTTTTTGCCTCTTTTTCTGAAATTATAAAGGGCTCTTCTGAGTTGTTTATATGAAACCAAGGACCCTGACCCACAGGCAAGGTATTCCTGGAACTCCTGAAATAGCAAGCAAGATAATGATATCATTTTAGAAAGTGCCAGGCAAGAAAGCTCTGATTAATCACTGACACATGCTCACTGGAGATATTTGTAAATAGAATGAATGTCCCTTTAACATCTCTTGTTTATCTAGGCTCCCTTTTCCTGGTATGCTGTTATTGTGAATATTTCTTCTTTGGATTCCTGCATATACAAAAGGTTTGATGTAAGGGAGTAAGCATCTTTTCTGGAGAAAAAATGTAAGTGTTCGTAGAGATAATGGAAAGATTCTGAATCTCATCCAATATTCATATGCAATCTTACTACTCTGCATAACCTCCCTCCATCTGCCCCTTTGCATTCCTTCCCTACCACTTAGCCAGACTGGACTTTCCATCCTGATGCTCACTGGCCACCAGAAACATAACAGGTATGAGCAAGAGCCAGGCTCCTGGGGGAAAGTGGGAGGACCAGAAGAAGTTTTCTGAAAAGGGATGTCTTCAGGGATGATGAGGTGACTCTTTCTAACATAAGGGGTGAGCTCCAGCCCAGGGGGATCATCTACCGACCAGTCTCTGTCGCTCCTTGGAAATCCCTTCAGACTCCACTTGCTTCCAAGATGCTTCAAGAAACATCATCTTAAGCTTGAAGGAGTACGAACTCAAGCACTTGTTTATGGTATGGGTAAGTAGGTGGCAAACAGACAGCTGGTGATTTTTACAAGTGACCCCAAACCTTTTACAATGCTTGGCCCAATACACCTCTTTTCATTTGTGTGCATGACTATAAACACCCAGAGAATCAGTGAGTGTGTTAGCTGTGTGCTCGGTGGCACTATAGGGTGGGCTCTTCAGAGATGGAAGGAGTTAAGAGTACCCAATTAGCTACCAGAAGCTGAATGTCAGCCGGTATGTATGGTATGTAGCTGGGCAGTTTTCCAAAACCCATGCCGTGGCTGCATATCAGGAAGACTGCCATAAACAAATGTGCATGTGTGCATGGAGCCTGATAAGTCAATGAGGAAAGATAGACACAGAACAGCAACCCAGCATGAGGAAATATGCAGAGCTGGGTGAGTTTCCACTTTAGGTGAACAATAGTTCTGTTTCGGAAACAGGTCTGGATGGGCTGGTTAACAGTTAGAATGATCACTTGACATTTTACACACTAAATGACTGTTTCAGGGGACCAGAAGCTGGATTCTCAACTTTCAAATTATCCTAATATCATAACACTACTAAAATTAGGTTTTAAAAAATATTTAATATGAAAACACGCAGAGATATGTGAAGTGAAAATAGCGCAAAACAACTGTATAAATAGATCTCAATTATTTAAAATATACAGAAACATTAAAAATGCCACTAAAATATAACACTGGATTAGTTTTCTCTGGGTAATGGAATTATATGTGATTTTTGTTTTTTCTTTATACTTTACTTTCCAGTTTTTCTAAAATGAACTTGTATTAGTTTCATAGTCAAGAAAAACATGTTATTTAATTAAAAAGAAATTATCCCATGGATGAATTGACATGGAGAACCCCCGGATGGGTTACCTGGATTGAGCAGGGCTGCAAAGACACAAAATAGGACCATCCATAATGCTTCTAAAATGTTAACATGAATGTGTCTTCACGTCTACATACATTAGTATCTTCTGTCTTACACTTAAACTCCCAGAGAGCAAACGTTGTGTCTAATTCTGTGCAATGTTTGGTTCCATTAAAAACGCAGGGAGAACATAATTTTTATGATGATTATGCAAATGCACCTGGTTCTTGTTCACTCTAGTAGTTAGCTTGGAAAATCCCTTAGTGTCACTGATGCCTGGATAGGGACACAGACTAAGAACATGTATCCTTTCTCCCCTTTTAAAAATTACTTTTTACATAGCACGCACATTCATAGAGAAGACTGGCCCTCTACCATATTTAAAGTGGAGAGAGAAACAGTACTGTAATTTTCTCTGTTCTAGCCCACTTCAGTGGTACATAATGGATGTGCATAGGATTAGTTTAGAGTTTGATTTCCACATTAATTCAACGACTGGAATCACCACTGACTCAGCCTCTGGAATTAATAGAGAGACACAAAAGAGTTTTTCTACTTAATAAACAAACAGCCCTAAGTCAAACCACTCATATAACATTGGAGGCATAACCAATGGAGCAGCTTCCATTTACAGTATTTTCTAGACCCCTCCGAGTGCTTCATAAGCAAGGTTACTATAACATTTGAAGTCACTCTCAAGATTAAAGTAGCTTTTAATTTTTTTTACTACCAGAAGATACAAATGGTTGTCAGTATTTGGAGTTAATATTCTTTTTTTTCTTAGATTTTTTTTCTTTCTTTTTCTCCCCAAAGCTCCCTGGTACATAGTTGTGTATTTTAGTTGTGGGTCCTTCTAGTTGTGGCATGTGGGATGCCGCCTCAGCATGGCCTGATGAGCGGTGCCATGTCCGCGCCCAGGATCCGAACCAGTGAAACCCTGGACCGCTGAAGCGGAGCACGTGAACTTAACCATTCGGTCTCGGGGCCAGCCCCAAGTAGTTGATATTCTTAATAGAAATTTAAAATACAAGTATCAAATTTGGCCCAAATGAGTCAGTTCCTTTCAAAGTTATCATGAAATAGGCAGGCAGGCAAATGTGAAATCCGAGGTGCTTATTAAATTGAAACAGAGAAGTCACTTTTGAGAACTCTGTCATCAGCCCTCCCCCACCCCATCACAATGGCTAACATTTACTAAGTGTTTACCAGATGCTGTTAAGAGTATATGGGCATGATCTAACTTAATCCTCCAAGGAGCCCTGGGAGGTGAGTGTTTCTAACAGTATTTTAGAGATGATAGGCTTAGCAAGAGGTCAGGGAGCTTGTCCAAGGTCTCAGGGCTCCTCTGTGGCAGAGCTGGGATTTGAACCCAGGTCTGATGATGTCCAAGGTGCAAACTCTTAACCATTAAGACACATGTTGACTTCAGGGAGGCTAATGAAGGGTGAAATCAAAAGCAATGGATAAACACATTTATGCCACTTTTAATTTGAGTCTGTTGCACATTCCTAGTTGGTCCTCCCCTATATTAAGCATGATGTCCTATTAAAACAGATTACAAATTCTGCCAACAAAAACCTCCTGAGGGAAACTAAGATCATTGATTAAAGTAACTCAAGTCTCTTATTGAGAACACAGCAATACAGAGGCTTGGGTGTGGTCACCTGAGAGATCTGGAGGAAACCTAGAGGCAAAATTTACCGAATTTTCTATTGCACAATAGAATCTGTCTGTGGAAAGCACCCCCTAAACGGAAGTATCTGTCAAAGTAAAAATAAACCCAGTTAACAGCATCTGAAAAATACATTGCGACTGGGATTCGTATTTCTCTCAATTGCTATGGTACATGCATATAGTTAATTTTTTGGTCCTCTTAAAAACAAAAGAAAGAAACACTTAAAACCCAATCTACAAAACTCTGACAGGGACTAACACCCATTTTGTAGGAACGAAGCCGAGGAGGCCAGCTGAGTACTTCGGAGTCTCTTCTAAGGGGTTCACTCCTGCCAACTCACGGGTCACTAGGAGGCCAGGCCCACTGAGGACGCAGCTTTGCACGAAAGAGAGATCGTGTGTATCTGGTCACACAGAGTTCATTCCACCCGAAGTCTTTCATAAAAGCCAGACTGGACAGATAACTTGGAATGCTTACTTATCAATCTACGCTAAAAAATATAATTTCCCGGAAGAGCATACCACTGGGGGCAGATTATTATTATTTTTTAATTAAAACATTTACTGAGAGCCTACCATGAGTCAGGATCTGTCCTAGGCACTTTCACATTAGTGATTTCACGTAACTCACACAACAAACCTTCGAAGTAAGTACCTTTTGTGTACATGTTAGAGCTGAGGAACCTGCCGCCTGGGGATGCTGAGGGACCTGGCTGAGGTTACACAGTCAAGAGAAGTAGAGCTTCTGACGGAACCCCATCCCCACTGCTGGGGCCAGGGGTCTCACTATTGGGAAAATGTTAAGTTCAGAACTGCTGGCAAGGGAGTAAGTAATCCCAGGTTGGTGTCATTAAACCTACAGACTTACAATGTATTGGCAACATATAGCTGGCAACTGGTCTGCAATAATCAGGACCATCTCTACAGGTTTCAGGCTGCTCAACTACTTCTGGTGGCTGCCACACAGACCAGTAGCCAGCTGTTTGCTTCCGATATTAACACATTGTAATTTCTGAAACGTTAAGTTTAGTTAGCATTATCCACATTTATTTTGATTTTTGTTGATAGGATATCAAAAAGTGGGTAGACAAACCACGGATCTGTCTAAGTGTGGATTACCCTCTGGGAATTTTACACATAGATAATCTCAGCCATTTTTATGTTGTTGTCTGAGAGTTTCGGTTTCAAGTGATATTTTCTGCCACTGTTCCTTGAAATTCAAATTTTGAGGGTGTTCATTATGGTACATGGGTACTACTTTATTTATATCTATTAAAAATATATACATAACTACATATAGTGGAAAACCATGTGCTATTCTGTATACTCATTCATGACTAAGAGACATTAATTTGTAAAACTATCCTAGGAAACTAAGTCAAAGAATATAGTTAATAATATTTTATACTTTTTTGTGTGTTCATACTGAAAAATTTGATATAATTAATTCATACGACCAATCCAGCCCAGACAGTTCTAAAAAGTAATTTATAATCATCAAAGTGCCATAAGGACTGGTAGTCCTAAAATGAAAAAAAGAAAAATACAACAAAAGGAGGCTCTCTGAGTATGTTTTTAGCATTAATTAACAAATAAACAAAATAAAATCAATTTCCAAAGGCTAGCTCTGAACATTTTACCTGTTCTTGACCTTGAATTGCCGGCTTGGCCTAGAGAATAAATCTTAACAGTGATTGTTCATAGCAACTTTGAAGGCAAATTAAAATATTATTGTGCCCTACCACGATTACTCTCCTTTTACAAAGTTTCCAAAGAAAGCAGAGCCAAGATGCTTAAATTTTAACTGAAGCTGAGAGAGTAAATAGTTGCAACACACACACATAGACATTTATATTGAGTCAAAAGCAAATTTTTAAAACCCACCAACAGAAAAAAAGAACTATAATTTTTGGAGAGAAGTAATAATGTAGGTAAGCATCACTTATTTTTTGAAAGGCATATCTAAGCATCCAAGAAATAGTGTTTATGTTTGTTTTAATTGAACTGGGATTTTCTGGAGAGTAGTGGATGGTTCAATGCACGAGTCACATTCAAGAGTGGACTTCCATTAGATTCAAACTGAACAGCTGGACACAGGATGCTACTTAATTCCTTTCTTCCCTATCAGGAGGAGGTGCTAGGGTGCTTGTCTTATTCTCCCATCCGTTTATTTGCTGAGCAACAGGACTCTTGCTTCAAGCTGGTTAATCTGCTGAGCCATGACACATACGAGAAGGCTCTCTGGCAGGACAACATGCTTCCCACACGGAAGGTAGGACAGCAAAAGAATTGAGCAGAGCAACTCTGTACATCTCCTTACCTCTGGGCCTCTGCTTCCCCACCGTGGGACTCTATCTGTTAACTCTGAACATCCTTTAGGGACTAATAGTCCAAGTGTTTGAGATTTCGCATAAGAAAGTGCTATTTTAAATGATTCTTTAAACTATCATTGTAGAGAACTACAAGAAATGTTCAGGCCTGAAAAAAATGTTCATTCATCACCAAAATTGACTCACTTCTAATTAATTGACTATTTCTGCTCTGCTGCTAGTAACAGAATTTTGTCATCATCCACAAACATTTATTGAACATTTACTATACACAGAACACTCGTCTTACGGAAGAGAACAGAAGTTGTCTCCAATAAAAACACTCCGAGTTTCCCTGACATGTCATCCTGCAGAAAGGAGGCAGAATCCTTTCATCTTCTCATCTATCCTGCCCAGGATACCCTGTGCATAATAAAATTTATAGAAAACTAGAATGCTAGAGTCCCTACAAACTTCAGAGATCATCAATAGGCCAGATTATTCTTTGTGTGCTGAAGCCCTGGAGAATCTGACGTAATACGCTATGGACCATTTTCTCCAGAAAAATGCATATGTGCATCAAATATCAGACTCAACTCCTAGCATTTTACAGATACCCCCTGAAGCCAACCTAGGCAAAGACACCAGGCTCACAACTTCCAAGCTACTGCCACTGCTTCATCACACATATGGAGACACCAAGTTTCCAACAGGTGACGTGACTTGGCCACAGTCATAGGGCAGAAACCATCAACAGAGTAAATGGGATGAAACTGAAAATGACGTAGATGCCCCTCAAAACTCCAAATCATCCTTTTCATCAGAAGTCAGGCTTATCATGTTGCCAGGAAAGGTGAAAAGGTGAAATGTTTTGAGAGGAAGATACCTTCCTTTTATCTTAGGGTTCTAGCTGAGCTTCTCACTGGAAAACAGGCAGGTCCTCTTTATCTTGCGCTCAGGCCAGGCCCACCCACGGTTCAAGCTTGCCTTTTTCTGTGTTTGCCTCTGCGAATCAATAAAACCCACACAACCTGAGCACATGCAGAACGGGGGCAAATGTGAGAGTATGAGTTAGAAACCAGTTTTCAGGAACCTTACTGGAGTTCTAAAGAACTCTAAGTTAGCCACATAATGGATGTTTAAGAAGTATTCTGAATTAGGGACTGCTCATTTATTTAGGAAGTAGTTGTCTACTAAAGTGTGAGCAAGTTCTAGAGAGCTGCTTTAATGATTAGATAGAACTAATTTCCAACTACTACATTAATTTGTTCATTTGCAAATGGCTTGTTCTTTCAAGAACTAAAACATTCATCCTGGCATGTAGCATTTACTTTTAGCTTAGCAAATTCATTTACTGTATTTCAAATTCAATTCAACAAATACTCTCCTACAAGACAATGTGATGGAATGAAAATGTGCATGCGTTTTGGAGTCAGTAAGATCAGAATTCAAATACTGGGTCTTCTATATCTAGACGTGATATTCGGCTCATTACTTAAGCATCTCTGAGTTCCTCCCTGTGAGGTTCAGCATCTCTGAGTCCTGTAAAGTGGGAATAATACTACCTACTCTGCAAGTTGGTTGTGAAAATTAGCAGTAATATAGTCTTTCATAAAACAAGCTAGTGCAATACTGGTAAATGTAGGCACTCAATAAAATGGTAACAGTTAAAATAATGATTATTTATGAAATATCTATAAGGATAAACTTCATCTGAGATCCTTCTCCAAAACCTGAATTCATAACATGTAAATGAGTGAGAATTTAAGTCATTCTTAAAGTGACTCAAATTCTTGCTTTAATTTATTCTGACGTATTAAAAACTATAACCACTAAAAATTAAAAGGCCCCTGTTCAAATGACCATCTTTACTAAAGTACTACAGTCAGGTTTTTTGACCAAAAAGAAATCTATAGTACCATTGATGGTTTGAAGTCATTAGATAACACTGCTTTAAAGTAACAGAACAATAAAACAGCAAGAGAATGGTTTCTTCACATGGAACTTCATGACTAAAAACTTAAATTAAATACTATGGTTCAGTATTAATGTGTTTTCACACTACCTACCCAGTTTTCAGACTGTACCTACTTATTCTTTTCAAATTGCTATCACTATCTTTTTCATGGGAAATTTACAAATTACTTTGAGAAGCCAAAAATTTACAGTGGAAATTTCTTCCCAAGTCCTTTTTTAGAATAAACCTATTCAACAGGCAAATCTAAATAATTTTTAGTAGTTCTAAATGTAGAGAATTCACAACTTCTTACTGCAATTGAAAAGGAGCATACAAAGCAATTACTTAGTCACTTATAAAAACCCACGTTCAACTTTTGAAATAATGACTAACCTGATAGGAGAGACAAGACTTTTATAATTAAATACCAAAGTCTAGCCATTTGAGATAAGCACAGCAGGTTATATAATTGTCCCCTGCACTCAAAATACCCTTTTCCCCCTCTTGGATGCATATCATTTTTCAGTTAATAATAGAACATGTAACAAGAAAACTTACTGTATTGTAGGAAACCATTCTAACCACAAACTAAATTTTTACCTGAGAGTAAAACCTCATTAATTTGGATTTCACTCATTTCATAAGGAGAAAAAACGCCCATTAATACTGTAAATAAAATACCCTTGAGAAGATAATTGATTCTAAAGAAAACAAAACAGTAAGCCTTAGGCACTCATTTACATACAAATACTTGGAGTGTTAATTGAAAAGCATTCCAAGCCCAGCTAGAATGGGATTTTCAAATTCGGATACTCTGAAAACTTCTGTTAGCACACTATGATGGACACGCTCAGGAGCACTGTAAGTTACAGGATACACATGACATCCTTTCCTAGAAAGATGGGATGGCTCATGTGTCTAGAGCCATCTAGCACAGTCACTACTCAGCCAGGGACTACATTTCCCAGGCTCCTTGCATTCAGGTGGAGCCATGTGACTCGTTCTCACCAATGGAATACAGAGAGCAAAGAGGTCGAGTCAGGGCTATGGTGGTTAAGAAGTGAGTATTCCTTCTTCATGCTCTCTTTCCCTTTCACCAGCCAGATGTGGACAATCACAACCCTCAAAAGATGGTATAAGGTGGAACTGTACCCCCCTCCCAAATTCATATGTTGAAGTCCTCACTCTCAGTACCTCAGAAAGTGACCTTATTTAGAAACGGGATTATTACAGATGTAATTAGTTACGATGAGGTCATACTGGAACAGGATGAGCCCTATTCCAATATGACTGGTGTCCTTATAAAAAGGCGAAATCTGGACAGAGACAAGAATAGAGGGAAGATGATGTGAAGAGACACAGGGAGAAGATGGCCACCTGCAAGCCAAGGAGAATGGGCTGGATGAGATCCTTCCCTCACAGCTCTCAGAAGGAACCAAGCCTGCCCAACTTTGATCTTGCATTTCTAGCCTCCAGAACTTTGAGACAACAAATTTCTGTTATTTAAGGCACCAGTTTGTGGTACTCTGTTACAGCAGTCTAGAATCTAATACAGATGGTAAGGCCAGAAGATGGAAGGGGGCTGAGTTCAGGATTCTTGAACAACTGCTGAATAAAAGCACTTAACTGAGCAGAAAGACTTACACTGGATTGAGACTTCAGCAAGAAAGGAAACTTTCATTGTGTCAAACCACTGAATTTTGAGGGCTTATTTGTTCTAACAGCTAAATTACTGAATATAAGATTTGATTAAGTAATTTAACTGGCAAGGACATTTTAAAGTTATCTTACATAAAAAACCACAGACACATCACAGGGAACAGTGTAACATCCATGTAAATTTTTAGGATAAAAAGGAACTTGAAAGAAAATTTGAGTTTACAGGAAGATATTTGGGGGTAATTCCCCCAAATCCTCCCCAGGGTACAAATTTACTCCCCTCTGCCAGTAGAAATAGAATTTCCTCAAGAATTTTAAATAAGCCACAATGTCAAGGTTGCTATACATGGTTTAAGTTATGCTATAATTCACTTACATTTTTTTTTTGAAAATTCAGAGAAGCATTTCCCCCAAGTGGCCCAAGTGTGTAAATTTTTACTTTGGTACCAAGGACAACAATACTGTAAAATGAGGTCTCAGCTTTTCCTAAAATTCTCAATATTATTTTTAATCAATCTGTAGAGAAGTCACTATGTAACACCTTCTGCTCTCAAATACAGACAAAATATACACTTCCTTTATGATAGGGTAACTAACATGGAATCAATACACCATTTTCCATTTTCTGATTTTTTTTTTTTTCTTTTTGGTGCATGATGAAAAAGTGGAAGGACAGATATCCTGGCTAAGACATAGAGTTGTAACTCAAAGTACCTCAAAAGCTGAGTTGGCAGCTGGGCTCTCGTGTTTATAGAAAAGCTAGGATGATTCAGCCTGAGCTCAGAGCTCAATTTAGATCAGAGCAGCTGGATTCAAAACACATGTGAGATGTGGCAGCAGGTTTCCAGGTCACACTGATCCAAGACGGAGACCAGAGACCACTCCCCAGAACGATTCCAAATGGAGAAAGTGCCTGAGGGAGAGGGAAACCTCAAAGGTGTTTGGAAGACCAGGCCACAGTCAGCCCTTTCCAAAGGGCCAGTAACATCAGCATTTCCGGCAGCTGGCAGGTGCTGGGGAGGCCAAGGGGAAAGCAGCTGGAGGATGACACTGAACGGCCCCTTAGGCAGCTTTGTCACGGTCAGCAAACATCCCTCACCAACGACTTCTTTCCTGAAGCAGCTATTGTTCAGATTAAACTATGGGAATCTGGGAAATGGAAAACCTTAGAGAGCACACGCTTCCTGCTAAGATCCATGCTTAACTTTGCTTTGTTTCAAAGAGAAAAACTGGAGTAATGGAAGGGGAAACAATTTCTAATGACACTTTTTATCTTGGCGAGAAGAAATCATAGCCACCTCAACTATAATATAGGTTACACGCTGAAATCTACAAGAGGGGAAAAGTAGCACAAAATCTTCCCAGCCCAGTTTTATCTCCATCAGAATTCACCCTGCTCCTTCCTTAATTTTCTTTGAATGTGATATATCCAGAAGGTTGGTGATTTTGCAGCTATGAATTTTATGTGCAAGAAGAAATCCTTCCTCTGTTTTTCCTCACCTTCCTTCTCCGCAGTCTCTCTTCCTCCCGCTCCTTCTTGTCTCTTTGTTGTGAATGTCAGGGCTGTCCGTGTCACAGTCTGACATGATTAGTGTTTCTGACATTACACCAAGAAGCACACAGAGTGCAGGGAGAGCCGGTGGAGGGGCCGGGAGTCAGGACGCACAGCCATTTAAAGAAGTCAAAGGAAAAAAAAGAAGCCCAGCCTCCTTTCTCTGAGGTTCCTTGATTACAGGGCAATGTATCAATCACCCCAGATTTTTCTCATTTATCCAATTAGTCCGTTTTCCTACTCCTGTGGAGATCCCTAAGGTGCAGATCTATTCTGCGAGATCAAAGTCAGTGGCTCCAATAACAGATAAGACAGAATCCGTGACGCTGCAGATTCTCAGGCTGTGAAGTGTAACAGTCGGCGCACTTGGGGAAGAGAGCACCAGTCCATTTCGAGTATCGATTCGCCACTTTGTCACTCTAATGATGTTATCTCATTAAAAGAGATAAATGCCCCACTGTTCTTCCAAGAGCATCTGCTTCTTACTCTTCGCTCTTTTTCAACAGCATGGCTCTCAGCAGCAGCACATTAAAATCAAATTGAAATCCAATGCAAGGCTTGGCCACAGAGCTGCTTACCGACACTTCTTTTTAATTGCTTTTTCCTACTCTCAACCCCATTGCTGCTCCCCCCCAACAGTCCTCCATAGAGACAAGCAATATAAAGAGAAACAGATGCAGAAAGTAATCGCAATAGCAAGTGTGTATTGAGTGCCTATTTTGGGGCGCCTCCATGGTGTCAACATTTACCTTCTACCATGACTTTTCCGGGTATGCAGAACAATCCCCAGCCAGCAAATGAAGAAAGGAAGTTTGAAGTTAAGGTACTTGCAGGTAATGAGAGGCTGGGCCACAATCTGAACAAGGGTCCAACCAACGCAAGTACTTTTTTTAGTCCCCATTTTCATTCGTGGAACAAATAAGTAAATATGACTGTAACTTGACTAGAATAGGTGAAAAAAATGTAAGGGAAGGTGGCAATTATTCTTCAGCCCGCTAACACCCAGGAATATAATGCCATAGGCAGCGCAATGGTTTTGTTTCAACAGATTCTTATTAAATAAAAAAGGTAGCAATTTTCCATAATGAATGTTTTATACATTATTCCTTTGTGTATCAGGCCTCTAAAGTACACATTATTAAAGTCTATTAAAGTCTGTATTTAGCAGCATTACTAATGTGCCTTTGGGGAAATTATTACAATGAAACAGCATCAGTCTTTCACAAAATTTCAATTGTTTAATATTCCTCTTCTGATCTTCAATACATGTGTCTATTTTTAGCTACAGTCAGATCTCATCCGAAATGCCATAAACCCAGCCTAGAGCTGTCACAACAAATTGTTTATGGGTTGGATTTAAGAAAGAACAAGAGATGCAGATATTGCTAATTTCACCCAATGGTTTTATTTTTCCCCATAACTCATTATAGTTTTCCTTCTGTTCTAATTAACAGGTGCTCCTTGATCACTATGACATGTGATGACACTTTACCTCTCTGGCTAGGGTTGGTTATCTTAATTAATCACTTATATTTATATCTCATTGAGACTAGTGTCTCAAAATAATGCCACTTTATTAAAGTCTGAGGGTGGTAAGAAGTTATAAAACTATTCCAAAAAAAAATAAACAAACCAGTACATATAAGCTGTGATTAATCAAATCTAAATGTTTTCATTTAAACCTAAGCACTGTCATTTGAGACTAGAAAATGTCTTCTGAACATTAACTGAGGAATTTCTGCAAATTATGTACTTTTAATATTCTAAATAGGCAACTCTCCTTCTCTAACTAGTATTTATTAATTTTACGACACAGTATGAGGTTTTTAAAAATGAAGCCAATAATGTGCATTCATCCAAAGCACAATGTTCTCCACAAACATCTTATGGAGAACAATAATGTTAGACTTATTTTACAGAGACAAAAGATAACAGGAAGCTGGAAAGAATACCGGCAAACAGCTACACGATACATGGCCTCTATATCACAAAAATGAAGGGGAAAAAGGCAACTTAAAAGTATTAGGTACTCCAATTAATAAGCTGGGTTGGAAATAATCTCTTAGTTACGTATTTCCCCTTTAAACAGCAACCCCACTGTTTGAGATGATCACAAAATCAGGCAAATCGAGTTGATTGTTAATATTCTAAAGAAGGGCAAGTCACAGATTAACTAACTAAATAGTCACGTTTCCAATCACCAATTAACTAACTAGGATGTCACTTAATTGTACCCATTAAGGTCTACTAATTGAGAGAAAAAGGGCAGACCTGAGGGCTTGGAAGACAGAGGCATTCCTCCACATGACGCACAAAGGCCAGAATCCACTTGTCTCTTTGTTACAGGGACCCGGCCACCACCAGCATCAAAGAAAGAGGTTGCAGCACACATCACGCATCCAAAGGGCCTGTCTAATTATGCTGCGGGCTCGTGTGGGCTGAGCTCAATAAGGTGATATAGAAGGAGAACCCACCAGTTCAGTCAACATTCAATTAAAGCTCCACATGAAGGCTGGCACGGAGCAGTCCGTCAATGAAAAAAAAAAAAAAAGCAATACTTATTTTAATCAAGACAATCCTAGGCACTCCTCTTTAAATCCTCAAGAAATAAGGATGAACAAGATTCCAAATCCAACAATCGCAATGTGTGAAGTGCCCCTAAAAAGAACAAAGTGGGACCGAGAAGCCTCCTTCCTTCAAGTGAAACCTGTTTTATGGTCAGTAGCTGTGGTCAAAGAGCTTATCATGATTCACAACCAGGCCTCTCAGACTTGAAATTATATTACAGTCATGTCCAAACATATCCCTTCTCCTGCTCTGCGGCCGTTATGGTCCTAACCCTAAAGTCCAGCCTTTCTACCTGTTCGGACTCTCCTTCATCTTTTCCGACGTGATTGAAGTCAAGTCGGGCCACTGACACCTCCACCCTGAAGTCCAGGCATCGCCATGTTCACATGAACACTGCAGTGCGTGCACACCTTCTCAGGCTGGAGCTGGCTTCCAGGGGCACCAGCAGAATTATTCATCTGACGCTCAAGTTCTCTGTACAGAAAGGTTCTGAGTTTCAACTTATGCCCTGCTTGACTTAACCTACTTCACCTGTTTCTGGTTAAGCAGAAATGAGGAGAAGCCTTGGGACTGAAACAAGCACTGCTGTTGCTTCCATGGTAGAAATGACTATATAAAGAGATAATTCTACATAACTTAGGGAGCAATTCTCAAATAGCGTGCATACGTTTTGTATATAGTTATGCACACAAGTTATATACATGGACACATTTTAAAGATGAACAAGCATAAACAAATTCAGTTAATTCTTTTAAATTTGTCTTCCTCCTACTTCATGCCAAAGTGACCATCTACTGGATTACATTTACTGTACTTTAAATTTGCTCTCCCATAGCTTTCACAAGGGAATTATCTTCCTGTTTCCTTCCTAAAAATTCACTAAATTTCCCAGTGCGATGCATATGGAAGAGACTGGAGGTCTAACTTTGCCATTTCCATACATCCCACAATCAGCAGAATTTGACTTACACGGTAACACAGGTGCTACACTGGGTTTGTGCTGACAACGTCCCATTTAGCGTCACAAACCCCATAAAAATGAAGTTTTTAAAATAAACTAAGGGCAGTTTTGCCTTCGAGATGTAGAAGGTGAGAACAGATGTGCTACAATGTCCAGAGCACTCACTGCTCAGGGCCCAGGGCCCAGCTGCTTCTTCGAGTAAGGACTGCCAAGTCTAGGACGCAGGCACGGTCTAGCTCAGCGCTCCTCAAACTCCTGTCACAGGACGTGCTTCAAAAGCACTGCAGACTTTAAGCAGTTTTTGTTTATGTCAGTTATTTCTATCAAGGTTTACCATATTAAAAGAGAAAACTGAGACATTCTGGGGACACAAAGAGAGACAGTGGAAAAGGCAAAAAATATCTTAGTATTATTACGAGAACCACAAGTCTAAACTTGCACACATCAGCAACGTCTGAACAGCTGAATGAAGAAATGACACAACCTGAGAGCAAGAGGATGTAGTGTCCATTTAAAATTTTTTGAGGGGCTGGCCCCGTGCCCGAGCGGTTAAGTTCATGCGCTCCGCTTCGGCGACCCAGGGTTTCGCCCGTTAGGATCCTGGGCGCAGACATGGCACCGCTCATCAGGCCATGTTGAATTAGCAGAACTAGAATATACAACTGTGTACTGGGGGGCTTTGGGGAGAAGAAGAAAAAATAAATAAAATTAACCCGCTCTTTAAAAAAAAAAAACTTGAGCCACTGAATCAAAGGGCAGTATCTCTTTCTAGAGCATTTCTCTACTTACTACCGCCCCAAAACCATTAGTACATTAAAATACCCCTTCCTGGTAACACGTCAAATAGAACGACTCCCAGGTCCCAGCCTCTGTTTTGACCAATGGCTCTCTCTCTTTTTTCTATCTGCACGCTAAACAGCTTCAACCAGTTGTACCTCAAATGCAAAACAGCTAAAATAGTATTTATTTTAAAATGCTTGCTTTTCTCTGATTGTTAATCATATACACAAATACTTATTGTAGGAAAGTTGAAAATACTGAAAAATATGTTTTAAAATAAGAAACAAATGCATACCATGTACCCACCCTCTGAGAAAACCATTGCCAACATTCTGGGCAGTATCCTTCCAGTCTTTTTATCATGCATATTTAAAAAATACAGTGAAGTTCATACATTATTTTAAAATATGATTTTTAGTATGGAAGAATGCACATTGCTAAAGAAAATTTAGAACATAGATGCAAAAAGATAGTGCTCTTAATATTTTCTTTTTTTTCTCTCCTTTCTTGCTGAGGAAGATTCTCCCTGAGCTAACACCTGTTGCCAATCTTCCTCTTTTTTCACTTGATGAAGATTAGCCCTGAGCTAACATCTGTGCCAATCTTCCTCCACTTTATATGTGGGACGCAGCCACAGCATGGCTGATGAGTGGTGTAGGTCCATGCCTGGGATCCAAACCTGTGAACCCAGGCCACCAAACTTAACCACTAGGCCACAGGGCCAGCCCCAAAGATAGTGCTCTTAATATTTTGATGTGTATCTGCAATCTTTTTTCCTGTCAGCAGACTTGTACCTTTTATTTAAAAAATGAAATAATGATCAAACTGCACATATTGTTATGTAATTCACCTTCTTCACAATTTATTTAGAACATCTTTTTATGTCATTAAATATTCTTCCATTCCTCCTTGGTACTTTTATTGTATGGCTGTACCATGGTTACCATCTGTAAAAAATTACTGTTGTAATAATATGTGATAATCGTTTTTGCTAAATTTTTATATACATTCATGGCAATTTTCTTTGAGTAACTGTTCTAGAAATGAAACTTTTGAGTCAAAAGATATATGTACTGGGGCTGGCCTGGTGGCGCAGCGGTTAAGTTCGCACGTTCTGCTTCAGCGGCCCAGGGTTCACTATTTCGGATCCCGGGTGCAGACCTACGCACTACTTATCAAGCCACACTGTGGCAGGCGTCCCACATATAAAGTAGAGGAAGATAGGCATGGATGTTAGCTCAGGTCCAGTCTTCCTCAGCAAAAAAGAGGAAGATTGGAGGCAAATGTCAGCTCAGGGCTAATCTTCCTCAAAAAAAAAAAAGACATACATACTTTTGAGGTTTTGATATACATTGTTTAAGTCCCCTTGAGAAATGTGTTCTTTCACTAACTGTGTATGAGAGCCTGACAGTACCAATCCTACCTTCGCTGAGTAAAGTTTATAAATCTTCATCAACAGCATAGGTGGAAAATGCCATCTCATTATTTTAATTTGCATTTCTTTGATAACTGTGGAGGTTAAACATTTTCTTCTATGTTATTTATTGATCATACTTCTTCCTTTATTGGTTTGATATTTCTGTTCTTTGCCCATTTTCTATTAGAGCAATCATCCTTATCTGATTAATTTGTAACAGCTCTTAATAAATTAGCTAAGTTAAGTCTCTGTGCTACATGTTGTAAATATTATCCTGGCTTGTCTTTTGTGTTTTAGGGTAGTTCAGAATGTCTTTTGATGGAAAGAAATTTTGAGATTTTACATATCAAATACATTCTCTTCCTTTGCAATTTCTGCTGCTAGAAATTAATAAGGCCTTCCTTACTCCAAGATCATTTAATTTTTATTTGTATTTTCTTGCACGTCACTAGTTTTTGAAGTATGCAGTATTTCTTCAAAGTCTGCCATGAGGGGGAAGTTGGTCACTGCTTTCACAAAAACAACAGTGGAAACTCATTAAATACAGACTGGTCATCTGGTGAAACCACCAAGAGTGTCCTAGAAAGGGGAAGAGAGAGACCGCATATGTTCACTGTTCACCAATTCCTTATACTGCATCCAGTAGCTCTGTTAACTTGCTCTTCGAGTGCAAGAAGTTTAAAATGGAAAAAGTTTTAACATTAGGTTTATGTTTAAACCTCTGGGATGTGATGACTCTCTTCAACTTGGTCAGAACAAAAGCTTCTCACGGCACATACCGTCGTTTTGCTCACTGATGTACTGCATGCACAGTGCGCGGCAGACAGTATGCCCTTGATAGACACATGTTGGAGGAGCTGATGTCTAATGAAGTAATGTGTATGCCAGGTGTTGGGTGGGAGAGCCGGGGGTAACTCTGGACTTCACTGCTCCGTATTAAGGAGGAGAAAGTAAAAACTCTCAATGAAGGCAGAAACTAAATTTTAGTTTTACTTTTCAGTTAACTGTAGAGATATTAACGTGAGTGTGAAGGTGAAACTGCCTCAAACCTGGCACAGTAGGATACGGTGCTGAATACTGGAAAATATTCACAGAAGGAGTTCTATTGGGCACATATTAAGCAAAACAGTGGCGTCCACCCACCAAGAGAGATAAGAGACACTACTTCATTCGATACTATGGCATTTGTCCAAAGCAATAACAGTCAGATCTGGCTGAACATAACAAGGGAGAAACAGTTCTCAAGGAGATTCTTTTTCACTGTAGGGGGGAAGGAGGGGAGCATTCTGTGTAATAATGGAAAAATCAATTATTTTTCAATCAGATGGAGTGTCCTCATAAATTCAAGACAGAGAACAGCATGGAATATGCCTTCATGAAAACAATGACCATGAGGGAAAGAGTTTAGGATCATAACCCAAAGGTTGCTGCTAGGAAGGAGAGGTCCTTTCAGAACAGAAACTGTCTGTGAGTGTAGTTTTGTGAATTTAAATAGTGGTATTTACTGAACAAACATCACTCTGCCCAATTTGCCTCTACAAAACCCATCCTGTCCAACCTGCCTCCCATTTGGCTGGTTGTTTTTTTTTTAAGTAACACACTAAAATCCTCTCTTTACACAGATAATACAGAGACAACACAGAAAAACTCATAACATTAATCCTTCTTACTAGCAAAAATTTCTAACACAGTCTTGCAACCCTTATCGGCAGGGATATGTTCTGAGAAATGCTTCATGGGTTGATTTCATTGTTGTGTGAACATCACAGAGTGTTCTTACACAAACCTAGATGGTACGGCCTACTACACACCTAGACTACATGGTACTAATCTTATGGGACTACCATTGTATACGTGGTCCATTGTTGACCAAAATGTTGTTATGGGGCACATGACTGTGTATTATATACATATATTTATACATATTAACAAGAGAATGACCAAAAAAGTAGAAAGGATGAAGACTTTTGACTTCAAAAATTAAAAAGTTAAAATTTAAAAAAGTTGAAATTTAAAAGTTAAATTATAATTATAAAGTTTTTGATCGATATAAAGATCAGAAAGTCAGCTCTTGCAGAGAGATCTAAGGAGAATATGAAAGCTGGAAAGGAGGTCTTCAAGTCTGCATAAAGGCCAGGGAGAAGGAGTACCCAGGGGAAATCTGTGCACCCTCAATTTCTTCAACACGTAAGGCTGGGAACACAAAGCCTAGAATGTACAACCAGTAAAGCCTGTTTATAATATATCAAAAACGTGAATAAACATGAGGGTATCTATTCTGTATAAACTTTTTGAGGTGGATATCAAACTGACATATTCCATGAACACTAGACTCAGGAAATGGCACCAGGTTCATGACAAGCATTGTGCTTGGGAAAGCCCTCTTTTTGTCTTCTGCCAGCACTAATACACCAGCATGCTAACTATCTGAGGGCCAAAACTGCACCCCTTCCTGGTGCTCCCTCAGTCTCTGACACAGATAGAAGTTCAAGAATGTGAAGAATAAAGTCACTACCAGGTGGATGGCAGTTCACTGATCACCAGGTTAGCCGTGTTAAATTACTCAGACAAACTGCCAATCACTTTTGCCATGGGGGCCATTCCTGTATTTTCTAGAGGTATGGTCTCTAATTGACCCAAAAGAGAGCTGTCAAGGCCTAACTGTGATCAGAATCGTCCTGGTGCTTCGCAGGAGTAACACTGGACCCAAGAATGCTGTGGCCATCCTCTATCCTGACACTTTCCTCATAAAAGTGTCCCATTAATTAGCTGGGGCTTGGGAAGGAAGGAGAATATTTCATGTATATCCAAGGAAGAGGAGAGCGCCAATTCAAATGCATAATCCTTCAATTTACTAGGAACAAATCCACTTAAAAAATCAATCACACCCACAAAAGTATTTCCAGCATTCTAACTCACATATCCTAATCAGCAAGACGATTCGCCGGTTCTATTTGTGCAGAGAAGAGCTGTTCCCCAGAGAGTGACCTATTCTTTGTCTTACACCAAGAAAACCGTAAGAAAAATGCTGACCTATGAGCATTACACATCATGCTTAATCACTACTTTAAATTAAAATAATATAAAATAAAGCATTCATTGAGTCACTCAGGCAGAACATAACTTCCCAAGAAACAGACACACCTACTGAGACACTTGAAATTTCTAAAGAGTCTGGTTCCCAGCTGGGTATCAAGAGTCAATCCATGACATCAGGTCTGGAGCCGCCCTGGAGAAGCTCAGGGCAGGGCTGTCATAGTAAACCATGCTTGCCAATCAGATTTCCCAAGAGCTGTCTTAGCTTTTCAGGACTCCAAACTCTAAATAATAGAAGCCAAGCTTTGCAATGACCACAATGATGGATCTCCTCCCTGCTCCCCACCCTCCAATCATGATTTTGGGGCAGAATACCTGCCCACCTTCCCATATTCCAAAAGCTCACTTCTCAAAGACTGCCTGAAGCTAAGTGTTTAAGCCAGAGGGGGAAAAAGAAGTCAGCACAAGATTTCCTTTTCTTGAGCCTGGCTCAGCCAAATGAAAATCTCTCAAAAAACAACTGCTTATTTTTTCCTGGTCTCTTCTGATGAGATAAAGCAGCCACCCCTGAGAAGGCCCAACGAACGGCCATGAGAAAAAATGCCACAGGGAAGGGGTTTGGTTGTCACTAATGAAGTGATAGAAGGGGGATGCAACATAGAAGACAGTCTCTCACTACAAAGAATTACTGATCCAAACACCAATAGTGTCGAGGTTGAGAAATCTTGCTCCAGCCGTATCAAACTCTTTGTTGTTCTCTAAATATGCCAGACTTTCTCACATGCTTTTGTGTCTAAACATAGGCTGTGTCCTTTACCTGGAATGCCTTGCCCTACTTCTGCATCCAAGAAATTACCATTTATCATCCAGGATACAACTCAAAATGTTGCCTCCTCTATATTGTTGTTTCCAGATCCCCTAGAATTGGAGACTTCTCCTCCTCCTTCTCCCCCCCCTTTTTTTTTTTGCTGAGGAAGATTTGCCCTGAGCTAACATCTGTTGCCAATCTTCCTCATTTTGTTGAGGAAGATTCTCCCTGAGCTAATATCTGTTGCCAAGCTTCGTCTTTTTTTTGTATGTGAGCTGCCACCATAGCATGGCTACTGACGAGTGGTGTAGGTCAGCGCCCAGGAACCAAACCTGGGCTGCCAAAGCAGAGTGTGCCAAACTTAGCACACTTTGTTAGAACACTAGCCATGTGGCCCCAGAATTGTCTGTTACCTGCTGAAGGCAAGACCCAAGCCTCATTCAGTGTATATCTCCAGATGTACATGAAGGCTCCAGAGCGTCCATCTGGTAGCCAACTGGGGCCTGCTAAATCAATGAGGGAACAAACAGAAATGTTGCAGATGCACTTAAGACTCTCTTGCAACAATGTCTAAGGGACAACTGTGTCCCCAACATCAAAAACAAAAATAGCAAACATTAACAAATGCTTATAATGTGGACAGGCACTATGTTAAGTACTGGTGCACATATCAACTCACTTATCCTTACAACAACCCTATGAAGTGTCGAGGTACCATTATAACCAGCATCTTACAGAAAAGTTAAGCCACTTGCCCAAGGCCATCAAAGCAAGCATCTGGAAGAGCTGATATTTAAACCCAGGCAGTCTGGCTCCAGAGCCTCAATCATCTAACATTCGTGCCAACGCAGTTATACTAACAACCAGTATGTCAGCTGCTCAGAGGCCTCTGACAAACACAAGTGACAACTCTGGAAGACTATACAACCGTAGAGTAGCCATCAGCTCCTGTGAACGTGCCTGTAAACACTGCTCACTGCAGTCACACAACTCTCCAACCTCTGGAACGCTTCTGACAGGACAAGGAACCTCCTCACACCATGGAAAGATACTACATACCGATGAAAACTCATATTACCATAAAGAAGACGAAAAGGCTGATTCCCTAAAGTACCTCTTACCTTGTTCATGCTGCAGGGACTGGAGCGAGGGATCAGACATGTCACAACGCGAGGCAGCTCTTGAAGATTCTCCTCGTTCCTATACACCTCACTTCCCAAAGCAGACAGCTGCACTGCAAACACGAAGAGGAAATCCATTAGCTGGTGCTCGGGAAGGCACAGAACAGTCCTGTGTCCATTGGAACTTTCTCTCATGATGGCAATTCTCCATGTCTGTGCCATCCAGTATGGTAACCACCAGCCACGTGTGGTGACCGAGCACTTGAAATGTGGCTAATGTAACTGAGGGCTAAATTTTATGTAATTTTAATTAAAATATAAATGTAGACAGCCACGTGTGGTTAGTGGCTACCGTACTGGACACTGCAGATCTAGAGGGTCAAACCAAGAGTCTTGAGGCCACAGACACTGGGCATGCAGTGCCCGAGGAATATCTGGATATTATATGCTCAGAGTTGACTACAGATACATGGGGACAAGAATACCCATTCATTCAATAACTATTTTTTGAGTACTTACTAGGTGCTGGGTACTGAGGACACAGTGATCAATAAGCCAGAGAGGTCAGTGACTGAAGACTTTCTAGTTCAGGCTTTGGCCTCCTTAGGAAGGGAAAGGATCTAGCATGTGAGCACCTATTGTGCGCCAGACCTCAGTGCCTTCCCCGCGGCCCACAAGGAATAGACAGGCATTTGCTGGAGCCTGACTATACCATTGCCAGGGCTTAATGCTAAAACCTTCCAGAGCTCCGTGGGAGGTGGTATCCCAGAGGGAAACCAGGAGGTCAGTCCCCCATGGGCCAAATGAACCACACGATCCAACACCTCCTCAGATAAAATAAGAGTCCATGTTTTTATCTATGTTATTGGTTCTTTAGGTAGGTTTTTTACTCCCTTGAACACATTTTAGAGTAAAACAGTTATTGTACGGTTCCAGGGTCCTTTATTTTGAGGAAATATTAAGGAAAAACAAAGAAAATATCTTTGACCACTTAATTAAAATCTGTAGCCTTTTTGTTTGAAAGATGTTTATGGGTGGACTTGAGAGGAGAAGAAAACATTGTAAGGATCTTTGTAATCACCTTATTTCTGTGTTATTTTTTCAGGTTGCATCTAGGAAGAATTTATATATCTGAACCTTTCCATAAAGATTAGAACTGGAGGTTTAAATGGAACTACAGTGCCTTAAAATATTTTTTTTAATTATAATAATAACAACAATAATGAAAATGTTCAATAGGAAAAGGAAAAAGTACTCATAATCCCACTAGCCTACCACAATCACCTTTAGTTCCTAGCAATTAGCTTTTGTCTACTGGAAAATGACACAAAACCCTGGCACGTCTGCTAACTGAGTGAGAACACAGACAAGTCCAAGGCTGTATTCCTCATATTAATAACGTCTTTGACTATTAAGAAAATGATTTTGCAATTTATATTTTAAAAAGATTAACTCCTACTCCACACACATTACTATTCTGTGAACATAATATTATTAAATTTCTTTTATAAATCAGAAGATAGGAAGAGGAAATTGCAGATCACTCCCTGGTTATTTGAGAGAGATTCCAAAGAAAATACCACATTCAGTCACAGCAATAACATATTTTAACAATGATGTACAACACGGAGAGACCCTGGAATTCCAACTCTGGAGCCTAAATACATCCAAACACCCCCATATGTACACGACGCCGGGGTAACCACTGCTTCAAAATCAAGAAAATTCAGTATCTAATTCTAACCAACTTTAAAGTGATTGAAAGAAAATTAGGCTTACAACTTTTACTCTTTGAATTTCCAGAAGCAGACGCTAATAAATTTCTGAGTTTTAAAGTAGAACTCTATACACATTGTTTCCTTTTTAACATATGTATTCGATCCATGTAAAAACTACAGCCCAGCACTTAACTGGGATGTTTGTCCAAATGCCTTGTAGATACCCGCGATCACAATTCCATTCAATGTACACATTGGTATCAACACAGGAAAGGCGGGCACAAGAAGATAATAATAAACAGACAAGGATTCTTGAACATAATTTCCCCAAGGAAATTCCACCCAGCTCCAACCATGCCACGATCCCCATTGCCTCAGAACTTGGGTACAGAGTCTGCAATAAACTAATTACAGATCCTCCCTTGTGGCCCCCCCATGCCATGCACGTTGGTTTTACAACAAAGTCAGAATAAAAACTCGTCAAAGGAAATACTAGTCACACAGAAAGTTCTTAATAAATATTATGAATAGACTTTTCTTTTTGCTTTCATTCGCAGAACCTAGGATGATGCAGACTATTAACATAGGATCTTAAAAACAATGTTGATAATTATTGCAGGTTGCCTTCTGGATTTTTTAAAAAAGGAAAATCTTTTCATGTCCAGGATTGTAAATCTTTTAAAAATATCCTTAAGAATATTTTACAGCTTGATAGTGCTCAAAACTGTACAATGCACTTTTATATTAATACTCTCAATTAGTACTGATAACAATACTGAGTGGTTTCCTAATTAGGAAACCAAAGGCAGAGAGGAAAAAGAATTCTTCTTAGTCATGCTGTAATAGGCAGAGGACCCTGGGCTAGAAGTGACTTCACTGAATTAAAATATGTACAAAGACCACAAATGAAAAACCTCCTCCAATAAAATACACACACACACACAAACACACAAAGACCACCATTAACAGAAAACACCTCAATGAACACAGACAGTTTTAGAAACTGGGTCAGCTTGCTTCTGGACAGCAACCAAAGAGAGTGGCCTCGTTATATGAAGTACTTTCAATTTCCTTTGAAATAGAGTGTACCTGTTGTTTTGTAGCCAATTCAGTTTATGAAGAAGGTTAGAGAAATCTATAGCTTAAAACAGGAGGGACTGCCTCTTAAGTATAAAGCATTAGGGAAAAAGATACCTGAGTCACCATGGTGGAATTAGGGAGTTTCCTTTTTATTCTATTCTTCAATGTTTCTTTTTAATTGTTCAAGAAGTGGGATTCTTCTGATACTTAACAAAAGGAAAGTACAGCTGCCTTTAAGTTGATCCCAGAAGCTAATGTGTGACATCTACTCGGTTGATCCTAATAGAGGTGGTTCAATGGGCAGCGAAGCCTGTGGTCAACCCTAGGCTTCTAAAAGGGTAATGGAATACACTTCATCTTCCCAGGTGGATAGAAGTGTATGTAAGCAGGAAGGTGGAGACAGGGTAAGTGTAAGAAGAAGAGATCAAAGAGAAGGAAGAGAAAAGGTGAAGGCTGCGAAGAGAGGAGAAAACTCAAGGGCAGGGGGACAGACAGACAGCTAGACACAGGTTCAGTGATGTGGCCCAATGCCCCTCACCAGCCAAGTCCTGACTACGGAAGGGACTGAGAGATTCGGGCTCCTGGTGACAAGGCCACATCCTATGCTTCTGGAGGATTACACACTCTCACGTGTAGAGCCGGGTGTCAGCAAGTGAGAGCTGGAGTAAAGGGAAGACCGGGCCTCCCTGTTTCACCACTATTTATTTCCCATCAACCTCCACCTACCACAGAGAAGAATCTATTTTACCTGGATGACTGAGACTACGGTATACAGGGTTGGTGACAACAGCATAAGTTGACTTTATTCTCTTCTCCTCACTCTATAGAAAAGCTTAAATGTGTCAAAGGGCTGGGTTTTTGTGTACTGGGCTATTTCTTGGCCCTTGAAAATGCAACTAATATTTATTGCCAATGTAGAATGGGATATGATGAGTTGGGCTCATCTCCTCACTCCAACTTCCCCACCCCCTTCCTAGACGTTCATTCTAGAAGGCTTTTGTAACATAACTCAAAGCTGGGTAGCTCAGGCACTCCTCTGGGAAATAGGCCCACAGGAACAAGCAGGCCACTCCTCACAGTCTTAAGAGTCTCACTGGCTTTTAGATATAACACACTCTGAGGTAAGTCTGTGGCGTGGTCTCTTGTCCCTCCCCTCCGTGCCACTGAATCCAGCAGCCTAAGTAGAGAGCCAGGGCATGAGGACAAAAGAGCTTCTGGGAAGTAATAAGACGAACAGGCTTTGGTGAGAAAGAGAGAGAAGGCAAGATGACAAGAGTCTAGAGGAAATTCTCTAAATCTAGGACTTAAGAGGTTGGGAAATCAGATGAAGAGATGAGAGAATATCCCTAAGATCCTCCACCCTGTTTTGATGGGTTGGAGTAATCCACATGTCTCTGAAGCAGATGTCTCCTGACAACCTTCAGCTGGAATCCTCGTGCAAGACTGGATAAATGTAAGACCATTTTATTACAGACAGTCCAATCCCTCCCTTCCACAATAAGGAGCGTGGTGCTGGGATTAAAAGATCCAAAGGTAAAGCAACCAACAGATGGCTGCTCCTCCCCCAAATGCACGCACACCTCCCAAGTGACTGGCTCCTTCCCTTCTTCTGAACAAAGAGGCAGAGGGACCAGAGCAAAGCTCCCTGAGGAGCTTCTTGCAGGTCTTGCTCCATCTTCAAAGTTACAGCAGGCATGTGGCTCTGGTTCTTCAGGACCTCCATGTCCTTGCTAGCCCCACATTAAGGCAGCAAGCATACCACGACGTGGTTCTGCCCCAAGAGACTGGACAGTGTCTGCCCTTCTGCCTTGTTCCCCTGTGCCCCCGCTTCGTAGCATGCCATGGAAAACATACATCAAGCATCATCAGATGCCTTCTTCCCCAAGGACAGGTTAGGCAATTTGAAAACTAATCTTCTGAAATTTTAACTAGTATATGAGCTATGGTTCAATATGAAATTATGATAAGGAAGGGGAAATGAGAGGATTATAAATTATAAAGGAGAGAGACACTGTTGGTAACACAAAAAAATTGCCCTGAGAGCCAGATGGGGAGTAGCAGAGTGCCAAGTGGGAGAGCGTCCACTGATTTCACATGACTACTGGCATACGTGCTGCGGGGTTCCCATGCTTAGGCGAATCCTAAGTGAGGATAGCTAATGTTCAGATTCAGGGCTATCACTCTATAAAAGGTCAATTTCAGTCTCCCACTGATTTAGGAATATCTTAATTAAAGGTATAATACAGAACCCTTCCCAAGAGGTTACCTGGCTCAGCCCTCTTCTCTTGCCTGGGTGACTACCTAAACCAGAGGATGCAAATTCAGATGACTACAGGGGTCAAGAAAGAATGAGATGACGGAATGGTCAGGCCAGCAAAGACAATGTGGGGGAGACGTGCTGGAGAGTCTGCCACTCAACTGTAGATCCAGGAAAGTAGGAACAAGGCACATGTTTCCAGAACTTCTGACATTCAAGAAGGCCAGGAAATTGGGCAACTATGTAAAATCACGTGCTTTTTTTAATGCTGGCAATTTATATGAATACTTCGGAAATCCCATGGGGTTGGATTTGGTCAGCCAGTTTGCATCTTCTGCTGTGCACTTTTCCTGTCTGTCAGGGGATTCTTTGTTCCTTTAAATCTCCAGGGCCGGAGGCTCCGAACCTGTCTCCTGATCCTTCTAGGGTTGTACCATTGTAGCAAGCCCAGCAGCAAGAGTGGGCAAGCAGGGCTCAGAGTCACGTCAGACAGTCTGAATATCAACTCTGCCTCTCTGTACGTGATTTTGGCAAGTCACAAACCCTCTCTGAGTCTCTATTCCTTCATCCATAAAATTGGGGAAAATTCTTCGTACCTCCTAAGATTGTTTTGAGGATTAAATGGAGTAACATGAAGAAAGTACTTGATGTATGGTATTAAAAAAAAAAGATAAAGCCCTTCTCTTCCTGTTCTCCCATCACCATTCAGCACCACCTTATTCTGCTTGTAATGGCATGTAGGTGTTACCTCTCAATCACTCTAGTGGATTCTAAGTATTTCAAGGGAAGAGATCTTGTCTGTTTTATGCCCAAATAGCCAGCACCTATCCCACTGCCTTACACAGAGGAGGCACTCAACATATACAAAATTTAATTATAATGTTGCTACGGACTGAATGTCTATGTCCCCCCCCGCAAATTTATATGTTGCCTAATCCCCAATGTGATGGTATTTGGAGGCAGGGCCTTTAGCAGGTAATTAGGTTTAGATGAGGTCATGAGGGTGGAGCCCCCATGATGGGATTAGCCCCCTTACAGAAGAGATACCAGAGAGCTTGCACATGTGTTCGCTCTGCCGCCTCCCCAACACCCTCCATGTGGGGAAGTCAGCTGTCTGCAAGACAGCTCTCACTAGGAACCAAAGGAACCAGCACCTTGATCTTGGACTTCCCAGCCCCCAGAACTGTGAGAAATAAACTATCATTTAAGCCGCCCAGTCTATGTCATTCTGTTATAGCAGCCTGGAGTGATTGAGACAAACGTTTAGGAAGGTCTTCCTTAAATCTAGAACCAACTGAGCCTATTTCCCCTTATTCTATCCTCTTCTAATGCTTTAATACCAATATCTATATCTATTCCTTATTTGGCTAGAATATTTTGAGACTAAATGAAAAAAAACAGGTCCAAATTAAGAATAAAATACTGAAGAATTTTCTCTTGAGAAGTATGACATCACTTTTAGGTCATTGGGGTACTCTTTGGGTACTCTGCATACCTCAGAAGAAAAAAATTAAACATAAGAGATTTCATCACCCTATTAATAAAGAATCATACTTTAATTTTAATCATACTTTAATCCTAATTTAATTTTAGCATCCTCAACTCATGTTTGCCAACTGCATGTCATTGCATGAGGTGTACTTGGTGGCTGTCCAGAATTCTAGGCAATCCCCAATCCATTTGTCCACTCTGGATTGAGAAAGCTGAGTTGTATTCATCTAGGACAAAGATTTACCACCCAAGCCTGACTCACCCGGTTTCTTTGATTTTATGCTGAAAGAATCCCAGATACCTTCAAACAATCTCAGCTTCCCTCTCCCTTGGGGGGTTTGCTGAACAATTCAGGCAAACACATTTCCTGTGATTTGGTGAGAAGCTAAAATAACTCAAGAGAAGGCCTAGTTGGTGGGATACTTCAGAACAATACCTTGAAAAGGAAGCAATGACAAGGGAAATCAATAAGAAGATATCTCTTTACAGAAGCTCAAGGGGACCACCTATCTCTCCAATAAAAGGTTTCCAATTAAGGGACTTAAGTATTCTCAACAATACCTTGAGGATAAGTAAGCTGTAATGAGGGGCAATCGCCTTCCTGGGGCTAGAGCTTACAACAGCAACTCCTCTGCTTAGTAAGCCAGAGTGGATGTAATGCCTTGTTCCTCTGGGAAGAAACTTTCATTAATCCTCAGAAGAAAGCTCAATTTGACATGATGGGCCCTTGTCAAAAGCAGTCTCAGGGATTCTCTGTTAATCTCTGCTTTCCGAGGCTCAAATTCTGTGCTTTCCAATACAAGCTTCTCTTTAGTGTGGCTTGTTCTTTGTGCGGGTGTGCCACATCCTGAGTTGTTAACCTCCCCAAAGGGATCTAGTGTTTGCTTCCTCCAGAGCCCTAGGCTTTTAATGCTCTTGCACCAATTTAGTTCTACGTCAAAATAACTGGAGTCTGCATACCACGCAGGTAGCATAACTACGGACCCCACAGCTATTCTATCAATGTCACCTTCCATCTCCCCACCCCTGTGCCCCAAACACACACACTCAAAGCCCCACACAGACTCTGAGGAGAATTCTTCTTGTCCCCTTTTGGCAAACAGTTCTTGTGTGAGTATAAATACCACAGCGCCTAGAGCCTAGTGCCAGGTCTGAATCACCCATGGCCCAGTGGCATCAACGTCTTCTGGTACCTGGGAATTTTCCTTTCCTGCTTTCAAGCTCACTATGCACTTAACTACTTCCTATTTCATCCCACACACCTAAGGATTTTTCTGGGTGGTGAAGTGGGTGTGGAGGGTCAGAATGCACCAGCTCAGTATACTGTTCTGCCAGAAATGTCTAGTTTTTGGTTCCCTAAACTCAATTCTGCCATATTTAGGGTCCCCTGTGTGGCCCTTTAGCTATAATTCAGGCTAGAGCCAGAAATACATTCTTTGCAGTATATGCAATAATGTTGTAACTCATACCCTAACACTGTCTCAAACAGAGAGACACTGAGTGAGGAAGAGCGGAAGGGTAATGGAGGCATTGAGAAACATGCCCTCAGCCAGCATCAGCAAAGCACGCAGTTACCCCAAGGAAACAGTCACCTTCCTGCCCAAGGCTGCACTTTCTGCAAACAACTAAGTTTGTCCCCAATTCTGGGGAAAAGAATCTGCCTTACGTGAACTTTTCCATGATTTAGAACTGGATGAGTGCACGCTGATGTTCTGGCAGCATCAGAGAGGCAAAGATGGCAAGAAATAAAACAAGGGCACAACCACCTCACCACATCACAACTGTGGTCAGGAGAGTCACTGAGTTCTCTAACAGCAGCCAAGAGAACAGCCACAGAAAACAGCTCCAGCAGCCGACCTGGAGGCCTTGTCCCTGGGGTATCCTCTGATCTCATTACAGCAGTCGACACTAGTCCTCACAAAACAAACAGAGGAAATTTATGCCTGTGGAGAACTCCACATTCCTTGTTTAACGAGAGTTCCAGCTTCTGAGACCACAGCCACCGGGATGGGGAGGATGTCTACTTTGCTCCAAAGAAAGAACTGTCGTCACTGCCTTGCCCTCTTTCTGGGGCTGATACAAGGGCAGTGACCTGGAGAGAGCCACTGACCTTGTGGCCTGGGCTCTCCGCTCTGGTCCCTGAAGAGAAGTTCCCTTTCTTCTTATGTCAACATCCCTAAACTCAGTCAGTGGGGCCATTTCCTCTTGAACAGCTCTGGGAAAGTCACTACAACGCAGCATTGAAGGGTTCCACCTGCTAAGGCCAGAATTCCAAGAAAGAGACGGCTCTGTGTAACAAAACTTTAGGTCTTCTGGTGGGAAAAATTTTCCCCTAAAAGACCCTTGGCTTAAGCCTTGGAAAACTTTACTTAACTTGGGGTTCCCACGTTCAGCGTAAGTGGCAAGAGGGAAAACGTTATTTTATACCCTTTAATTCAATCTCAGAAGTAACTAAGGCAGAGAGTGGACTTCCAATCCAAAATAAGAACAGAGCAGTGGTTCTGAGCTGGCGATTTTGCCCCCCGGGGGACATCTGCAATGCATGGAGACACAACTGCTGTCAAGACTCGGGGAGGGTGCTACTGGCATCTAGTGTGTAGAGGCCAGGGATGCTGCTAAACATCCTACCACGCCCATCACAGCCCCTGTAATAGAATTACGTGGTCTAAAGTGTCAACAGGGCTGAGATTAAGGAACTCTGATGCAGAGGGAACACTCAAGGCTGTGAGTAGGTTTAAAATAATGACAACTCTTAATCACATTACAATAATGTTGATATCATGCAGTCAAAATATTCACAATTAACCACCACAAAAATTTACCAGTTCTCTCTTCAACTAAAATAAATGAAAACTGCCTTTTAATTACACAGAGGAAGATCATTAGATTGGCCTGGACAACAGTGGAGCAGCTTCAATATTAGACTCTATTATCAGCAGCACTGTGAGTGCTGTTTATTCCAGGTCAAGGTGTGATCTGGTGCTTACTATCATATCATAATTCAGTGGTAAGTACCAACAGAAGGAATTTATAAGTTCCCTGATTACTAAAACTGTACATGTAACCTGAGTATATCCAGGTCTGGAAAAAAATGGCAAAATATTTCAACTTTTAAAATACCAACAAAATATGAAGAACCGTTGGTGGCGTTGACCTACATTCTAGGGAAGCTAAAAAAGAAAAAATAGCTGCACAGTAGGGCCCTAAACAAATGCACAACTGCAGAAGTGTATCATAATGAAAATAATGATGGTGCGTATTTTGAAATTCTCCCATTTCTAATTTTCTGTACCTGTTTCAAAATACTCCCTTTTCTCTACATAGCATACTTTCATTACATCTGATGTAAGAATATACACTTAGATAACCCAGTCATTACTCTCTCATGAACTCTCTTATTCCAGCAAAAGAAGGAAAAATCCCCTCCAAGTACAGTTAGTGCATGTAAGCAAGTTTGAAGGAGGAGAAGAAAATGAATTTCATGAATGAGCAGGAGTCAACTTTTTAATGGAATGTTTTAAAGGCTTGTGGTATAAACAGTAAACAAAACTGATTCACTAAATGTTAATACTGTTTACCATGATGTAACAGTTAGGCTTTTTTTTAATGTTCCAAAAACTAGAGGAAAATGAATACTGTGGTAGGGAAAATGATACCTTCCTTGGCATTTCAAAATCATTGCTCAATTCCCCTCGAGCGAGGAAGCCATAGTAATGACTTTATTTTACCTACCGCAATTATGGTACACCTCGAAGTAATTCTCCACAATATCCCACTTTCCTCCTTCCACTCAAGTCCTGCTCAATAATCTCTGGAAACCATTAACCAAGAGTCCTGTTCCAATTTTCCTCTCCGCCCTCCCCTGCTGCCTCAGTCATGCTGGAGTCAGGACAAAGCAAACTTGTCTTACATCACAGAGCAAACTCATTTTCTAGAAACCGTCCTGTTGGTAGTTTACCGCTACTGGAACTCAACACTGTCAACAGTGTGGTCTTTGTGTGGTGGGTGTTGTTTAAAAAGAATTTTTTTTAAAGTTTCCCCACACCCCGTTCCTCTTTTAAAGACAGGCAGCAGTGTGCGGCGCCCTTCCAGCCTGGCTCCACCCTGCTGTGTAAACTAGACATTACCTTATACACAAATGAATCTACGGCATTCCTCAGTCTAGCTGCCTCGCTGCAAATTCCTACGCTCCCCAGCAGCCACAGCAGCACACACTCCCCCTGGCTGCCCCTCCTCTTCCCCCACCCTCCTTTTTTTTTAATTTCCACTGCCTCACTGTGTTTTTGTGTAAATGATCTCACATGACTCAACAAATCCATCTGCCTGAAGCAGGCCAAGTCTGGAGCCCTCCCAGGAGGGAGGAAAAGAATTGCTTTGTGGAAAGGACCTGGAGCTCTGCCCTTTCTCTGGCTCGAATTACCCGCCTGTCAGGCCTGACGGATTTGGCTAAAAATAAAAGGAAGCGGGCCGTGAAAAGCAGATGAATGGGCTCAGCAGTTCCTTAGATAACACAGGCCTGCTGTTGCCCAAAGCTCCCCAAACAGAAACTTCAAATGCGGGCCTGTGAGTGCCGGAGGTGGCTTCCAGGTGAAAGGGGGCTGTCAAGTCGCAGGAGGCGGGGAACATGGCCTGTGGTTTAGATTTCTGTTTCAGAACTTTGTGGGGGTGTGTGTGTGTGTGTGCGTGTGTGTGAGAAAGAGAGAGAGAGAGAGACAGAGAGAGAGAGAGAGAGAGACACGGAGGCTCTTGTATAAAAAGGTTCTCAGAAAAACAGTAGAGTTCAGTGGAGTGAAGGCTTGGCTTGTAAAAAAAGAAAAAAAATGTTGTTTCCACTACAAAATTACCCTTCTCCCTACCTCCCAACACCAGACATTTTAAGCCTCCCGATGATGTCACTTCTGCATTCAGAGCCAGCAAAGAGCTAAAAGTCCTTCTTGTAAGTGTATGCCCAGCGCCCGCAGTGGGTATTAAGCACTTAGGTTGGCAATGTAATGACACACTGTAACAATCTGTAATATGAAGCAGTCAGCAAAGCCCTGGCTCTGAAAGCTCTTTCTCCGACCATTAACCATATGTTTGGCTCCTGGGATAGCCAAGCGGGTGTTCCAGCGTACCATCTGGTTTCTATCCACACAAGCAACTGCAAAGCACAGACTGTCTCCCTCTGGAGCGGCGTGTTTCTTTTTCTCTCTTCTCCGCTCTTCCCTTCCCCTTTCCTCCTCCCACCTCCTTGGGTTTCCTCTGCTAAAGAATTTTCTGCCATTCATCACGTGCAAAGAAAACTTTACCTGACATGGCAGCGGCAGAGCCATTAAGCATGCACAGCTGTATAGTAAACACGCCAGAGAGCCGTTTACCATCCGCCGAATCCATACAGCACGGTCTCTACCCGCTTCCTCATCTCCTATTGAGTGCTGACACTTGATCCAGTATGTTAAAAATAGGTACATTCTTGACAGATCCAGGGGTTGTTGTGGGGCCCTTCACACTCACTTCATATTCTGGGAGTGGGGCTTTAAAACACACACACGCGCGCGCACACAAACACACACACACACACACACACACACACACACGCCCCCTAAGTTTGCCTCCGCATTCAATCTGCATGACATCAGTCTCTCACAGATGACATACCGACTACAAATAACCAAGTTAACTAACGGATTCTATTGCTTTTTCTGCCCTAAAGGATTCCATCCCAAGTGTGTATTTTTCCTTCTTTTTTTCCAAAAGAGCCCAAACTGAAAGAGAGGACACTTCAGAAGAATTAAGAGCATACAATCACTTTCAACAAATTGATAATTTGCCAATTTTATTTACATCTGCATTTTAATAGTATAATGACATGGAACATGCTATCAGAATTCATAGGATTTTCTTACAACGTGGCCAAAGGATTTATCCCAGATTTTTTCCTTTACAGGATTTAAGATACTTTATAAGTTTTTAAAGATTTATGATGAGATATTTGATAAACAGAAACGAGGTCATTCCCCACCCCCCCCCCCCGGAGTCCCCACAAGAATAACGTATGCATTACCAACCCATCGTACCGCATTAGGAAATTAAAGTTAATTCTTTCCCAAACCTTTAAAAGAAAAATTGGTTTCTCACATACCAAGAACAAAAGGAAGAATATCATTACAAAGTGATTAAGCAGAATGTCAGCTTTTATCCTGGCGGAGCTATGGAGGCCCTGTCGGGGGACTACTGTTTATTCAAGCTAACAAGGATGCCAAGGAGGCCACTACCTGCGCGGACTTCTACCCACTGCCCTTGTCAGTCCTCATTTCCATGATCTGAAATAGGTCTTTTGTTAGCTATTTCCACCAATAAGAGACATTAAAATTCTGCTGCATGTAGGTTTTAGAGAATGACAGAAAAGGTAACTTTTAATTTCCCAAGACTTAGGAAATTGTCCTCAGAAAATGAGTTCAATTAAATGCTGTTTTTGATCCCAAAATCATAGTACAAACTTAAGACTACATTGCCTTTACTCACAATATCATTAATAAAAGGAAAGAAAAATCATCAATTCAAAACCTCAACATTTTCATAGTTAACTACCTAGTTCCTTAAGCAGAATCAATTTATTATAAGGTATTTATGCTTTTCATAAATACTGGTGTCCAGGCCCTCCTCGTCGAGCTCTATAATACCAAGATCCCTGGGGGTGGGCCTGGCCATCAGTAATTTTGAAAGCTTCCCAGAGGTAGCTATTGCGAAGCCAGACTTGAGAAGTCTTGTTCTATGTGAACTCGAATGATACTAGAAACCTCCTCATCAAAACCAAAATGAAACCTTTGGAATGGAAATGTAAATGAAATTTAGGATTAAAACAGTGGCTTCCAAACTTGTTTAGAAGTGGAATCTTCAATCAAACAAAATCTTATTTGGAATCCCTGTAAACAAAAGAGTAAAAACAATAATTTATACCACCATTTTACACTTTTGGTCTGTATGACATCCATGGATTTCATAAATCCAAATACAGAATTTTTAATCAGTATAAGTTGACCAGGGAGAACAAAGTGGTCATTTTACTAAACAGAAAAATGTGAAACTGGAGTTCTGGCTGAAAGGTCCAGTGCTGTCCACCTCAGCATCCAATTTTCTCCACGGCCAATGGGTTCAGATAATCAAGGCCGGATGCAGGTAAAAATAGCAGTGCGTGCAGAACAATGAAATTAATGCACACATTAATTTAATAATTGTCAATTAAATGTCCAGTTCGCACCAGGTACTGCCCTCAGGGGTCACGAGAGGAATAAGTTGCAGCCTTTTCCCTTGAGAAGCCTAGTTAAGAGGACAGCTAATGGCAGAAGAGCAAGACAAGCACGATAATGGAGGCACCAAGAACTTGTCACCCAGGGAGGAGATGCTAATTCTGTCTGTGGAAACAGGGCATAACCTCACCAGCATGGGACAATTCAGTTAGGTCCTAAAAGTCTGAGTAGGACTTTTATGGCTAAGAAAGAAAGGGGAGGACATTTCAGAAAGAAGAAACAGAATATAAAAAATAAAATAAAACCCCATAATATAAATAAGCTTGGTGAGTTTGGGGGATTATGAGAAATTTACAGGTGGGCAGGAAGGGCTGGGATTCGAGGCTAAAGAGGCAGCTGAGGCCAGGCTACAAGAAACTTTAAATGTCATGATACAGCTTAGACCAGCACTAACCAACAGAAACATAAGGTGAACCATACCTGTAATTTCAATTTTCTAGTAGCTATCCTAAAAAAGTAAAAAGAAATAGGAGAAATGAACTTTTACGATATGTTATTTAACTCAATCTATCTAAAATACTGTAATTTCAACATGTAATCAATATAAAAATTACCAATGAGCTATTTTACATTTTTTCCCTAAGTCTTTGATAGAGGGTGTGGATTTTACACCTACAACACATCCTAATATGGACTAGCCACATTTCAAGAACTCAATAGCCACGTGTGCCTAGTGAGACTGTATTGGATAGCCCAGATTTACACATTATCCTGAGGCAAGGTAGGCCAAAGGAGTCGCTGGGCTTTGTTTTACAAGGAGACAAATACAGCAACAACGCAGAGTCGCAGAGGGAGGACTGAGTCTGGGACAGGCTTATGAGGCTGTTTCCAGAATTTAGGCCAGGGATGAAGAGAAGGATGAGGTTTGAAACCAGAGCGGCAGGCCTGGCATGGCAGTAGGATGGCATGGAAGAGTCGGAGTCAAAGAATTCAGGAAACTTTAAATGACTGTACATGAGGGATGAAGGAGAAAGAATCATGGAACCATCAAATAAGTTTTGGTGTTTTTTTTATAATTTGTTTTTTTCTGCTGAGGAAGATTTGCCCTGAGCAGACATCTGTTGCCAACCTTCCTCTTTTTTTGCTTGAGGAAGAGTAGCCCTGAGCTAACATCTGTGCCAATCTTCCTCTATTTTATGTGCGTCACCACCATAAAACGGCTGACAAGTAGTGTAGGTCCACACCTGGGATCCGAACCCATGAACTTGGATTGCTGACGTGGAGCATGCTGAACTTAACCACTAGGCCACTGGTTCCAAAATAAGGTTCTTTTATGCTAAAATTTGTGCTTACTGTGAAAAGTTACTGTGTGTTTAAGCCAAGGTCGCATAGTTTTCTTCAAGCTTGCTTCCCTCCGCTGTGCAAGGCAATGTTTAATAAACACACGCTGAGGACCCACCATATGCTAGGCAACGCCAGGCATCGGGGAAGCAAAGCTGAATGAGACACAATCCTTCCTTTCAAGGGGCTCAAACATGGTGTGGGAGCCAGAACAACAAATTGAAACAAAGCGTTAAGTGCATTAACAGAAGGATTGCAAGGTATACAAAATGTTCCATAAAGTATAACTTCTATTTCCTATAATATATTCAGTGGCACTTTTGAGATAGCAGGGTGCAGGGCTTTCAGATAGAAGTAGGCTTATTAACTGACTTTTAAAAGTGATCTAGCGTACAATTTATGCTGTGTTTGTATTTGGTTGCTGTGTATTGAGAAAACATGCTGATATTTCACAGGTACACAGACACCACTTGCTATCCGAATCGCTGCTCTCCAACTCAGGCACCAAACTGACTGAGACAAGTTTTCAGATGAATCGCTTGTTAACTGCTGCTCTTACTACTTACTATCTGAAACTCAGAAACGAGACTGACATGACTAACACTCTCCTTTGCTTTTGGAACTCAGTGTGGGAAATTTCCATATCCAAATTCTGGAAATGAGTGGATTGGAACGGCAAGGGATAGTTACTGATAACAGTTCTTTAGTAATGTTATGCTATGCCTCAAACTAACCAAAAATTTTGGTAAAAATGCAGTAGTTAATATTTTTTTAATTTAAAATTTTAATCACTAATGATAATCTGCCAACTACTTGATGTCTTTAAAACCCAGTCAAAGAGCATCCAAAAGTAGAGTGGGTACACAGGACCTTATAACAGAATAAAGGTCACTAAGCGATGTGTGTTGTGTTCATGTATTGTACAACTGGCCATTAATCCACGCAGAAGCCCACACTCGTTGGAGGCTCCCAATCCCTCCCTGGCACGTAATCAAGTGTGCTGAATAAAAGGAGGAATTCTCTTCTTCAATTTACCATCAGGGTGGAATCTGAGAAACACTGGTATAGAACTTCCTGACCAACGGCTCATTTATAAGAAAATCAAATACATAAGCCAAAACATTGGAAAACCCTCAATTTCAAGGTTAACTTGACAGTCCAATTCAACACACTGGTGGTCCCAATGTGTTAAAATTTGGTACATAACACTTTTAAGCATGCATTTTTTTTTTTTTACCATGGTTATAAACATTGCTTAAAATATATTAAAAATGAAACGCAAGCTAAACATTTGCAGAGCCCCTCAAGCATCTCCAGGGAACTTCTGCAGACCAGTTTGAAGACCACTGGCTTAGGGCCTTCGAGGTTAAAATGTAAATCTAAGAGCAATACTTTGGTGCACCTACTATTTAAGGATCATTAAGTCATTCCCAAACTTCAGCCTAAGGACAGATACCATCCCTCATTATCCTAAAGAAGTGAAGCTGAGAAACAAAACTGCAGAAGGCGTTTTAAGATTCTCTAGTAAATTAGAATTAAAGAGGTTAGGACCCAAACCTGAGACAGATTATTCATTTATCAATGTTGTTCACTCACTAACTCACTCAACAATATTTACTGATCACCTGCTACGTGCTGGGCACTGTCCTCTTAAGATTTGGGATACATCAGTGAAGAAAACAGATAAAATCCCCAACGTTTGCGGAATTTACAGTCTAGTGGGGGGAAACAGACAATAAAAAAATAAGAAACATAAAGTTATGGTTGTTACAAGGTGATAGGTGCGCTGAAAAAAACTGACTGGCATCAGAGGAATTGGAAATGGGGTAGAGAAGGAAGGCTGCAATTTTAAACAGGATGGTCAGCATGGGTGAGAAGCTCAAAGTGGATCAATGACTTAAAGGAGGTGAGAGGTAAACCAAGAGGAGATGAATTAGAGCAGGGGGTCTCAAAGTGGGGTCCCAGGGCCTCAGCATCACCTGGAAACTTGTTACTGGCTTAGAAACACTAGAGGAGGCCCCATTATTCTGTTTTAACAAGGCTGCCAGGTGATTCTGACGCACACTAAAATTTGAGAACCACTGCCCTGGAGGAAAGGCCCTAGAGTCAGAGCAGGCTAGAATGTTCTACAGAAACAGGGGTGAAACTGGGCTCGGAGGCGAGAAATAGGGGTGAAACCATGAGGAGAGTGGTGAGGATAAGGAAAGAAGGGCCAAGGGCACACAGAGCATGCACAGCTTCACACTGAGACCTACTCCAAGTGAAATGGGAAGCCACAGAAGGGTTTTGGGCAGAGGTGCCACATGGCCTGACTTATATTTTAAAAGTTCAAGCTGGCTGTTGTACTGAGTGGAAGCACTACATTATCTGCCTCAGGAGAAGAGTCCTTAACTTCTAAATTCCACTTTGGGCGGTGGTGTGCTGCTAAATCTTGAAAAGCTGGCTCTGACAGTGAAGAGATCAGATTTGTAGCGTTTGCCAATTTCCATGGTGTAAATACTCCCACCCTGGCTGATTTCAAGCTGCCAACGTGACTCACTAAACACGGAGTTGTGAAGAGATGTGTGCAATCCACGCACAACACTGACTTCTGGTCCCAATGTCACTCATACCATTGAGGACATTTAAAAATGACAGGGAATTTTGTAAATCTGACTGAAAATGTTAATGTTATTTCAGAAGTCTATATAAACGTAGTGCATTCTCCTGCCATATTACTGTTAATCACATACAGATCCCAATTCCTTAGAAGTTAACGTAGAGACAATATATTAACTTCATTTAGAGAAAACCTCATGAGCATTAAACTTCAATTTCCTTTAGTCAAAAAATCTATTTAGCTTTTTGCTGGGGTTCCTTTGCTATTGCATTTTTCCTCCAACTAGAATTAATATCTTGGACACTCAGCACTAATTGGGATTTGCCATGTAGACTATGCTGGGCTGCCACTCCAAGAGCTCACATGAATCCTGGGCAGGGCATCAAGGAGTGTGTGAGTGTGTGTGTGTTACAAGAACAAAAGTTTGCATTTATCTGAAGATGAAGTGACGTCTGGATAAGGCCTGCATCCATTTGATTTGCCATTAAGAAACTTTCCTTAGCCTCACGGAATGACCCTATTTCTGTCAATCAGGGCAGACTTTAGTGTGTGAAAAATATTTTTTAAACACAGCACCTTCTATGAAGAAAAAGACACTCTATAAACTCCTGACAAACAGGAAGTGTTTGCTACTGTCAGGAATACACACCACACATTCTCCAGTCTGCACTATCCCTCAGCCGTGTCCCACCCACACTCAGACCCCAGCCGGCCGGATCAGCAAGTGTGCACCAGCTCGCACTCCTGTAAAACAATGGGGTCTTTCAGGCCTCACGATCTTGTGAAGAAACAAGCTGAAACGTCATGGGAAAAATTAGGAAATATCAGAGGAAAACAGCTCACAAAATGAGGGGTGGAACCACTGGCTCGCATGTTCTAATTCTTGAACAAAGAGAAACCACCGGGCCAGCCCCCTGCCTGCTCTGACCCTTCCATTTCAAAAGAGAGGCATCCTAAGCCCCTTTTCTTTTCTTGAGGATTAACAGCAACAAGACCTAGACAAGACATTAGAATGAGACATTTTTAAACCTAAAGGAGCAGAGTTAATTTCAAAAGCTTTTCCTTCAAGAAAAACCTAATAACCAACTCAAACTACCAGGCTTGTTCAGTGATCCATAATACCAACACAATTACAGACCAACTGGACTTTAACAACCGCAAAAAGCAAAACAGAAACTCCTTCTAATATACCATATTTTTTTAGTTCTTTCAAAGTATTCTTGCTATTAAATTTCACACAACTAACTCCACCTCCACAATCCTTCCTCATTACCTGCCATCCCAGTTTATACCTTTCACATGAGCCTAGCTAGCTGGCCTAGCAGCCTGCAACCCTCCATTCTCTATCTCCCAGCCTCTGCCAAAAGCTGTTCCACTTGCAAATTACCTGCCTCGTCCTACCCACCAAACAACATCTCTTTTACCTTAAAAACCTCAGTTTAAGACCTAGTACCTGCTGTACAATGAATTTCTAGATTAATCAAGTACATTTATTTGCAAAACGCCAACAAATTTATCCTTCTGCTTTAATATGCTTTTATAATCCAACTATGTTTTCCAGTTGATTAAGTTAATCTAACTTTTCGTAACTCCCTGAGGATAAAGCCAGAGTCAATTCTTCCCTATGTGATCTCCAACTTTCCATCATATTGCTATCTGTAAGATCTTATCAAGTGTTAAGCACTACAGGCACGTCAGCTGTTGTCTCCCAATAGTGAACCTGACGGTCAACCATTCTGGGAAAAGAACTCTAAGTGGTTTACTATTAGAAAGCATTACGCGGAAGAGGTGTTTATTTTGCCCTTGGAAGAAAAAAGCAATGTATTAAAATCATAAAAATGTTTTAAAAGGTAAAACAATTTAAAAAGAAACGCATCACATAGTGAAAATAGGAGAGTCCAAAGAGGCCGTATAGTATCACTCCAGCATCACCAAGAGCCTAAGCCTAAGAACAACCTTTGGGGAGAAATCATCATTTGACATTGAGGTAGAATTCCAAGTCAGGCATCCATAGTTTCTAAAGATCCCCAGGTGATTCCAATGTGCATCAAGGTTTTGGAACCACTGTCTTAGACTCTGCTGGTGGAAGTTTTCGCTCAATGAGGAAAGAGCACAATAACTTATATTAAAGATGGTAACAGTGATGAGTCAAAGTTAACTGTGACACTCTGAAGTGGGAATAAAAAGTCTCTCCTTTGATCATCATAATGTGATCTGTTGCACAGTCTTTAAAAGGCTCTAAATGAACTTGTGGTTTTGGGATTTAGATTAGGAAAGGGAAACTAGGCACGATGGTAGGTACAAGCCCTGATAACAACAATAATAACTGGAATGTAACCCATTGTACTGTCAAGTTACTCAGCTTTACAGGAAGCAGCCTGGATACAAGGCCCAGGTCGGTCATCTGCTGGCTAGGGGCCACAGGCAATGACCGAACCACATAATCCTAGTGTTCCATCTGGAACAGTGGTTCCCAACACTGGCTACTTATTGGCACACTCAGGTGCAGGCTGCAACCCCAGAGATTCTGACTAGTCTGCAATGCGGCCCTGGGATTCATATATTTTAAAAGCTCCCCAGGTAACTGTTACGCCATATGAGTGTGGAGAACCACCAGCAGAGAGATTCTGAGAAAGGGCTTTGAGGCCATACCACTTGGGTTCCAATCCCTGTTCTACTAGTTACTAGCTATGGCTCAGTTTCCTTATTTGTAAAAATGGAGCTAATGGATAACACCTCCTTTGTTGGGAGGCTTAACTGACAATCCAGTTATCTACCTTATTGGATTACAGTGAGGATTCGGCATAACACCTGATACACAGCAAATGCTCAATTTTATACCTATCACATACATTCATATATGTGTGTATCTGTTGTAAGGATTAAAGGGCATGACGTATATAAAGTGCTTAGCACTGTCTCCATATAGAAATGCTCAGTAGATATTAGTTAAGCTGATACTGATGACAGTGGTAGTAGGAAAACTTACTGGAACTGGCTGTCTTCTGTCATGGGAATTTCATTGCCCAGCAGCCTTTGTTTCAGAAAACCATAATCATAAGACCTAAAAATTATGGGGATGGGGAGGAATTCTTTTGCTCTCTCCTAGTTATTAGGCGACCCGGTCCCACTGACCATGGAGGGGTAGTTCTACTGCAAAGTAACCATGGAAATGTGGGATTAATGGCAAAGAAGAGACATGTGGACCCGGCCCTGCCCCACATGACGATAAACAGCAGAACCTGACAGCTAGAGGAAACCCGACCCCCTCATTTCCCAGGGGAACCCAGAGCTGAAATGTTTTCTCCCAAGATCACACTGTTAGTGGCAGAACTGGCATCAGACTTCAGAACAGAGCTCTTTAGTTTCTAGGTTGCTTCTATTGGTCATCCCCAGTGAGGAACACTTCTGAGAGGCACAGTATCCTATGGAAGACATGGTACTTGGGGCCAAGGCTAACGTGAGGTGAGGAATGTGGTACCCTGTTTCCAACCACTTCCTTCCTCACTCTGCCCAATTCCCTTCCCTGGTCCAAATTCCACACCCCACAGGCCATTTCCAGCTGAGATGGAGGATACAGAACACTAGAAAGCAGCTGTGGTTTGCTTTGCAGCCAAACTGTTTACTTGGCAATGTTCAATTCCAATTTTATAACCTAAAACAATTATAAAAAGGGTTTAATTTCCCAAATTTTCACTTAAATGTTCAGGGATGTACATATATTAAAGGATACTTGCATATTTTTTAATCCACTGACCGAAGACAGGAAATCCTGTCTTTCAGCTGCTGAGTCTCAGCCCATGCTATCTGAATATTCTCTCTGACAAATGAGACCTTGTCCAGGTTCTGAAAAATTTAAATATTCCCTCAATGTCATTTGTACTTGACTTTAGCAATATGACCAAACTGCAAATTCAAACACCATTTAGTAAAGGTACAACATTCACATCCTGTTACCAATCCCCCTCCAATTCCAAGACAGTGACCCTGGGCTAGAACCTAATCCAAAAGATTACAAAGCAACAGCCTGATGAGTTGTCATGGCAACCACTAGATGTCAGATATCCCATGTCCCAGGGCTGTAAATTCTCATTTTTAGCCTACTCATATCTTACTATTTCATGTATAACAACCAACTAAAATGCAATTTGATATGTCAGCTGCCAAACATAATAAAAGATGCCACTCGCTATTATAGCAAATCATAAAAGATTTCTAGTTGCTTCTGTTTTCAAAGACACAGCAAATCACTGTGTATTCTAAGTCCATTGGGCTGGTCCTCAAAGAGAGGCTATTTAGCCAGACTTCCTCCATTTTTAATTAGTCAATATTTAAGAGAGCCTTGGAGATGAAAAGAACTCTAGTGAAAGCTAGGCATTATTATTTTCTCAACAGGAGGAAATGCACTGATCTTCAAACTTTCAATAGACACAGTATATTTGATCCAAAAGAGAAAATACACACAGACACACACCCTGACTGTGATCCAAGCCTTTTGAGGGCATAAATATACAACAAGGGTTGGAAATCTACGAGCCAAAAAGAGAGAACTCAGAAGAAACCAACCATGTTGAAATCTTGATCTTGACTTCCAGCCTCCAGAACTGTGATACAGTACATTTCTGTTGTTTAAGACAGCCTATCTATGCTATTTTGCTATGGCAGCTCCAGCTAACGAATACAAGTTTCTGCCCTTTTCACACTCTGTGTCAGTTCACCAGGAGTGGCCTTTTTCTCGGGTATAATGGGGCCAAACTTACCTCTGCAGGTCTCTCTCCCTGCCTGCCTTTACCTGTGGCCCAGGTGGCTTCACTAAGCACACACAGAGCCAGGCTGAACTCTAAGACAGTCAGGAGCTCTATGAGTTGGTTGACGCCAAGAGAACGCTCTTGAAATTCCCATTAGCTAAAAAAGCACTAAAATCACCTCTATAAATAGTAAAATTGACGGCAAAGTTGTGTGTTTATTTTTATTCTCCCTGCTTATCATTTAGCAGAAATGCTAAAGAGAAAAGAAATGTCCAGGAGACGAACAACAGGCCCAGAAGGAAAAAGAAATGAAGACATGGATAATACACAAATCAGATTATCAGTCCTGAAATAATCCAGAAGTAGCCATATGATAAATCACACTATGCGGGTTTTTTTAATCCTAAAAATAAGCAGACTGTAGAGAGGTACACAACGGCAGGGCTGCAAGCCCACGGCTTTAAAGCAACACTAACCAATACCTGTACAGAGCTGAAAACTATTTTTCCGCTAAAATTCTAAGAGAACTATTCTCCTTTTGGGTTTTGAAAATTAATTTCCACTAAACTCTCTTTGTATCTTTACAATAGCTGCCACAAAGTTCAAAACCACATTTATGGTTTGACTCCAGCAAGTCCATAGATGGTCTTCCTGGTATCTTTTATTAATTCCTAGCCTCATTTTCTTACTTTTTGTTATCGGCTTTAATAGGGTGTCTCTTTGGAGACAAATTATATCCTTTCGCAACAATGTGGGGTATCATTAAAAAGATAGCCTTCCAAAAGCCTCAAATATTTACGGGTGCTTCTCTTCCAGAGCATCTCTTTGATCCGTGAGATGGGAGATTTCATGCTTAGATGAAAATTGGTTTTAGTTCATGGACAAGCTAAAACAACATCAATTTCTCATACCTGTTTTAATCATAATTTGAATTATAAGCTGAAAGAGAGAAGAGAGCTAGGCTAGGAAGCTGGGACCATGATGAAGAGAGAAGCCACCCTTGAGCGTTTGGAGGCTTGCATTCATGATGTCGGCCAGCACCCAGAAGACACACAGATTCCCTGTGGCAAAGTATTTATTATACTACCACCCAATCCTTTCTTCCATGTGAGTGTTGCTACAACAGAGCTACACCAAGCCTGCCCCAGGTACAAGTCTTCAGCCTGTTTGGATGGATCTTGTCTGCTTCCATCTGCCTGTGCACACAGGCTGCCAGCCCTGCTCTACCTGGAGTAAAATTCACTTGGCTACTTATAGTGGTGGCTTGGTATTACATAGATGTGGGTTTGAATTTTGCATCCTTTACTGACTGTGTGACCCTGGACAAGATATTAAACCTTCTCTGAGTCTCAGGTGCCTTATCAAAATTGGGATAATAAAGTCTCTCTTGGGGTTTATGCAGTGATTAAATTAAATAATAAACATAAGATCCTAAGCAAAATGTCTGGCATTATTGTCAACACTCAATAAATATTTATTATTATCATTATCATTATTATAATCATTCTCTAAAGAATAGTCGGTGGTCAGTGTAACCTCATGGTGTTTATATCTCCCAAGGCCATCAACAGGCTAATGTGAGAACTCTCCCAGGATCATCTCATTTATGTGTGATCAGAGAGAATGTCAGTCACAGCCCTATGGACCAGGCAGAGGCGCCTCACCTGAGCAGAAAGCGTGAGGCCAGCCAGCTCTTCGGTTTGGAATTATACATACCCCACTTCACGCATAGCATTGACATGTTCAGAGACGCAGTGTTTAAAGACTCAGATTTCGTTTTCCTGTTAGTCTGAAGAGCCCGTCTTCTTCGGGCTTTTGCTGGCAGAGTGGCAGGATGAGAACACTCCCTGGCTCCTTATCACCACCTGCATCATCGATGCCAAGCCCACACCAGCGTCTTCTAGGCTGTGCGGACTGGGGAGCCGGTGAGGTAGTTACGTTTCCTGGAAATACAGGCAGCAATTTCCTGTGGCTTCCTCTGTTTTTGATGTAGAGATGAGCACACGTAAAAAGTAAACACATCAAGGATCAGAGCTTCAGTCAGTGGTGGTGCAAATGCTGAAAAATACTGTCATTTCCTCATAAACAGATTCAGAAGTGCAAAGTATAGGCCATCTTCCAAAGGGCATTCTCCCCACTCAGAATCTATACAGTAGGGTTGTGTGGTGACAGGGAGAGCACAAGCTCACCTTCTCTGCCGGTACGTATGTCTGTGACTTGCTGCTTGAGTTGACGAACATTTCCATGAACTGAGACCCAAGTGAGCGAGAACCAAATTTTCCATGAAGGCCAATGTTTTGCATAAACCTTAGCCTGAAAAAGCTCTGGTCGGGTCACAGGGCTTCAGTAAAGATTTCTCTAGAATTTGGGGCCTGGGCAGAAAAAGTTTACCCTCTCAAGTGGAAAGTAGTAAAATTATTAGATGAACTTAACTGTCTACATAACTATCCTGAAAGATAGTTTAGGATTAAATAAAGTCATGCACGCTACATCTGGGATACGGCCAGGTTCATGGAAGGTTACCACAGGGTGTCCTTAGAACCACAACGAAGCAAAGAAAAAGATATCTTGGTCAACGATACCATAACCTGCTGAAGGAGTGGTAGAAAAAGGATGTGCCGTCCACACAGGGTTCTTACAAATCAGAGCGGACAAGGAATGGGTTTGGAGGCAGACAGCCTAGTTCCCAATTCCACCTTTGCCTTTCACTAGCTGAGTGACCCTGGGCAAGTTACTTAACTTCTCTAAACTTCCGCTTCCTCCTGTAATTTTTGTTTGTCCATCACTGGCTCCCCTTCCTATGTGAAGAGCTGCCCCTCTCCAACCACTGGGGCGCCCATCATCACAGCCAGTCACACAACACCAAGACAGCTCAGTTACAGCAGACAACTCATTTGCAAGAGTTGCTATGAAAATTAAATGAAGCAATGTAAAGCAAACACAAAAAATGCTGATTGTGTTCCTAGAAAGGTAGGTCAGCGTAGGTGCTGGAGTCTGACTACACAGGTTCAAATCCCAGCTCCCCCCACAAGGTACTTCTAGGTAAATTGCGTAACAGCTTTGTTCTCAGTTTCCTAGTCCGAAAAAATGGCGCTAATAATAGTAACTACATCATAGGGTTGTGAGGATTGAGTCAATGTAGGAAAGCATTTAGAAAAGTGCCTGACATACAGTAAACATTCAATAAATGTTAGCTATTATGATTGCGAAGGGAGAGCTGTTCTGAATGCTATTAAAAACTGTGTGAAAGTCACTGATCTAGAAAGAAACACGCTTCAATAAGAAAAAGAATCATTCTTCTAGATAACCCAGCTTGATGGAAAATCCCTTAAGGACAATTAGAAAGAATTCAATTACTCATATTAGAACTTAGCGAACGCTACTATTTGGCCTCCTGAGGGAACTTACTGATCAAGAAGATGTGGTCTGAGCAAATGACCCACATCAGTTGTGCTCCCTGCTCTCCCTCCTTCTCATTGTCAAGGAATACAAGAGCATTTCACTTATTAATTAATTGGTCATAAATTTAATTATAAGTCAAATCTTGCAAGTCATGTCTCTCAAGAAAAATGAATAAAACTTTTTTTGTTCCAATGGCTATCCCCCAGGGCTATGTCCCCATGAGGACAACCCTGAACAACCAGCCAGCCTCACTCTTGTTGAAATCTAAATTAATTGCTACTCAAGCCTATTTTATGCACTGATCAAATGCAGCTTCTCCTTCACTTCTGCTTTGTGTGCAATATAACAACTAACTCGTTCATCCATTCACATAATAAACATGTACTGAGCACTCACTATGTGTCAGGGGCTGGATAAACACATGCAAGAAATAGTCCTCAAGATGCTTAGTCTAGCGAGCAAGGTAAGTCAACTAACACTAGAAAACAGAATACAGAGTCAGAGATGTACCTGAGGCACAGGAAGAGCTAGGCCTGCAGGGTGGGACCCAGAAAAAACGCATACGTTCAGCACAAAGTATGTGGGAAATCAAAAGCTTATCTAGAGCACAGGGGGAGTGGAGGAGGAAAGAGGGGCAAAGACTAGAAAGATACATAGGTCCTAGATACTCTGGGATATTAGGTGCCTTGTAAAGGAATGTGTTCTGCCAAGGAAGAGAAGTCTTTGAAAGATTTTAAGCAAAACCACGATAAAACCCAGTTTTGCGTTTAAAAAGATCATTCTGGTTGGCAGTACGGAAGATGAACAAGGGCTCATGTGGAAACTGGGAGGCCAGTAAAGAGGTTATTGTGCTTACCAGGAAGAGAAATGGTAAAGCCTGAATATAGGGGGAATAAAGGAGGGAGCAAAAACGGGAAACTCTGGGATTCCAGAAAATGGGAGGACCTGGATTCCATGAAGCTATCCTACCTCAGCTCACTGGACAGAACAGTAGATCTGTCACTATTCAACTACTTCCTGAAGGAGCTGAGGCTAGAGATTAAAGTTGAAGACTGCACGTGCTTACACGACGTCAACGGGATTTGTGAGACTGTGCAAAGCCATTCTCCATGATCCAGAAATGCCAACACCCTTATTTTAGGAGCCTAGGAGGAACTTGAAAATACAGAGAAAGCACTGGTAGGTTAAATATTCATTCCTCCTCAGCAAGCAATTAAAGGTTATTATGACCAACCATGTCTAACAGGCTTAGAGACATCCTGGCTTCTCCGTTATCCTTGAGGGCTAAATGAAATTCCCAGTGTAGCTTTATTTCCTCAGTATCTACTTCCTGCCACTTTACCTTCCAAAATGTCTTCCCTTTGAATTTAGCTAGATAAATGCCATGAGCCCTGCCTTATTGTTAACTCTCACTGAGCATGTATCTTCTATCACAAGAACATCTGATCACATCTGTTTGTTTTGTGACATTTAGGCCTTGAGAGAGGTGGGAAAATTCTCACAACAAACCAATAATTTATTTTATCTTAAATGTAAAATGCAATGGAATCCCTTCTGTAACATTAATTACACTACAGTCAGTTTTTCTGAATGAACCTGTTAGGAAATACCGAGATCTCTAAATAGATAAGGTGTGACTTCCATTCTATTTCCCACCACATACAACCTCTGACCAGGAAGAAGGGCCACTGGAGGGTTAAGTAAATCCAGATCAGAACTCCTTCACGATGGAGACTCATGGCCTGGTGGATAACAAAGACAATGGTGGAAGACGGATAAAGGAGAACATCGAAGCTCTCATGCAGGTCCTAGAGAGACAGCCAAATGAATTGTAATTTTAAAGGGACTCTGGTCATTCGAGAAAATTCTAGAAATCACCATGTACTGAATCCCACAGTTCTCTATACAAATACTAGGAAACATTTAGGAAGCAAGATCAATCTCCTCCTTACGTATCAGTACTTAACCTGGTTCCATTATTAGTTTAAACTAAATTTATAAAACAGTGGACTTGTCCCTTAGCCAAATATATTCATGCAGAAGAAAAAAGTCATATTCTACAAGAATCTAAGGAAATTTTACATCTCACATCCCCACTGAAAAAGATATACATAACTCCATCTATCTATCTATCTATCTGTCAGGAAAGTAAATTTAATGAACTCCCTGAAACTCTCAGAGAAAAATTCTGGGAAGACACACACTGGCTGGACACATTTCAATGGTGGTTACTATAGAAACAAGTTGCTAGATTTCATTTTTGGAGTTGTGCCTTTTGATAAAATATTAAATTTCTTAAAGTATCTGCATACACAGACAACAGCACAATTGCCTATGTCCACCTGAAATTATATGTTTAAAAAATTATTTAAACTTGTTCTACTTTTAGGTTATTATATCTATAAAGAAAAAGTTCATTCTCATAAGCTGATTTTTACAGGTCTTTCTCTGCGTTCCCACTGTTTCATACTGGGAAGAAGCTGAAGTGAGGGTAGGAACGGCACAAAGACAGGAATCTAAGGAACCAGCTTGGTCTCGCTTGAGAGAGGCTCATAATGGCTTTCAAACCACTGGTGCTAATGTTCTCCAAGCCAACTACGTGGACAACTCTGGTAAATTGCTTTTAATTAAACTAATACATTTCATTTTTCTATGACAAGATGGTTCTTTCTTACAATGTAAGAAACGATGACATATTTCCTCCTTGAGAGAGTAACAGTTGTAACATTGCCATATACGGAGCTCACTGGGCGTCTCCTTTTCATTTATATTTAATAATACACTTGCTGTGAGCCTTAGAACCCTAAAAGGCACACACTGGACTTCCTATTTTGAAAATTAAGAAAAATTATACATTTCAATAGAGGATCAGGATTGTAAAGTTAAACAACCACTAACTCAGTTACTGTCTTTAAAGCACAAGGAACAGTAGCTTAGTTGCTGCACCAAAATTTTCTGACTGAAAGCCACTGGGGTGCTTGCTGATCAATGCTATAAAGATACTTGGATCACAATCAATACACAACCCACTATGCACAGGGTGTACCAGGAACAGCCTAACAATTGCTTGACCTGGGGTCTGAGATGTCCATGAGCCACTCACCTGGTGATCTTTGAAACTGAGGTTGGTGGACTTAGTTTTCTGTTAGCAGGGAACATCCTGCATTAAACCAAGCACCTCAATCCCCTTAAAACAATGAATTCAGCAACAATCCTGATTTCCAGACCTAAGAAGTAAATCACATTAACAGCTGAGAAGAGGCTATGAACTTTCTGTTTGAAGGTCAACCAGGAAAGAAAACAAGAGAAAGATCAACTGAAAATGTCATGGGTGAACCTGAGCCAGGTCCTGGCTCTAGAATTACTGCAAGGTCTCAACGAGACATTAAAGGAACATGGCCACTCTACAAAGTATTAGGATTCTCTTTGTGCTTTAAAAACCATATACATAAGGATGTACATAATGCGATAATCTCTGGCAATAAGCACATATTTATATCTATAGTTATAAATGACTAAGTTATCAATCTTACCTATATGACTAAGAGATGGACCTTATATGACTAAGACAGGATGGTTATCTTCGGTGAAATCAAAGGTCATGTTTGTTTTTCTATTATAAATATATAAATACATACATACAAGTACACACATATCTGTATGTATCTACATATATGTATACATATATAGATATTCTGACTATTTTAAAAAATTTTTTGAAAAACACCATATAAAGATTAGTGAAGTAGTGGGATGACTAAAAAAACAAATATGTGAATCACCCCTCGAGCAAAGTGCTACACTATTTCAGACTCACTAAATAAAATAAAGACATAAAAATTAATCTTATAGGTCACAGGTATGTCCTAACTTTAAAATGTTCTATCTGTACTAGTTATGTACTAGGTCAAAACCAAGTTTATTTCAAAACATTTTGGAGGAAACGAAAAATATTTTTTTCAATACTATAATTTTTATTAAATATTAAAAAGTTTAACACATGCCAATCCTTTTGAAACTTTATTTTGCCTTATAAAAAATGTAAAGTGGTTGTAAAGTAATTTAAAATCAATGAGGGGGGCTGGCCCGGGGGTGCAGCAGTTAAGTTCACATGTTTCACTTCGGTGGCATGGGGTTCGCTGGTTCGGACCCTGGATGTGGACCTACGCACCACTTGTCAAGTCATGCTGTGGCAGGTGTCCCACATATAAAGTAGAGGAAGATGAGCACAGATGTTAGCTCAGAGCCAGTCTTCCTCAGCAAAAAAGAGGAGGATTGGCGGCAGATGTTAGCTCAGGGCTAATCTTCCTCAAAAAATAATAATAATAAAAAAATGAAATAAAATAAAATCAATGACGAATGTTTTATACTTCCAGGAGGTAAACTAACTGCATTCAAAAATTTTAACTTAAATGATGTGCATTATTAAATATAATAATTTATGTGACCAACGAATTTTTGAAACATTTTGAAAATACCTTACTTTGGTCTAGGATTAAATCCATGATATTTAGTCAAGATTTCTTAAATACTCTGCTACTCTCTGCTTTATAAAATTCTTAAGACAAAGAACATAAGGAAAAGTAATTGTTCCTCATCCTCCACTACAAGGGAAACTTACAAGAATCACAAATTAAGTAAGAGGACATACAGTTCAAAACTCTTAAATATTGATTAACAAAATAAAGAAGCAAACTGACTTTCAAAACCATAGTCTACATAAAATCAACTGTTAATCCTCGGCATGTGGATCACCTGCCTGGTGGATCAGCCGGCGCGAACACTGAGGACCACATTAGCTTCACCCTGCCAGCCACCCAGTCCCCATCTCCCGCATGGCAAACATCTGTAGGCTACAGAAGACAACCAAATGCTAATGTTGCCTCCAGCCAAACATAATTAAGAAGCAACATCTGCTAACTCCCACTAAAATAATATGATGCTATCTCTAAAGCCAAATAGATCATCACATTTGAACTCTATCATTCTTCTGTACAGGACTGAGTTGACTAAATGTATATATGGTTTCCATACAATATATAATATAATACTATACATGTGTAAGTGATTACACTGTATCATTTAACAATGCATTAACAGTGCTGGGATGACACTTCTCAACGGCAGCTGCTGGCCTAGGGGTGGTTTATCTATCATAGCTAAAATCAACCAAGTCCTGCTATCTGATCACTTTAAATGGCATGTGGGCTGGAACCAACTTCTTCAAACACTTCTCACCTACTCCCACAGGCGGCTGGGGGGCAGGCTGGGACGGAGAGTCATACACAGTCATGCCCTAGTGTCAAGTGCAGTTGGACTGTGTGGGTATGACTCTTCTCTCCTCCAGTGGTCTCATTTCCTCATCTACAAGACGGAACGTGCTGTGACGTTTAAGATATATAAAAATGAAACATTTAGCTAAAAGCACAATACTACCAGCCGCATTTTCACCCTCAGTTCCTGTCTGCCGTCAAAAGCCAGGTGGGACCCCGCTAAAGCCGGGGTGAGAGGGGTGGGATGTGGGCAGGAAGAAGGGAACCTGTCGGTCACATAGTGGGCAGCTCTCTTGCTCCCCACCTGCCCCTCACAACATTAACTGTTTGCCACAGAGAATTGCCAAACTTGCTTTTCTTTTTTTTAACCACCCATTACTAGCTAAAGGTTGATGAGAGAAAATGTAAGATAAATGAAAAAGAAAAAGTTAAAAAACAACTAGAGATACAAGGTAGGGACAGATTATACAATAGAAGTTATACCCAGGGTTCTTTTGTTTTGGGATATTATTCTGTTGTAGCTGACTACAATCTGTTCTTTAAATTTACTTTTAAGGTAAATTTACTTTTAGACTTTATTTTTTAGAGCAGTTTTAGGCTTACATCAAAACTGGGCAGAAAGGTCCCCCTCCTCCCAGTTTCTCCTGTTATCAAGTTCTTGCATTAGTATGGTACACTTGTTCCAACTAACGAATCACTATTGATACATTATTACTAAAATTCATACTTTAAATGTGGGTTCACTCTTTGTATTATATAGTTGTACAGGTTTCACAAATACATAATGCCATCCATCCACCACCTCAATATCATACAGAATAGCGTCACTGACCTAAAAATCCACCGTGAGGCACCTATCTGACCTGCCTCTACTCCCCCCAAGCCTCTAGTTGCCACTGCTCTTTTTACTGTCGCCATAGTTTTGCCTTTGCTGTCCCTGGAACCATATAGCACATAACCTTTTCATACTGGCTTCTTTCATTAACAACATGCATGTAAGGTCCTTCCATGTCTTGATAGCTCATTTCTTTTTAATACTGAAAAATATTCCATTATATGCATGTACCACAGTTTGTCCATTCATCTAGTGAAGGACACTTTGATTGCTTCTAGTTTTTGGCAATATGAATAAAGTTGCTATAAACATTCACATGCAGGTTTTTGTGTAGACCTAAGTTTTCCACTCATTTGGGTAAAAACCAAGAATCGCAACTGCTGAATTGTATGGTAAGCCTATGCTAAGCTTTGTTAAGAAACTGTCAAATTGTCTTTCAAAATGGCGGTACCAATCTATCTTCTGTGATATTTAAAATTCCATTAACCAAAGCGCATCTTATTCTCTCTATACAATGTGACCAGAAAACACTCCTAGTACATTATCTGTGATCTAAGAGAAGGACAGTTAACTCTCAGGATATGACCAAACTTATAAGACAACTTGACTGAAACATTTAGGAGTCCTAGCTGGTGACTTTGGGCAAATTACCTGACTCAAAAAATGTAACTAGTCGTGAAGATCATTTTTTAAATCCCTTATAGTTATTAAATTTTATGCAATTCTTAGGAAGACAATTACGATTTTTCTGATGTCAATAATTCCATTTCACTTTTAAACTAATTTGTTTTGGTATTGTTTTCAGTGAACTCCTGAACTGTAGTTCAGACTTTGGAGAAAATGTTTAATGATCAGGAGAGTAAAAACCACTTGGACTGTTGAGCTGTTGTTTTTGTTACTGTTTGGTTTTAGAATATAAAACATATAAAAGTTTTCTTCTGCTAACAGAAGAAAACATTATCTTTTCACTGGAGACATTTTCTGACTAAGATGATGGTCTTTACATAATGTTTATCACTATTTCTACATATACCCTAACATTACAGAGTAATCATTGCATCTTCTTTCTCATGAACTTTAGAGTTTGGCACCACTGGGGAAGAACTCTACAAATTTTGCAAAAATAAGGATTGGTCCAAAAAACACTAAATTTCTTTTCTCAGCATTTAAACAGTTTTGTCATGAACAGACTTACTACTGAAACAGCTCCCCTACTAAAAACACACCTCTAAAAGTCATCTGCCTACAATGTAGCAAAATTTCATCGATTGAAATGACTGTATTGAAGAATAATAAAACTCAGTTCTAGGACATTTAAAAAGAAATACTGTTTTATGACTTTCATGTAAATATAGTAATAGTTAACATTTGCTAAATACTTACTATGCACCAGATACTATTCTAAGGTCTTCCAATATATTCTTTCAATTAGCCTTCAGAATAACGCCACGAGGTAATTACTATTATTGCTTCCATTTTACAGAATCAGGAAACTGAAGCTCAGGCAAGTCAAGCCCCTGGGGCTCTGCTGTGATCTCTCCAACCTCTCTCTCAGGAACTGAAGCCCTGACCCAGAGGCCCTGGACAATGGCTGGGTCCAAAATTCTCATGGACAGACATGGCTGCCTACTTGGATAGGTCAGCATTCATGGATTCTGGGGTCTCCAAGTGTGTATACTGCCCACCTGTCAGGACCCCATCCTCCTACACACATGCATGTGCATATGCATAAACATGCCCGTGTGTGCTCTGGGCTGTGCCTCACAGATGCTGCCTCTGCTACAGGGACCACTGTCTGGTACCATATTTGGCACATCCCATGTTCATCTGCTGGGTTCACTTGACTCCTCCAGAGAAGCTGGTCCCATCTCCCCTGAGCCCCCATCTACTCTCACAGGTCCTTCTAACTCCAGGTAATCTTCCTTAACCTACTCAAATTAATCCAGCAAGAACCATGAAGGATAAACTATGCCGAATATAAGTTTTGCTTTAAAAATAGATTTTAGTGATTTTTTTAATAAACTGCTAAAAATGGTTGTTTAATCATTGGGAATTCCTCCTTAAAACTCATTTTTTAAAATAAGTGGACATTTCTAAACTGGCTGAAAGTAAGTTTTTCTCTTAAGTAGGGAGACGTATCTTTTATACACTCACTTACATGATTCACTAGCTTAGTTAGCGCCATTCCTGCACAGGTGAACTTCAGACCTAGCTATGAGTTGACTAGAAATAATTTGAATTTGAAATGAGAATTCTGAATTTTAAAAATCTTCAGTATTTGGATTAAAAATTTTTTTAAAGGAGGTGGAAAGAGAGTTGACAAAAATCTATGAAGGCTTGCTCTCCAGGAATCTGCTTCAAAGGTCTCCAGGCCTAGATCCTCATTCCATGACAGCAGGCTGGCAGCGACAGAATAACAAGGCACTAAAAGGGGGGATGCATGACAGCTAAAGAAGCTATCAAGGGAAGAGAAGTGGGAAGGAAGTGACAGAAGTTAAATTGGAGCAATAAATTGATAGGCTGAGTCTGAGTGATTATTAATGGAACAGAATGAACAGAGGGTCCTTTACTCAACCCAGAATGGAGAGAGCCAGGAACCATTAAGTTAAAATCAATCGTAAATGTATATAAACCCTAGGGTTCTAATTTTATTCTGTTCTTCTGTGCCTCCACCATACTCCCTGGCCCTTTAAATAATTAGCACACAATAGGTATCAAGCAGAGTAGGCTACTGTACTTTTATAAGTGTAATATATACAATGAAGATGATCAATTTCTAAAAGTAATAATAAAATACCTACTTTAATTATAACTGTCCCACTTTTATTATTACTGTCACCCACTGAAAACAATTTCCTCCAACTCACCTGAAAACCCCAGGTTCCTCCTTCAATTTCTGCTCAGAATTCTTTAAGACTGGTTTCAACAAGTTTCCATTCAGAAGAAATCAGTCATGTTGGTGTCCAGGCTCCCTCTGCCTCCCCGAGTCCCTCCCTAGCAGCTGTCTGATACAGCACAGTGTGTTAACTAACGTGTTCACCTGAAATGAAACACATCCTCTGAAAAAATATAGATTGAAAAAAAATCATTCACTTACTTTACAGTTTTCAAGGTTACCCCGACTTGAAGAAAAATGGGTACTTATTAAAATTCAGAGTTACAAAAGATAAACTAGATGATATAAATGGATTTACTGAAGGATTATTTTAGGTAAAAGATGATCCAGTATATTCTAATACAATCTGATTTACAAAACCGTATTTCATTAAAACATTCTAGGAACACACATACTCCATAAAGCAAGGTACCTCTGCTTGAACGCCCATGTGGCAGTGAAATAGAATTTGATCAGGAATGATGTACATCCAAAAATAAACAAATAAATGAAAAGAAAAAAATAAAATAAAAATAATTTGATCAGGAAAATGAAAATTTACACTGAAATTGTTAGGTATGGCATGTGGAAGTATGTAAAAGAAACCTAAGATTAAACTCCCTATAAAAGTTTTCTTTAAATACACATAAAAAGCGTATTTGTCAATTTAAGATACCCACTAAGAATCAAGTTTTCAATATTACAATGGCTTCAAATGTCAGGTTAATATAAAAATGTTTTTACTGTTTTTCCTTTTTGATAAAGACCTTGAATAAACTATCGACCTGCAAATGACTACTATAACAGGAATTATAACAGGGCACAGTTTAAAATGAAGAGATTTTGTATTCTCATTTGGAGAGGACTCTTACAGCACATCAGGCTTGCAATGTATTTAGGCAAGTGCTAATTTATTAAGGGCTATGGGACAGCAATATTAATATCATTATTGTGTTTTTTTAAGGTTTTCTTTTTCCTGGAGGAAGATTAGCCCTGAGCTAACATCCATCTCCAATCCTCCTCTTTTTGCTGAGGAAGACTGGCCCTGAGCTAACATCCATGCCCATCTTCCTCTACTTTATATGTGGGATGCCTGCCGCAGCATGGCATGCCAAGCAGTGCCATGTCTGCACCCGGGATCCGAACCGGTGAATCCTGGGGCTGCTGAAGCACAACGTGTGAACTTAACTGCTGTGCCGCCGGGCCAGCCCCTCATTACTATATTATTTAAGGTAATTAAAATCGTCCTTTTCTGAACTTGGAGGAACTTTTTCATTCCTCTAAACTATCAACTCTACCTACTTTTTCTGTTCAATATCTTCCTACCCACCATCACCTACCTTCTGCTTCAGTCAGAGGGGGCTAACTGGGGATTACAGAGAACAGACAGAATAGCCACGATCCCTGATGGGGCCTATTGTCAAAAGGGACAGAAAATCATTAAATAAACAACCCTAGAGGTAAATATGTACTAAAATTCTAATAAGGGCTAAGAAAGATAGAAGAAGGGAAAGTATGAGCAACTAGGGAGTGCTCATTAAGGGAAAGGATCAAGGAAGGCTTCTCAAAGGAAGTGATTTAGGATGAAACTGAAGGATGAACAAGAGTTAGAAAAATGAAAAGTGGGGATGGGGTGGGCATTTCAGGTAGAAGGAGCAGCCTCCAGGAAGAGCCTAGCCCCAGTCAGAGTGGCCAGTGCGAGGTCATGATCGGAAAACGGCCTGATGAGACTGGAGAGCTTGGCTGGGGCCAGGTCAACAGAATTTTGTTGGCTCCAAGGAGGAGGCTGGATTCTTTGTAGAGCAGGAAGCCATGGGGGGGTTGATGAGGAGTAGGATGAGCTGACGGCTTCACTATTATCCTGTCCTCAGGGTCCAGACCATGGAACTGCCTTTTATTTGGTTTCTGTTCCTCTTTAGGTATGAAATCAAAGGGAGCTGAAAAAATTGGGAAGATTTTACACACTTTCCTGCTATCAGAGAATTCAAATACATAACACTAATAACTCAGAGAAACAACAGAGACCTATCAGAAGATTTACGGTCTCTGATCCACAGGCAAACTCTGTCTTGTGGCACGGGAAAGAGTGACTAGGTAAGATCATCTTCCTTTATCACTTTTCAGAAGACAGCTCAGAATCATAATGGAAATGACTCAAGACCTTTTGGGAGATGGGCAACCATCTCTACCATGGGAACAGAGTGAGGGTTTGCCAAATATCAGCTGAAAGGAGAGATGCACTCTTGCTCTTGGTTACAGCCAGGCTGAGTTGGGATAAGAACCAACAAAAATGTGGGTGGGCAACATGGCTTCCTACCACTTCCTCCCAGGACCGTGAAGTCCATGGCAATGTAGGGGCCCCGTTCCCTGGGAGAAGGAAGTGAACCTCTGTGTAAGCCACATTTTGTGCCTACTACCTAACAGTAATACTTAAATACAAAATAAAATGTTCATTGGAACATTTTAGTATGTCATAGAAAGAAAATCTAAGGTTGAGCGATAAAAAGTAACACCAAGTGTTTTATCCAGAAGCAAATAAACCCTATCAAAATTTACATTTTTCCAAAGAACAGACAATTTAAATGAAAACTCCACAGAACAAGACTAAAATTTATTTCACAGGTCATAGGTTTTTAAGTGAGAGAAGTGTTCTTCCTCCCTTTCTCCCCACCTACAGAATTTGGGCCATTTCTAGATGATGTTCAGAGGACATTCTTTCAAAAGACCCAAAAAGAGGTGATGCACACTCTCAGTGGAAAGGTAGTGTTCCACCAATCTTGGTAAATACTGATTTAGACCTGAACTTTTGATTTCTGAAAGAAAGAACAAGATGATTCACATATGCCTAAGGAAAAAGTAGGTCTGGAGGCCAATCTGAAAGAACTGAATTTAAAGCAAATCCTGTCCAAATTTTAGACAACTCATTTAACATATCCTCTCTCCTTTCGTTATGTCTACACTAAGTGTACCATTTTTTCCCAGTTTAAGAAAAATTGACCTACCAAAATCAGAATTTAAAAATAAATAAGAAATAGTTACTTGTTTTAAAAATCACTTCACCTTATGAAAAGAGTCAGTTTTCCACGTATATTTGAGATCACTTATAAAAATGGATTTACTGTTTCAGAAATATTTTTTCAAAAATACATCTACTATGTCAAATAAGCCTCACTGGTCTCCATCCATCCATCCATTCATCCATCCATTCACTCATCCATCCATCCATCCATTCATTTATTCAACAGACATTGACTGAGTCCTGCTGTAAGCCAGGCACTGCTCTCGGCCCTCGCCATACAGCAGTGAACAGGACCTTGGAAACTCCCTACCCTGATGGAGCCTGCATTCTCATGTTATTCCCACTGAGCTGTGGAACCGACTGTGAAGGAAAATGAGCTTTTAAAAAATAATAAACATTTCAGTTTTTCAAGATGAAAAAGTTCCAGAGACCTGTTACAAAACAATGTAAATATTGTTAACACCACTGAATCGTACAGTTAAAAATGGTTAAGAGGGTAAGTTTTACATTGTGTTTTTTTTTTTTACCACAATTAAAAAACTAAAATAGAATACATTCTAAAAATGTCAAAAATAAACACAGCCAATATTAACCGAGTACTTCTCATGTACTAGGTTCTACTCCAAGAAGAGAACCATCTCATTCCTTCCTCATGACAACCTTAGGAGGCAGGCACTATTATAATCACTATTTTACAGATGGGTACACTGAGGCACACAGAGGTTAAGAAACTTTTCAAAGATCATATATCTAAGGTATGGAGCTGAGATACAAGCCTAAGTAATGTGACACTAGCATCCTGTCTCCTAAATCCATACAAAAAGTTCTGAAAATCAATACTATTTTCAATAGGAACTATAGTTAATAGCATAAAAAGAACAATAATAAAGTAATTGTAATCGCCTCAGTTTTCATTCTTCAATTTGTTTTTTAAAATCTTGATGATTTGTAGCCCAACTTACTGTCCTTTTGATGGTTATTTTTCCTAAAACCCTAAGAACTGAACAAATTGCTTTTGACCACATCTCTCTAAGCCATGATATTCTTTTCCTACAAGTGGAAAAAAAATATCACACAGGATGGTTTCTTTTAAAACAGACATTACTGAAACTGTAAATATTTTTAGCCCTTTGTACTTTTCATCCAGCAGGTTGGCTGAGAATAGTATAGAAACATTTAAAAATAGCCCTTCGGTACTCTGAAAACCATTAAATAGCTGAGCACATACCCAGCACCTGCTTGATTCGCCTTAATCAACACTATTTTGCTAGTCATACAAAAAAAGAAAACCTTTTTGGTTTCAGAATTTTTCTCCCTTAAAAACCAAATGACTCCCCAGGGCATTCTGTACAAGGTTGCCCTCTCTCTCCTAATTTAGAAGGTGACACCTGGCCTAAGTCACGGGTAACTGGTGAGGATGCAACTTTCCCCTCAGCATCACACACCTACCCCTTGCATGTGAGAAAAACCTCCCCAGATGGGAGCCCTTAGAACAATGGTTAGGATTTTAACAGAAAGTTCATTTTGTTCTACAGTTTATAGAAGTTATTCAGGTTGATATGAGGACACACGGTATAAATGTGTACTGATATAGGAAGGTGACAGTGGTGAGAGAGGACACACCCTCTGAGCTGTTTTACCAGGGGTGGGAAAGGACAATCCATAGATTTCAGAAGGACAGAAAGAGGGAAGAAAGGGGGAAGGAGGGAAGAAAGAAAACAATTTGTTTAGAATCTACTACGTTCAAATACTTTGTGCTTTGTATCAAATTTTCGTCTATGGTGTGAGCAGCACTGTGCGGTCACGAAACGGAAGCAGCCAGCCTGGACAAACATAAACACGACAGTATTTAAAGTCCAAATACCGAGAGGCACTGGTTTTAAGACCGCCCAGGTATCCTTATTTAACAATAAAAAGATTAACACAACTTGGTGCCAGACAGCTTTTTCCCTCCAGCCAAATTTGAAGACAACTTTATAACATCACCTGCCATAACCGAAATTCCCTGGAACATGAGGAGGTCTCTGATCCAAACCAAGGAGAAGTAGAAAACATCACGTGTTAAAAAGACGCAGCTAAGCAGAGCTGTGGGGGGAATACACCGTACTGTCTAAGTGGGACACTTCCATGAGCGAACGTGGATGTCATCAATCAATCCAGGACAGAGGAGTAAACTGGACAGTCCTGGGCCAACCAAGACTCACGGTCCCCATCTGTCATCCACATCCCACAGCAATGAGCCCCCAAAGGAAAGGGTATAACCAGGTTCCAGGGGAAACTATTTTGTTTCCTTTGTCAGTTTTAGGTCTCCTAAGATGTATGAGACAATGCTAGTAAAATCTAAATTTCCTACTTAGCTTAATTTTTAAAAATCTCTTTCCTTAAGAGTAAAATTTGGAATGATCAGAAAGCATGCCTTCTTCTGGCTTTATCATTCAACTTCCCCAGGCACAGATGATCAGCAGTAGGACTCTCTCTAAAGCAAACCTAAGTGGATATCATCCTGGACTGAGGTCTGTAGTTGGCTCATTTTCATGAATGACAGAAACAAAGATCCAGACGACATACTGGTATGAAAACGCAATTCCAGGGATGCCAGAAACAGGATTCCAAAAGTTCTTGCAAGGTTAGAATTGGGCCAAAATGAAAACAGTCAAGTTTATTAGATTTCAGTGGAAGGTTCTGCACACTGAGTACATAGTGGGGCCCAGAGGCTTTCTGACTCAATGTAGGGAGTGCGATAGGGCTGCCAAAGGGACCTCTCGGGTTGCATTAATAACGGCACTGTTGTCAAGGCCAGAGAAGCTGAAGTCCCACCATACTCGGCTCCAACTACTCACAGAGAATAGCTTTAAATTTTGCCCACTACATTTTAAGGCACCTTCTCATAAACTGGAGAGTGTGAAAAGGAGGGAGAACAGAAGCATGAAAGAACAATACTGACTGGAACTGAGTATAACCAGATTGGAAAAAGAAGACTTACACAAGTCACGGGGCTTGCTTTATTTAAATAACTGAATCTTTGTTGTGTGAATTGATAATTGGACTTGTTTGCTATACAGAAATTAGGAGCCCTGAGAGGAGGTGTCTGCATTTGATGGTGTTGAACTTGAAGATGTTTAAGCTCCTGCCCACTCTAATAATCTGTAATTACATGTAGGAAAGTGCCACACTCTTCATGAAATCTAACGCTAAGAACTGGCCCGGGGCTGCAACAACAGGTTTTCTTCATGTATTGAAGAGTTCTTTTCTAGCCAAGCTAATAAAAGAAAGAACAACTCAAGCTGAAATACGGATGTCAAAGCATTTTTAATACATCTCATGGATGAGTCCACATGTGTTGGAAAGAGAAAACACAGCAGCAGCTACAGCATATATTTCATATTTTACCTGAAATTGGCCATGCAGAAGCCCTAGTCATCAGAAAGGACTTCTCTGTGGTCAAACACAATATGTACATAGAAATAAATAAATAACATCACTGCCAGACCATTTTTTAAAGCTATCATTGCACGAGTTGCTTTTAATATAAAAAGAATTCTTACTCCAAAAGACCTTTTGTACACAGTCATGCAATGTATCTTTATTTTTGTCTCACTGTTTAGCATCCTAAAAAAAAAACAGTTTTCAAAATATCTACATCCATTTATAAAAATTTAAATGCAGGTAATTTAGCAACAAATCACAAGCAGCTAAAGGAGCTTATGTAAAAGAACTCCAGGGCCAGAAATAAAACAAAAATATAAGACATATTAGAAGAACAGAGAAACAAATCAATAGACCACAATTGCAGTATCTAGCACAGAGCTCAGCAAACAGCTGGGGAAGAGAAATAAACGCTCCCTACAGATAGACTCAATTATATATAGAGCATAATTCATTCATGAAAAAGTAACAGTGTAGGAGTCTCCCTAGATGTTTTCAAAACTACCTGAAAATACTCACTGAACATAAAGAAAACTGATGCATTAAAACATGCTAACAGGGGCCAGCCCGGTGGCATAGTGGTTAAGTTTGCACTCTCCACTTCTGTAGTCCAGGGTTTGTGGTGTGGACATACACACCGTGTCCTCATCAAGCCATGCTGTGGCAGCATCCCACATACAAAATAGAGGAAGACTGGCACAGATGTTAGCTCAGGGACAATCTTTCTCAAGCAAAATGAGGAAGATTGGCAATAGATGTTAGCTCAGGGCCAATCATCCTCACCAAAAAAACAAACAAAAACAAATCAGGCTAATAAAGTGAAACAGACTGACCTGTTGCTCTAATGAAGCAGTGATAAAATAATCTGCTGTGTGTAAGCCCTGGACCACCTCATGGGGTAACACTCTGCAAACTTAATCTGCAGGGTGATATCAGGCCAGTTTTTAATTAATTGCTCTGTACCTCTGTGAACTGACAAGACGTTTGGTTTTAAGAAAATAAAAGGACCTAAAGCAGAAAAAGGGTATTATCTTATACTGAGTGTGTGTTCCTATATTTAGAGTATATACCTTATATTTAAGAACTATTTCCTCTTGGACTTTCATCCTACAATAAACTACAATAGCAAAAAGAATAAAAAATAGCACCAACAAAAACCAATCTACTAGAGGATTTATAGAAGAGTAACAACTTGATATATTCTAGCTGTATAAAGAGGTCTCCTGTCAATTCATTATCTTGCACTTAGAAGTATTTTACATGCATTTAAAAGGCCTGAAGGAGGTATTGTAATGTTTCAAATTCAAAACTATTCTCCTGAGTGTTAATATACCACATACTCTCTACAGTCAACCAAAATCTCAATTTGCCTCCATTAACACTCCAAAATAAGCCAAGATTGTAAAAATTTATAGTGGGTTTCCAAGTGATTGACTTTTTCAATATCAGATGGGTGGGTATAGCCTCCACAGTCTTCAGAGCCCTAATATACCCCTTGTCTAGCTCCCATAAACAATACAAACTATATCCCTATGATCATTAGAGATGCAAGAAATAACTACAGACCATTCCCTCCCTTCTGACACATTATCTGAGGATTTTTTTCTTTAAAAAAAAAAAACAAAACTTTTATATTCCTCATGTGATCTGTGGCCACACAAGACTGATTTTCCAAACTGAATCTTATAATCTGTCTACTACTTCCTCTCCACAATTAGCAAGATCTACACATTTTCATTCAACAATTCTGTATTAAACTTTTACTCTGTGCAAGACACTGGGCTAGGGGCAGGTGGTACTAGGAATCCACAGTCCCATCACCAATGAGTTTTAAATCTAGTGGGTGAAATCTAGTTTTAAATCGCACACAAGTATCACGCCTACAAGGCATCCAAGCAGCACCTGAATGGCAAAACCAAGACCTAAGAGGAACCAAGGAGAGAAGGGGCGCTTAGCTGTGGTCAATGGAGAGAAATAATGGAGGAGGTGTCATCTGAATTGCGCCTGAGAGGACAGGGTGTCTAAGATTTTGATTGGCAAAGATTAAAGGGAAGAGAAGAGGGATGGAGAAGAAAGTCGACTTTAAGCAGATGAAACACAATCAGCAAAATCTGTAAAAGCAAAAACTGCACTGAGTACTACATACTACCAGAAGAGCAGGTAAGTAAGGTTACCAGCTAGAAGCAGGGTTCATTCATTCACGTTGGAGAAAGGTACGAGATAAACGGTTCATCTGAAGGATTGGTGGTTTCACCTGATCTAAAAAATAACCTTCCTCTCTCTGTTAAGTCGTACTCTCTGACTGAGTGCTTAGTTTCAGAAGGGTCCAAACGGAGGAAGAAGGAAGAGGCAAACTCCTGGCTGGCTGTCCTGGTGCAGGACCTAAAATCAGCAACCCACAAAGTGACATATGTCGTGACTAGGCCTTTCTCACGTCAATCCAAAATGCACAGAAACTTTGAAAAGACATTTACCAATGGAAACTTGCTCGATCCTTCTTTGTACAACTGTTTGGTGTTGAACTAACAGCAGGACCTCAACACTCTGAATTAACCCAACCACCTGCTCTCTCTGCTCCTTCACAGGTCACTGAATGTTGCATCTGCGAGGGAAAAAAAAAAATTACATAACGCAGGATTTGGTACATCTTAGGCCTCACAGCATTAGGTCTCCCTACTCAGCTGGTCCTCTCCTTTCCTACAGGGGCTATTTTACCAAACTCATATCCTCGTTTTCCTGGCACACAGCCAGGTCATGGCACATTTCCCACCCTCCCTTGCAGTTGGGGAAATGTGACTGAGTTCTACCAATGAAATGTGAGCAAAAGTGATGATGCTGATTTCCAGGCCTGGTCCATAAAAACCTTCCATGTGCGATCTGCCACATTCTTTCCTCCTCTCTTGGTGTGACGCAAACAAGCACAGTAACTGGGGAAGCCACGCGTTGAAAACAGAGAAGAGTACCAAATGCAAGTAATCTGGATTCCTGAAGGACCACTGGGAGAAATGCCACGTATTGTTCATTAACAACCATATTGGACTTCATGCAAATAGAAAAACAACTTCTCTTGTTTTAAATCAGTGAGATTTGAGGGGTTATCTTTACAGCAGCTAGCATTACCTTAATAATACACAAATCCTGACCATGTTCTTTCTGTTAATTTGGGTCTACCAAGAAGTAGGCACCAAGATAGGATTAGAAATAACAGAAGATTTATTGGCAGAGGGAGCAAGACAAGGTAGGAGGTCCTTCAGAACATACCTATGGACAGAGAGAGGGAAGGAAGGAGGAATGGAAGCAAAGTCTCAGACGGCAACACAGTTCCAAGAAAGGTCTGGTCAAGCCAGTGGGAGTTCTCAAACCAACGTGGCCCACTAGAAAAATCCTGCATCTCACCGGAATGCAGTTGCAATAGGAGCTCCTGTTGTGTTCAGTCATTGAATGGGAGGAGCCTGGGGGCTAAGGGTGGCCTTGGTACTGAGGCAGAGGTGGCTCCAGAGGGGCAGCAGCTGAGCCATCAGTCAACTATGCTCCCAGTTGCAGATCTGAGCAGCTCATATTCATGGACACCATACTCCTCAAATTCAACTTTCAAGCCCTACATTCCTTTTCCTCCTTCTATTTATCCATATCCACACCTAGCCTTTCCTCCTCTGCTCCTGTCTGTTAGGAAGAGTTGTTCTTTCTTTAGTCCAAGCTAATCTCTCCATGTGTTCCAGTCAATATGTCCTCAGATCTTCTGAGAGACATTATTCCATTAATTATCTCCTTCCTTTTCCTCTCTTCTGGATTCTGTCTACACTCTAGTATGTAAACATGCTCAAGATTTTCAACCTAAAAAACTAAGACAAAAAAATGTTCCTTGACCCTCTTGCTCTCCTTCCCATCACCTCTAAGTTTCTTGGAAGAGCGGTATAAATGGACTGTGTCACATCTTATTTTTCATTGCTCACCAATGCTCTCACTAGGATTACATGAACCTACAAGTTGACATATCCTGGAATCCTCTGTGACCTCTTTAAAGTGTTTTACATTCTTGACCACTCCTTCCTTCTGGAAACTCCTGCTTTGGGTCTTGGGATACCCTATCCTTAGGTTTTCCTCCTCCCTGCAGATCATTCCTCCTAAGGCTTGTTTTTATTTGCCTCCTCCTTAAACGCCCATTTCCTAGGGCTTCTACCATTGGTTCTCTCTGTTCTCTATCTCCCAAATTAATCTCACCCCTCAGTATCATAACTTAATTGAGCACCCATACCCTGATGACATCACTGATGTAGCCATCCAAACATGAAACCTGGGAGTTGTCCTCAGTTGTTTCCTCTCTTTCAACATCTATATCCGATCAGTCACTAAGTTCAGAGGATTCTACTTCTTGACTGGCTCTCATCACCATCCTCTCCTAATGTCTATCCCTATTGCCACTGCCCCATCACTTTTCTCATGGACTGCTGTGGGAGCAGAGTCACCAATCCTGACCTCTAATTTCATTCCCCTTTAGTCACATCTCTACATAGCTGTAGACACTATTTCTAAAGCACAAATTTGATTGTGAAACTTCATGAATATTCCAGAAGTGGCTCCCCACTGCCTACAGGATAAAGGGCAATCTCCTTAGAACGGTATGGAAGGTCCCTCATAATCAGGCTCCCATCCATGTTTTAGCCTGATCTTCGTCTACTACATTCTCCACGTCCCCAACCTCTAGTCATACTGAACTATCTGAAATTCACACAATGTGATAAGTGTTTTGAAGTTCTATGGCTCTGTACCTTGAGCACACCTTTTACCTTGGCCACTCCTTCCTCTACACTTGTCCTACTGGGAGAGTCTACCACACATTCTTTCAGTATTCAGTGTGGGACTCAGTGGTTCAGTGACATCTCTACTGACTAACTTACCTTTCTGTGGGGCCCCTGCCCGTCCCCGTACCCCGATCCAGACCACTCAAGTGGCTCCTGTATGGTTAATACCTGTTCATGGCACCTGCTACATGATTCCAGGAGAGTAGCTTTATCCTGTACCTTTTTGAACAGCATTGATACAAAGTAGGCACATTTTAATGAATGCTCACTGACTGAAAGAATGAATGATGAACAAATTAAATCTTCCATCTTGAGTATGGCCTGATAAAATCTGCCTCTTAAAAACAAATTACTGAGTGGCCAAAAACCATTATGATGTTGATCAACATTACATGCTTGCACTGGTGGCCAAGTTCAAGTAGTGACGTCTTCCAATTTACATGCAAAAAGTGAGCACCTGGCATTAGAGGAGAAAGATTCAAATATTCTACATAAGATTGCCGAAAAGACAGCTCTAGGGCTAAGATCCCAAGGGACACACATTCATTCTTAGTAATTGTATAAACCAGAGTTCACATTTCACACAGAACTTTCTAACACAAATTGGAAACAGGATATGGTTAAGCTAGGAGAAGGGAAAAGCATGGCTTTGCTACACAAGAAACTACACATGCATTTTACATTAAAGGCTGTTGTAATTTGCTCACAGAATGCAGTACAAAAATTATTCTAAAAGTCATAGCTTGTAAATTTGATATGTAAATAGGAATTTAAAGTTAGAAATCTCCATGGTCGCTGAATACTAAAAGCGTAACAAGAAAAAGGAAATGAAAGATAAAATACACAGTTTCAAACTCTCTGGGATGCATCTCCCTCCGTGGGAGGCCAGTTATCACATCCACTGCACTGGCTAAGCACAAGAGTTTACTGAGGATGGACCTTTTCATGAAAAATCATGGGTCAGACATGTCTATGACATATACTGCTGTTAAAGGAAACACTTTTTCTCATTCTTGACACGATGATGCATGACGTACTTATTCAGAGAGACAGCTTAATATGGTTCCCATCTCAAAGCTTGGTGAAAATAGTTTTTTTAAAATTTGAAAAATCAATCCCCAAATATAGTTCTTGTAAAATATTAAATCCTGCCAAACATGGATTTTTAAGGGAAACCATCCAAAGAGAGCTTTTAATTTAATGTTCTAGGAGCTAATGGTATCAAGAAAATGTATATCTTTGTTTTGAAATACATGAATCAGTGATGCTTATATATACACCACCACTTGACTTAGTCCTTGCTGTTAGCTTTATAAGAGTAGCATTTTTCCTGGAGCTGACTCCTGAGGCCTAAATCTGCAAAAAGTCCGCGATGACAGCAAGCTTAACATTTTGCCAGGCTGGTAAAATTATTTCTCAAAATAGTGTGCTAATACATCAGCTTTTACTCAAACCTAAACAAAATGTCAGGAAAGGACTTCCATGTTTACTCCAACTACCCATTAATAAACATTTTTGACTGTAATAACTGAAGGTCTCGTGCTCTCACTGCCAGGGCACCAGCAAACTCCCTTGAAAATTTGCTCATAACCACAAGTCTAAGCAGATGTGGCCTCTCAGGTTTTAGTCTGATGCTGCTAAAGAAATGCATTTGTAAGCAGAAAAGCTTACAACCCTGGCCAAAACACTAAATGGCACTGGAGCACCAGGAGAAATTCCCTGAACTAAATAAATATTTGGGGAAAATCTGCATTGATTGGGTAGTTCAGCGGTATGTACAAAATTCACCCTTTAACAAATCAAATAATTTTGATTATCTCCCTATATTTCCCCTCGTTACATTTTTCAAGATCAATCTCATCATTGTTCAATCTCTGCCCTTTTTATTCTTTGCCCTTTGTCTGAAGTTCTCAATTAAGAGTTACTTTATAATAATATTGTGGTTATGTAGGAAAATGTCCTGATTCTCCCGAGATGAAGCTAAAGCATTTAAGGGTAAGATGTCATGAGGTCTGCAACTAACTTTCAAACGGTTCTAAAAAAAAGTGGACCCCTTTCCCCAACGCACATATACAAAACTATCTATAGAGAGAAAATAACAAACGTTAATAATTGGTGAATGTAAACTTAGGGTATAGAAGCGTTCCTAATATTATTCTTTCAACTTCCTTCCAGGTTTGAATTTTTCAAAAGAAAAATAAAAAAAGTTTACAAGAATGACTTTACCTAATGAATACCAGCTTTTCAAACTACGACTGCATTTCTTGAGCATCACATGTCGAAAACTGGAGGGACTTGGGGCTTTGATGCTTGAAATCATGGATCGTAATGAACCCTGCATATACTATGTTTTTTCCTGTACATACAGACCTATGATAAAGTTTAATGTATAAATTAGGTACAGTAAGAAATTAACAATAACTAAAAATACAATTATAATAATATATTGTAATAAAAGTTACTGTCGATCTTAGCAATCTCAGCATACAATTTTTTTCCCTTATTAAGTCAACTTTGACCTTTTCACTTAAACAAAGCATTTTATGGCTTTTCTTTGGCATATCTGAATTGCCAGCATCACTGTTTTTTGGCTTTGGGGCCATTACTAATTAAAACAAGGGTTACCTGAACACAAGTATGCCATACCACGACAGTTGATCTGACAACTGAGATGGCTACGAAGTGACTAACGAGCGGGCAGTAAATACAGCGTGTATACACTGGACAAAGGGATGATTCACACCCTGGGTAGGACACAGCAGGATGGCAAGAGATTTCATCACGATACTCAGAATGGCACAGAATTTAAAACTTATAAATTTATTTCTGGAATTTTCCATTTCATATATTCGGACCACAGTTGACCACCGGTAACTGAAAGCACAGAAAGTGAAACCGCGGATAAGAAGGGTCTACGGTACAGCCTATCTATCCTGAACATGGCTGTCTTTTAATTAGCCCGATGTGTCTACAGTAATAAACAGAAAGATACAGAACAACTCAATATACCCAGCTGAAGTCTTTACCACCTAAAGCAGTTTAGATGGCTTGTAATCAACTAGATGAGAAATACCAGTTGCAAGGTATCTTTCTATCTATCCATACTGACTGTTTATTCATGTGGCAGGCACGGTACTAGGAACCATGACATGCACATTAGCTCATTTTATTCTTACTACAACACTGTGAGGTACGTAATCTTATAGATTTTGGACAGGAGAGGACAAGGAAGCTCTGAGAAGGGGAAATGAATGTTTATCAAGCACCACCATGTGGCACTCTAACAGTGCTCTCCATACGTCATCCCACTAACTCTACAACTCTAAGACGCAGGTATCAGTAACCCATTTTACAGAGGAGAAAACTGGGAGGTACACAACTGGACCAAGATTGCCAAGCTGGGAATTGAACTCACTTATGCCAAGTACCACATGGCACGACTCCTCCCTCTGGTCACCACATTCCACAAGCTCCAAGCCAGATGCTGAAGAAGCGGGTAACCACTATCAAGAGAAGAGCCGTGAATACTGCCTCCTGGCCACGGCACCCACTTAGGCTAGAGGGACCCAGAGCCCCAAGGGGGCATATAAGCAGGCATGCCCTGGGGTGAAAAGTAAGTTCTTTTTTAAATCCAGAAGACTTAATCAATTGGGAGGCTGTGTGTTCCTGTTTAACCCAAATCTTAAAGCCAAATGAACACAAGTCCCCAATCTGACACCAAGACTGACTGAGACTTCTAAAGATCCTATAAATGACCAACCTCCATGAGAGGAAAGCTCTGGAAGACCCACTGGAAGACTCTTCTCAGCTGCCCTCCTTTGGTCCCTTGTGCCTCCCTCTGTGTGACTAACTGGGGTCTAAGTTTACACGCGTGATTCTTCCCAATAGCCAAAAGGTGGAAACTACCCAAACGTCTATGAACTGATGACTGGATAAACAAATTGTGGTATGTCTGTGGCACACAGTGGAATGTTATCTAGTCATAAGAAGGACTGAAGTACTGACACAGGCTACGGGGTGGATGAACCTCAAAAAACCTTAATGCTATACGAAAGAAGCCAGACACAAAAGCCACATATTATATGATTCCATTTATGTGAATTATCCAGAAAAGGTAAATCCATAGAAGCAGAAAGCAGATTAGTGGCTTCCAGGGGATGAAAAATGAGGAGAAATGGGAGTGACTGCTTAATGTACGGGGTTTCTTTCGGGTGATGATGTTCTGGAACTAGACCGAGGTGATGGTTACACACTAAATGTATACTTTAAGAGGGTTAATTTTATGTTATGTGAATTTATTTCAACAAAAAAACATACACGTGTGTATGCACACTCCTTCGGCAGTCTTGAATAATGATATACAGTACTGCCAAGCTATAAAGGTGCCCCACCCTGGGCTCTTTTTACATTACACGCAAATAGAGGCGGATTTCCTGTAAGTAAGCTGATCTTGAAGAAAAAAATGTTAGAGAAAGAAAATGAGAACTAAGCCATCTCAAACAAAACAAAACTCAACCCTATATCTTTGTCATTGTCCAATCGCCTCCATCCCACTAAAAAAACAAACACAAACCCCTTCACCGAGTGATTACCCTACATACAGAAAAACTGGTACTTAAAAGACCTAACAAAATGAAATCTGCTGTGGTTTGTTACCCTAGAATCAAACAGAAAGATCCAACAGACCCTTAAACATACGAAAAGAGGCACAATTTCGCTAGCAATCAGGGATATCCAAACGAAAACAACTAGGGATCACATTTCATCAATCAGAGTGGGAAAATTTTAAGATTCCTAACACCCAGGTATTTCGTATTTTGCTGGTGGGACTCTCCATCAACGCAACTTTTTTGGAATGTCATCAGGCATTATCTTTGACTCAGCTTTTAGGACTCTATCTTTCAAATATCACAGTAGATATGTAAGAATATGTGTACAAGATTTTTAACTGCAGTGTGGTCAGGAAAGGTGAAAACCTAGAATGCTCTTGCATGCCCATCAACTGAGGAATAAGTAAATAAACTATGGTATAACTGTAACCATAAGAGGCATTAGATTTATATTAAAAAGAAGCATTAGATTTATATTAAAAAGAAGCATTAGATTTATATTTGTTGATAAGGAAAAATGTGACAAAATATTAACTAAAAAAATAAATTGCAGAGTACCGTTTATGATTCCATTTTTATAGGAGAAAAAAATTAATATATATGTATACATATGTTTGTGTACATACTGTATATGGAGAAAGGAAAAGAAACAATCTGAAAAGTGGGGAAAAAGACAATGAATTTTTTCTATATTTACCTTCATGTTGTTTGAAACATTATAACAATCATATATTGTCCTGTGATTTTTTTTTAAGTAGAAAAAGTTTAAATAGGCAGGATTTTTTCTGCACTTGAGTTTTTTGAGTGATAAACACATATGCGAGAAATATGAAGGTGACAGTCCTCCAAAAACTTACTTTGAGGGTATGGCCTGAAGTCAGCAGAGATTCATCTTCAGCCTCATAAAACGTTACACTCTATCCAGACAGCGCCACTCAAGTGGGACCCGCAGTCCAGCCCCGCTCCCCATCCAGAAACTGGGAGCAGATGTTTAGAGACTTCTGTAGCAGCTCGCCAGAGTAATTTTACGTCTACTGAATATAGCAATCTTAAAAAATTTTAATCAGGCTTATGTTTTTGTCTTTTTAATTTCATTTGCTTAGTAATTCATTTGTATTGTATTTCATAAAATTACCAGTCCGTGTCTCTAACAAAACAGAGAAGTCCAATTTTAAACAATGACAGTCAATGGTCATAATGATAAAACATAGTAATATAAGATATTTAGGAACTTTAACAATGAAAGATTAAATTTCATTAAACATATTTGGACTATGTTAACATAATCAAACTCTTATAAAAAGATACCAGGACCAAAGAAAGAAAAGAAAACTTTCTGGTAATCAGATTTCTAACTACGCTAAGTAAATCATTAAGCTGGTTCTCTTGTTAGAACAATGAACTCTGGATCATATCTACAAGTAAAGACAAAGAGAACCAGAGAATAAATGAAACCCCAAACAACTCCAAAATCGGGTACCAAGAGTTCAACCAAAGACAGGTTAACTTTGCCAAAACTATAGAAGAGAAACAAAGTTAACTTTCATTTTTTCCCCCTTCATACTTCTGAGTCAAGATGCTAATAATGAGAGGCAGTAAGAAAGAGAAGCCAGGGGCCTAATGGGGTGGGAAGTGGGGTCTAACTTTCCTGAGTTGACTCTGTTTTAAGTTTTACCTACCAGTATTCTATACTAGGGGGCAGGGAGGAGCTTACATTCTCCTGTCTTCTAAGTTTTCTAGATGGATGCATATTTTCTAAAATCAGAATGCACCAAGTTATAGCTACCAAGAAAAACTGGCTGTAAGAATAAAGAACCAAATAGATTCTAGTCAAAAGCTAAAATAAAAAATACGATCATTTGTAAATGCAAATTTATTCTCTCCTCCCTAAAATTTTTAAACTAATGCTAAAGTGAGGTGCATTTCCAAATCTGGCAGCTTAAATAAAAATAACTGTGAATGCCACTGTGGTGGATGAAATGCTTTACAATTCACAGCTGTGGTCCCAAAATAAGGAAACCCTGGATTCTCACCAAAGGGTAAAGCAGGCATTGGAAAATCTAGGACACATTTTGGTATTTTGAGGATTTCTGAGAAGTTAGAAACAAAATTTAGGTTATTTTCATATCAGTTGGACTTTACATGACAAAGGAGCCCTAAAAGGAAAAGGAACTCTGTGTATGGCGGTGCTATAACAACGTTTGGATTCCTCGTAACAATCAGTGTGTTCAAAAGAGGCTTAGAAATAAATGAGGGGATGGCCCTGGGGGGTGGGGCATGCGGTAGGCAGCTATGTGAACTTCTAAAGCATCGTTCCAAGCTGGTCGTCTGCCTCATCTGCTCTGCTTCAAGGGCTCAACAACATGGCCTCAAAATGATGTCTTCAGTAGGTACTCATCAATCAAACACCTCAACAGTCAGATACTGGGTGCTACATGAATGAATGCACTCAAAGACAAACGTGTTAGATGAGACAGATCAGTAATAACAAAATGCACTGTCAGGCACCCACCCAAGTGGTATTTACTAAGCTCCTATCCTGCTTGACACTGAACTACCTGTAAATCTAGCATTTATAAAAGGTCCACTGAGGAAGAACTCAGCAACACCAAAAATCCTCCATCCCACTGGACTTACCTCCCCATTCCACCGAGCCTACCGTGCAGGGTGCAGTGGCCTTCTTTGCCAGATCTTATGCCCCTTCTTGCTCTTTGTTCCCCTGCCCCTCTTTGCAGCATCTGACACTGTTCAGCAGCTTTTTATTTTCTCTTTTAATTATCTTCTCTCCTCCGGTTAGCTGCCTCTCCTGTTTCCTTCATGGTTCCCTGCTCCTCTTTCTCCTTCCTCTGCTTGACCAAGAGCACTTCCCCAGGCTCTGGGTTTCTGTCTCTCTCTGAGAAATCATCCATTCCTAAGGTATCAACTCTCTCGTTGCAGAGAACCCCAAATCATCCCTACCCGCTCCCTTGGACTCTCTCCCTTATTTTCAACTCCCCAGTGAACCATTTTTCTAGTATGTGGTGCCTCTACTGCATATTTAACCCACTCAAAGCGGGCATTTCTCACCCCTGTACTACTTATTGCCCTGTACAAAGAGCTTCTCCCTTGACCTCATTCATTTCTTTAATAGCAGAATTGTCCTTCCAGCCACCAAATCTTAGAGCCGCCGCCTTTAACTTCAATTCCTATCATTCAAGGCCTGTTGATTGTTTAAATCCTGCCTCTGTCTCTTGCTACCCACTAGCCCTGACCAGAGCCTGTTTAGCTCAGAGTAACTGCTTCTCTTCTTTCCTAATGTTTCCTTTTTCCAAATTGGCCAACTTACTGCTGCCATTTTGATCTTTCAATCACCACCCCTTCCATCTTGATCTTTCCATCACTGTGCCAACTACCACCCCGTAAAGCCACCTGCATGTCCTAGTAACGAGGGGGAAGGAGAGCAGAGTGGCCAAGAGCTCAGGCTGTGGAGCCCGAAGGCTCTGAATCCCAGGGCCACCGCTTATTAGCTGTTCACCTCAGTCTCTCCCTAAAATAAGAGATGATAATAATATCTCCCTCAGAGGGTTGCTGTGATGACAGGATTACTTAAAAGATGTAAGAACTTGGACTAGTGCTTAGCACAAAAGACTCATTTAGTGTCGAATTTCGATGGCTCCCAGCTAGACTGGCCTATGGTGTGTGTCCATTCTCCCTTCTTATCATACCTGCCCTTATTCAGCTTATACTGTGCGGAAGACTCTTTCTCCTCCTGGCTGCTCCTGTACAAATTCTACCCAGTGTCAAGGCTCAGGTCTAATTCCCCCCAGCCAGTGGGTCTTCTCTGATTACTCCAGCTGCACCCCATTACCCCTGCCTCCAAACTTCTATAGTCCTTACTGGATGTCCCGCAATCAAGTTGTTCTTTAAATCACCAAGCACGAGAAGCAGCCCACACACTGGAGAGAGGATTGCTGTTGGAGCCGGAGCCCGGCCTCTTTACTGTGGGTTCCCCTAAGTGAGTGCTTAATGTCACTGAACTTCAGCTTCCTTCTCCAGGAAAGTTATACCATTATTTCATTTATAAGATTTTCTTAAAGATTGAATAAGATCATGTAAAGCTCCTATCACTTCATCAGGCATATTAATAAATGTTGGTTTCCTTCCAGTGAGACCGTAAACCCCCCAAGGGCAGCTCACATTTCTCCCAGCTCCAAGGACAGTACTATGCAGAAATTAAAAAGACATGGAGGCAAATGTCGGGCCGAATAAATGAACCCCTTCCAAGTCTAACGATTCTATGACAATATTCTGAAATGGGCCTTTCCATGTCTGTTCTAAATAACTGGCAGTGCTTCTATCATCAAATGCATTTTAACGTATTCAATCTGCCAAGAACAAAACTGATTTTATTTTTGCTCTAACGGGGGGATATATTATCCTCCTAAACTTTATCTCTTACACGATATTAAGATTTTTTTTAGGACTCATTTTTACAAAATCCAGAAAGTCCACGGCAAAAGAAATTACAACACAAAGTCATTTGAAAGATTTTTCATAGCTAAAAAGGGAATTTTTAATTCTACAACTTTAGTCATAAACTTCCAACAAGCAAATCAGAAGCAGCAAAAGATAAAGTACCAAGGAGAGCATGCGGCTGAAGTACAGTTCAAGGTAGGCAGTGGGTTACAGCCCTCACAAGACAAGCTGACGGAAGTGGGCGCTGTACCTCCATCGCAGCCGCCCCCACCTGACCACCTGGAGCAGCCTCAGAGGAAGCAGACAGCCCCCACACACTTTCCAGCTGCATCTTGGCAGCCACAAAGTACGCACACATCATCAGCCAACGTATAAAATTATATCAGAAGCATCAATGTGCAAAGGGGAAAATCTTCAACTCGTGATGAGTAACCTGTGTTATTTAGATTCTGTCACCCAGACCTGAGGCTAAGCCGAGGGGAGACCCCTCTAAACACACCCACACAACCCTGATAAGTGGCTACAGAAGTGCACGATTAACATCTACTATGTGGGGCACTCCAAGGCTGAAGCAGCAAATCCTCCGGTAGAGGGTGGGGGCCCAGTGGGGGCACTCTGGGGGCTGTGATTCTCCTCCCCCTAGTGTTCAATGACAAATGGAAATATGTCACAGGGTCCAAAAGCAGGGACAACTGTTCCCTGCCTTAGAATCAGGCTGGACAAAGAAAAGACCCACGGCCCCTTGACCCCACATTGTCCTACAATGAAAAGCCTGAATCTTACTGAATGAATGTAACTCGCACGTCTGGAGCAGTGTTCTTTGAGGAGGGCTGCTTCAGAAATTCACATTATTTAAGTCAAGTGGAGAGAAAACAGGAAAAAAATAAGAGCAACTGTTTACAAGCCATTTTTAAAACTTTGTTCCACTTGAATAATTTTCTAATCGCCAATTTAAGCATTTTAAATTAAAATGCACCTGCACTGTAAATCATGAGAGAACACACCTGCTCTCCAAATAAACTTGGAAATAATTTGATCCCCCATGCTCTCATTTTATACTTAATATGGAAAACGAGAAGAAAAAGTGAATAAGCTCAAATTCTGACCCACAGCTTACAATCCTCAAGAAATCATCGATGGGCATTAAAGAAAAATGAGACTTTTAAACACATACCCAGAATCCAAAATGCACCCAGTATTTAGAGGTTGGAGTAATCACACTTCACTGACATGACAGTAACAAGCAGGGGCTTCCTACGAATACACGGGATGTCTACCACAGCAATGCATATAAAAACTTTTAGTCTATAAGAGCTTTGTCCTAAGCTAATATCAGAGTGTCCACTCTAAAAGAATTTTCATTTACCATTAATAAAAAAGAGCAACAACGTTCTTTGTCCATGGAGGCCAAAGAAACCATCAGAGTATTTATCCAGGTTTCCATTTCCCACGTAACCTGCCCAGGGCCATCCTGAGTCAGAGCACAGAAAAAAGGGAGGATTTCTTCCTCTGCCCAGTCTGCTGAAGTTCGACAACTCTTGGAAGTCTAAACATAAAATACACATCTTTAAATGATCATCATTAATGCTAAAAAGCTGCAAAGGGAGCCACTGAAGTCTTCTGTGTTGGCAAATCCTAGAAGTGCACTCCTTCAGCCAGGATGCCTCTGGATAAATGTCTGCCTTAACATTTTTTTCTAAAAACGGGATAGGGAATCTGTAATTGCTTTCTTTGCAAGAATGCAAATTCAACTGCCTGCAAATTATCCTCAACAAAAGAGGGAGGAATGGAGGAAAGTTCACTAAAATTTTGAGAACTGTAGCTTTCATTATAGATTTTGTCATATAATTTCCTATCACTTACCCCCAGCTCTATTTCCTCAGCCCCCAGTACATACAACCCCAGTTACTCACTGCTTATTACATCCTGGTATAATAGTCATTCTGGTAACAACCTCAATTTTCCACTATCATCTGCCAGAATTTCTCTTGGAGAAAAAAAAGTACAACCGTTAAGAGAAACCTGAGAGAGACGAATTCAGTATTTCGATATCTTAACCCTTTCAAACTCTACCTAGATGAAAGGCTGCTCTTTCCTCTTCATTCTCCCCTCCAAAAATGTGATAAGGCAGTGAAATTCCTTGAGCTTGGATCCTCTTGTAATGGTTGCCTTAATATTATTTTGATACATTATCTGAGGCATCAAAAGTTTGAAGTTTTTCTTTCTTTTCTTCCAAGGAGTATCACAAAGCCAAATTTCAGCCTCATCCACAAAACAATTCAATAATTAAGCTGCCTTTGTAATTCTACTCCTGCATCTATGCCCAACAGAAATGCATATGTGTGTTCACCCAAAGATACGTTCTGGAAACTTCAACAGCAATGCTCTTCCATAAGGGCCCCAAAACTGAAAACTACACAAATGAATAAATAGTGGTATAGTCATACAAGGGACTGTATAGCATTGAGAATCAAAAATCGACCACTACATCTAACAATATGAATGAATTTCATGAACATATTATTGAATGAGAGAAGCCAGACTCAAAATAGTATCATATCATATGCTATCTGATTCCATTTATATAAAGTTCTTTATATAAAGAGCAAGTCTATGCTGTTAAAAGTCAAAATAATGGTCAGCATGGGCGGGGTAGCTACTGGCAGGGAGCATGAGAGATTTCTAGGGCACTACTGGTAATGTTCTGTCTTAATCCGGGAGCTGGTTCTATCACTGTTCATTTTGTGAAAATTCATCAGTATGATGAATATGTGATATGTGTACTTTCCTCAATGTACAATGTAACTGAATTAAAAAGTTAAATATAATAAAATTAGCTTCTTCTCTCAAGAAACAGATTTACGGGTGTGAAAATCAGACTGGCTCAACATAGTAAAATGGAGCTAAAGAGCTGGATTCAAATTCAAGATTTTACCAGTAATTATGCAATCTCGGCTTCTCTGGCTTCCATTTCTCTAAAATGGAACAAACAGCAAAGATCAAATGACATAACACAGCACATTTTAAGCAAAAAGGATATACAAATGCTTATCACTGTTGCCTGAAATATTAAATGATATCGTACTTCTCCAAGAATTCTTAAGTTACAAGCTTATATAAAATGTAAGTATAAATGTAACTGACAATACGGTATTACCAATTCTGCTATTTAAAGAACTTCCTAACAACTAAAGATATGCAAGATTTATTCTACTTACACCTGACACTCCTACATCCACGAAATGATTTCTCTCTTCTCACTGACCTCTCACTGTCTTGTGCTTTCCCATCTCTTGTCTCTTGTTCCCACTCCACACCCCTTCCTGACCGGCCAATGCTCCTTTCCCTCTGCCCATTGGAATCCTACTCACTCCTCGCCTAGTCTCTCCCGCTGTGGGACACCCCTGCAGGCCATGGTGACCTCTTTTTCCTTTTCCATGGATTGCCTCCACCATGTGTGCCACAGTTCTTGGATGACAGTGCTGAATAGCTATTTCTCTCTCATATCATGATTTAACAAGCAGGTGATTTTTTCCTAAAGGCAGGGACCTGTGTGATATTTATTTTAATCCCCTTCAATGCTCTGTACATTGTAGACATTAAATAAATACTTGCTACACCAATGCTCTTTTCGTGGGTCCAGGAAAGCAGGCATCTCTGAAAGCAGGGCAAAGGTGCAGACGGGGTTTCTTCTCTGAGCAAGCGCCTTCTGTCGGGGGTGTCTCATCTCTAAAACTCTGTTAAGCTCTGATCTTCTTTTCCCTGAGAGCCCTCAATCACTCTGAACTCTAGATCACCACTTTCAAATAGAAATATGGGAGCCATACCTGGAATTTCAAATTTTCTAGGAGCCACATTGAAAAAAAAAGTAAAAAGAAGAGGTAAAATATTTTTTACTTAACCTTATACATGTAAAATATTATTCCAACATGCAACCAAATAAAAAACTACTAAAAAGCTATTTTTTCGTTTTTGTATACCAAATCTTTGAAGTCCAATGTATACTTTACACTCACAGCACATCTCAATTTGGACTAGCCACATTTCAAGTGTTCAAAAGTCACGTGTAGCTAGTGGCTCCCATACTCCACAGCACAGACTAGAATCTAGACTGGAATATGTGCTTCAAGCCATTCTGAGAAAACCTAAGATCAGGTAAACCCTTTAGGGATACCTAACAATCTTCCCAAACCTTGCTCTTAAAAATTAAAGAATATACTTCAAGAAATTGTATTTTTAACAGCTATTAAGTTCAACATCACTCTCATATCTACTGAATATTTAAAATGGTGATCTAGTAATCTAAAATTTGGTCAGGTGCTATGATGATTAAAGTAAACTTATAAATTATCAAATGCTTTGGATGCTGGCATTGTCATTCACTCTATGTCCTTCCCAGAGCAGCCAGCCCAGAGCTCTGCATACAGCTAGTGCTCAGCATATACTCACAGTGGATGAATAAAGAAACGAATGAACAAAATGAGCATTGGTGAGCAAGCAGGTAGAAAAAGTCTAGCCTTTCACCTCACAGCCAGTTACTAACATAAGAGAGTGTGGTGACACTTGTTCACAATCATTTATGGACTAAGAAATCAAAAGATAAAGAATTTCACTAAGGCAGAATTTGATTTTTTTTTAAGTCAGTCCTATAAAAGGAGGGGAGACCCTGCTAAATTAAAATTAAAACATAACTATAATGCACAAAAATTATTAAAATGTCTATAGTCCTTTACCATTTTATAAAGCCATTTGTCATCCATGATCTCATCTAGATGACATACACACACCAAATATGATCCAAGCCAACTGTCAGAGTATAGTTTCTTTCTCCCATATGCCAAAAGAAAATAGATCTGGAAATATGTGCTAAAAACCAAATAACTCATGGTTACATGGCCTTAAAGAAAATCTTTTATTCATGAGAAGTTTTTCCCATTCAGTTTTGCCGCACAGTGAAGCATATTTTATAGCTCATTGTAAGTCATTTCAGAACTTCTTTATTTTGGAATTTTATGACTATCATGTTAAGTATTACTTAGACTATGGACATCAAAGACTAAATGACTAATTACATAAAGAGGAGAAGATGAAATGAATCACGGATTCCGCCTGAACTTCCTCAGTTAAAAGGGTAAGCAGCAAAATATTTAAGGAAAAAAAGAGATAAGCTTTAAGTTAGTCATGGTCTTTTGAGGGGAAAAAGGTAAAACTTTTACTTGCCTGATCTCAGATCTAGAATCTGAAAGATAAGAAGCACCATGGAGAATTACTACAAAATATCCAGCTTTCAAAGGTTCCCATAAGGTCAAAATGTGTTATATGCACAAGCAAACAAACAGGCTAAACATAAAATCAGTGTATTATGAGGTATTTTATTATTTAAATGTTTCTTTTAAGTATTCTTAACAGGTATTCAGAACTTTAATCTACTCTGGAAATTTTAAAGAATATAGAAGAAAAAATTCAAAGAAATTAACAGAATTTTAAGCAAGAATCTCGTCCTATATATTAAGAAGAAAAAACACTGATATCTTATATTGTAATTGCTGTAAGCTGCCTGAATACATAAGCAACCTAACTTTTACTTTAGAAGGAAAATAGACAAACCTATTTCAAACTAATTCAGCAACAAATATGTGTTTGGCTTTATGTGCATATAACAGATTTTTTAAAAATTATTTTTAATTGAGATATAATTGACATATAACATTATATTAGTTCCAGGTACACAACATAGTGAGTTGATATTTGAATATATTGTGAAATGATCGCCACAATAAGTCTAGTTAATGTCCATCACCACAGAGTTACAAATTTATTTTTTCTCATGATGAGAACTTTTAAGATCTACTCTCTTAGCAACTTTCAAATGTACAATACAGTATTGTTAACTATAATCAGGCGTTTTAAATTGATAATGTCACATATGAACTGACAATTTTCAGTTGAGTATGTGGTTTACTAAATAAAATCCTTGAATCTTAAGAATTATGAAGAGGGATCCTAGAAACATTTAGCCCAGTGCCTCTCAAACTTTACTGTGTCCCCCCAGAGGAATCCTGACAAAATGATGATTGTGATTCAGTAGGTGTGGGATGGGCCTGGGACTCTGCATTCTAACAAGCTCCAGGTGATGCTGATGCTGCTGGTCCAAGGACCATGGGTCAGGGAGCCAGGCTATAGTCAAGCCTGAGGGAGCTCCCACAGCCTCTGCTTGGGCATCTCCAGCAACCAGGAGCTCAAACCTGCCTCCGCCACATGGCAGGGATCTGACTTGTGGGATAACAAAGTCAGCTTCCTCTTCTAATGATGGAAAACTCCCTTTCTCCCCCTACATTTCCTCTTCTCCATGTTAAATATCCCCACTTCCTTGGCTGCCCTTAGAACTGGCCAATTTCTAGATTCCTAAACATCTTGATCACAGAGGACACTCCCTCGGTGGTCAGGATCTTCCTTAAAATGCTCCCGTGGGGGGCTGGCCCCGTGGCCGAGTGGTTAAGTTCATGCACTCTGCTTCGGCGGCACAGGGTTTTGCTGGTTTGGATCCTTGGCATGGACATGGCACCGCTCATCAGGCCATGCTGGGGTGGCATTCCACATAGCACAACCAGAGGAACCTACAGCTAGAATACACAACTATGTACCAGGGGGCTTTGGGGAGAAGAAGAAGAAGAAAAAATGAAGAAGACTGGCAATAGTTGTTAGTTCAGGTGCCAATCTTTAAAAATAAATAAACAAAAATTTAAAAAATACTCCCTTGGGATGGGGCACAGGATTCCAGACATGGGACATCCAGGCCTGAGAACAGCTGAGCGAGACTACCGCAGTGCCCCATCTAAACGGGACAGCTCTCTTAATGCGGCTCTAAGGAGGTGTCACCTTCTGCAAGAACCACGCTGCACTGGCGGCTCGCAATCTCGTGGAGGAACTGGTCCCAAGCAGGTGTACGAATTCTGCACTTGAACAAGTTATTTTTTTTAACCCAAATGTAGGAATTTGCATTTATGCCTGTTAAATGTCATCTTGCTGCTTTCGGCTTGGCATTCATTCTCTGAGGTAATTTTAAAATAACAGATCAAATCAGAAATAGTTTCAGAAAATAACTCACAAATCCTTTGAAAAATTTATTATCTACTATGTCATATATATCCATATAGGCAAAAAAACACATACATTTTAAAAACTAATTATAAAAAAGAGCATCCTTGAGATCACCATTCAGGTTGGAAAATAAAACACTGCCAGGACTTCGGAGCCCCCAACAAGTCCCTTCTCCCTCACATCCCGCTCCATCACCTCCAGAGGTAACCACCATACTGATTTTTTTGTGACAATCATCCCCTTAATTTTCTTTATAGTTTCACCATCTATATATGCATCCCTAAACAATATATTGAGTTTTGCATGCTTTTGAACTTTACATAAATGGAATCATACTGCACATATCCTTCTGTCTTGCTTCATTCAACATTATGTTTGTAAGACTCATCCATATCGATGCATACATTTTTATTTGTTTAACTAACACATAGGAGTTACTACATGCCAGTCACTCTCCTAAGTATATCACAAATATTAACTCATGTAATTCTCCTAACAACTTTATCAGGTAGACACTATCATTTTCCCCAAAGTACAGATGAGAAAACTGAGGTATAATGAGATTAAGAAACTTGCCCAAGGTCACAAAATAAGTGGCAGAACCGGAGTTTGAACCCAGGCAGATCCTTGCTCTTAACCACCAAGCATGATACCCCGACACACCCTCCTCCATGTGGTGTTATTAGCTCATTTTTCACTACCAAATAGTACCCCCGGACATCAGCAGAGCAAAATGTGCTGATTTGATACAACACTGATGGGTATTTGGGTTGCTTCCAGTTTTTGCTCTTATAAACAAGGCTTCTTTGAACATTCTTGTCTGTTTCTTTTTTTTTTTTTTAAAGAGTGGCAACTGAACTAACAACTGTTGCCAATCTTTTTTTTTTTTCCTGCTTTTTCTCCCAAAAATCCCCCAGTACATAGTTGTATTTGTTTTAGTTGTGGGTCCTCCTGGTTGTGCTATGTGGGATGCTACCTCAGCATGGCCTGATGAACAGTGCCATGCCCACACCCGGGATCCAAACCAGTGAAACCCTGCGCCGCCGAAGCGGAGCATGCGAACTTGACCACTCGGCCACGGGGCCACGGGGCCAGCCCTTGTCTGTGTTTCTTAAAGCACGTGAATAAGAGTTTTTTCTAGATGTATATCTAGGATAAGATTTCTGGATTGTAAATTATTAGCAGATTGAACTTGGTTAGGTAACAACAAACTGTTTTCCAATGTAATTGTATCAAGTTATACTCCCACCAGTTAGATACAAGAACTCTCATTCATCCACATCCTCATAAACATATGGTATTGTCAGACTTTTAAATTTCTGCCAATCGAGAGAGTGTGTCTGGTATGTTGTTACGATTTAACTTGCATGTGTTTGATTATTAAACTGGCCATTTGGGTTTCTTTTGTGAAGTGCTTGTTTAAGTACATGAATGCACAGTGTCATTTCTCTATTGCATTGTCTAGCTTTTTCTTTTGATTCATATGTGTTCTTTACATGTGCTGGATCAGTCCTATAGATGTGCCACAAATATCTCTAATTTGAGCTTATTTTCTCACTCTTCATATTTTAGTGAACAGAAGTTCTATTCACATTTTTCCAAAGAATAAAAGTGAAGGACTCCTCATACATTTTAAACTTTTTGTAATATTATATAAGAATTTCATAGGTCTGCACTTAAGAATGCTTCATCCCTCCACTCATTACATCTTAAGAAAGTCTAATTTATGAATTGTCAAAGGGACATTATGCTAAAAATGATCGCTATGGAACAATAAAGCTGATGAACCTGTCATCTGTAAAATCATGAAGGGCATCAACCAGGGAATTAAGGACCATTTCTGCAAATCTTACAATATTCTGAGGACATATACAGATCCAACTCCTCTTTTTAAGGCTTCTCAGTCCTCCAATCTTTGCTGACTCTCTTTTCTCCCAACTCCTACCACACTTACCTCTACTATTCATCCTGGCCCTTGATCACATACTTTATACTGGAATTATATTCCACACACTGTATCCTGTGCCTAAGAGAGTTCTCTGCAAAGAATACCAAGCCTTCAATAAGTAATTATTGATTTCTCCAAGAAGGAATTTAGGAGAAATTAAAAGAACTTCAGAGTCAATACATATAACTCATACATTAGGAAACTGTACAAAATAAAACATAAATTAGTTCAAGAGATATTTAACTAAAGTTCAACAAGAAGAAAACGTTAGTGAAATTGTACCTGAAACAGGAGGGTGGGAATAGGTTCTAAGGAACTTTAAAGGCTCTGCTGAGGAATCTGGGCTTTTTCTGCTGACAGCAAGAAGCCACAGGTGAATTTTAAGGGGGAAGAGTCAATGAGTCCATTCATTCGTTCACTCAACAAATACATATTTACTGAGTACCCCCTTAGTGGCAGACACTTGTCCAGGCACCAGGACAACCACAGGGACCAAAGGAAGGCAGGACCCCTGAGCTCCTGGAGCTTATGTCATACTGAGGGGGATGAGAATAAACACGCAAGCAACACACACAGGACGTCTGAGGGTGATAAGAGCTGAGCAGAAAAGGAAGGAGTGGAAGGGGGTTGGGGTGCCCAGGAAGGGGGGCCGTCCCTGAAGCCACAGGGCAGTCAGGGAAGGCCTCCCTGAGGAGGCAGGAGAGAGCCTAGGCCACTACTCACTGTGTGTCCCCTGCCCCATTCTCATGGACTGACCAGGCTGTGTGAACATTTTCACAGCCAGAAGGAAACTGGAAGACCCTGGCCCTCCTTCACACCCTGGGTTCCAGGCCTGCTCCCCCATTAATTCTCCTCAGCCACCGTCCCCCACCCAGATGCATTTCTGACCCCAGGTGGATTCTCTAACTCAAGGCTGGGTGGCAGAGCCATCGCAAGGTCTTGTCTTCCTTTACCCATCTCCCCGAGCCCAGCCCCATCCCCTCCCTGGCTTTTGAAGCCGGGCCTCCTTCGGGCCTTCTCCTGGTTCCCCAGAACCCAGCCCCCAGCCCAGGACGCACTGCCCCGCCACATGCGGGAAGCCAGCTCTGGCCCCCCTTCCCACCTCCTTCCCACCCGCACGACCCCTCCCAGAAACCCACTGCCGGCAGGGATGGCAACAGCAGCACCTGAGGCCACCGTGAGGGTCTCCCTGAGTAGGACAAGGGTCAGGGAGGGCGTCCTGGAGGTGCACGTGTGCCCGTGGGTGTATGTGTATGCACGTACAGTGTGCGCATGCGTGTGCGCATGATCAGGTCTGTCCAAGACCAGCGTGAAAAGGGAGGGAGGGCACGCGGGCCGAGAGAACAGAACCTAGCAGAACCAACGAGGAGCGGTGAGTGCTCACACGGCGAAGGAAACGCAAACACTTGCCAAGAGAGGGAAAGAAAATGAGGCCCAAAAGGAGCAAGACACAAGGGTAAGAAGAGTACCAGGGAGGTACTGGATTAAAAACCCCAAATGCAGAGACAATGGTAGGAGACCCCCCAAAAAAAAAATCCATCTAAAACAAAATGTGAAAGAGGCAAGATTGACACAAAATTTCAACTAACAAAATTCTAATTTTGTGCCTCCCCTTGAAAGCATTTATTTCCCAGATCAAGGCTCATGTAGCCAGCAAGGCGCAAAGGCCTCTGGCTCTAGTAGCTAGGAAACAAATGAGGGACATCGTTTCTAATACGAAGTGTTTAGAAAGAAAAAACTATATGAATGTAAATGGAGACAGTGCTCTTAGATTCTAAAAATTCGGTTGCTTTCACTACTAACTGCAAAAAAGGAAAGGCTCTTGAAGACCGCTGTGGTACAGAGCTAAGATTAGTGATCTCTGATGGTCTGCCAAGGTGCAGGAAAGACAAACCAAAACTAAACAAAAAACAAGAGTGCTCCCATATATAGACACAAGTAAACAGGCTGCAGAGTCTGACCACACACCAAAACTCCCTTGACGCTCAGGGTCCGAGGCAGCCCCTCGGCCGTGGAAGCCGGGCAGCACCCTTCTTCCTGTGACAACGGCTCCTTCTCCACTCTGCTGTTTCCTCTGACTAGCATTTTCTGTTAACCTTCCTCTTGGAATCCTTTGACAATGACTCACATGGCAATAGGGCTAGTCAGCAATACCGCAGCCCTCCACAATAGACGCTGTGTAGGAGGCAGGCAGCTCGGTGGACTGTCATCTGTACCAGTTTTTTCCTTTCTCTGTTCAGGGAGGATTTGCTTTTCAGCCACATTTCCCTCAAAACACAGCCCTGACAGGAGCTGCTTACTGCACAGATTTCTAAACGATGAAATGGTCTGGCTACTTGGTCATAACAAAACTAAAAACAGTAAGATGAAAAAACAACAGTACGATCAGCACACCTACAAAAAACAACTTTATACTTGGGTGAAATCAAGAGATCAGAAAAAAAAAAGCTCAAACTAATATTTTCCAACCTTTCACTAACAGCTAGGGCTAAAAACCACATGTTTTGAAGGTCTTGCACTGTGTTATTATTAGAAGTCACAATTCTATTGATACTGATGAGTCATTTGTATCGGCGGAAACCCAGCACTTCCATCAACACCATGTCACACAGTCACTGTGGCTTGGCGTTTTCTTTATTACTGGTCAAAGCTGCTTCAGAACGCTTATTGAAGCTAAAAAAAGAAAAAAAAAGGAGGAGAAATCCTCAAGGGTGTGCAAAGCTTTCCTTTTCCCCAGCTGATCTCACTTTAATCATCCTTCTCTAGACACTTTAAGATGGTTTGATCAACTTGTATCTACAAAAGGAAGTTTACTTAGAAACCTCAAGAAAAGTAACATTTCGCACTTTCAGATGAAAATAAGCAGAACTAAACTCCAAAAACAAACAGTGAAACTATCTCTGAAAACACATGCCAGCTTTATAGTGACCTGAGGTCAGGTTGTTTTTTTTTTTAACTTAATAACGTGCAACGGATATAAACAAAATCTGTCGTTACTTAAGGACTTGAGCCCCACAAAACAATGTGGGGCTGGCGGCTCAGCACCCTGCCCCCTGCCTCCCTCCTCCGGGCACACGGGTCATGCAGGGAGAAGCAGGTCAGGTTTCAGTCACACCAAGAAAGCCTAAGTTGAAGGTTCATGCAAGTTCCTTCTGGTGCTAAGGAAGAAATGACAGCACGTTCCCTTTCCTTTATGATCATCCCCTCCCCCCCTTCTCCCCTTAGATTCCCAGAAAATGAAGCAAAAATCAGTTTTCCTGAGGGATTCCCAGAACTGCTGTGATTCTCAGGCAGTCTCTACAAAGGCAGAAATATGCCCAATTTTCTACCTCGTAACCAAAAGGCTGTGTTTGGCTGCTGGAAGGAGAAAGGGACCCAGCTCAGCAGCGACCACAGACCTGAAAAAAGCCTGCGAGGAGCAGGAGCTAAGCGGCCCCAGGGCTCTCCACGGGCGACGCGGGTACTGTGGGCAGTTTACAGTGAGGCCAGCTGAGGCTGCAACAGCTGCATGAGTCAGCAAGCGCTTCTGGTAGGAAACTGCTGACATGCTAAATTACTCTTGCATACATAAGGTGCACACACCTACCCAGCAAAAACAAAAACAAGGTACATGCAAATTAGCAAACAGGAACCTCTCGACTCTTGCAGTTCCTATTTTCCAAGGTTAGATAAAAAATATAAATAATCTATGCCGCTGCTCAAAAAGTAGTAGTAACAACTAATAATAATTAACAGTGGTCATAAATAAACAACTCGCTCTCAGTGTTGTGACGTGTGGAACAGCTGCATTCAAATCTCATGAGCCAGTTAATTTTAACTGGTTTTAATTTTAACTGGATTTAACTGCTTTTCTGAAAAATCAAAATAGTTGCCATATCGACCACAAGAACTGGTAACAGGCAAGCACAGTTCCTGTTTTTCAGAGGGGACTGACTTTCAAACCCACAATATCGAGATGCTTAACATAAGTGGAAATTTAAAATTTACTGTTTGATGTGGGACACTTAAACCTGTACACTAATTCAGATCCCACAAACGTTATGGAATAATCACATCTCAGGCTGTGTCCTACTGTCTTTCATCTCTGTTCTCTCATTTAACACAAGAGCCAGAAATCGACAAGAGAGGTTGTCTGGAACTCAGAACACATTTTCCCACAGAAACAATGCCATCCCAGGGAGATGGCATTCCAGGATATTCCATGACAGTGTCTCAAATTTAAAATATGAATGAGAGATTAAATTTGCAATTTAAAAAGAGAAAATAATACTGTAACAACACGAAGTTCAAAAACCAATTAAAAACTAAAGAAAACACTCTCGATTGTGTTTGAGGAAACGTCTAAATAGAGGAAGATGGGGACAGTTTCCTAAATGAGACTTCTGGACTTTTTAGTTTCACTCTGGTTCTTTAACACGGTTTAAATGGTTAATTTCACTTTACAAGGCATGGTGTTTGGTCTCTTACTTTGACACAACGTATCATTAGAAAAATCTTTATATTTATCAGTTGTGAGTATGGGTTTTTTTGGGAGTTTTTTGCTGAAAAAAAAAAATCGACCAAGATTTGAAAGAGAAAATAGGAAGGAAGAAAGGCTACAAAGAGGAGATACTAGAAAGAGAGAAACAGAAAGAAATGGAGTCAGGGAGAAAGGAAGGCACGGAGGCATAACTAAATTATGAAAGAGGAAAGGAGGAATTAGAGAGCGGTCCCCCAACAGACAGTGCACTCCCAGACCGAGGGGACTCTTGTCCACACCCCGCTAAGTGAGCTGACCCACGGCAAAGGAAGAAGGAGACAGGGAGTCCAGCAGGACAGTTCCACAGACTGGCACTAGATGGCGCCATCAACTCAACATCGCATGGTTGCTGTAGGAGTTCGCGGCGGGGCAGGGGTCGTAAAGGAGGCACTTCAGACACTTCACAACTGGGTGAATTTCAGCACGCAACACCTCCATCTCAAATACACACAGCTTCATTAATCAATCAACCTCTCCAAACTCCAGAGGTCACCATGATGCTAACAGTATGGGGCATACCAATTCTGAAGTAAACTGATCAACTCAATTTTTATTAATAAAACTGTGGGGGTGAGGAGGCAGATGAGTGGGATCCACTGCTTTTTTTTCTCTTTTAAAATTCAACATTTAAGGATAGTAGAGTATTTCAGAATTCACTGCTACTGACTGACAAAAATTCCTAATTATAGACCAAGTGGCTTTCCCCTGAAGCACAGTTCAAATGTCAAGTAACGTGCCATCTTGCTGCAACAGGTTTACGTGTTCAGATCCGGTGTGTCACTGACAAATGTGGTATCACATTAAAAATCATCTGCCCTTTATATTTTCAATATTACAGTGGCTTACACCCTCTAATCTGCTTGTCTATATTTTTCGTCCACGGTTGGGTTTATAAACAGCCCTCTCTTCACGCAGAAATTTCTTCCCATCCCCAGGTTACCAGTGTGTGAAATTCCACTATTCCCATCTTCAGGGTTTTACTTCTTCGCTTTTGTCTCCTATGAATGTGCTGATGCCTCAGAAAGAAGGAATATGCTAGGTATACTCAGTTATTTATACCTTAGTAAACTGTGCTCATGAAATTCTTTTCTGAGATTGATTTTGAAAGGAAGGAGGGGACTAGTTAAGGGCACTGGGTGGCCCAAAGGCAGCAGAGCGCGGAGTGAAGGACAGAAAGAGGACGCTGGGAGAAGCGACAGCAGACCCTGCCTAGCTTCTTTACAACTGCAGCACAGATAATCATCCCAGATACTGATCTTCCCAAGGAGATATAGGAAAAGGAAGGGTTAACTCCAAGCATGTCTACACTTTCCTCTTGCTGAATGGGTAATAATATCTTTTATAGTTAATTTCATTTTTTTTCAGTTTGACTCTTCAGGGCTCATTCATTTGCATAATATGGAATCTTGAACCCATATAGATATTCTACAAATCAATGCAAGTAATTCTCATACTAAATCAGCAGCTTTAATTTAAGCTCATCATTGTTTGCATAGAAATCTTTATGCACTCATCTGCTTGATTTTTTTAATCACTTAAAACCTCCAACAGTGACACACTAAGCGTCTCCCCATTTAGCCACCTCCAAGATTTGAACTAAATGCTGAAAAATAAGCACAGTGCATTCATACACTTCATCATTTTCCAAATTGAGCTTCAAACGTATGCTTCACGTTCCAGCAGCTCCCAAGAACAATGCCTCTTGACTAAAGAAGACAGTCTGGGTGTCCGGCCCAGGGCAGAGCTGAGTCAGCATTCTAAACAGTGACCCCGCAACGCGAGGCAAGCCAGGTCACTGCCAAGCCAACTAACTGCCTAGTCGAGTCCTTTCAAACTATTCAGATCTCCGGTGGAGAGTTGCAACACGCTAATCTGGCAAGATAATCTCTTCCTGAAATTAACCAGAACGAGAGCAAAGCTTACCTGCTTTTATCTGTTAACTCATAGCTAATATTTCTAATTAGGAGCTCCGATGGAATTGGTTTTGAATGAAATTCTTCCTCTTCAGTAGAATAACCTACCTATTCTAGCAATTTTTTCTTTCACCTTTTCCTACCTCATCCAATAAAAAAAGCAAGAAACAAATTTTTCCCATTACAAGAGTATAGGAGCCTGAGCTACAGGAAAACCATGGGGACACAGCCATGAGATTCACATTCTATGCCTAATTCTTCAGTTGCCTTTCTGTGTCATCCGTCCCACTCTCTGAACTCCCAATGGACCCTCGGACCTGGAGAATGCAATTATTAGAAAGTGAGTCATGTGAAAGACAAGAGATATAGCCACTCAGGTTCACTGACAAATTACTTTTCAATTTTCTCTCTCAGAGAGATGTCAACAAAATACTCAATATTTCAGAGTGAGTTGGCCTATATTTCCACTTCCGAGAACTGCTAGAGAGTGTTCTGACCTCAAATGAAGAAGAAAAGGAAAGGGGGGGGGGGAGGTGGAATAGCATGGTGGTTAAGAAAACAGGCCCTCGCGTCAGACACCTAGTTTCCAATCCCATCTCCACCACTCTTTAGCTGGGTGACATCTGTGTCTCAGCTTCTAACAATCACGCCTAGCTCTGGGTTGTCATGAGGATTAAATGAGCCAATATAAGTAACACATAGGAAGTTCCAACACAGGTTAGCTATTATCAAAGAAAAAGAAAATACAGGGGTTTTAGCATACAGTAAAGTCAACAGACACTGTCAACACTCCTAAATTATGCTAAGAACGGTCTAAATAATCATCATTGGTCTGCAGAGGCTGGAGACTCTCTTGTTCTGAGTAGGCGGTGGCTTCAGACAGAAGCTAGACTCACATTTTCCCTAAAGATCCTTGCCTAGATGCCATACATGTCAGCCACCCAGGAGGGAATATCTGTGTAGCTCTAGTCATTCAAATGTTGTTCAAATGACCCTAATTATGTTTCAAATAAGAATGCTAACTTGCATTTTTTCCAAGGATGGAAATGAACAGAATTCTTGGCAATTAATTCTGTTTTTTATCAGGTTCTAAAGACACAGGTAAATAAATCAATTCTGGACTCTGTATACAGGAACCATTATTTGCCAAAATGGTCCAGGGGTTATATCATGGTTTATGCAATACTCCAAAGGGCCAAAGACAGTACTGAATTCATAGAATTAGGAGGCCAGGGGGAAAGAGCTGGCCCCAAGTTTCAGACAGGCCCTGATGGCAGCTCACTCCACATTTCCTCAGGGAGGGCTGCCCCAACCTCCCAGCCTGATCAAGGGCCCCCCATTACACCCTCTGGTGCAGAGACTATCTTTCCTTCACAGAACTGGCAATGGGTTATCTGTTATTATCTGATTAACATCACCCCTCCTACTAGATCGTTTGCTTCACGAGGGACAAGACCAGGACTGGGTTTGCTCCCCACTAGCCCCATCATCTCCTAACACCATGCCTGACACCTAAGAGATACTCAATATGTTTGTCTAGTAAATGAGTGAGGCACGTGTCTCTAAAGAATGGCATTTCTGGACACTTGGCCCATTCTGCAGCATCCCTGAGCTTCTGCTGCTGAGAATACAGGATGGGAAGAAAAGAAACATTGCCTTAGGATCTATGGATCCTAAGGAAACTTGCCGAGTATGAGCCTTCACTTTGTGTTACTACTTAAGAATGGGAATAATCACACTGGGTTCTCCCAACCTGAATCTCCAGAGGGTCTAAGGCTTCTATGGTGTAGGCTCGTGGAGAGTCCCAAGGAAACTCCCGAAGCATCTGCAGAATGTGACAGGGGAGAGAGAAGAGAAGGATGGCGCAAGACTGGAGCTGATGGAGGACCTGGAAACTCAAAAAGCTTTCTTCTGAAACTAACCTGGAGTCTGTCCACAAGCCAGCTGGAGGCTCAGGAACAACTGAAGACAATTACAAGGAGTAGGAGAGGACTGGAAAGCGGAAAATGTAAATGCTTGGGAAAGGAGAAGATGAGAGTGGACACGAGGACACAAGGATGGGAGAGAGCTGGCAGCCGAGCGCCAGGTCTCAGGGGCATCAGCAGGGCATCCTACAGCCTTCGGGAGAGGAACAAAAAAGGTCAAGGAGGAAAGTGACACATCTCAGAACCAAAGGACGATTTATCATCAGGCTAAAGAACAAAAGAAAAGTTAACCGCAGGAATATGCTGGAGAAATGGTGATTATGAAGTCACTGGGGAAGACTAAGAGACATTTTGGCTGTAATTCCAATGACTAGAACGAAACAGTACATGAAATGCTTTCAGATTGGGGAGATTTATTATTTTGGCAAAAACAGCTCAAGGAAAAACAAAGGCAAAATTCCCGCCTGATTTTTGCAGTAGTGCCACTAGTAGGACAAAGTTCAATTTCCATATTCTTTAGAAAAGAAATGGACCTTGCAAAGGACATAGTGGTGATTCTGAGGACACTTCCAGCTCCAGGGAAGCTGAGTAGAATGCTGATAGTAAGATTAAGATTCAGTTCTAGCCAGGATGACATTCGAAATCAACAAAAAAGAAAAAGGAATAAAAGGAAAAGGTAAAACCTGGAATTGACAAGGAAAAAAACTGCTTTTCTACTAAATGTCCTAGACAAAAAGAAACGAGTAATATTCTGGGCAATCTTACCAAGTTTACAAAATGTTTAGTTCCTAGCAGGTTTCAGTTTGGACTTAAAATTTGTGAACATTTACCTAAAATCTAAAGATGGGACAGGAATAGGTTATACACTGTTGCTGACAATACAGGAGTGCCTTTCTGTCATTCCTGAGGTCTTGGTGCTGCTTTTTCTAACGTGGCTCCAGCTCTGCCGAAAGCTTCTTATCTTCTTTCCCAAAGAAATGCCAAGTTTTGCAACCAGCCCTGACTTCTGAACTGCCAGCACCTCTGATAGGGTCATATGTCACTGAAGCTTCTTCAACATCCAGATAGGGAAAGGAGAGGAACAGGGAGGCATATGCAGTGTCTGCTGTCTGAATCGCAGATTTTGAGAAATACTTTGTTCACTGTTCTTGGATGTGAAGGTAGGGACTGTGTTCTCTGTATGCTAGGGTCCCTATCCCACACCCAGTCACTGACTTGGGGCTGGACTGTGTGTATAGGATGGGGAAATAACCTTTAGACAGTCAAGAAAATACACAGCGCATTCAGATGAAATTCTTTCCAACATAAAATGAGAACCTTTCTTTTCTGCAAAATGGGCACAATGCCTACTTCACAGGGTGGCTCTGAGGAGTCACTGAAATAGGTAATTTCTTGTTGTACTCTCTGTTAAAAAGAAAGTGATCAATCCCCAAGTGGGACTCAGTGTTGATTTCGAATTTTGTTTTTCTTGCATCTTTCAATTTTCCCAAGTGACCACTCATTTGGTTGGGACTCACAAATTGCTTACTATGTGCCAGGCCTTTAGAAAATTGCCGAGTCCAGAAATATTAAACAATAAGAGGGTTTAGCCCATTCAGCGGTGGAAGACAGGTAGCCTGCAGGCCAGCTCTAGTTCTTACATATGTTCTCATCCAGTATTTTAAAAAATGTTGAGCTAATGTTTAAAAATTAGGGGATTCCACATAAAAACCCAGACAGCCAGCTTCCCTTGGAAAAATCAGACGATATGGCAACACAAAGCCAATATTCCCACCCATTCCTGCCTGGCAACAGTTGACAACAAGGAGCTGAGACAAAGTAGTGGTCGCCTGCCACTCCCTGCCAGGACCCTCCTCACCAGGACCAGTGAAAAATGAGCACGAAGGGCCCTGTGTTCAAGCATTATTACGGATTTTAAGAAGACAACAGCAAAAGATTAAACCAAGTGTGAGGTCCTTCTGAGCAGGGGAGGGGGACCCTGTGCAATGGTGCAGGTCACATGCCCATGAGGCTGGTCCTGCTCTCTACCCCCTCAGGCAAACAGGAAGGATATTTATTTATCTAACTATTCCGCTATTCATTCAGCAGTCAAGCCAGCATTCACAACAAGCCAGACACCATACCCTCTGAAATCGGAGGTATGAAAACCAGGGCAGTGGAGCCCGGCACAGCTGAGCGGAGAGCCACCAGGATTTCTCTCCTCCCTTGTTAAGGCTGGATCCATACCAGAGACACTAAGCGTGAGTTAATCCGAGTAAAATTAAACTGCTCCCAACAATACAGATTGGCCTGAGCCCTTTTGTTGGCATGGCAGGAGCCTGGATCACAATTCTGAGTAACAGCTCACAAGCGCTAATGAATAAGTCCCATCGGCTGTGCAGACAGTGGGCCCAGAAGTGAAGGGCTGGCCTAGGAGAGAGCTGAACATGAACCTGACCATCTGGCTCTCTGCGACTCACTTTGATCACAAAATGAATTGCAACAAATTGAAGAGCACATGGCTAGAGTTAATTGTCTCATCTGTAATCTGAGCCTACTTTTAAGCAGTTATTATTACCCTCTATCAGGTGGAAACGTTTCCTACCATCACTGCAAAGTGCATTTTCCTGATGAACTGTAATGGATCATTAAATTCGATATCTGAATAACAATACTTTGCACTTATGCAGTGCCTTTCATCCAGGGATTTCAAGGCAGTTTGCAAATAATTAAGCCCCTCGCACAGCAGCCAGAGGTGAGTGACTGGAAGGGACTTGCCTCAAGACACTGAGTCGAAGGCATAATTCAATAGAAAGAGAATAAACGGCTTCCTCCTAGGCACTAGTAATACTGAAAAGTGAATTAGGGGGGTCCTGATTCCCTCCTTCTCTTTCTGCCTTATTCCTTCTTCTCTATGGCAGCTCCTCAAATGCAACACACAAAGAACGGACAAGTAACTAACATGAGTGTTCGTAAGTTAGCTACAGTTCAGACATACACTTTATATGAGGAGAATGTTTTTCCATACATATAATCCTGGCATACACAATACGAACTGACATTTCAATCCACCTGCAGAATCGACATATCCCACAAGAATTAATTCAACACATTTATGATTACCAAATGGCAAACCTAAAGCCTTTCAAAATCCAAAATGAAAATATTGCTCTGCACAAATAAAGTATGTTCTAACAAAAGTACTTTATTCCATGGCTGTGTATCCATTTCTGGGTTCCCCATTTGAATGATGTTCAAGTTTCAGGAACAGCAAACAGGATGGAAGTGGGCAATCAATGAAGTTTTTTCAACCACAACACTAGAAGGGAAAAACATTTCAGCCACTTGAAGTTTTGTGGTGAAATTATAAACTCCTGAAAAACTGATTTCATAATGGAAATGCTGACAGACCTTTCACTGGAGCAGTTTGAATGCAACATTGTAATTTTGCAATCTCTCTTACAGACTAAAGACTAATTCTAACAAGATGTCATTTTGACTCACGTTTATTATTACCTGCAAGAATGAAAAATGCCATTTACTCGAGAGCTGCCGGAGAACCAGGGTGGGGCAATCGCACATTTTAAGCAAGACGCCTGCTGCCTTACCAAAATAGCCCTCTCCACCGAAGGAGTGGCAGCCTTTCACGCTCAGCTTCTTTCATGTCAGCCAGAGCCTTCGCAGCTCGACATGCCTTTCCTGCATGTTACATTTTAATGATCTGAGAAAACCGTTATCAGAGTTAACATCTCTAATTTTACTCTAAACAGACAAAAGCAAAATATCTCATTAGGCATCATCTCCGCCAAGGTTCCCACTAGGCAGGAAAGGATTTTTATCTAAAGTAATTACCCTTTTTAGTTAAACACACTCAACAGATGAAATTTACACAGAGTGAGAGACTGCAGCGAAGGTGAAAACCGAGGAACGCCGCGTCTCGCTACCCGCGCCGGGAGTCTGCGGCTCAGGGGGCGGTGGGGCCTCCTCATCCCTCTCGTTTCCCAGGGGCCACGGATCGCGGCGACCGTGGTGACCCGGCGGGCGAGCTGTGAGGCACGCCTTCTCCGGCCACAGACAAAACCATCAGGACAGCGGCTGCGCCGGAACTTCCCCCAAGTTGTCAAACTCGCCTACACTCGAGAGGGTGCCGGGGATACCTCCGCGCCCACGACCCCCGAAGCTAGGGGTGCGCGGTTCCTTTCACACACATACACCCGGCCGTGCCCATTCCTCCCACGGTCCGAGTTCCTGCGAATCCTCGGCCAGACGGAGGTCGCCGAGATGCTCACTCGAGTCCCCTCTCGCGGGCAGCTGGGGTAGTCCATGAGCGCCGCCCGCCGCCCTCTCTATCGGCGCTCGGCACACGAGCACCCACCCGGGAAGAGAAGAATTGGGAGGCTCACAGGGCGCCTCGGCATGGGGAGGTGGAGAGGTGTCCCCTGGATAAACTCCTCTCCGAGGTGGAGCTTCTGGGGCTTGGAGAGTGAAGTGTGGGGAAGGGGAAGAGAGTGTGCATGTTGCACTTTGATTTCATGCAGAATCCTGGGAGGAGAAAAGTGCAAGGTTTCCCTCTCTGAATGCACGAGCCCCTCGGTTTCAGCTCTCAGGGACGCATTCCGATAATCCGGTCATTGACTAGTGGGGATTCCACCCAGCGCGCAGGACGACGTCCGCGCTGCGAGGCCCCCAGCCTGCCTCTTCCTGGGACCCTAAACTTGGGCTCTGATGCCCCGCCAGTAACGGCGGTCCCTGCTACCCGGCGGCGACTGACAGCTGAGTGCAAAGGCGCGGCGGCCGGCGGCCGCGGTCCGAGAGGAGCAGCCCCGGGTGCGGACGCCGCGGGCAGGGAGGAGGCCGCCTGGCCTGGCGCGGGGATCGCGTGCTGGGGGCTCCGGGCGCCCGGGTCTGGCGGGTCCGGCGGGTCCGGGAGCAGGGCCGTGGGTCTGACAGCTGCTCCGGTTCGCGCGGACACGCGCCTCCCTCCAGCCCGCCCTCCCCACGCCTGACTTATTACCCTCTGCTCCTCCTCCTCCTGCTGTTCCAAAACACCCGTCGACGCGAGCAAAATACAATACCGCCTCGCCCGCCGTAAACAGCCAGGCGAGGGAGCGCACATTCGCCGCGGCGCGTCCGCCGGCTCGGCTCCCACCCGCTTCCCGTTCCTAGAAAATGCCATAAAAGCAGCCAGGGCGCTCGGCGGACGGCTGCGCGCCCCGCGGCCGCGGCTCCCCGCCGGCGCCGCTTCCCCACGCCTCCCCGCCTGCCCCGCGCCCCCCGCAAACTTGCCCCGCCGCCCCGCCCAGTGCCGGGCCCGGGGCCCGGGGCCGGGGACTCACCTCGCCAGAGAACTTTGCGTCCTTTTCCGCCTCCTCTTCCCCGCGTCGTCCCAGCCCGCAGCCCCCTCCCGGCAGCCGGCGCGGTGGGCGGTTCGGGGGTCACCGAAAGCTCGCGGAGAGGACGCGCATCACATGGCAGCTCGTTCCCAGCCCCCCGAGTGTGCCGAGGAGGGGGAGGGGAAGGGTCGAGGGGAGGCCGGGGAGAAAGCGAGAGCCCGGCGGCAGCGGGAGTAGGCAGGCGGGGTGGTGAGGGCGGCGGCGGGCGCTCACGTTAGCGCTGCTGCGGCCGCAGCCCGGGCGCGCACGGTCGCTGCTGCTGCTGCTGCTGCTGAGGCGGCGGCAGCTCGGCGCTGTTTGCTCCTCGCCGCGCGGCTCGCGCTCTCCCCGGAACGCCCACACTCTCAATCGCTACATTGTTGACATTCGGCGCTGACGTCACCCACTCCCCATTCACAATAACTTTACGGGAGCCGGGCAGCGCACCTCCCCGGCCGCTGGGGCGCCGTACGCCCGGCGACTGGCGTAAGCCGCTCCGCGAATGGCGCTCCGGGGGCTGGGGCGGGGGGCGGGCGCGCGCTCCGCCGGCTCGCGGGAGGGGGCGCGCCTCACGCCGCCGCCGCCGCCGCTCTCCCTGCTTTGTGCGGCCGCGCGGCCGGGAGAGCCTCCTGCTCCGGGCCAGGCTCACAGGCTGCCTCGGTCGGGCCGTGTCCGGGTCTCGCAGGGGCCTTGAAGGACAAGGGCTGGGGGCGAGTGGGGCGGGAGGAGTGGCGAGGGCTGCTGGCACGTGGGCAAGGGGGCAGAGTCCGGGGCGCTACACCCAGAAAAGAAAGCAGGACCTCGAAGCCTGGGATTCCTGAGTTGTCTGGCGTTTCCCCGGAGGGGCAGGAAAAGATGCTCCTTGGGCCCCCCCTACCTGACCCAGCCCTCTCTTGGGTGGGGGTGGGGCGAGGAAGAGTAGCTCCCGACCCAACAGCGATGTTGATGTTTGAATCCTTTCCAGGAGGGCCTCTGCCTGTCCCACTGAGCGAGCCTTTGAGCCCTCACGCCAGCGTTTTAGAAGGGGCGCGAGCAATTGGGAAAGGTAAATGAAAAGCCTGCCTCCCATCTTCAGCCCCGCTCCTACTGGGTTCCAGCCTCTCCCCTGCCTCTCCCTCTGGAGGCTGCCAGGGTGTTGCTGCTGCGCTTTAAAGCCGTCGTGTGGCTGCCCTGTCAGAAGAGAGCTCGATGGTGGTTAGGAGTTTAGAGAAAGTAATTAGGACTTAGACTGAACGAACATTTGCAATAAAAGAAGGTTGTGTTCTTGTAGTGCTGGTGCCTGCAACTTTACCCCTGGCCAAGGCCAGGAAATTCTGCCACGTCTCCCTAAACACCTATAACTTGGCCCCCTTGTGTACAGGCAGTATTCCATATTATTACATGTGGTGCTGATTTTTAATGAATGTTATAAAACTTTGGCTCACTCTACTGAGAGAAGGATCATAAATCCCCCCCCAGTAAAATGGGCACTGGCATATGCTGAGGAAGCAGCGAAGCGCTGCCGTGGGAGTCTTATAATATCAGCCAAAGTGTTGCTCTGAACCACCTTCGTTTGAGGGCAGAGTTTTAAAAGGCCGCATTTTGAATATCTGCGTGGAAAGCTGAGAGATGGCCGAAAGGAAGCTGAACGGGCCAAGTTAATTTTTCTAACAGCATTGCAGAGCCTCTGTGTGTAGGTCTAGAACGGCACTGGGAGTTTTTCTCTGCTGCCCGCCCTCATTTTCAGAGAAGTCTCAGAGTTGGGAGCAGTCCTCGCTCTCCTGACTTTGGGTCTGGTGCCCCTTTGGACAAAACACTCTGCTTCTGAGGTCCCTGCCTCACCCCCTGGCAAGGAAGGGGAATACTGATCCCTAGTCTGCTCTGGCAGGGCCATTTCTATAGCCTTATGGATGGCCACGTGTCTGCATTCCTTAGTCTTGGAAGTATGTGAGTGTCAATGCGATGACTTTATGTGTTTTAATAGCACCAATAAATGTTTTTCTCACAAGAGCCAGGCTTGAGGAGATCCCTGTGGGGATGATGTTAATTCATTTCTTTTCAAGCCAGCCATGGCCGCCCAGCGCAGATGGCGTTGGGCACAGCAAAGAGGGGGAAGAGGAAGGTGCTACTGCAAGCTGATCTCGCCACCTTACTTCTTGTCGCAGATGGATGTGACAAAGGCTGGTAGGTCATTTCAAAGACTCCGACTGGAGCTTTTTTAGTTTGAAATTCTCAAGTATGAGGTGGAACAGCAATTAAAGATGAAAAAAAACCTAATGCAGCTGTGATCAGTTATATTATCTAGTTGTTCAAGGAGGTTGAATTAAAATGAGTGGCCTTCTAAGGTCACGTTTAGTACTGCAATCATGTGCCTTTATGGCTGTGAATAAAACCAAATCTTTGCCTTCAAGGAGCTTGAAGTCTAAGAGGCAGTTAGTTATTTCATTTTCAATAGTTAGAAGTGAGTTTTTGAATTAAAGCCTGTGAAACATATTCAGAATTATGTGCATTAGCACGACAAGTCAGGTACTGGACAGTCTTTTAACAGTACTACTGCAGAGGCGAGGCTGTGGATGGCCTCAGCACGCTAGTCGTGAGTGTTTGCTGCCCATTCCCTGGGTTTGTGGTGCTGCTCTGGGCACTTCAGGCAGTGACGATATGAAACAGATGCAGGTCCTTCCCTCTGTATATTCGTGGCAGTAACTTGAGTAGAGGTCAATTTATTTCCCATGCCTGCACCGTTCAACCTTTTCTGATAGACTTTTTTTCCCTACATAATTATATGTGCACTGATCCAGAATATGGGCTTCATCTGGGATACATTTTTAAGCAGGATATGATTTCCACGGACAATAATTGTACCATAGCACTGAAGTCAGTACAGTTTATTTCTATAAATCTCTTTGATTTTATAAAATAAAATAAGAAAATTAAAATATCTGGGAAACAAAGAGATGAGCAATGGAAGGCAGAAGAAAGAAGTGAGCAGTTCTCAAGTCTCCGATGTTCTAACTCTCCAGCACCCAGAATCTTATAGGATCGGATGATGCTGAGAAGATATAATCGTTTTTCTTAGGCATCCAGTAGGCAGAATTTTCAATGTGGTACCTTGAAATAAAACATAGCAGGGCAAAGTTAACATCCAATGAGAGAGAACGAAGTGAGACACTTAGAGGGAGAATGTCAAAGCCAGTGCTGAAGGAGATTCTGTTAAGGAACTGAGTTCTACTCATTGGGCAAATTCTTGAGAATTATGACTAGGGTTTATTATTTCAAAACCAGATGTTTTGAAGTGTATCTAAACTATAAAACTTCAGCTCAGGACTGCACAGGTGACACTTAGGAGAACTGATGAAATTTGACTAGCTTTGAGTATACAACAATTGTCGAGCCACCTGTTATGTGGCAGGCACTGTTCTGCAAGCTGAGATGCAGAATTCTCATTCTGGTGATGAGACTGGGATGGGCAGGGAGACAAATAATGAGCCTTTATATATATAAAATGTCAAGTTGTATGTTATGATATCTGAAGGTAAAGAGTGCTATGAAAGCAAATAAAGTAGGTATAGGAGTTCAGGAGTGATAGGGTGGGGCCATTCTTAGAGTAGTTGGGTCAGAGATAGTGTCCCTGATGGTGGGGCATTTGAGCAGATATATAAATGAAGTGAGGGAGCACGCTCTGCAGTTATCTTGGGGGGAAAACATTTTCAGATATGGAAAAGAGCAAGTGCAAAGGTCCTGAGGTAGAGTGGACATAGTATGCTCCAGAGACAGCAAAGAGGCCACTGTGCCTGATGCAGAAGGGCATGAAGGAGAGTAGCAAGAGATTATGCCAGAGGGATAGCCAGCAGACTGACAATTTAGGTGAAATGGGGAGACGTTTATAGGGGTTTCTGCAGAGAAAGGACATGACCTGGCCTCGACTCCTAAAAGATCATTCTGTTTGCTAAGTGGAGGAGAGGACAAGAGCGGAAGCACAGAGACTATGTAGGAGGCTATTGAGATAGGGTAAGAGAAATGTCATGGTAATTTGGACTACAACGATAGCTATAAATCTAGATATATCTAGGGGCCTGCCCCATGGCCAAGTGGTTAAGTTTGCGCGATCTGCTTCGGTGGCCCAGGGTTTCGCTGGTTCGAATCCTGAGTGCGGACATGGCACTGCTCGTCAGGCCATGCTGGGGCGGCATCCCACATGCCACAGCTGGAAGGACCCACAACTAAAAATACACAACTATGTACCGGGGGGCTTTGGGGAGAAAAAGGAAAAATAAAATCTTAAAAAAAAAAATCTAGACATATCTAGATTTATATTCAAGGTAAACCAGATAGGACCTATTGATTCAATCATGGGATGTGAGAGAAAGAGGAGTCAAAGGCAGTTCTTGATTTTAGCCTAAACAGCTGATTAATGGAGACTGCATTTAGTGAAAGGGGGAGGGCTAGAGGTAAAGCAGGTATGGGAGGAAATCTCAAGTGTCTGGGGTTGAATATAGTAAGTTTTGGATGCCTATTCAACATCTAAGTGGAAAAGTTGAGTAGGCAATTAGACATGAGAATCTAGACTTCAGGAGAGAGGTCCAGACTAGAGAGAGAAATCTGTGTGTCATCAGCATAGAGAGTCTGGGGACATGAGTGGAGAGGAGATGAGAAGAGGTCTGAGGATTGAAACCTGGGGCACTCCAACATTTAGACGTCAGAAGATGCAGAAAATGAAGAAGATCTGGCCAAGGCAGCTGAGAAACAGCAGCCAGTGAGAGAGAAGGGGAGAGGGAGTGTAACATGCTGGAAGCCAAGTGAGGGAGAATGTTTTGAGAAGCAGAGAGTAATCAGCTGTGTCAATGCCACTGATGGGTCGAATAAGATGAGAACAGATCATTGACTCTTAAATTTGGTGACCTGAAGGGCATTGGTGTCTTTGACAAAGAGGAGTAGTAGGGACTAACCCTGGCTGGAGTGGATTTGAGAGAGAGTGGAAGGAGAGGCACTAGAGGAAATGGATGTACACCAGTCTTTAGAGGAGCTGTGCCGTGAAAGAGAAAATGGGAAAATGGATACAGGGCGATGGGGGAAATTAGAGCTGCTGGTGGAAATAATCCTGTCAAGAGGGGAAGCTGTTGATGCAAAGAGAGAAGGGATAACTTCTGGAGTGAAATTCTTGAGTCAGGTAGGGCCAGTTCATTCCTAACCATAGGAAGAAAGTCAGCTCAGGTGGAGATGTGCAAGGAGGCTGGACTTGGTGGTGGGAAATACAAGGAGTCCTTGCCTGAATGATTCTGTTTTCTTATGGGACTCAGAATTGAGATCATCAGCTGATGGTGGAGGAGGAAAGGGTGGAGGAGTTGGGGAAGGGGGAAAAGGTGTGGACTAGTGCAGGGCGGTGTAGCAGGACTGCTGGGCAGCACAGAGGAAATTCGGGGGTCATTACTAGAGTCTATGGGCAGCCCACTGCCAAGAAGAGTTATTTCTCATTGTACAGAATCTCACTCACAAGTTTTAAAAAATAATCAGCATATTCCAAACTAGAGAGCATTGTAATTTTCCAGAGTAACTAGGATTGTGCAAAAATTTTACTTCGGGCTATTTTTAAATTTGACTGGCAGTCTTTTTTTCTTTTAACTACCCATGCCTCCTATTTGTCCCATTTTTATCTCCTCCAGAGATCACCACAGTTCCTAAGAAGGACTTTGGAAACAGTCCTTAAAAGGAAACGATGTTCTTACATCGCTATCTATAGTGACATAGCCCAAGATCTGCTTCTACAGTAAAGAATTGATGCCACTATTATCTAAAATTTAAGTGAAATAAACTAATTCTTCAACATGCACAATTGAATATCTATTGTGTTGATGAGAGATGAAAACTTAGAAAACAGTGGAACCTATTCCCAAGGAACTTAAAAAAATCTAGGTGGGTAGTCAAAACTGATATAAATGAAACAATTGACAAATACAGTGATTTTATATCTAATTACTTTTTATTAATTATTTAATCTATTCATAATTAATAATATTTAAAATTATTTACATAGAAATTGTGTTTATTGGAATTTATGAAAAATTAGGAAATGAAAAACTTGTGAATGAAAATTAAGAAATTTAATGAAAAATTAAGAAGATACAGAAAGATTTTTTTGTAATAACAAAAAGAAAATGGAAAATCTAAATGACTTACAGCAGAGGCTTTCCTAAATAAATTGTGGTTCGTATGTAAAACTGAATAGCATGGATTCATCAAAAATGATGTTGAAGAAGTATGTAGATTGGCATTTTAATGTTTTATTAGTACATTTTAAAAAACAATTTGCCCAACAGTATGATCCCAAAAGTGGAAAAATTGTCTAGGCATGCATAGAAAAACGTCTGGAAGGATATATACACAGTCTTAAAGTGGTTCTCCCAAGATGAAGAGCTTATGAGTGGTTTTTCTTTTTGATTAACTGGTTTTAAAATTTTTTCTCTAATATAAATATGTTACTTCTGTAATAAAGAAAGCCAATAAAAGTTATAAAATTCAAGACATGTGTAATTAAATTCTAATAAGAATTTAAGTGTTGTAGGTGTTAAGAGGGGAAAAAAAATTTATGAGGACTGGAACAGCCAGGAAAGGTTTCACTGAGAAGGTGGAATTTGAGTTGAACTGCAAGACTGGGCAGGATTCAGAGAGGAGGAGAGGTTCCTGGACATTCAACGCAAAAGGATCTCCAGAGGCTGGACTTTATTCTGACCAAAGCATCCAAGTGCTGGAGTGTTGGGAAAAAGTAAAATGTTACTACGTCAAGAAGGGTAGGTCAGAAGTCGAAGGTATGGGAGACGCTGCCTGCCGTGATGGCTAGCAAGGAGCACTGAAGTACTTCAGTATGGAAGGGCCATTGTCATAGTGACTCATTTTTTCAAGATGTAGGTTTTTTCCCGCCTTTCCCTTCTTATTGGCCAAGACCTTGTGCCTGTTAGAAAGCAATCACTTACCTGCCTGTCTTCACTTTTTTCAGACATTCCTTGGGCACACGCAGACTATGTACAAGCACTCTTCTAACCTCTGGCGATACAACAATGCATAAGTCTGGGCCTCCGCGCTCCAGGAGCCAAGTGTGGAAGATGGACAGGTGAACAAGTCATCACGCACACCATGCTCGCGGTCCAAGTAGAAGGACAAAGGGCGTCCGGCAACTAGTCAGCCCAGGAGAGTTTGGATGGCTTCCCAGAGGAGATGACAGCTGAGCTGGATTCTGAAAGATGAGGAGATCTTGTCAAAAGTAGAGGTTGGAAGGTCATTCCAGGAAGGAAAATTGTAATAGTGAATGTGCAGGAATTGTAGATGGTTAGAAGTAACAGCCGGTAGAGAATATGGGGCTAGAAAGGTAGATATGGAGCAGAAGCATGAAGGTTGAATTTTATCCATAGGAGCATAATGCCCTTTCAGCTCTTCCAGGGGAGTGCTCATAATGACAGAGGAGATAGAATTCTAACCAACTAGGGATCCCGGAACATGGCCCCAAATGGCCTTCTCTAAGTGCAAAATGTCTTTGAAGTCTCCTGTTAAATGTTAAAAATTCAACTGAACTTCTGTTGTCCTCTATGATGTATATGGGTTGATGTTGTTATAAAATCTTTTTAAACAATTTGTGACCATTAGGGCTAAAAATTCCTCTCCCACATTCAAAAACTTTGATTGAAATTGATGCACTGCAGGAAAATGCTCTAAGTTTATGTTCTGTCTTTAGAGTTCCCCAGAGATACTGGAAAGCCTGGCTGGCTGGCTTTCAATGACCGATTTCCGGTTGTCAAAGAGGCATAATCAGATTTGGTTTTAGAAAGAAAACAGCATTGGTGGTGTGAAGGAGTTTGGAGAGGCTGGAGACAAAAGCAGAAATCCAGGGAAAGGTGATGGGAGCCTAAACCAAGGCAGTGAGAAGGGCTGGGATGGAGAGGAGGAGGGTCGATTGAGAGAGGTTCAAGGTGTAGGGGTCTTTTGCATGTGGGAGGTGAGGGAGAGAGAGGAACGATTGGAGGGAGGAACAGATCCTGGGACGTAAGAGGAGGGTAAAATTGCTCTGAAAAGGGGTGGAGTGAAAAAGAAGGAGGGCCAGGGCTGGAACTCTGAGGAACAGCTGTCTCGGGGATCAGTATGGGCAAAGGAAGAGGCGTTCATGAAGAAGATGGGAATGGAGCAATCAGGAGGGGAGAAGGCCCGGAGACTGGCAAGTCAAGCAAAAGCAAGGAAGAGGGCTTTTCAGTAAAGAACCTGGGAGTAGCGTCCACGACAGGGAAAGGTCTGGGGGCTCAGCAGGGATGTGCCAGGCCCACTGCAGGGGGAATGAATGGGAGAAGTGGAGCCCTGGAGGGACCGAGAGAGGCAGTGAGGTAGGAGCCCAATCGGAGGAAGAGGCTGGAGATGAGGGAACGGAGCAGACAGCACAGGAGCCCTGGATGGGGGCCGGGGTGGGGGGATCCAGAAGTCGGGGGGCAGGGGGTTGAGCCATGATTGAGTGGGAGAAAGGCAGGTATTTTGTGCTCAGATTTGAGAGTTAAACATAACCTGGGGGAGACGGGAGGATCATCCAGATCTTTACTCTGAGAAGTGGGACTTGAAAACTGACCGGATTATAGGAAAATCAAAGAAAGGATCATACTAAGATTTTGAAGCTTCAGGATAAGAGGTAAGGAGTTTGGGTTTGAGAGCTGGATTTTTTTTTTCTCCCCTGGGAAATGGGGAAGGAGGTGATGAGTTCAAAGCTCAAGCAAGTAAAATCGTAGTAATATTATTATCATAACAATAATAATATTGCTTTCCTTTTTTCTTTTTTTAAAAAAATAGCTCTAACATTTCCCTTTTTTCCCCTCAGAGCTTGTTGTGATGCCTAGCTTTTTCATAAATAAATAAATAAAATTTAAATGTCTGTCTCTTCATTCTACCCACCTCAAAAAGATGTTTTTGGTCAGTAAATTGATTATTTTCAGCTATCATTACATCTTTGCTCAAAGAAACTTTAAAAAATCTGGCTGTCAAAAGAAGTAATATGACAATTTTCAAATTATTGTGAAAAGGAAGTCTTGATGATTTTCTCTTAGTAAACATGTACTTGAAATTGAACTATTTTCCTCAACCCTGCTTATGACTTTTTGAGGGGCATACACTTGAGTTCACTAATCCTATAGCAGTTTCCCCGAAGAATGTGTAAGACTTTACTTACAGTTTCTAACCTATTAAAAAAAAACAACAACAAACCTGTTTATGTGATATAATTACAGGAGGGCATCCAACCTGAACGTGGGTAACAGCCATGTGTTGGTCAGCACAGCTGTCCTGTCCCCACGTGTGTGCATCAGGCACAGTGCCTGTGTGAATGACAGAGATTCCGGCCTCATCTGCCTCTCCGTCTCCCTGGATGCTTCCTACGTTGATCTCTCACAGTGCCACAGGCTGAGGAGCTCACCTCACTGCTTTGCAAGTGGTAGGTGTGTGGAAACCCAGTGACTCAGGCCCAGACTTGAATGAGGCCTTTGCTGATTTGGCAGATGGTTGTAAACATGGAGACGCGCTGTGTTTGTTCCGGTTTCTCTTCCGCACCCTCTGGATTTACAGCTTTGCCCAGGTTTGTCATCATGGCAGGCAAGATCCTGTTGGTAGGTTTTCTCCATCCTTAATTTTCTGAAGCTGGAGAGGTCGGTGTCAGCGAGGTGGCTTGGTGTCTGATGTATCTCAGGATTGGTGCTGGCCCATGATCCAGAGGAGGGACCTGTATTCCCCAGATCTGATGACCAGTCCATGCTAACCAAAGCAGATGCTGAATCAGAATGCTTATTTATTAATTTTATGAGCACAAGTAGGTTATTTGTAGGATAACCTACTTCACTCCGGAGAGAGCTAAATGAACACTAAAAATTCTTTTCTCTCAAACTTTCCTTTTTCAAATTCAGTGAGAAACAAAATGGTTATCAGCATTTCTGTTCTACCCTCTATTACCTACTGGCTCACCTGTGGGTTCATTTCAATCATAGACAATATCTTTGAAAAATGATTTATCTTGAAATAATTTCAAACTTTGGGAAAAGTTGCAAGAGTAATACACAGAACTCCCATGTCATCTTCTCCCAGATATCCCAATTGTTAATATTTTAACACATTTGTGTCCTCTCTCTCTTTCCCACCCTCCCATTCGCTCTCTCCCCTTCTTTCCCTCTCTTTCTCTCTCTCTCTGTACATATATCCACAAACACAAACGTTATTATCATTCTTTTTCTGAATATTTGAAAGCAAGTTTTCAACATGATGCCCATCAACCTCTAAATGCATCAGAGCGTATTTTCAAAAGGAATGATGCTGTCCTACATAATCACAATGCAACATCCAAATCAGGAAGTTAGCATGGATATAACACTGCCATCCAATCCAGACACCCTATTCAAATTTCACCAACTGTCCCAATATCTCTTGTTCCTTTCTGGTCCAAGATCCAACTCAGGATCGTGGGTTACATTCAGTTGTCATATCTCTTTCGTCTCCTTCTGTCTGGACCAGCTCCTCAGCCTGCCTGCTGCTGCCTCCAGGGGAAGGGGAAGGAAGGGAGAAAGGGAGAATGATAATACCTCTTTTGATTGTTGCTTGAGTCAAAGTGTTGGTACTAAATTTGTTGAGCTGTTCATTTACGATTCGTACAATCTTTGTAAGTTATGTCTCAATAAAAACAAAAAGGCAGAAATAACTAGGTTAAAACAAGTTTTTGGACTTAGTTGATACTTAGTAAAGCATCCCAAGTGAATGAAGATCCCTGGCCTCACAAGAACTTTCCATATTCTGTTCTATTTGCCTCTTTTCCTCCCCAGCAAACGCCTCCTCATCCTGCTCTCTCCTTAGCAAAGCTTCCCTCACCCCTCCCCAGGTCAGATCTGCTTTATATGTGCCTTGGAACTAAATCCTTTGCAGCTTTCATTACAAGCATATCCCACTCTCCTTTTAAAATTTATTCTTTAAACTGTGGTAAAATACACATACCCTAAAGTTTACCATCTTAACCATGTTTAAGTGTGCAGTTTAGTGATGTTAAGTATTCACATTGTTGTGCAACTGTCACCACCATCCATCTCCAGAACTCCTTTCATCTTGCAAAATGGAAACTATACCCATTAAACAGCAGCTCCCCTTTCTGCCCGCCTCTCAGCCCTTGGCAACTACTCTTCTGTTTTCCTTCTCTATGAATTTGACTACTCCCTGTAGCAGTTTTTCTACATCCTCGTCAACACTTGTTATTTTTGTTTTTTGATAGTAGCCATCCTGATGAGTGTGAGGTGGTATCTCACTGTGGTTTCAATTTGCATTTCCCTCATGATTAGTGACGTTGAGTACTTTTTCATGTACTTGTTGGCCATTTGTATATCTTCTTTGGAGAAATATCTATTCCAGTTCTTTGCCCATTTTTTGATCATGTTATTTGTTTTTCAGTTGTTGAGTTGTAGGTGTTCTTTATATATTCTGAATATGAACCCCTTATCAGAAATATGATTTGCAAATATTTTCTCCAATTCTATAAGTTACTTTTTCTCTCTGTTGATTGTGTCCTTTGATGAACAGAAGCTTTTAATTTTGATGTAGTCCAATTTATCCATTTTTATTTTTGTTGTCTGTGCTTTTGATGTCATATCCAAGAAATCATTGCCAAATCCAATATCAAGAACTTTCCCCCTGTGTTTTCTTCTAAGAGTTTTGTAGTTTTGACTCTTACCTTTAGGTCTTTGATCCATTTTGAATTAATTTTGGTGTATGGTGTAAGATAAGGATTCAACTTCATTCTTTTGCATGTGAATATCCAGTTTTCTCAACACTATTAAAAAGACTGTCTTTTCCCCATTGAATGGTATTGGTACCCTTGTCAAAAATAATTTGATCATACATGCAAGGGTTTATTTCTGGGCTATTTTATTCCGTTGGTCTGTATGTCTGTCTTAAAGACAGTACAACATTGTTTTGATCACTGTAGCTTTGTAATGTTTTGAAATCAGGAAGTGTGAGACCTCCAACTTTGTTCTTCTTTTTCAAGATTGTTTGGCTCTTCAAGGTCCCTTGAGATTCCATATCAACTTTAGGATGGATTTTTCTATTTCTGCCAAAAATGCCATTGTGATTTTGGTAGGGACTGCATTAAATCTCTACATCGCTTTGGGTAGTCTTGACATCTTAACAATATTGTCTTCCTATCCATGAACACAGGGTGCCTTTTCATTTATTTGTGTCTTCTTTAATTTCTTTCAGCAATATTTTGTAGTTTTCAAGTGTATAAGTCTTTGCCTCCTTGGTTAAGTTTATTCCTAAATATTTTATTCTTTTGATGCTGTTGTAAATGGAATTATTTTCTTAATTTCCTTTTTAGATTGTTTAGTTATTTCTCCTTTTTTGAGTGGACTAGTTTGTTCAATTTTTATCTCTTTCTCTGGGCTCTAAGGCTCAGGAGTGTAGAAACAGTGTCTAGTTTTGCTCACAGCTACACCCCAAGTTCTTTGTGTAGTGGTAGCCACTGAATACCTGCTCAGTAAATACTTGCTAAATTTTTCTAATAAGGTCAGGCTGGTTTAGTAGACTCGCTTTCCATTCTTGTGTGTGAAGGAAGATTAGACTGATGCTGAACCATTTACCTTGACTATCTTTTCAGCCTTCCTCCTTTAAAAAAATAACACCTAATATTTATTTAGTGCTTACTATATGCTAAGTGTCTTTGGATGAATTACTCTATTTCTCACAACAACCCAGTGAGCTGGGCATAGAATCAGTATATACTTTGTTGACAGTTTGAGTTCTGGGGCCAGACTTGCTGAGTTTGAATCTGGTTCACACTTGCAAGCTGTGTGACCTCAGACAAGTTCCTTCTCCTCTCTTTGCCTCAGATTCCTATAACATGGGGTTCCTACAATGCATACCCCTTTGGTTTGTCCTGAGGATGGATGAAGATATTGTAGGTCAATTGCTTAGCACATAGTAAGTGCTTAGTAAATCCTGGCAATTATTATCTCAATTTTGCAAATGTGGGAGCCGAGGTTTAAAGAGGATAAGTGGCCCATGATCACTCCTAGGCAGTCCAGAATCCCTAAGTACTTAAGCCTGCACCAAAGTGCCTCCTGTGTATACCATTCTCCCCTATATCTGAGACCATGCAGTGAGGAAACTCACAAGCCCCTCAGGGATAAAATGTTTGAAGAGTTTGCAAGAAATGGAACCCCCCAAGATGCCAGATCAGAGTGCGCAGAGATGACTCTTTCACTCTTCCGAAATTCACTTGAAACTCTGGGGGAATCTCAGGGCGTCCCGAGGGGAAATCTGACGCCAAAGACTAGAAGCCTTCACTCAGTAGATCAAGCTCTGTCTATAGATCTCCATGACAGACTCGTTAGACAGCTGGCATGGTCAGGTGACCCGGCACAGAGAGGGGAGGGCATTAGAGGAGAGCGAGGCGGACTTGCATTATTCTAGGCCAGAAGCAGAGGCTGGAGGCTGGCTCCGCCTCCCTATATGCACAGACTTCAGGGCGCCATCAGCACGGCACCGCACCTCGTCTTTGCCCTGTTTCCAGTGAGGCCAGGGCTTTGGAGAAATGGCAGTGGTCTTGCCCTTCAGAAAAGACCAGGATCCTAGAGTCAGACCTCCAAGTTCAGGGGAAACAATGACCATCACAATAGTCACATTCACAGTGGGTCCACATAATATCAATGGCTAACGTTTGTTGAGCATTCACTGTTCTTAGTGCTTTACCTGCAATATCCTATTTTATCCTTGGGTGACGAACATATCCCCATTTACCCAAGACTTTCCCAGTTTTAGCACTGACAGTCCAGCATCTCTGGTAGACCTTCAGTCCCGGGCAAACCAGGAGGGGTGGTCACTCTGTTTTATATCCACAACCACCTTGGGAAGTAGGAATCTTGGCACAGAGGAGTGGCGTGCTTTCCTAAATTTGCACCCCCATCAAGTATCAGAGGCAGGATTTGAACTCATGAAGTCAGGCTCCAGGCCTGTTCTCCTAACCAATGTGCAATGCTGCCCAAACCAGTAAAAGCAGCCTCTGCCAGAAATTGCTTGGGTTTTGTTCAGGTACCGAATGGATGACAAATAAAGCTGGTGATAGGGGGGAAATAGTAAATTGTGCAATATGAAATCTCCCAAAATTAAAAACGGAAGGTCATACTTTATTGCTGACAAAATGCCAAAGATTGCTTTCTAGGTTCAACTGGCCCCTAGATTGGGTGCCTCGCTTTATTCTAATTTTTCTTTTGACTTTTATTTTGATGAAAGTGGAAAATAGGGACCTGAGTGGCATTGTTGATGGGTAGCTTTAAGGTGGGGAGGTGCAGGTGAGATTCTGGTTCTCTTTGAGGGGCTCCCGTATCCTCGACTTCCGCTGTCATCCCTATGAACTTGGCCCAGTCGGCTGCCACCTTATCTGCTAGTCTTCTCTTGCTTCTTTGCTTTTCCTTCTTTTCTTCCATTTTCTGTGCAGTTCTTCTTGACTGCGTTTTCTCCTCTTTTTCTCCTCCTCTCTCCCACTCCCAGGAGCCCTGCCTTGGTAGTGCAACTCAAAATCCACGGCAAGTAGGGATAAGTACTCAATGATCAACTTAGATCGCTTCGCTCCTGAAGTTGGGGGTGGCCTGGTACAGCCAGCACATGCTGTGGCATCATAAAGACCTGTGTTCTAATCTCTGCTCTGCGACTTCCTGTATATGTCATTTAACTTGGATGAACTCAGTTTCCTCATTGATAAAACTACTATTATAACTCCACGTGGATAGTCATAAAAGATTCAAGGAGACGACAAGTGTGACAGCAACCAGCAAAGTGTCTTTAGCATCTTAGGTGCTTAATTAAATATACTTTCCTCAGCTCTGGGAGCCATCTGGAACTTGATTCAGACCAGTGGTGAGCAGCCTGGCATATGCCAGCTGGAGAAGAGTGTGAACCAGTTATCAGGACAGGCTCAAAAATGGGGAGGGAGAAGACACAGGACAGGAAAAAGACAAGAGTGCCAGTCACAGGTGCAAACGCCAACAACTTGGTGATTTGCTAGAGGTCAAAGAAATCGTGGAGCTATTTCTATCTTCGATCTTTTAATTTTGTTGTTTAAGTAGATTTTTTCAATTGCAAGAAGTAGAGACCTATTGAAGGCACTTCAAGAAAAGGATGGGGAAAGTCATTGTAAAAAGCATGTGGAATCAATTTGAGACTGGAATTTCAAAGCTGTCAGTAGTTTTAGGGTCCGTCTCTCAAGGTCTCTGCCTTTTCTCTGAGAGTCTCTGCTCCATTCTCCTCCCTACTGACCAGCTTTCTCGGCTAATGCAGGGAATCCTTATGTCTCGTCCACCCCACCAGCCAGAGTACCTGGATAAGTCTCCATGAGTAATTTGCCCCTGGATCCATTGTATTAATTGTCACCACTTGCCAATTGGCAAAACCTCAATTCTGCTCCTTCTCAGGGTGTGTGTGGGGAGGTGGCTCATTTAGCTTCTGTATTAGTCAGAGTTTTCCAGAGAAACAGAACCAACAGGATATATATATAGATACATATAAGAGGATATTTTTTATAGGAATTGGCTCACGTGGTTATAGAAGCCGAGAAGTCCCACAATCTGCCGTCTGCAAGCTGGAAAACCACGAAAGCTGGTGGTATAATTCACTTGGAGTCTGAAGGCGAAAGAACCAGGAGCTCTGATCTCTGAGGGCAGGAGAAGATGAGTGTCCCAGCTCAAGAAGAGAAAATTCCCCCTTTTTGTTCTATTCAACTGATTGGATGGTGCCCACCCACCTTGGTGAGGGTGGATCTTCTTTACTCAGTTTATTGGCTCCAGTGCTAACCTTGTCCAGAAACATCCTCACAGACACACTGAGATAACGTTCTTGCTTGTTCTTTCCCAGTGTTCACAAAGTCATGCCACCTCTGCGGACAGTACTCTTAAAATGTACTGGTGTTTATGTGGCAGAGGGTCTTGACTGCTGGAAATAGATGTTTGCACTTAACTTCTTCATCACTAGGGAAACATTGATACTTTTTGAGCATGGGGATGAGATGACTGGGTTTTTCGCTTTGGGGAAGTCAATCTGGAAGCAGCCTGAAGGAGGGATGAGAGAGCAGACAGGTGGCGAGGTAGGAAGGGGGAGACTAACAGTCATCCAGGCGGGAGGGGAGGGGCCTGAACGAAGAAGGGGCAGAGGGAAAGGAGGAGAGGATAGAACTGATGGCTGTTTTGGAGGCAAAGTCTCTCGGTTCTTGGAAACTGATTTGATGTTGGGGAGTAACAGAGAGGGAAGTCATTTTAAAAACAACTTAAGTTCTCAAATTTTGGAATTGAGGAAGAAGAGCAAGGAGATTTGCATTTGATGTACAGCATGCAGTTGGAAGTATGGATCTGGAATTCAGGAGAGAGGTTAGAGCTGGAGATAGAATCATGACTACAGTTATGGCTGAAACGATAAGAATAACGAGATTATATCCAAAAGAATGTGGAGAAAGAAGGGGACAGGAAATGACATTCAGTCACTCATTCCAGAAACTGCGGAGTCATCCTTGATTCCTCCCTCCCCCTCACTTCTCTATATCCAATCTTTTAGTCACACCTGATAATTCTATCTTCAAAATTTATTTTGATCTGTCCACTTCTATCCATTTGCACTCTCTTCACCTTAGTCCGGGTTATGAACTCTCCTGCCTGGACCACTGCAAGTCCAGTGGCTCGCAAACAGCCTCCTCCCTTCTGCTCGTGCCTACCTCCAATCTATCCTCACATGACGGGGAAAGGATTTTCTTGAAATGTGAATTGTGTCTTGTCACCCCTCTGTTCAAAAGCTCTTATTGACTTCCCATTGGGGTTAGAATAAAATTCAAGCATCAGATCATGGTCTATAAAGCCTTGCATAACCGAGCCCTTGCCCCTCTCTCTAACTTTATGTCATTCTCCCTTTCAGTAACCACCCTTCACTCGCCCTCCTCTTTTAGTTTCTCAAACATGTCAAGCTCTCTACCAATTCTGCTCTAGACTCCTTCACCAGCCGCGGCCCTACCTCTTCTCCTTACCTCCCATTTCTGCTTCTCATTCCCTTAATCTTCCCAAGAACATAGAGTTTTTTATTGCCTATAGAATCATCTTGCAATAACAGACCCTCCGTGGCCACTCCCATTCTCCAACCCCAGCACTGCAGTAGGAGCTGAGCAGGAACAAGACGGATATTCAGAAACCTCCCTAGAGGCCAAGGGGGAGGGGACCCTTGGGCCCGACCCATTACATAATGCCTGTGAAAATCACCATACTTTCTCTTTTTGAATGTGTTCTGGTTTTAAAGAATATTAATACTGAAAATTGAATTTGTTTTTTAAAAAAGGGGTATAAAAGACTTGACAAAAGGATTCATCTTGAGATCTCTTAAAATATTGATTTTTTTCTAGTATATTCAAACCTCGTAATTTTATTTCCCACCACTCACACAGTTTCACACAAGTTTTCAAGGGTACAGCAGCTGCCAGAGATAAAGCCCACTCATATCGCTCCTGTGTCGTAGATGGTGAAATTGAGTCAGAAAGGCTTGCTGAGAATGACAGATTCAATAATAGAGTCAAGGTTAGCAACCAGAGAACTGTTAGCATTGAATCTTTGCTCAAATCAAAGGCTAATTCCATTTCTTCAATAATTTCCTCTTAAAATATAGACTAAACTCCTGCCATTGTTTTCCAATACCTTCAGTAGACTTGTGTCTAAAAATCTTGGTGATTTTAGTATAGCCCTGGGTAGGAGATTCCCAGATATTGGCTATTTCGTTCCTTAGAGCCCTCCTCAGCCAACACTTCTGGTTGTGTTGGGTTGCCTGCACTGAGGCTATTTTTAATAGTATATTTGTGTTTTATCCAGAGAGCAACCAGGCAGAGCGGCCGCGCTGGGACAGTTAACTTACACTTTAGAATAATTTCAAAATGTGAATAACAAGTTCTTTTTTTAAATAAAAAAGGAAATGAAATTAAAAACAAGACTTCAATTTAATCTGGGAGACTTGAAATGGCAAGCTTGCCCCTTGTCAATTTCGTTCCAGTTCACCAAATCTCAACCATCACAGCGGCCGGGCCAGTGAAGGAGGCAGTGTCACTCAACCCCCGAACCTCCTTGCATTTGTGGATTTAATCTGGGCTCCAACGTTATTTTAAAGGGTTTTTATGTTCACAGATTTCTGCTCATGTTAACAAAGCTTTATGTAGATATAGATCTACTGATGCTAACCAAACAGCATGATTACCATAGAGGCAATTTATAGGAAAAAAACAAAACCCTGAATCCTGCGGTATTTATTTATAGAAGTAAACAGAAGTAAAATTGAGATCTAGAACCAAATCTCTTCTAAACACAGTGTCGTCGTATTTTGACTTGGATGGAAAAATTAAAGCTAGTGCTTGCTCAGAAGCATTTTCACATTAAGACAGTTTAACCAGCTCGATTGTTCTTTTCACCTTGTCTGCCCTCCTGAGTACACCAGGACAAGGATGATAAACCCTCCTCAGGCAATGTTGTAAAGGAAATTGAAGGCCGTGTAAACTCGGGTTTATATTAACCGCTAAGAGCTTAAGCACCAACAGTCAGTACCCACTTAGAAGCCTTCCACATCATTCTCAAAAACTAGAAGGGAAAACGCCAAATCACACTCTTTCAGCATGTGGAAATCATATATTGGTCCTGAAAATGTTTTTAGTGCTACCAGGGGAAAATAAAATGGTTTTTGACCAAAACTTTCCATTTTACCTTTAAACAAATTTAAGTAATTCCAAATGAAAACACAATTTTTTCTTAAAACTTTCACATCTTGGGACAGGAACAATAAATAATTACTGTCATCTGAGGTAAACACTGGACCAGTACTTTGTATGTATTAGTCCCTTAATGTTCACAACAACTCCGCAAAGTAGGTTTTATTACCTCCCTTTTTCAGATGAATAAACTAAGGCTCCGAGGGGTTAAATATGCCCAACATCGTATTCAAATCCAGACTTTGATGATTTCACACTACAGCTCTTGGAATAGAGTTCCAGTCATGTGGGAAAAGAAGTCACATTGCTTGTATTTTTACCTTCATGGCCCAAATCTGTCATCTTTATCTATTAGTTTTCTTTAAAAAGGGAGACTAATAAAAATGGCCAGCTCTGACATTTTACTTTACCCTAAAAATGGCCATATTAGATGGCTCTGCCATCTCGTTGACTTCGGGTTACACTTTATCTTGACTTGGGTCCTCCTTCTTACCTCCTGAAGCCTCATTTAAACTCATAGAAACTTGTTCTCTCCTGCTCCTTTTTCCCTCCCTCATTGAGTTTTCTATCATGCTGTCTACAAAAGGTACAGCTGACTTACATCCATGGAAAGTTATATGCACTTTGGATTATAAATCTGAATTTTTAGGTAAACTTTTTACTAAAATACAGCATACTTATTGTAAAGGGCACAAAGCATAAGTTTACACCTCGATGAATTTTCACAAAGTGGACACACCCATATAACCAGCACCCAGATCAAGAAATAGAATATTACCAGTCAAATTAATGATATTTTAAATGTTGAAGGGAATATTCTTATTTCAAAGTTTATGTAAATAATCTTTTTGTAAAGGTAAGAATGCATTTGAAATGTGCTTCATCATGCCCCACTTTATGTTTTATACATTCTGATTTTCATACCTTGTGTTTTCTTAAACCCATGATGCCTTTAACGAGAACCTGCTCTGAACAACATAAGCACCGAGATTTGAACGCCTCTCCCATCCCAACCCCACACCAAAACTCAGCATCATACAAAACTTGGACTGCTTCCTCCTGGTTATTAAATTAAAAACTATCTTTTTAAAAAAACATCTGGTAAGGACATTTCTGTTTTGAATTTTTAAAATTTGCTTATCGTCAAGAAACAACTTCTCTATGAGGACTTTTTATTCTTGCTTACCAGTGGGTCCTAGTTTCCTATTCACGGAGAAGCTTCCAGTCAAAGCCTGCTGGTCTTATGCTCTGATTTGTTCACAGCTTCTGAACATGAAGTATTGAACATAACACACAGACTGTTCTACTTCCATCCCTGTCCTTTATTCTTAGGTTTCATATCACCTGTGGCAGATCCGCTGCTGTTGCATCTACAAAGCAAGTGTGGTTTCTATCAGAGAATTTGAGGCAGGCCTGCTCGCCGATGGAAGAGCGTGCTCGTGTCCAAGTGCCAGGCCCCACATGTGAAGGGAGTCTGTTAGGTTTCAGTGATGAGTCGCATAGGATGTTACAGATCGTGCAGAACGATGCTTCAAGATGTCAAAAAACACTGATGGAGCCAAGATCAAAGATTAATATAGCAAGGTGATGGGGATGAATGGATGAGGCTGATAAATATTTAAGGGCAAAAATATTAAATATTTTAGGACAAAAACTACCCTAAGTTCTGATTGTACCAGTAAGTGTTGGATGGTCTCGAAGAGGACTCATTGTCTTGTACCAAATGTTTTCTTCTAATAGACAATTTTCAAGACTTATAAAAAAAAAATATGGCATTGCAGTAGCTCCCAAGTATGGTCTATTTTAGAATCTCTTAGAAGCCATAATAAAAATGCAGATGCTGGGGCCAGCCCAGTGGCGCAGCGCTTAAGTTCCCATGTTCCACTTCGGCGGCCCGGGGTTCACTGGTTCAGATCCCGGGTGCGGACATGGCACCACTTAGCATGCCATGCTGTGGTAGGCACCCCACATATAAAGTGGAGGAAGATGGGCATGGATGTTAGCTCAGGGCCAGGCTTCCTCAGTGAAAAGAGGAGGATTGGCAGCAGTTAGCTCAGGGCTAATCTTCCTCAAGGAAAAAAAAAAAAGGCAGATGCCTGGACCCCAACCTAACCTACTGATGGAGAATCTATAAGGTTGCGGCCCAGATATCTGTTTTTAAGAAGCTCTGCTGGTGATTTTCTTTTTTTTAATTTTAATTTAATTTTTTTTTTCTTGAGGAAGATTGTCACTGAGCTAATATCTGTGCTAATCTTCCTCTATTTTGTATGTGGGATAACACCACCGTATGGCTTGATGAGCTGTGTGTAAGTCTGTGCTTGGGATCTGAACCCACAAACCCCAGGCTGCTGAAATGGAGCACACAAACTTAACTACTACACCACTGAGCAGAACCTAATTTTATTTATTTTTTTGGTGAGGATGATTGGCCCTGAGCTAACATCTGTTGCCAGTCTTCCTCTGTTTTGTATGTGGGATGCTGCCACAGCATGGCTTGATGTGCAATGTGTAGGTCTGCTCCTGGGATCTGAACCAGCAAACCCTGGGCTGCTGAAGTGGAATGCACAAACTTAACCACTATGCTACCAGGCCAACCCCCCTAATTTTTTAAAATTTTATTTTATTATTTTTCCAATTTTATTGAGATATAATTGGCATATAAATTGTATTAGTCCAAAGTGTAAAACATAATAATATGAAATGTGTATGTATTGAGAAATGGTTACTACAATGTCACCTCACGTAATTACAATTTTTTTCTTGTGATGAGAACTTTTTTCTGCTATCTCTGTTGCATCTTCTGTAACTTTCAATTCACAAATTCTATCTTTGACTGTATCTTCTTTGCTGTGAATTTTCTCTATTGACTTCTAAATTTTAATAAGATCTCCTCTCTGAGCAACTTTCAAATATACAATTCAAATATACAATATTGTTAACTATAGTCACCATGCTGTACATTACATCCCCAGAATTTATCTTGTAACTGAAAGTTTGTACCTTTTAACCACCTTTATTCATTTTGCCTACCCCCTACCTCCCACCTCTGGCAACCACCAATCTGTTCTTTCTTTGAGTTCAGTTTTCTTAGATTCCACATATCAGTGAGATCATATGTGTTTGTCTTTCTGTGTCTGACTTATTTCACTTAACATAATACCCTCAAGGTCCGTCCATGTTGTTGCAAATGACAGGATTTCCTTATTTTTTCTGGCTGAATGGTATTCCATCTTCTTCATCCATTCTTTATCCATTCCTTTGTCAATAGACACTTAGGTTGTGTCTATCATTTGACACTTAAGTTGCGTGGACACTTAGGTTGTTTCCATAGCTTGGCTATTGTAAATAATGCTGCAATGAACATGGGGCTGCAAATATCTCCTCCAGATAGGGATTGTGTTTCCTTCAGATATATACCCAGTAGTATAATTGCTGGATTATATGGTAGTTCTATTTTTAAGTTTTTGAGGAACCTCCACGTTGTTTTCCATTGTGGCTGCACCAATTTACATTCCCATCAACAGTGCACAAGGGTTTCCTTTTCTCCACATCCTCGTCAACACTTGTTATTTCTTATTCTCCTGGTGATTTCATGCTCTCCAAAGTCTGCAAACTGCTCCGATATTGGGTCAGCATATGTTATTATTGTGGGGAAGTAAAGTTGTAAAATCATTGAATTTTAGGGTTCAAAAGAAACTTAGACATTACATTTCATGGGAAAGGTCTGCAGGCCAGTGGTTAAATGCTTTGGGCCCTGCCATCTGGTGATATGGTCATGAAGCCAGAGCGAGAAGGGAGGGCTCTTACACCAAGCTTGGAGTTTATATAATACTTCCATCTTCCATCTCAGTTTAAAATCTAATTATATTGTGTTTCGAGTTATCTTTTTTTTTTGCATTGTAATTATTTTGTGCACCAAAGAAAAATTTAGAAAATATTGACACAAAGAAAGAGTTAATATTTTGGTTTATTTCTTTGAAGTCTTTTTGTGTTTTGTGCATGTTATTTTGTACATACTTATCACAATTTATATGTAATTTTGTATCCTGCTTAGAGTTTTTTTTTTTGGTTATACTGTGATAAGCTTGGTTTTACAGTAACAATAAGCTCTTAGTGAAAGTAGTTTCATGCTGAAACCGAGTTTGTCAATGTTATAAAAGCTGCTGTCATTGCTAAGAGAAACATACTTTGTTTCCATAGGAACTGTTGTTTTAAAATATAGAATCTCTAGATTCAAAGGGTACAAACTCAAGTTTGGGATGGGAAGTATTTTACCTTTCTTGGGAAAGTGTGAAAACTACTCTCCGCTGATTAAAAAGCATGGTCATGTGGTTGCAACCTCCTGAATGGGTGAGAATGTTCCAGGCAGCTGTTGGATTTCTCTTTCAGCTTCCCTGGTGTTGATGGTGATGCATGGTGATCCTGAGAGGAGAGTGAGGGAAATGAAACTAACTCATGGTTGGCCACTCCTGGAGCAGAGAAGTTAGGAAAGGCCAACCCGCACCTTTCACTTGATAATATCTAAGTTGGTGGTTAGGTTCCCTTATTAGGGAAGGGAACAAAGGGGAGGGATCTTTATACCACGCTGCTCTGCAGCATTTAGGTGCCAGCACAAATTTTCCAACCAGGCAGTGGCTCTTTTCTTTAAGTTAATGATTTTGAGTGAGTGAAAAAAAAATTCTACCCAATTCTGCTCAGAAACCAAGATCAGAATGAAGTGGAATTGATAACAATTGTCGGTTGTAAACTCAGTAACAAACAGTTCCTGGATAGGCACTATTCCCTGAACCCCTCTTTGGGCCACACTCGTCTGTATTATCACAGGTAGTGGATTGACTGCCTTACCTTCCCCATCAGAGTTCTCCATTCCTCTACTGGTGTTCCTTGTGTCTCACAAGAAACTACTTGAACTCGAATTGTTGTCTCAGAGTCTGCTTCTGAGAGTATACAAACTGAGACAGGTAATGAAAAGCCCAAAGAAAGAGTATGAGAATGACATCTACTGAATGGTACTTCCAAAAGAGTTGGTATCATCACGGGAGCAGATGCATACAAACACACTCACATAGTTGTTCATTTCATACTTGGTATGGATGCTATGTTGTACCCTCCCTGCCCACCACCCCCTGCTAATTGAAGACTCATTATCCCAGCTTTTGGGGTAGACATCTGGCAGACAGCCCTCGCTGATGGCACAGCTTTAGGATTAGCTTTGGCTGAAGACAGCTGCTTCCTTCAAGGTCACACCTCCTTCTCAGGGTGACCCCCCTCCAACCACAGATCTAAGTGGGACTATAAAAACCCAGTCCTCTCAACTCATTTGGAGAGCTCTGAAGGGTCATCCCATCTTCAGACCCCGCCCCCCTGGTCCCATGAGGCGTTCCACTGAGACTGCACCGAGATCCCAGGAGGACTCCCTAAGAAACCTCATGCACACTAATCCCCATCTCAGAGCTTGTTTCCCTGGGACCCAACCAGTGACAGTACCGATAATGACCTACTATGTGCTAGACACTCTTCTAAGGGGTGAGGGATACAGTGGAGATCAAATAAGCTTTCTGCCTTACATTTTATTAGGAAGGAATTCACATTTTAGAGCAAGGGTCAGCAAACTTTTTCTGTGAAGGGCCAGACAGTAAATATTTTAGGCTTTATGGGCCATGTGATGTCAGTCACCACCACTCAGCTCTGACACTGTAGCGTAAAACAGCCTTAGAAATATATAAACAGGTGGGCATGCTGTTTATCACTGAAACTTTATCTACAAAATAAGAGGTGAGTGGGGTTTGGCCCATGGGCTATAATTTGCTGACGCCTCTTAAAAAGGACATGAAACAAGGAAATCAATAACCAAACAAGGAAACTTACATAGTGATAGCGCCATAGAAGGGATAAATTAGAGTGATATGATAAAAAAAAAAATTATTGTTTATTTTAAAGTTTAAATTAGGTTTTTTTGTATAAGTAATATATTCACATGGTTCAAAACCCAAAAGGATTGAAAATGTATTCGTTTACAAGTATATGTCCTGGTTCACTTTGACCCCCGATAGAATAATTTTATTTACTACTTTTCTGTTTCTTTTTAGTGTTTCTTAATGCAAATACAAGCAATTACAAATATATATCCTTATCCACCTCCGTTTTATGCAAAGGTTAGCATACAATATGTCTTGTTCTGCACCTTACTGTTATTCACTTGACACGTCCTGGAGATCTTTTCCGGACTCGATATGTCCTGGAGATCATCCCCATTTATTTTTCTATAGCTGAGTATTATTCCTGATATGTATATGATAGTTTATTTGATCAATTTCCTATTGTATTAGTCAGGGTTCTCTGGAGAAACAAAGCCAAAAGGATGTATATATGTATAGATAGGATGTGTGTATGTACATACAGGAAGAAATTTATTATAAGGAACTGGATCACGTAATTATGGAGGCTGACATTTCCCAAGATTTGCAGAGTGAGCTGGCAAGCTGGAGACCCAGAGACTGATAGTGAAGTTCTAATCTGAAGTCTGGCAGCCTTGAGACCCAGGAAGAGCAGATATTTCAATCCGAAGGCAGGAAAGAGCTGCTTCTCTCTTACTGTGCAGAGAAGGAAGCGATGGGAGAGTCAGCTCTTTTATTCTATTCAGGCCTTCAATTGACTAGACAAGGCTCACCCACATTAGGGAAGGCAATCTGCTTTACTCAGTCTACCAATTTAAATGTTAATCTCATCCAAAAACACCCTCACGAGAACACCCAGGATAACATTTGACCAAATATCTGGGCACCCTGTGATACATAAAATTAGTCATCTCATCCATTAATGGGCATTTGGGTTGTTTCCAAATTTCTGCTATTACAATAGCACTACAATGAGTAGCCTTCTACATATATCATTTCATAAGGGTGCAGGTGTATCTGTCTGTAGGATAAATTCCCAGAAGTGGGATTACTGGGTCAAAGCACGTCACGTTGACAGGGATTGCTGTATTGCTGTCCACGAGGTTTATTCTAATTTGCAGTCCCCCCAGTACATGTAAGTGATTGTTTCCCCATGGCCCCATCAACAATTACCTTTTCAAACTTTGGGAATTTTTTGCCAGTTCGAATGGTGTCCTCATGTAGCTTTAATTTGAATTGCTCTTTGCATGAGAGAGGTTGCACATCCTCTCATACTTTAAAGGACCATTTTCTTTCTTTCTCTGTGAATTTTCTGTGCATGTTCTTTGTTCAGTTTCTATTGAATTGTTCGACTTTTCTCAATTTCTACACTAAGGGGCTTGGCTCTTTGTGATGTAGGTTGCAAATGTTTTCTTAGTTTGTCAGTTGTATTTGTGCTCATGTTGCTTTTGTAGCAATCTTTTCTCTTATGGCTTCTGGATTTTGAACCCTGACTAGGAAGGCCTTTGAGGGGTGCTTTAGCTGGGGTGCTCAGGGTTGATAGGGACACCCCAACTCCTTGCTTGTGTGCTGGGGAAACATTTGTGGAAGAGGTGCTGACTCCTTGAGGTAGCCCCTGTGGAAAACCAGAATGTGCAGAGCTGCACCCAAACGAGAAAGTAAACTAAAATAGGTTTTGACCCAATGTAAACATGAAAGTGAGGTAAACCAAATAATATCAGAGCATCACAGGTAATGAAAGTAATTATATTGGTTTTAGACTTGAGAAATATGATCTCTTTGGGGGGAAAAATTATGGCTTGTCGTAATTCCTCTGTCTGAACTAGGAGTGCGTATATTTGACATAAATTTTGATAAATACAACTTGACTAATTTAAAAGTGATTTAAAAATCTTGCTGTTTCATCTTCATAAATTGAAAAGCAGGTTTGCTTATAGTGGTAGCCTTTTATGGCTCTTGAATAGTGGTCTGACTACTTTTAGAAATGAATAATGGATTAAAAGTACACTTTGCAGCTTACATTAGTTACTTTTGTAATGCAAAATAGAAGCATGATAATGTACTATTCAGCATGCTTTAATATGATTTATACATACACTACACAGCATAAGTAATTCATTATGCCCTTCACAGTGCATTTCCTGGGTACAGAGCTCATGGTTACCAGCACTTCATCTCATAGTCAGTTTGTCTCGTGGACGGAGTCCAGGACCATGATGAGGATTCCGCCCTCCACTAGCCCCCTGACTCACTCAGTGACCTTAGACAGTACTCTTCTGCGTCTGGGCTTGGCTGCTTGTAAAAGTGAATGGATCACACATTATGGATCCAGTTCAGAAGAAGGGACAGCAGACTAATTACTTTAGGACTGTAAACGGCTTTGAAGTCTGGAATTAAACAGGCTTCAACAGTATAATTATTATTATTCTGGGAATTATCCTACTTTGGAAATATCAGTCTGCAGTGGTCATTTAATAAAGCAATAGTTCATTTCTGTGCGTTTGGGAAGAAATCCTCTACCGCTTCATAAACAGCACTTTGTCACATACTGTATTTTTCTGTTTGCAAAGTATGGATTTACTGAACAGCGTAGACGATGGCCCTCGAAGTCAGCTGCTTTTAAAGCCAATTGCATTCCATGTTTAGAATAAGCACATACAGATTTGATCAAAGCTTGTGAGTTGAAAGTAGGGGAGTGGTTCTAAGAAGCAGACTTTCCTCTAATATTTGTGGGGCCTGGAGCAGGAGTACAAATGGAGGCCCACATACTGTATGTTTAAATATTTAAATGGTATAGATCAAGCTAACAGACTGTTAAATAAAGTATGTTCTATCCTCTTACCTTGACAAATATATCTTCACAATGACCTGGAAGTCCAGGTTTGAATTTTAGATTTCTCTGAAGGTCCCAGAAGACTTATAAATCATATTTCTCTCTTTTTTTTTCCCTATTGCTTGGTTTCAGTACAAGAGTGACCAGTAATGATCTCTAGACCAGAATTTGAACATGCACATCCTTGAGGTATGTTTCAAACTCTGTATCTATTTATGATATGCAAATCATGTTTCTTTTTTGATAATGCTGATGACTGTGTCTATGAAAATGGGAATCCATTAGAATAACTGAAACCTCTGAAATAGTGAGATTTGTGCCTGTGATAAATGCTTTGACACAACTTGATTCCTTTGACAATCTAGATTTTGACCTGGTCTATTTAAATTCTGCTGGGAACATAATTTTCACATCAAACTTCCATTGTAAATTGTAAGATGAGTAAAATCTGCAGGTTTTGCACACAAATTTATTTTTTGCCTGACACATAAATCATTATTTTAGATTCAAAGGAATCTCATTGGTCAAATAGATCTAATAATGGAAATGATATAATAGAAACATTTACATCCTTAGAGAATGCACCTTAAGCAGTTTCATTTTGTAGCTGATATTTTTATTTCTGCTTGGGTATACGATTCTTGTTTGTCAAGACTCCACTTTCTTTGTTAAAATGTAAAATGCATATTGGGCAAATGCTCCAGGGCAATTTGCATAAAAAGTGATGACAAAGAGCAATTAGTACTTCATTATTATGCAGTGAAATGCTACTTTGCTCAAAAGTGACTGTAGTTTCTCCCCCCCAACCCCCTTATAAATCTGGTACAGCATTGTTCTAAAAATAGTACTTAAGAAACCTCTGTTTGTAAATCAGTGTCTTTGACTTTCCACTAGAAATCCAGGGGGGAAAATGCAAGCCCTAAATAAAGTTATTACCCCAGCTCTTTATAATGAAAAAGAAGCACCAGAATTCTGTTAGATAAGACAGGTCAGAAGATTGTAATGTCTCATCAAATTAGATCCATGTCTCATTTTACCCCTTGGGCTCAGCTTTCAAAGCAGACCCAGATTATACATTGATAGCAACATCCCCCTCCCCCCCAACACACACATGCTGTCACAGGCACACTCAGAAACAGGGTCATGCCACACACAGCTACGCTGCCGAGAACAAACAGTCCCAAGGTATCTCTAGTTAGGAAGCCTTGATTTTTGAGTACAGATTTCATTACCATGAAATTCCTTTAGGGCAAAAAAGAATTGCATCAAAGAAGCAGCGTGGAGAGGCAGACTTTGTAACTGTTCGCCCCATCACCTGTGTTACCAGGCTCTGCCTGTCTTTAATTGGCCAGGAGATGCTCATTTTGGGTTTGTTGTTTTGTTTTGTTTCTTTTGTTGAGCCCACATATTATCTAAGATTCTGCAAGCCAAAATGTGCCAGTACTGTGTGTGTGTGTGTGTGTGTGTGTGTGTGTGAGATAACCAAGTAATTGGATATTGGTGGGATGAGAAGAAAACATGGGAAACTACGAAACCTTTGGAAAATGACCCCATGAGGCTGGAGATGGACATGGATTACAGTATTTTTCTTTGGAAGTCCTAAAGCAGGCTTGGTGAGGATGGAGTGGTAAACGCTGCCTTATTTTGGCTCTCTTGCTGCCTGACCCTCTGGGGGCCAGACCGGATCAATGCAATGCCTGCAGCCACATCCCTGGCCGGTATGGCTCCAAGATCGCTGACAGAACCTACTTCACTTCTATCCTAAGGGGTCTCTCAATCCTAGGAGGCTGGGATCAATCTCATCATCTGTAGCTTAGGCTCAGGGGCTCAGGGCTGTATGGCATGTCTCCAAGAAGGAAGGTGTGGGGGTCGACCCTTAGCTACTTTGCTTTATAAGCATAAGTAACTTAGGCGCCTGAATGTTCTTCACCCACCTCAGATTTTATTTACTTTCTCCTTTGTTTCTTTTCTCCTCAGGCCACCAGTGAAAAGACTGTAAGGTCATATAGCTTATACCATTTCAAGGAGTCATTGTCTAACCTGGAGGTAATGTACGATCATTTTATACACTGCCACAGATTCATTATTCATACAATTTTCCTTTAATTTTTAATGCATCCAAGTTCCTACTTATTTAACTTATAATGCAATTGGCCAGACATCTTCATAAAGCTATGAAAAGTGGCTCTAAAGTACTGTTCCATAGCACTCCAATCTATTAACCAGCTGATGAGACAGTACTGCTCTTAGCCGTGGGTGGGACCACTGCCTTGGCTCCCCTTACCTCAGGGGTCCCCATGATTTGTATGGCTTTCTTTGAAGGAAGTCCCCAGCCTGCAATGCTATTTGGGTAGGGTGTCCAAATCAGATCCCATCTCTCCCTTTCAGCCTGTAGGGTTGACCAGATATCCAGAGAAGCTCCAGCACTCATAATTGGAGGATGGTTCTACAGCCAAGGTCGGGCTTTAAGCCAGGAGAGCAGCCTGGTCAGCATATATTCCCATCAACAATGACCAGCAAGTTCTTTCTTTCTTTCTCTTTTTTTAAAGATTGGCACCTGAGCTAACAACTGTTGCCAATCGTTTTTGTTTTCCTTCTTCTCTTCCCCAAAGCCCCCCAGTACATAGTTGTATACTCTAGTTGTGAGTGCCTCTGGTTGTGCTATGTGGGACGTCACCTCAACATAGTCTGACGAGCAGTGTCATGTCTGCACCCAGGATCCAAACCAATGAAACCCTGGGCCACCAAAGTGGAGGACGCAAACCCAACCGCTTGGCCACGGGGCCAGGCCCCAGCAAGTTATTTCTTTTGTAAGACTGCACAACATTGGACCTCTAGCATGGTGCTGACGTGCTGATCTAGGATAATTCATTCACAAGGGATGAAGAAGACAAGAGTTTTCACATTGGGCAATAAATAAATACCCATTATTCTAAATCTTCTTCAGTAAATCACTATACCTCACATGGGTCCATTTTCAAATAAAATCATGTATACATACATGGCCCTGCAAAATACATTTGCCTAGAGCTCATCCCCCCCCCCCCCCCCCCAGGGATCATCCTGCCCTGGGGAATCACTGAACAGAGGCTGATATAGACCAACTATTTAGAAGGGGAGCCGCTGGAGGTGGAGAAGAGCAGGGAGAGAGATACAGCAATTGCAAGGCTGAGAGGACCCAATGAGGTGAAGTGAGAGCACTCTAGCCTGGGAATCACGGGATCTGGGTTCTCGTCCTGACTCTGCCATTTCCAAGCTCTATGTCCTTGATCCAGTCTCTTAATCTCTTTCTTCATCTATAAAATGTGGACATTCAATAGGACTATCGGAGACAGTCGTTCCCAAACCTGACTTTGCATCAGAAGACACATTTACTTCTAGGCTCACCTTCCCCCAAGTTTCAGATTTAGGAAGTCTGGGGGAGGAATTTGGGGATCTGTATTTTTCAAAAGCTCCCAGCAAATTTTGGCATGCAGCAAGGACTGGTCTTCATTCCTCTAAACAGTCTGCTAGCTCTAAAGGTTTGAGACTCTAATATAGGGCTGAAGTGATGAAGGCCGTGATGCGATGCCGGTGGAGTCTATAGAGGCAAGAAGAGAAGGAATATTTTAATGTAATGCCAGTGCTGGTGAAAATTGATGGCTCGTGTCTGTAGGTATGTGCCAGGTATCGTTCTGAGTACTTTACACATCAATTCTTTATTATTCACATTCTCCAGATGAGAAAACAGAATTAGAGAAAGGTTGAATAACTGGCCAATGTTCAGTGATGATATTATTGGCAAATTGAGGGGAGGGATAGAAGTGGCGGGAATGGAAGGTGTCTCCATGTTTTCAAGGCTGGAAGAAAGGGAGCACAATTTGGATGGTTTTGTGGCTTGTTTGCTTGCTTTGTTATGTTTTCTCATTGGTTATGGTGGTAAGGGCATAGGGGATGGCATGTAATTAGCTATGATAGTGAGTTGTCGAGTACAAATGTCTGTAGAGACTTGGAAATATACCCGTGGGGATCAGATGAGCAGATAGGCGGGAGGTTATGGACTGGGAATCATCAGAGATGAGAGGTGCAGTTATATGAGCGGGAGAGTCGACTAACCTTCAGGACACAGTGGGCAGAATTTCTTGAGAGAACCAGCTTGGGAGGGGAAGCTCGGTGGGCAAGGCTCCAGCATCAACTCAGCAACTAAAATCCCCAGCCACTTTTGAAGAGCTGTTCTGTTATATAGTTTGGTCAGCAGCTCAGCTCCATATTTTCACCCACCAGAATGTTCAGATCAATACTCCCAGTCCTCATGATTTACTGAACCTGAATTTCTCTAACTGCTCCATTAACTCTTTGGAAAGGTTTCTCCCTCTGTTAGCACTGGATCATGATTTTCCATAAGATTTGCCCTTGAGCAAGCAGTTCTCTCATCATTCTCACCAGGGAAATCATCTGGCTTTCTCCCCCCTACCCTCTCCATCCTTCTTCACTTTCTTAAGAGCTCTGTTCATGAACCTGCATTTTGCCTGCTAATTAGTGTTTTTGAATAAACACTCGCTATCGAGGTCGGAATCTGTGGGGGTTTTTGCTCATGCCAGTTTGTGAGTTGCTAGTCCTCTGTGTCAGGTGGTATTTCTCCAACTTGCTTATTAAATTTAGGATCTTATTGTCTCCCTGTTTGTGCAGCAGAGACATTTTGGTGCTGAAGAGCTGGGTGCTGTAGCCCCAGGTTCTGTGTGCCCAGTCCTGTGTTCACGTTCGTGGTGTTGCACAGAGGGATCTGGTGGCCAGAGAGCCCATAATAGAAGCTGAATTCACTCACATTGTGCCCCTTTGTCCCAAGGAATATTTTGTTCCTCTGAGCCTCAGCCTCAGCGTCATGAAACAGCATTTCTCAAGCGCCTAATTGCCAGAGTGCTACAGGAAGCATTCCATGGAGTTTCACTGCCACAGTAGGGCCAAGTGTGACAGAGCCAGGCCTGAGCGCAGGAGGGAATTGCTATGGCCCTAGGTCTTGTCCACAGAGTCCTGCAATTTGACACACACAAAAAAATGATGTCTTTCCAGGTATCCCTGGCGGTGCTGAGATACCTGTGTGGGGCTGAGGCATGGAAGCAGCGGTACACGCAGCGGTGGTGATGGTGTAGACACACACCCCCAGAAAAAGGGAAGGGGGAGCAAGCTATTTTATTCTCAGGAAGCCTGAAGGGTATGCTGCTGAGAGGAAGCTACAGCAGCAAGTGACACCCTCTTCAACGGTTTGCCAGGGTAGGAACAAATGTCAAAGTCCCTGCAAGTCATAGCATTTGGATAAGTGTTAGCATAGAGTTCTTGACTCTTAAGAGCCAATAAGCCATCTTGGGGTGACACAAACATGTAAATAAGGACATAACACATGACTACATAAAAGGCATAGACAAATAAAGAAGTGGACACACATGAGAGGCAAGGGATGTTGTGTGTGTGTGTGGTGCAGAAGCCACACAATTGATAGGGTACAGTGGGGATTAAATGGGTTAATCCATAAAGTGCTTAGAGCAGAGTGCTCAGCCCATAGTGAGTGTTATATATGAAGCTGTTATATAAATGAATATAAATAAATAAATGTGGAACAAGTTCGAGCCAGCCCTAGTGGTCTAGTGGTTAAGATTCGGTGCTCTCACTGCTAGGGCCCAGGTTTGTTTCCCAGTCAGGGAACCACAACCACCTGTCTATTAGTTGTCACACTGTGGCGGCTGTGTGACATTGCTATGATGCTCAAAGCTATGTCACCAGTATTTCAAATACCAGCAGGGTCACCCATGGTGGACAGCTTTCAACGGAGCTTCCAGATTAAGACAGACTAGGAAGAAGGACCTGGCCACCCACTTGTGAAAAAATTGGCCACAAAAACCCTGTGAATAGCAGCAGAGCATTGTCTGATACAGCACCAGACGGAGAGAGGTTGGCGCAAAAGGTGGGGCCAGGTTCCACTCTGCTGTACACAGGGTCACTAGGAGTTGAAATCAACTCAAGGCACTAACAACAACAAGGAACAAACTCAAGTTAAGAAAGCTGGAGAAATCCCAGGGTGAGTGGATTTCTCCTTCTTCTCATACTAGATGGACTGGGGCAGCCCTGGAGTTGCAGTTCAGGAATACAGAAGGTTCAGATGCTCGGAATGTCCGTGAAAGGCTGGCCCTGACCCGCCTGATGTAGGGACATGATTCATCTCCAGGTATGTGCCTCTGTGCGGCATAGCACACCAACACACAGATAATTCTCTTAGGGCAATTCCTTAAGGGTGGAGGGAGTAGGGAGATGGGTATGTTTGCTTTGCTCCAGGCCCTGGAAACTTAACTCTAAAGGTAGTAACCACTGGGTCCAGGTATGTATAGATAACGATTCCTCGAAGGGGTGTTTAAAGTAAAATTTTATGAAGACCAAAGAATTTGTTGGAAAATCTTGAATTGCTCTCTGTCCTAAGATTGTACAAAGGGTGGATTTTGAGTTCAGGCCACAGTCTCTCCTCACGAAGGGATTGCTAGAAGCCTCGTTGATCCTCTCCATACTCAGATGTGTCCATGTTGTTCTTGTCCCAGGCCTGTCTGCATGTTTTTGTGGACATTTGCTTCTTCGCCCCCTCATTACTGCCAGAGAGTTCTTGGTCTCAGTTGCTAATGGTGAGCACTGGAACAGGGTGCTTTGGCTCCCTGAATCCCTAACCTGAGCTCTCTTAGTGTGTGGTTTCTCTGGCATCTTTATTCTTTCCCATGCTATGGCCAGAGGAGGGCAGTTTTAATGCCCCTTAGGAGCTCTTTGGATCAGATTTCTGGATCGGGCAGCCCTGAAATACTTTCAGTATCGTGTTAGGAAACAGTCCCCAGGCAACAGAAATTTAGGGAATTACCATTTACCACTCAGTGGCCAATGACAGATGACTTTCGGGACCCGATGCTCTCCTCTGATGGATGAGAGCTCCCCTGGGGTTCACAGGGATCCCTGTGATGTCCAACCCCAGTCACCTAAGGAACCTCAGCTGGGATCACAGAATTGGCAGTTCCTGTTCAGCCACGTGGCAGACACTCCACAAACATCTATCAAGTTCATTGGCTGGTTGTCTTTGCCCTCATACGAACACGAGTTTGGGAAGGACAGAGATGTGTATGTGTGTGTGTGTGTGTGTGTAGTGTTACCACAGGAAGGCCCACTGCACAGATTTTCTAATTCCTTCTGCTGTACCTCGTTGGGTACCAGAATCTCCGTTTGTGCCATCATCAATGCATATATGTATTTTTTTCTGGCTTAAAATTCACCTCCCTAAAGCTTTCCCTGATTAATTCCAACATGTTCTGATGACTATTGTATTGCTTTTTAACTTTAAAATTTAGTTAATACCTTTCTTGATATTTTTGATTTGTTGTATAGTATGTTGTTTATCATGCAATTAGCGCACATGGCTTCATTAGCGATATACCCAATAAAGACTATTGATGATGCTAGTGAGCCAGCAGACTAAAAAGTAATTTTGCAAAGCAAACCATGTTATCCAAGGAATGACAGAGAAAGGGAAAGACTAGCTCGATCAGTTCTCTTTAGTCGCAGATGTGTAGAAAGTGGTGTGTTAATATAGCACTTGCCTGGAAATAGATATTCGTAAGGCTATCACAAAGATTTTGTAGAAAAATACCAGTGCATCTGCTAAATCCTTTCTTTGGAACCTCCTCTCACTCTCTAATGTGCAATATGTGTATCTCTCTTAAGCTTTCAATTACCCGAAAGGAAGCTTCATGCCCAGGGTATAAAGGCATTTGCTAAGAATGATTGCTTGAGAATAAATATGAGATAAGAAAATGTGCCAGGCGGTCCACTCTCCACCTCCTTGAAGGGCTAGTTTTTGTGGACCTTTGGGAGGAATGATGCTCTGAGTACAGGACCTGTGTCCTAGTCATACCTGGAGCACTGGCACCCAGCCCAGGGCCCTGTCAGGGCGGGCGCTCAGAGGTTTATGGAGTAAATGATGGATATTTTAATTAGCTTGGATATCATCTTTTTGGTGCCTATGAGTGTGATATAGAACATGATCTCATTTATAACAGAAGAGAATGATTAAGCCACAATGAATTCTGTGCTGTTATTTTAAAATGCCCTAATTTAGCTGTGTAAGTGGTACCAATTTTAAATTTGTGTTGTTAGGTTTTTTTGTAAAAATGGGATAGCAATAATAGTACTAGCATAGATACATTATTATGCATTAGGCACTGCTTTTAACTGAATTAATTCTAATGGTAACCCTATGAGTAGATATTCTCATTTTATAAATGGGGAAGCTGAGGCACAGAGAGAAGTTGTGATTTTTCCAGAGCTTAGCGGCAGAGATAGGATTTGAAGGCAGGCAATCTGGTTCAAGAATCCATGGTATTAGCCAGTAATTTGTAACCTCACACTCTGGTAAGAATCTGTTCATCCCAACGAGGTCAGATAGGGCATGGTTTCTTACTCAGGCATAAAATAAATGGTTATTCGTCTATCAATTAGGTACATCAACACTATGACAGTGGTAAGTTGGAAAGGACCAGGGACACCCAAAGTACTTGTTAAAATCATTTTTAAAAACTCTGAAGAACATCAAAAAGAGAAGGGAACAATGGTTGTTTATAATATGCCAAACCATTAATGTAGGACGATGTACATTTTTTTCCCGGTCGAAGATAAAAATCTTAACAAATGGACAAAGAAGAATTGAGCATCCAGGAAAAGCTGAAATGGTGATCCTCTTAGGAGATAATAACCGGGACGCATTGTCCATTATAGGTGAACTAAAATCATAGGATACGATCTTTGAATTAACCAGGAAGTTAATACATCTTCTTGAACTGATGAATCTCTGGGCTAAGGTAATCAGAAAGATGGGACAAAGAAACCATTAGAGCTGCCACTTTAGAATTTCATTAGTTGAGAGAGAATGCCTTTCCTTAGAACTTAGAAGGAAAATATAGTTTTGATTAAAATCAAGGTTTTTTGCAATGTATTTCAGTAAGTTTTATAAAAATGTTACAAGGAGTGAATATCTATAAAAGTTTCAACAAAACCTGGAAGGATTTTATCCTGCAAAATTGTATGTAGACGAATTTTAGCATGTCCTACCATTTAGCGGGGGAATTACAAGTATTCCAGATGTTACTTTTGATCTTTTAATTCTCCAAGTTGTTTCTGATAATACCTTTTAATTTCACTTTAATAACCATAAGCCTTTTTGAAATAATAATACTGTCAGCTCTCAGATGTATGTGCTAAAGGAGATGCCAAGCTTGAAAAACAGAAATAATCCTTTCCGCTGGGCTGAGGCCCATGCCTCCCTCTCGGAGTTAAGTAACTGTGACAAAGGATGCACGTCTGTGGCTGAAGGAGCCGATGGTGTCCTGTGTTGTTGGGCTTGGGGTACAGGTGGAGGGTGGTGTATGAAGCTTTTCTGCGCCTGGCCACAGATTCTCCTGTTAGTGCTGTTAGATGTCAGTTAGTTTGGGATATGTTTCTGCCCCTATAGTGTGCACTGGAATAAGAAAATACTGTTGTGAAGACCACTTTTCTTCATGGAGTTCCCTATTAGTCACTTATTTCGCTGACATGAAAAAACACCATGGTAGCTCTGCAGCCTTGTGCCCAGATCTTAGCAGGCTCTGCTTCAGGACTGAGGCGTGCCTTCCCCTAGCTGCTGGGAGTGGTGGTTGACAGCTTGTGGCTAAGTAACCCCTCCCAGAAATTGCCCTCTGTTGAAGAGAGCTATTTTACCCCTTCATGCGGGCAGCCTGCACCCGATGACTGAGGTGGGGATACAAGGCCCTGCATCTTGGCTTCGCTTGGACAACTCTGCAGGCTCATCCAGCCTAAAAGGGCCCTTGTGAGATCAGTGGAGGCTTTTGTTGTGACAGAACACAGTCTAACTTCTCCTGCCCAAAAGGAGTGGTTCTCAAAAGTACTCCCCAGTAAACTTCCTGCACCCCAATCTGTTTCTGGGAGAACTGATCTGCAAGTCCTGGCAATATGCTCTGGGTGTGCAAGGATGGAGATCCACTTGGGAGCAAGATTCATACAAACTTTCATAAACTCTTTGGATAAGAGTGACATTTTCCTCATTTGCTTAAACTCTTTCTCTATCCCTTCCTTTCCCAAATTTCCTACCTTTGACTGATCCCTAATTCACACACAGGGTTTTCTGATAGAGATATAATTTGTGTTTGATGTAAAAAATCCAAATATTAGAGAAATAGGTATACATGCATGAGTGGCCACTACAGCATGCCCACTGGATAGTTAGCCACTATTTGGTAGAAGACCCAAAGTAGCCCCCTGCTTCCCTGCTCAGCTCTGAGTGTTGGGTAGCTCTTTTTTGTACATGACATTTACACTTTGAATAATATATCTGAAGATGAATGGGCATTGACACAGAATAATAATACTATTTGGAATTTATTTACAGGACACTTTCTGTCCATTATACTGATTTATTTTCCAGCATCCTTGAGAAAGCTTAACCGTGTTAGCCCCATTTTATAGATGGAGAGTAACTTGCTGAAGACACTGGAGTTTTGGGAAATTTCTTTCTGATAAGCTCCAATTTCTATGATCAATCAATAGGCTCAAGCCCATCATTCAAAGAAAACACCAGAAGAGACTAGGTGTTCTGTGAAATGGCATATTCCGAAGTCTCTGTCACTGAGAGAAGGATGTAAGCGCAGGATCAAAGCATCATCTTCAAAGAAGGTGAGGTACTGTTAAATAACTCCTGGCAACAGCTTAAGCACTAAGCATTGTAATTGCAGAGAGCAGGAGCAGAACTAAAAATAGAAAAGTGGATGGGGACAGGACCAAAGACATCATTGTCACTCAAATTTGAATGTCACTTTTTGACAGTATTTGAGCAATTGATTCTTGGTTTTCCATGCTAGGAATTCGGTAGTCACGCTTTGCTGTGACAGCCCTAGGAGCAGGGAGGGGGCAAGACCCTGTAAGAGGCCTGCCTGGAAGTAGTATAAAGAATGGAGAGTGAGAATTGTTATTAGTCTGTGTGCCTCTTTTCTAGTCAAAGTTCCTTTGAAGGAAAAAACCAGAAAGCCATTCAAGCTAGCTCCAATTTACTGAAATGTTAAAGGGGATCTCATGGACAGGAAACACAACCAGACCCTGCTTCGTGAAAGAGTGGACCTGAGAACCAGAAGGCCACCAGGAGCTAAGCCTCTCTCTCTATTTCCAGGAGCTGTGTGATCTCTGTCACTGAAAATCTCCTCTGTTGACCTCTCATCCAAGCCAACTTCCTCTGCTTAGTCATCTTGCTTACTTCACCTAGCACAGTGCCAGTCCAGCTCTACATCATGATCTCCAAGCTCCAGTAACTGCCACCAACTGACAACAGTCTCCATATCTCTTCTGGCAAACTCTCACATGGAAGAGACTTTTCAGACCATATCATGCTTTTCTCACAATGGAGCAGCAGCTTTGGGTTGGAGGAGGTTCATGGGGTATAGAGGAGTGCAGAACTGATCCTTTAGAAGGGGCCATGGATGGGGCAGACAATGAGACCTATTTATTATATCCTCGCTTATCTATGTTTCCATCACAATCTGTATCATGCTCTATGATCTAGTCTAGGATACACAAGAGGGCGGGTAATCATAGCAGTGAATCACTGTGTAGAGTGTGGTGTCTGCTCTAAATGGGTTTATAATCTGGTTGATGAGATAAGACACAGCCCAAGAAAAGGAAACGAGTCATACCAGGCAGTGCCTGATGAGCATCAGATGACTAGCACAGACACTAGCGGTTTTTAAAGAGTTAGAGAAGGGAGAGATCATTGTGGGTAAGAAAGTTCAAGGAGGATTTCCCAAGAGAGGTGGGGACAGAAGTGGGTCTTGAGGGATGGGAAGGATTCGGAGAGAAAGGGGAGAGGAGAGGCTTTCTAGGTTGGAGTGGAGGAGGGGAGAGTGGGAATGCATGATGCATGTTCAGGGCACAATGAATAGGCCAACGTGTTCTGGGCGCAAGATGTGTGTTGAAAAGTACTAGAAGCTAAGACAGGAAAAGAAGGGAGAAACAAAATTGTGTATGACCTTGAATACCAAACTAAATATTTTGGATTTGATTTTGAACATTTTATTAATGAGGTTTGAGCAGGGCTTGGCATGGTCAGGGCAGTGCTCTAGGACGACCCACTGAAGTGAAGTATGCCAGAGGCCAGAGATGGTCGAGAGGCCCTTACGACATTGCCAGTAAGATGGGGCAGTAGGCTTGAAGATAAGGAGATGGAGTCAAAGATATTAGAAAGAAAATGGAAGCTCTGTTATTTAAAATCTCAGTTGCCTGTTTATAGTGCACTTATATGAAGAGATGCAAGCTCAGGGATGCAACTGGCTGAAGCTGTTGCCTTTAGCTACCTGCAGCCCAAATGCTCCTGGCTGTAGCCTGTGAGTACAGATGCCACCACATTAAAATTACTACCCGGATATTAAGAGCTCTGAGCCCCCTGTACACATAGGAAGTCCAGTCCTTATAGAGTTCCTCTCTTGATCAGTCAGGAAGCTTGGACGAAAACTCTAGTTAACTTAGGCAGAAGAGGAGTTTATTGGAAGCATGTCTTGTTGCTCATAAATGGATGGGAAGGTTGGGAAAATAACTCAGCCAAGGTCAGTTCATGCATTGGGATGCTGCCATTGGAGCCTCATCACCCTTCCCAATGAACCCTTGACTCCACTGCCAAGGCCATGAATAAACTCCTTCCACAGGCAAGTCCCTGGAGGGCATGTGATTGTCTGAACCTAGGTCACGATCTCAAGCCCTGGATTACTATGAGTTATAAGAGGGACGCCAGTTCCCCTTTAACTTCTGCAGAGGGATATGGGGCTATGTCTCCCACTAAGACCCACGTACTAGGTGATACTCTGAATTGGGAAGGAGGTTCAGATGCTGGGCTGCCAAATCATGCTTCTTCCTCATATTTCAAAGAGTCCCAAGATGGGAGGGTACTCATTGTTACTCTGAGTTATCTTCTTCCTCTCATAGCTGGTTAAGAAGGAGGCCCCCTCTGTGGCTTTCATGGTGACCCTGGGAGCTCACCCTTTATATTCAATGCATTACCAAATTCTGCCTTCAAAATTTATTCCCACTGCAGTTCACTTCTTACCTTTTGTATTAGTCTGCTCTGGCTGCCATAAGAACATACCACAGCCTGGGTGGCTTAGACAACAAGAAATTTATTTTCTCACTGTTCTAGAGCTGAGAACTCTAAGATCAAGTTGCAAGCAAAATAGGTTTCATTCTGAAGTGTCTTCTCTGTGCTTGTAGGCAGCTGCCATCTCTCTCTGTGCTGTCCTCACCTCTTCTTTGTGCATGCATGGAGAAAGAGAGAAAAAGAAGGGTCTCTTCTTATAATGCCATTAATCCTATCGGATCAGGGCCCCACCCTTATAACCTTACATAACCTTAGTTACTTCCTTAAAGGCTCCATCTCCAAATACAGTCTACACTGGGGCTTAGGCCTTCAATATAGGAATTTTGGGGAGACACAAATACTTGGTCCATAACACCTTCTCTGTTTCCATACCCGTAATCTAGAGGTTCTCAGGTTTCAGGGTGCATTAGAATCACCTTGAGGAGTTGTTAATACACGTATTGCTGGTCCCACCCGCAGTTTCTGATTCAGTGGCGCTGGGATAGGGCCTGAGAATTTGCATTTCTGAAAAGGTGCCAGGTGGTGCTGCTGCTGCTGGCTCAGCACCCCCACTTTGAGAACCACTTCCTTGGTCTAAACTGCCCGTCATCACTTATCTGGATTATCATTGCAGCTTCCTCACTAATCTGCTTCCAATTCTACCTCCATTCTCCTCACAGCAGCCAGAGTGATTGTTCAAAAATGTAAATAAAATCATATTCTCCTGCTTAAAACTCTTCAATGGCTTCTGACCACCCCTACATGGTCTACAAGGTCCTGCAAGATATAGCTTCTGCCAGCTCTGCAAACTTTTTTTGTGTGTGTGAGGAAGATTAGCCCTGAGCTAACATCTGTTGCCAATCTTCCTCTTTTTTTTGCTTGAGGAAGATTAGCCCTGTGCTAACATCTGTGCCAGTCTTACTCTACTTTATATGTGGGTCACCACCACAGCAAGGCTGACGAGTGGTGTAGGTCTGCACCTGGAATCTAAAGCCTTGAACCTGGGTTGCAGAAATGGAGTACACCAAACTTAACCACTAGGCCATGGAGCCAGCCTCTGCAAACCTATCCAATATCATAGTCACCACTTCAGCCACTCCAGCTTCTGTTCTCTATCTTGAACATGTGCTCCCAGGCCTTGCACTTGAATTCCTCCAGGATGCTGCCCCCTCACCCCAAGGGAAAGCTGGTTGGCTCTTTCTCATCCTGGACAATTAGGTTCAGATGTTACCCCTTTCTAAGGACATCCTTGAACACCCTATCTGAAGTGGCCTTCTGCAGTTTCTATTGACTTCCTCACTCTTGTTCTTTCCCTTCATTGTAGTTACCACAGTCATTAATTATCTTGTTTATTTATTATTCTATTTATTGTGATCTCCTCCACCAAGATGTAAAAGGTGGTTTTAAAATAAACTTCATTCCTCATATTAGCTTCGACCACCCTCATCCTCTCTTCTCTCTGTCTTTCGGCTTCTACAAGCTGCTCAGAACCTCTTGCTGCAGCACCCGGTCAAGCTGATGGCTTCAGCACTGACCCAGTCCAGCAGCAGAACTTTCTCCTCATTATCAACACGTACTTCCCTCTTTGCCCAGCCTCTGAAGACTCTGCTCTGCTGCTGGGTGCTGATGGGTAGTCAGTGGGTAAACAGATTAACTGCTTTAACTTTGTTTGTGGTTAAAAGGTACCAGGACCCCTGTGATAATAAAACCAAGCTGTATCTAAGGGATATAAATAGGAGCAACAAACCCTTTTTGAACCTGTATGAATTCAGGTCTTTACATAAGTGTGTACTTTGTTATGAATTTTGTGTAAGGATTAAATAAATTGGGATTAAAAAATACTATTGAAATAGCAGGGTTATGGAAACCTAAAAAGTGAAACTTAGGAGATCCTGAAAAACAGGTTGTGAAATGGCTTTCACGTTGGTCAGCTGAAAGTTTGACATTTGTCTCTTTGTCAAAGCATGTGGTTATGTAATAGGAAACATTGCAGCACCAAAAAAAAAAAAAAGAAGTTTATTTACAGACCTCAGAGTTGCATTCAGTAATGTTCTTGGTCAAGATCAAAACGTGGAATGTTTTTTCCATTCAGAAAAACAGAGTCGCTTTGCCTGAGTCATGACTGCCCACTTTTTTCCATAGGGTTGAGTACTATTTGTTGGCTGAGGTTGACGATTTTCTGAAGACTTTGTGGTTGATGAGCTCTATTTATGGCAGCAATTGGAAAGGTAAAGTTAGGCAATATTAGGAAGGAAATACTTGGCTTGTTAAAAAATAGAAATCAACCACTGTAGCAAATATTTTGTAAGGAGCAAAAAAACTGAAATCACGAAAATTGTCTGGCTCTCCCAATGCCTCTCTCTCTCCCTCCAATAATCACAGTTTCCCTGAATTCTTCCTTTGTCTGGCTCTTAGAATTTCCACATCCTCACTGGTTTGAAGTTCACACCCTGGGGCGGTGCTTGGCATTGGTCCAAGCTTCTCTACTTCATTGCTATTGATCAGTCTTCTTGGAACAACATTTTGATGGCCCTCCCTTCTCATCAGGACTTGTGTCTCGGGATAGTAGGCAAACCCCGACTCCCTAGTCTAGCATCAATAACCCTCCATCACATGTAGCTTTTACAAAATTGTGGTAAAACATACATAACGCAAAATTTACCATTTCAACAATTTTTAAGTGTACGACTCAGTGGCATTAAGTATATTCACAATATTGTACAACCATCACCACTATCCATTTTCAGAATTTTTTCATGTTCCCAAACAGAAATTCCCTACCCATCAAACCATAACTCTTCATCTTCCCCTCCCCCAGGCCCTGCTAACCTCTATTCTACTTTCTGCCTCTACGAATTCGCCTATTCTAGGTACCTCATATAAGTGGAATCATGCACTATTTTTCTTTTGTGTCTGGTTTATTTCACTTAGCATAATGTTTTTAAGCTCCATCCATGTTGTAGCATATATCCGAATTTCCTTCTTTGTTAAGGCTGGATAATATTCCACTGTATGTATAACCACATTTTGTTTATGCACTCTTCCATTTATGGACATTTGAGTTGTTTCCACTTTTTGCCTTTAGTGAATAATGCTGCTAGGAACACTGGTGCGCAGGGATGTGTTTGAGTCTCTGCCTTCAATTCTTTGGAGTCTATACCCAGAACTGGAATTGCTGGATCATATGGCAATTCTATGTTTACCTTTTGGAGAAACCCATCACATGGTCTTGACATGCCCACACCTTTTATTCTCATTTTTCCTTTTGGCACCTCTTCTCAAGGTAGGCTGGTTCCCAGCACATTCCCTGGGCAGATGCATCCTGTGACTTCACTCAAAGAACGCAAAATGCTTCTCCTCTTCACTACCGTCAGGCGGTCATGCTCCTCAATAAGTATCAACTCAAGCTCTTCCTCCTAATGATAAGAAGTCCCAGCATCTGCAATCTACAAGGGAAAAAGTAATTATAAGACAAGCATTAAGTCTTTGCTTTTTCTCTCAAGAAGGCACACACCACCACATTCTAAAAACCCTCTTTACCTGTCACTCTGTTTCCTTCACCTGGATGGCAATGGCTCCCTAAGAGTCTCTCCCTCTTTCCTCCTCAAACTCCAACCCCTCAAGCTCCAACACTCAGGCTTCTGTCCTTCTCCCTTGCCCACCACATACACCCTTCTTTCTACAGACCAATTTACCCTCTCAGGTTTTAGCTTTTTGCCGTGTTTTCCTCATTACCTGGACCCTGCACAATTGACAGCATCTCACTGTTGACCCAGAAAGAAGAGTCACTCTCTATAAAGTTAGGGAGAGGGGAAAAATGCGAATACTCATACATTAATGATTTCCCCCTCTTCTATACTCACCTTGGAAACGATCTTCACTTTCCTGCATTGTAAGAATATTATCCCCAGATAAAAATCTAAGCTACATGAGAGGAGATTTAGGAGTCTCTTACTTCTTTGCTTAAAAAATCTCATTGTTAATAACACAAATTCCTTTCCTTGGCATTCCGCATTCCCCCACATTCCCAATGGGTTGATCTCAATCTGCCTTTCCATTCCTATTCCCCACTACCATCCCTTGTGCCCTCCAGGCCCTGATTAATAGGACTTGCAGCTACTTCTGAAACTGTCCTGCTTTTTTCTGTCTCGTTTTTTCCTTTTTCCACTTACCTTCTTTACTCTCCTCTCAAATCTTCCAATTTCTACCCATCTCTGAAGCTCAAGGTCAAATGCTGCTAGTTCCATAAAAATAGCTGTTGCAAGGATTAAATAAAACAAGGTATGCAAATGGTTTAGCACAGTGCCTAGCACGTAGTAAGCCCTAGATAAACAGTATATAACAAATACTTTGCCCCGTACTATTATTATTTTTGTAAACATCTCATTTACAATTTAGAAGCTTTCCGGTCTTGTTCTTTTTTTGTATGTCCTACACAGCCCATAGCAGTTTGTATTCATTTGGCAACATAAAACCCAACTCAATGGCTTAGACAAAAAGTGGAATTTATTGGGTCACATAATTGAGAAGTCCAGGGCTTTTCCCTGTTTCTAGCTCTGCTCTCCTCTATGTAACATTTGTTGAGCATTGACCAGGTACCAGGTACTGGGCAAGGAGATTCATGTAAGTTGTCATTTGATTTAATCCAACACAAATCTGTGATACAATTGTCATTATGCCCATTTTAAAGATGAGGAAACTAAGAGTGAAGAGGTTAAGTGATCTTTCCGGGGTTGTGCAGAGCTAGAATTCCAGCCCAGGTCTGCCTCACCCAAAAGCCTGTGCTCTTCTCCAGTCGTTCATGGCCCCTGCATTCTGGACAGCTATTTATCTCTCTTCGAAGATCACTGGGGATGGAAATTCTATAATCTTTCCCTGCAGACTGTTCCATGTTGTGTAAATCTGAGGTTAAGAAACTCCTTGATCTTTCCATTGTTTAAGTGGATTGCGTTCCACCCCTTCTGTCTTCTATAGAAAGTGGAAAGCCACTGAGCACTATCTGCAAGAAGATCTTCATGGATTTGATGGTAGTAATTAAGTAGCCACTTAATCTTTTCTACTTTTATGTTAAAGGGCTCAATCGCTTTAACCTTTCCTTAGAGAGCCTGTTTTCTGATCCTTTGACACAGGACACATTTTTGCCTAAGCTCTGGACCTTGCTTTTCAGCCAGAATATGACTTGAGGCAGCTCTTGGACCCAGTTTCCCTGACCTCCAGAAGAAAACAGACTCAGCTGTGTTGACTATCTGCTTTCCCCCAGTGGGACCTCTGGGTGCTGCCAAACCCTCTCTACTGCTGTGACCTCCCACATATACACACACAATGCCACCATTACTACCCACAAGCAACACACATAAAAACACACAACAACACATACCTCCAATGACAACACACACAAACAAGAAGAAACACACAGAAAAACACATGCCCACCCCAACAGCATACACAAAAAAACAACACACACCCACACCAACAACGCACATACAACATACACTCTCAAGGAGACAACACACAAAAAACACACCCACACCAACAGCATGCACATAAAACACACAAACACACACCGCAAACAATATACACACATCACTGCCAATACACACACCCCAGGCCTGTGCTGAAGGCAAGGTTTTGCTTCTCAGTAGCAGCCACTGGAATCACCTTCTCTGAACTGACGCAAGGGAGCTGCCTTGGCTTCCTCCTGACTCTTGCAGATTCACGTCATTCTTGCTTTGAATACCTGGCAATCTAATCGCTTTATTTCTTCGCTCCCACAGTAGACAAGAGAGGAATGTGATTAACTGTTTTCGAATGTCAAGAAGTGAAACAGAAACTAGAGCTGGTTCCTTGATACCTTTGTCTCTCCACGTTCTGGACTGTGGAATGATCCGGTTTCTGGTTTAATTGGCCTGTGACCTGTAGGCATGGAGGCAAGCATTTCTGGCTTTCTTTGAACATATCACAGAAAACTTAAAAAGAAGAGGAAGAAAAAACTCTGGATGCCGGGTAATGGATGATTTTGTGTGTGTGTGCTTTTCTATAGTTGACAGAATTTCTGCAATAAATGTGAATTCATTTGGAAATCAGAAAAAATCAATAAATGTTAAAATTAATTCTAAGTGGTTAAAAAATAAAATGATGGCCAAATCTTTATCAAGCAGATACAAATAAAAAGAAAACATGAGTGGCAGTCATAATTAGACAAAGTAGAATTCATCATGAAGCAATCCTTAGGATAAAGGATCCATTTTGGCATTTTATGTTGATAAAAGGTACAATGCAGAGTGAAAACATTACAGTAATAAAAGTCATGTGATGAAAGCACGGCATTAAATATAAACAAAATTTGACAGAAGGAGAAATTGACAGAAAAACAAATTGTCAATAGGAGACCTATACCCCAGACTTTGACAACCGAAAAGAGAAAAAAAGGACAGCAAAGTTCGAAATACTATAGTTATTAAAGTTGATTTACAGGCAAATATTGAATTTTATTTTCTAACAGCAAAGAATAAGCCTTTTTAAAAAGTATTATTTGAAATCCTGAGCAAAACCAAAGTGTATAAGGCCACAAAGAAAACATTCTTTTAAATGTTTTTATTGAGATCACATTGGTTTATAACATTGTGTAAATTTCAGCGTACATCATTATATTTTGGCTTCTGTATGGACTGCATCCTGTTCACCACCAAAAGTCTAGTTTCCATCTGAAAACTTTTATGCAGAATGCGACAAAACCAGAAAAAAATTACACAAGTTTAAATAAGAATAAAAACGTCTAAACTCTCAACTACTTAGAAATTTAAAAAATTCTTTATAAGGATTTCATAAAAAAAGAAATTCAAACAATAATTGCAAGCTATTTAGAAAGTAATGAAAATCAGAATATTATATATAAGCATTCACGGAATGTGGCCAGATCAGTACAAAGGAGTATGTTGAGGGCCTCAAACACTCTCATTATTAAATTAGAAATAATGAAAATAAACAAACTAAGCATATGACTAAAAAAAATTAGCTATAGAAGAATAAAACAAATTCAAATAAGCAGAAATAGATAAGAAAGATAAACACAATTTATGAATTAGAAAATAAAGTATAATTGATTAATCCAAGTGTTTTCAATATTTTTAAAGGCTAACAAATGAAAATATTTGTCACCATTCAAATCCAGGGAAAGAGGAAATACAAACAAATAATATTAGAAATGGAAAAGTGATATGAACATATTGCAGAGGAGATTCAAATGGAATAAGATAATATTGTATGTTAATGCATGTGAAAATATTGATAAAGGGATGATTTTCTGAGGGAAATTGCTAAAATTGATTAAATAAATTATCCATATGAAAAACCAATAACTTTGAAAAGGAATTGACAAAGTTATAAAAAAAAGTTCCTTCCCCAAACTCTCCTAGTCCAGATGGCTTACCAAAGAATTCTTTCAAGGTTTCAGAAAATGTTTGATTTCTATGTTATGCAAACCACTCAGGAACATAAGTAAAGTTTGAAATCTACCAAGTTTTGTTTGTCTGTTCACCAGTCGATGGTCATTAAAAAACTAGTGGACCCAGCAATTTCACTCCTAGAATCTACCAAGAGAAATGAAACATGTATCCACCTAAAGACTTGTATGCAAATGTTCATAGCAGCATTATTGCTAATAGCCCCAAAGTGGAAACAACCCAAATGTCCGTCAACTGTTGGTGAGATAAACAAAATATGATACGTCCACACTAAAGAATTCATCAGAAAGGAATTAGATATTGAATTAAAAATGAATTAAATATATGCTATTACAACATGGATAAACCTCAAAAACATTACTCGGAGTCGGGCACAAAACATTTCATGTAATTCCATTTCTATGAACTGTCCAGAAAAGACGCATTTATAGAGACAGAAAGCATATCAATAGCTGCCTGAGGATAGGAGTGGGAGTGGGGATTGCCTACAAATGGGCTCCAGGGAATTTTAAGGGGTTATGGCAACTGTCTAAAATTGGAATGTCCTAAAATTGTCTTAAAATTGGTCATAGTTACAAAACTCTATAAATTTACTAAAAGTCTCGGCATTGTACACTTGCAATGAGATTTTATGGTATGTGAATTATACCTCCATAAAGCTACTAAAAATAGCTAGTTATTAAACAAATACAAATTAATATCAATAAGATGCCATTAACAGATGGAGGCATCTATCTAATTGGTAAGATTTTAAAAAAAATTAGTGTGGTAAAGATTCAATTTGAAGGACACCATCACATATAGCAATTGGGATATAAATTGGTACAATGCTTATTGAAAACAGATGCTGAGAATTTTCAAAATGTTAATAGACTTTGACTCATTAGTTTCGTTTGAGAAATCTATCCCTCCAGAAATAACGAGGTGTGCTGTAAAGGGATGTGCGTTACAGAATTTATGATAACTACAAATCTTTTTGTTAGTGCCGTTGAGTTGATTCCACCTCCTAGTTACTCTGTGCACAGCAGAGCGAAACACCCCACCCCGATCTTTTTTTGTGCCATCCTCTCACCTTCTGACGCTACATCAGACAATGCTACGCTGTTGTTGATGGGGTTTTCATGCCTAATTTTTTTGGAATTGGGTGGCCAGGCCCTTCTTCCTAGTCTTAGTCTGGAGGCTCTACTGGAACCTGTCCACCGTGGATGACCCTGCTGGTCTTTGAAATACGGGTGGCAGAGCTTTCAGCATCACAGCAACATGCAGCCCCCACAGTATGACAACAGATAGATAAGTGGTGTGGTCCCTGACTGGGAAAGGAACCCTGGGCCACGGCGGTGAGAGCACTGAATCTTAACCGCCAGGGCTGGCAAACTACAAATTAGAACAGTCTAAGTGTCCAACATTAGAGAGATGGGTACGTAAGTCATAGTATATCAAATAATGCAATTTATGTGGTTGACAAAAGTCATATTTTCAAAGACTACTTAAGAACATAACGGAATACTCAAGAACTAGCATCAAATGGAAAAGAAAAGGAGGATCTAAACTCTGTATACACACTAATCCTAAATGAAAAACTAAGTGTCTGTTTATGATTGCTAGGGCCTAGGCCAAGGGTTAACATTTATTCTTTGGGTGATGTAATCAAGGATAATGTTATTTTCTTCCCAATACTTTTTGTTTTATCTAAATTCTTGACAATGAGCATGTATTGCTTTGTCATTTGCAAATAAGAAATTGTATTGGCAAACTGTAAATGTTATTAAAAAACAACAAAAATGGGGGCCGGCCCCGTGGCACAGTGGTTAAGTGCGCACGTTCAGCTTCGGTGGCCCGGGGTTTGCCAGTTCGGATCCCGGGTGCAGACATGGCACCGCTTGGCACGCCATGCTGTGGTAGGCATCCCACATATAAAGTAGAGGAAGATGGGCACGGATGTTAGCTCAGGGCCAGTCTTCCTCAGCGAAAAGAGGAGGATTGGAAGCAGTTAGCTCAGGGCTACTCTTCCTCAAAAAGAAACAATAAAAATGAATAGAATGGAAATGACCTCTCTCTTTCTACCCGCTCCAAATGCAGCTTTCAGACGGGAAGACGAAGGCCCGTGTGCAGTCCTCACCAGTGGAGGTTCCGTTAAGCGAGGAGGCAATGGTGAACCCGCCCCTACTTTTCCTTTTTCCCGTTTCGAGGGAGGCTTAGGGACAATTGAGTCAACTTGGTGTGTGTTGAGGGGAGCTATTTCGAGCAGTGGTGGATCTTTAGGACTGAGAAGCACTTTCCATTTTTGAGTGAGGGGTCTTTTGACAACCTGGCCCCGCAATGGCTGCAGTTTGGCCTCCCGTCTTCAGCGGTGCTGTTCTGTTGTAAATAACCAAAGGACCTATGTTTCAAAACGCTACATACGTGGAAGACGAACTCCACCACCCAACAGCCATCCCTGGTGGCCCTCAGGCCCATGAGTACATAGACCCCCCTGGGCTCTGAAACGTAAAAATCCTCCTTCTGGATCCCTTTTTACTTTGAGAATTCAGTCGTTTGCGTAAATAACTTGAACGTGTGAGTTGCGTCAGGGAGGCAGATAGGAATCAGAGCGGCAAATAGCACAACCGCAAGGAAGGGAAATAAGCAGACAGCAACTAACTGAGGAAAGTCCAAAGCGAAGCAGCCTCGGAGCTAATGAGTGGGATGTGCCAAGCCATCCCTCTGAAGTCACGTTATTAGCTGCTCCACAAACATTTTCCAACCTAACTTTTTAAATAATTAAACAAATGAAAAAGAAACCAGGTTCTCGTATAAAAGCTCCTGGGGCTTTGGTCTTTATTACTAATAAACTTCCATCAGCCCTCATCACCCGCCTTGACAAAGTGTGGGAGAAGCCGCCGGTAACGAGACTGTGCCGCCCTGATGAGCGCGCTCATTAGGGAAGCCACTGGGTTTGAAGACCCGCCCAGCCAATCTGATTGCGAATTTTATTGAAATAATTTTATAAACAAGTCTTCAGACAAGGTTCAGTCCTGACGAATCCTCCAAGCTCATTACCACCCTCAGGAAGACATCCGAAGAGATAAAAATAAAAGTCGAGGATTAAAACAACGCTTTCACCTTAGGCAAAACAGCCTCCCCGCCCTTCAGATTTCTCCATCTGTAAAACAAGGATAATGATGTTTCCCTCTCCAGCTCAGTAGAAGAACTGATGCTGAGTGATGGAGAGCCTTCTTGGCGGTTTGGGAAGAAAGTAACGCAAAAACCTGATTATTTTTAATAGTATGAAGAACATAACGGTGATAAATAGATGTCTGATCTTTCTTAAGATGAGGTAAAAATAATGTAAAGGAGAGGCATACATATGGTGTGATAAATCAGCAGAATATCTTGGAAATTCACCTGGCTTGAATTAGAAAGCTGTTCTCTCTCCAACGTTTTCTCTGATATTAAGAATTTTTTAGTCCAATAACATTTCACCATCAAATCGTTGAATGTATTTGTTGTGGCTGCTGCTAGTAACCCGAGTGACCGTAGAAAGATGCTTGCGTCGGAAAGCAGTGGGGTAGCCATCTTATTTTCCCAGGTGATGGGAACAATTTCAGAACCGCTTGGCTCCTCTACCCCTCACCAATTGTCTAAGTCAAAAGGCAGAAGACTTTGAAATCCCTATTGACCACGAACCGCACAGGCTCAAAAGAGAGGGATGTGCCTGAACGTTAAGATAATTCCGCAGAGCCAAACTCAAGAGTCTGCACAGAAGCATCACATTGAAAAAGTGTGAAAGAGCTGGATGGGGCTCAAGAATGATCGACATATCCCTTTCAGACAGTAGGTGACAGCATCTTCTGCTTCTACCCGGTTTCTTATTTTTGCATCAAGCATAAATAGTAAGTGAAGAAATGTAATTCCATTGCAGAGCTTCAGGTTCCTGAGATTAGATGAAAGGGACCCTTAGCACTGGGGCACAAAGACTTGAAAAAAAAGGCAGAGACTAAAGGAGCCATAAAAAGCAAACTTCAGTTGGAAAATCTCGTGCATCCAAGTGGCTGATTTGAGCTTCACAGAGTCGCCCTGAGCATATATTACCCTGGGTTCAGCTACTCCGTGTACTGTCAGATATTTCATATAAATCATCAAAAAGTCACTGGCTACCAGAGCCAGGTTCAAATGGATTGAAGGGGACAGTGAGGCACCTGTTTTCAAGCTGGGAGATGTAATGAGAGGGTGGCTCTGCTGATGCGTTGAGAGATGACGATGCTCTCGTGAAGGGTTTAAGGACAGTATCCATCGCTAAGTCTCTGTGTCTACCCCACCCTCTTCCAAGCCCATCTTTCTGGCTCAGGATCTTTCCTGTGCTTATTTTATTCTCCTTTTTCAATTCACGGCTGCCACATGCACATATTAAGGGGCTCAAACTTGCCTTCTGGAAAGTGGAGTGCCTTGCGGGCCCTACGCTCTGGCCTCTCCTTGGACATAGCAGGCCCGGGGTGTTTAAGATAACAGCATTGCACAGTGCAAACGGCCCCCACAGTGGAGCCAGAGGAACCTATGAGATCATTTGGAAAAGCTTGTGAATTCACTGCCATTTGCCTACTTGGCTTTGGATGAAAAGCAAATCTTAAAGCTGCTCAAAATGTGTCTGATTCATCTGTAACTGAGAATGAGACCAATCATGGATAAGAAGTGAGTAAAATCCTTGTGATCACAGAGCCAAGAGAGCCTATTTTAAAGCACTTAATGTATTTTTTTTCTTAAAGATATATACACCAACTGTAATTAAGCTCCCCCTTTCCTTATGATCTTGGCAAGATGTTAAAAAAGAGATAGAGGGAGGGAGTTGACTTGCCAAGTGGATTTTTCTAAGCGTTCTCAGCTCTAATTAAAAAAGTCCTTTGTGCAAGGCCAACCAGCAATCAGATTCCTAATTAGAGCTGAGCAAAATGCCGTGGTGAACTGTGGGTTTCTCTGAACCCAGGGATCTGGGGAGAAAGTCTGTCCATCTCAACAGAGTCGTGTTTTGAAGCACATACACACCTGAGTCCTGAAAGGCTTGTGCGTGCGAGGGCCATGGCACAACTCTAAGCCTGTTGGGTCAATTCCCTTTTGGCCTTGAAATGGCTCAGTGGAATCCTGTGTTGTTACCTCTTTTTTGTTTGTTGGTTACAATATTACCAGGAATTGTGCCTTTTTAAAAATTCGTCTTCAGGATCCGGGATTATGTGATTTGAAACTTAAGTATATCGAATGCTGGTATTTCGTGGTTTATGTCCAGATAAAGGAGACTGTTATGCCATTAACTGGATTTCCCTGGGAATTTTGGGAATCCTAATACTAAACATGCACATAGTACTTACAACATGCCCAACACACAGCTCTAAGATCGCTATAAATACTAAGTCACTTAACCCCCACGAGGACCCCCTGAGGTAGGTTCTATTTCTTTCCTCATTTCACAGGCAGGCAACTGAGGCACAGAGATGTTAAGTCACTGGCTGAAAGTCACATTAGTAAGTGATGGAGCCGGGGTCCGCCTGCCGTTAGTGAGGTGCTAGAGTCTGTGCTCATCCTCACCACCCTGGAGCCACAGCACCGCCTCCTAGCTGGCCTCAAGCAGAGGAGGACCTCCAACTGGCCAGCCTCGTGCCACAGGTCAGTGCACCCGCAGGTCAGAGAGACACAGCTGGGGAGCATGTGTCAGTCTCCTGTGCGCCCCCAGCTTTCTTCCTGATCACTAGACTAGGTTTTCCAAGATCCACATTTCAAATTGAGACCTTCTGAAGTGTAGGCCTTGAATAAAGAGATTACACTGGGATGTAAAAATAAAGAACGTTGCTATTCTTCATTCCCAGAACTGTGGTGAAGACAGCAACAATGACATTCTTGTCCCACCCAGTTAGACAAAAAGCACCCAAAGCCACAGCCCCCGAGGGGGATGCCACAAAAAGCAATGCATACCCCTGGCTTAGCTCAGCTCCAACATAACTCTGTGTTTCTTGATTCTTCCAGAAATGTGTACATCCTGAAACAGGGAGGAAGTTCTCATAATTATATAATTTTCTTTTCCTCGTGCTTTCATTTGGGTCAGGTTCATAGGCGTAAAAAGGTAAAGGTTTTTACGGGTTTTCTTCAAATTAAAAAGTTAAAAATACAGACTGTAAATGCGATAGTGTCAAACTCTTTAAATGTTATAAAATACAGCAGAGTGGGCTGGCCCCGTGGCCGAGTGGTTAAGTTCGCGCACTCCGCTGCAGGTGGCCCAGTGTTTCGTTAGTTCGAATCCTGGGCGCGGACATGGCACTGCTCATCAGACCACGCTGAGGCAGCGTCCCACATGCCACAACTAGAAGAACCCACAACAAAGAATACACAACTATGTACCGGGGGGCTTTGGGGAGAAAAAGGAAAAAATAAAAAATCTTAAAAAAAAAAAATACAGCAGAGTTACCCACATGGCACAAGAAATACTCTTGTCTATTCCAGGGAGGTGGCCGTTTACGAGGTGTCATTTGGGCTCGCCCAGCATGATGAGGGGATGACAACACTGGAACAATGGAAGGGGAAGGAAGTCAAAGACACCAGCAGACATGGGAAGGGAGCAGGGAAAGAAAGAAAAACAACACTAGAGAGAGAATTGGGGCAAGAGTGAGAGGCCCCAGTGAAAGGCTTTTTTTCCAGAGTCACAGGAAAATTCTACGGCTCTTATGAGAAAGAAAAAAAAAAGGGCTCCGTGGGAGTACGAGCAGACGGGAGTACCTAGCTGTTGGGTTGTCTTTCAATCCAGTCCTGTGTTCAGCTTCTCCAGAGGTGCTGAGATACCGCCACTACGTTCCTTCACACATTTCAGCAGGAGGGGTCAGAAAAGGGGGGAAACACACAGATCTGCTGGTTGTCCTGCACTTTTCATGTTGTGTTGTGATTCTTCATATGCCTGCGTCCTTCGTTTGTCTATAAATTAGAGCACACGAGCTGTCCTTCATTCAAATTTACATCTTCAGCGCCTGGTGTGGAGTTGGGCCTCTGTCTTGCCTGCAGGTCACTAGGGTTTACAGAATCAACCACACTGCCCTTTGTAATGCCTTTTAGGTAGCAGGCGCTTCTTAAACGTTCTCTGATTGAGTAAGCTTCCCGTACAATAGCAAGTAACACGTTCAATGTTTAAGTTCTGAAAAAACAAAGCAAACAGGATAGGAAGTCTAAGATCTGAATCATGGACCCTATAAGACCTCCCAGGGAAAGAATTAAGAGGAAAATCAAATGTTTGCGAAGCATGAACAAATTTACTTCTGAAATGTTAAGGAACAAGACACGGCTGAGCACTTCAGGATGCTCCATCTGCATCCACCTTCCCGACTTTAAGTTGCTGTCCTCTGAAGGTCACTGAGACTTCTCAGGGTTCCAGTGTTCCCTGAAAATAAGTCTGAGGAACTGGCCCAGATGCCACAAGGGCACCCAAACACAGCTAAACAACTTCCACTCTTGTGAGTGTTGGTTTGTGTAATTGATATGACCCTCAGGCAATACGTAAAGATACATATATTCAGATGATCTAAGTTACCGAAAAATGTAGTTACCTGATTAAATTAAGAACTAGTATTCATAACCAGAGACAGATGAGATTTTAAGATTAGTTTGTGCTAGTGTTTATTCTTTTCCTGTTGTAACATTCTTCCAAGCTATGATCAGACACCAATCCAATCTGAAACATACCTTGTTACTTTTCTCTTCTACCCCAGCCTGTCTTATGTTGGCCACTTTGCTGGGTTTTACATTCCTTTACTCACTGACAACTAGGGTTGACTTTTCCTAGTTAGTACATAAAATGATTTATAGGTTCCATAACTGCCAAATATCTTTTGAAGTGGTGTTGTCACGCTGCCCCTCTTTTGGAGATCAGGATGGGCATAAATATTCTCCAACCAAATACTGCACTCTAGAGCAGTGGAAGTAAAAGGAGGGCAAACCATGTCCAATGGCTGAATGTTTGCTGGGGACCAGGGATGTTAATTGAGCAAAATCAATGGTAAATGGAGCTCTTCCAAAATGTCTTTTGAGAGTATAGAGTTGAAACTGCCATGGGAGCAAAGAGCCTGCACAGACAGGATTATAATATGGAGTCCTTGGACTTTGCTCATCTGCTTATTCTTGTGCTCGTAAAGAGCTGGGATCCAATGTGAGTGGCTTTACTAACAATAGCCAACATTTATGGAGGACCCGCTGTGTCTATGCACTGACCAGTGCTAGGTGCTTGGCATAGATGACGTCCTTTACTCTTCAACAATAGTCTTATGGGCAAGGTGCTAGTAGTATTCTCATTTTACCGACAAGGAAGCTGAGCCTAAGAAATATTAAGAAACTTGTCTAAAGTCAAACAACAAACAAGTGATCCTTCTTTTTTTTTGGTGAGGGAGATTGACCCTGACCTAACATCTGTTGCTAATTTTCCTCTTTTTGCTTGAGGAAGATAGTCACAGGGCTAACATCAGTGCTAATCTTCCTCTATGTTATATGTGGGACACCACCACAGCATGGCTTGATGAGAGGTGTGTAGGTCTGCACCCAGGATCTGAAGCCCCGAACCCGAGGTCACTGAAGTGGAGTGTGCAAACGTAACCACTGTCACCAGGCTGGCACCACAAATAAGTGTTCTTACACTCTGCAATACAGTTCCTGAAGAAGGGATTTGTATAACACGTGTATGACGCTTTATGATTTATTACCCTTCTTTCACTGGCATCATTTAATTTTACTCTTACCTTATCCTGTGGGGATTGGTGGCATTATCCTCATTTTGCAGATGAGAAAATAGAAGCTCAGAGAAGTTTTGTGGCTCACTTTGCTGTCCCTAGGCAGAAAGGAGTCTGAGGGTAAGTTAACTAGAGATTCTCTGTGGCAGATGGCTGAGCCTCCTGTCCAGAGCAAGTTGTCTGAGCAGCCAAGTGTCCCTGGTTCCATCACCTTCCGTGTAACCAGAGGGCTTCTGTTTCCTCCGTGGTAATACATCTGGTTCTCAGGGTTGTTTTGAGGGCAAAGCGAGTTTTGTGAGAGTTGTGTATTACCATGCGATTGAAGTTATGAACAATACTATTAAACTGCCACTCCTTAGCTTGTTCTGAAAGCATCCCCATTTAGGGCATAAACTTCAGATATGTCTTTCTTGCTCCTGTGGTTGCTAAGGTTATGGAATATGGCAGCATAGTTGAAATGAGTTTAAAGGATTTTTCTTCCATTTCTCCAATTTCTTTCTCTTTCTTTTCTTTTCTTTTTTTTTGATGAAGATCAGCCCTCTGCTAACATCTGCTGCCAATCCTCCTCTTTTTGCTGAGAAAGATTGTTCCTGAGCTGGCATCCGTGCCCATCTTCCTCTACTTTATATGTGGGACACCTGCCACAGCATGGCTTGATAAGCCCAGGATCCAAACCAGCAAACCCTGGGCCACCGAAGTGGAGCGTGCAAATTTAACCAACACACCACTGGGCTGGCCCCTCCAATTTGTTTTTTTTTAATTGAGGTATAATTAATATACAACATTATATTAGTTTCAGGTGTACAACATAATGATTTGACATTTGTATATATTGTGAAATTATTAACACAATAAATCTAGTTAACATTATCATACATAATTACAGAATTTTTTTTCTCGTGATAAGAACTTTTAAGATCCACTCTATTAGCAACTTTCAAATATGCAATACAGTATTAACTACAGTCACCATGCTGTACATTACATCCATGACTTATTTATTTTATAACTGGAAGTTTGTATCGTTTGACTCCCTTCGCCCATTTTGTCCACCCCCAACCTCCTCTGGCAAACACGAATTGTTCTCTGTATCCAGGAGCTTGGGGGTTTTTTTTGGATTCCACATATAAGTGAGATCGTATTTGTCTTTTTCTGTCTGACATTTCACTTAGCATAATGCCCTCAAGATCCATCCATGTTGTCACAGATGGCAGGATTTTATCTTTTTTGTGGCAAAATAATATTCCTTTATGTGTGGAGATATATAAATATATCACATTTTCTCTATCCATTTGTGTCCGTATCTTAGCTATTGTAAATAACACTGCAATGAACATGGGGGTGCATATATCTTTTTGAGTTAGTGTTTTTGTTTTCTTTGGATAAATACCTAGAAGTGGAATTGCTGGATCATATTATAGTTCCACTTTTAATTTTTTGAGGAATCTCCATACTGTTTTCCGTAGAGGCTGCACTAATTTACATTCCTACCAACAGCGCACCAGGGTTCCCTTTTCTCCACATCCTCGCCAACACTTGTTATTTCTTGTCTTTTTGATAATAGCCATTCTAATAGGTGTGAGGTGATATCTCACTGTAGTTTTGATTTGCATTTTCTTGATGATTTGTGGTGCTGAGCATTTTTTCATGTACCTGTTGGCCATCTGTATGTCTTCTTTGGAAAAAAGTCCACTCAGATCCTTTGCCCATTTTAAAATTGGATTTCTTTTTTTTTGCTATTGAGTTGTATGAGTTCTTTATTATGAGTATTTATTTATTATGAATTTTTGGATATTAACCACTTATAGATATATGATTTGTAAATATTTTCTCCCATTCGGTAAGATGCCTTTTCATTTTGTTGATGATTTCCTTTCCCTAATTTCTACTTCCATAATATTGGTACCCACTTCTGGAAGAATAAAAATTAGGTAAGTGATTAAAGACAGAAGAGAGAAAGGAACTCAAGAAGAGCTGGCCAGATACTAATAGAAAAAATTGTCTGTAGAAGGAAATGTTACAAATATTCAACATGTTTCAATCTACCAGCCTTGGAGGAAAAACATCTCCTGGTTAAAGAACAAAACATTTCGTGGTTTTAATATGTTGAGAGGAAAAGTATCTTTAAGGCATACTACCTAAAAAGTCATGAAAAAATAAGCTCAGAGGTTTATTTACTTTAAACTTTATTGATAGAAACGACTCTTTGGTGGTAGTTTTATTATATTCTTCCTGAGGACATTCAAAATGTCTGACAATGCAAGTGGAGTCTCTGGGGGAGCCTGGCTGGGGACATGGGGTGCACTCTGTTCCACTCTCCTCCTTCCTGGAGCATCATTCTGCGTCTTTCCTTTTGTTTTCCCCCATTCTTTAGCAAAAGGCTCCCAGCTTGGGAAAAAAAGAGACTTTTAGCCCAATTTTATTACTTTTTTGCAATAATAATGCCACATCCAGCGTAGCTCAAGGTATGAGAAAGCTTGATAAAACAACGTTTTGGTTCTTGATGACCAGCCAGTTCACATGCTGCTGAGTAAGCAAGATTCGTCCTCTCTAAGGATTCCTGGTGAGTCCTTAACCTTACCCTTCAGACGGTATTAAAGAAGCCCCAGAGAATAGAGCAAAACGAAATACACAACGAAGACACTGTGCTGTAGGCAGCAGGCGTGTACTGGTCAAGGAATTAGATTACTCAAGGTGGTGACTCATTCAGCAACTATGTAGTGTTTGCGGTTGAGGAGAAACCTTTGCCAGAGAATGACTAAAATCTATTGGCAGCTTCTTTAAAGGAATCATGACTGGGCCTAAACCAGTGAATACGCAAGTGTGCTTTTTTTCTTCGTCTTTTACTGATTCAAGACCGAGAGTAAGAAAACACCATGCCTGTTGACGTCTACTGTTACAGCGTGGTCTCTGGGGCATTCCCAGCAACCGCTCTCTGTGGGGCCGAGTCCAGACACACAGCTCCGTGTTTGGGCGTGGTTACGTAACTCTGTGTGCGTGTGTGTGTTTGTGTGTGTGTGTGTGTCTGTGTGTGTGTGTGTGTGTGCGCGCATTTGTAGTTAGTAGAAAGAGCAAGTCAGACTTATACAAATTGTTACAGGCATTTGGTCTTGATAATTTAAAGAAAAGCTTAGAGGAGAAAATTTCCAAATTTAGTTGTTTTAGTTTTGTAGGGCTGACAGAACAAAGTCCTACAAATGAAGTGGCTTAAACAGCAGACAATTTATTGTGTCACAGTTCTGGAGTCTAGAAGTCCACGATCGAGGTGTTGGCAGAGTTGGTTCCTTCCGAGGGCTGCGAAGGAGAATCTGTTTCATTCCTCTCTCTGGCTTCTGGTGGTTTGCTGGCAAACTGTCGTGTTCCTTGGCTCATAGAGGCATCCCCCTGATCCCTGCCTCCACCTTCACCTGGTGTTCTCGTTGCGTGTCTCTGTGTCCAAATTACCCTTTTTTATAAGGACACCGGTCATATTGGATTAGGGACCCACCCTGCTCCAGTGTGACCTCATCTCAACTGATTACATCTGCAATGAACTTATCTCCAAATAGGATCACATTCTGAGGTGCTGGGGTTAGGACTGCAACAGATGAATTTGGGGGAAAGGGACAAAATTCAACCCATAACAGTTGCCTATCTGTCAGCCAGAGATCATCTATTATGAAAGTAATGGATTCATTTAAAATTTTGTGGTAGTCAACGTTAGTCTCTATTAAGTCCAGAAGAAAGGTTCAGAGTTTTAAAAAAGTTTGAATGTGTTTCTCATATATAAAGAGTAATTATTTAAAAATGAGAGAGATTCTCTAACCCCAAACAGAGTAATTCAACTAAACAACTATCCTTTTTGTGTGTGAGGAAGATTGGCCCTGAGCTAACATCTGTGCCAATCTTCCTCTATTTTGTATGTGGGCCACTGCCACAGCATGGCTTGATGAGCAGTGTGTAGGTCCACACTGGCATCTGAACTCACGAACCCCAAGCCACCAAAGCAGAGCACGCAAACTTAACCACTACTCCACAGGGTTGGCCCAACAACCATCTTTTTTAATCATCTGAGTACAATGCCCTGTAAATACATTTGTATTTGTAAATGCAAATATCAGACAAACATCCCCCCATAAACAACAGTGCCAAACATGAAATTTTAATTTAACAGAATTGTTGTAATAGAAGACAAATTTAGTACCTAAAACGTCAAGACTTCAAGACGTTAGCTTTGAGGTTGCCTGAGGAGCTTATTTTTTTTAACAACAATCCTTGAAAAGGAAGTGTGTGCCTATGTGAGCACATCCATGTACACTCACAGCCCTGTGAAGGCAGTGTGCACATTTATGCCAATGTTGTTTCCAACACTTAAAAATCCATCATGTACATCAGGGTGGACATAGGCAGTGGAGAGAGAGGGACACTTAGGTCACCATAGCTAAAGAGCAAGATAAGAAAAAACATAAACCCAAGAATAAATGGAGTTCTGAGTGAATTCTAGGTCCTAGGAAGGTGTCAGGTTTTCAGAGTGAGGCCCTTTATCTCTAACTCCAAGCACAAAAGAAGAGCCTATTGGCCTTGAAAGTACCTGACTAGCCAATGCGATAACCCATCCTTTCAGTAGGGACTCATTTCTCCATCCAGGAACTCTGCACATCTATATGTGAAGTCACAGCCTGTCTCCTGGTTGGATTAGAGGCTTAGTGAGGGAGAGTAGGCATTCTTGGGACATCCGTGGGTGAAATCACTGGGGAAGTGGGTTCAAGCACGAAAGTTGGTGCTCTGACCTTTCTTTGTGAGAGCTTCTTTTGCTGGGGCTTGGTCCCAAACAGTCTACCATAGCTACAGATGGATACTGTGTCTCCATTCCTGACATGGAGATGAATTACGAGCAAATTCATTAGGATCATGGCTATCCTCTTATTGTCAGTTATAATAGTTTGTCACTGTAAGGTCTTTTTAGCTCATTATAGTGCTAAGCATAACAAATTCATACAAGCACAGCCAGATATGCTTTTTGCAAGAGGGCTAGAGACTTAGAATCATAAAATTTTATAGCAGAAGGTGACCTTGGAAATCATCTAGTTCAACCCCTCATTTTGCAGACAAGGAAATTAAGTTCTATAGAGGTTAAGTGACTTGTCAAAGGTCAGCAACCAGGAAGTGGCAGAACCAGGGCTCCAGCTCATTTCCTGACCCTCCTTTCTCTACTGACACGACTGTATATGACAGTCCCAGAGGTGGGTTGCAAACCAACAAAGAACGATCGTACATCAGGCACTTCAAATAGAACCCTGTCCAATGAATTAGCTATTTGTTATTCTTTCTCTGTGGGCATTGGTCTCTGGTAGATATATTCAAAGCGGATACTAATGACCTTTTTTTCATTTTCTAATTTTCTAAATTTTCAAAGAGTTAATAAAAGGGCTGCCTAAAGGCCATAAAAGAAGCAAATGTGGGTCATTTACCTTCAGATCTACCTCGCCCTTCCTTTTCTCCAGGGGAAGTCCTCAAAGGACGTTATCAGATATTTACATAATATGAACAGTTCCCAATATCAACAAGCCATGGATTTCATACTCCACTAAGACTTAGCTTGCCAATAGAAGAAATATGGAACTTATTTTAGGTTTCCACCACACACCCAAAGGTAGTTTCGTGTTTTGTATATGAGCAGTTCTCTTTGATTAATTCTGAGATCCCCAAAGCTTGTGCTCCAAACATTTCGAGTCATCTAGAAGAAACTATATTTTTTACTGATGAGATTTAGTGCTGCTTCTGCCAGGAGTTGGTGAAGAGTTCTGTTGGCAAGCAACATAGGGCTGGGGTCTATAAGAAATTAATTTGAGTGTATTTGGCTGATTTTAACAGCCTGAATTCTGAGTGTGTGAGCGGCAAGGCCAGGAGGCAGCGGCAGGCCATACATGACTGAATTAAAACGAAGCCCTGGCATCGCTCAGGGAAGCCTTCCCCCACCTGCTTCTCATTTCCTCTAGTTATTTCTGGTAATGAAAATTGGAACCGTTGCTATATATTTTGGGGTCTAGAGGTCTATACATTTTTCTTTCATACAATATGCTTGTGATTAAGTGTATGTCTCTATCTTCAAAAAGACAAGACCTAAATGTTTCTGGAAGAATCAGAAAACAAAATCTTAGAGGATTCCCTTAAAAATAGATTTTTTCGGTTTTCTTCCCCAATTCCAGCTGGGAGGCTCTGCCATGCTGCAGCCTTCCTACCTGTCCATGGACATTTTCATCTATTCTCTAGTTTTCTGCACACTGGCTTTGCCCTTCCTTAGGGACCTGAGTGGCAAAGTGGAATAATGGGTATTGGCTTGTTTTAAAGAGGCTGAAGGATTTCTCACGAAAGTTGAAAGCATTTGGATGGGAGAGCAGCCCTTCCCGAATTCATTTTTCGCTTGGGCTTTTTATTCTCCAATCGGTTCCCAGGCAGTCTTGATGTCTGTATCGAAAGAATGGGATGTGAGGCTCAAAAATGCCAGTTGGAGCCTTCCCTCAGGAGCTCTTAGCACAATTTGTGATGAGTTTAGGGCTGGAATTTGGCCCAGTCCCTAATCAATCCTTAGGTGGTCCTGCCTCTTATTTTCATGCTGCTAGGGACAGCCTGCCCATCTTCTTATCATTGTCTGCCTTCAGTTGACATTCTGAAGTGCAGCTGTATTGATTATGACTTTTCCCTCCCCTCTCTGATAGCTACTTGGAATCTCATTGCCGAGGAGTAATAACATGATATATATTCATAGGCACATATGCACGACCTACCGTGTTCAGTATTTGCATTTGCCTCCACGTCTGCTGTGCAAGGGTATGCCATGCGAGAGAGGCAGCCTCTTCCCCAGCCCTGCCATGTGATGTCTATATATTTATGAGTAGGAGAGAGAGGAGCACTTGGATATATGAATCTGTTTGCAATTTCCTAATGGAATCTGGCAGAAGAGCTTTGCAACGGGACAAGTTCCAGTAAAAAATGTGTTCATGGAAGTGCTTTCCCCTTGTGCCTGTCACCTATTTGCCCTTCCAGAGCATTGAAAAGATTAATCATGGGATGAACCAGATTCTCTTTCTGGTTAGCAAAGAATAATATTCTGTTGAAGAAGGTGGAAGTTTATTTTTTTGTTCCTTTTTTAACAGGGCATATCATGGCAGAGGAGTCCAAGCGAACGAGATCCTGAAGGGGGAAAAGATCTTGTTATCAATGGCCAAGTCTTCTGCGGCTGACTGGGCTGCGGTACTGCCATTTGGGAGGCGAAGTGCTAGGAATGTTCTTTAAGGATAGAACATCGAAGCTGCCAATGGGAGTAAGGGTAGAGGGGCTTGAAAAGTAGTAGGCTCTTTCCTCTGAGAGCTGCCACTGTGTTGGGAGGGCATCCTGAAATGAGAAACCCTCGCTGTTCAGAAATGGCTTCTCTGCCTCCATTAATGCCATGATCTTTTGTTGCCCTAGCCTATGCCCGAATGGACCATTTAAATCATGGATCTTAAAGAAAACCTTTGCAAAGGTCCCCTCCTGTCCCACATCCATACCCCCTAGACTTTGTCTGCCCTCCATCATGGCCTTGGCATGGCAAGGGCTGTGGGATAAATGGAATACTGGTAAGGAGATTTATGGTGGTAAGAGATGCCAATATATGGAATCCACAGACCTTGGAAATGTCTAATTTTCTGCATGAAGAGTTTTAAACTGAAACTACTTGAGGTCCACGTCCTCAGGTGAATGGAAAAGAAGTTGCTTATTTGGGGAAGCCTTTGCCCAATTCATGTAGGATAAGAAGGTCCTTGCATCACACATATCTCATTCTGCAGACACTCCATGGAATGGAATGCTGCAATGTAGCTACACAGCCTTGGGCAGAAAATATTTCTAAGGGGCAACCTGATCTTTCACATTTTTCAAAAGGGCAATTTTTTTTGTCGTTTACTTTTTCCTTCAAATACAATCTTCAATTGTACCTGAGCAATTGCTAAGAGATACGAAGATAAATAAGGACTGTATTTGTTTAGGGGCAGAGCCAAAGTATAAATTCTTTTGCTATGGACACTTTCAAAGGATTTTAATATTCTACGTGACCTCCAGCACGTTCCTCATGTGGAGGTCTGCCCTAGGCAGCACGTATGAAATGTGATGGTTAAACATCTGTTGTGGCAACACTCCGGATATCTTAGGGAAGGATTCTGAGAGCTCAACAGTGGCTAGCAAGCCTAGTAGATGGCAAGATGGCTGTGGGAACACACTGGTAATTCTAGAGTTGGTTCATATAAAGTAGGCTAAGGGGGAAAAAATATATGTAGCCATGTTTCAGCATTCAGAAGCTTCTCCATAGACTAAGCTTTGAAACATTGCTCCAGTATGATACCATGCACATGTCTGTGGCTCCTGAAGGGTCAATGGCCTGAGTAACTTCATTGCTAGGAGTGGGGGGCCAGAACTGGCGGCTTTGCAAGTGTATGAAAATGTGAATCAAAGGAAGAGAAAATGATGGCTGATATTTATTAATAGTATTGTTGAAATCCTCTACATTTTTATGGTTTTTTTTTTTTTGTCTAGTTATTCTATCAGTTGCTACGGAAGGGTTTGAAATCTCCAACTATGATTATGGAATTGTCTATTTTATTTCATGTATTTTAAGCTCTGTTACTAGGTGCGTATACATTTATGATTATTATGTCTTTTTGTTGACTAATGTAAAATCCCTCTTTTCCTCTGGAAAACTCTTTGTAATGAAATCTGCTTTGTCTGATATTATTATAGCCACTTCGGTCTTCTTATGCTTACTGTTTGCATGACATACCTTTTCCCATCCAATTCATTTCAACCCATCTGAATCTTTGTACTGAAAATGTTTCTCTCATAGGCAATATATACTTGAGTTTTACTTTTATCCATTCTGACCTCCTCTGCCTTTTAATTAAAAGCATTTAATTCATTTACACTTAATGTAATTGTTGATATGGTTGGATCTAGGTCTATCATTTTCCTATTAACTTTCTGTTTGTCTCCACTAACATTATTATGTACCATTAAGAAAGGTTACCTAAAGCTTGGAAATTGGGGAAGATGGCTGTGTGCCCTCTCAAAGTCATCCTAGACTATTGTCTAACAAGCCCACCTAAGGCTCAGCTGAAGACCAGAGGAAGATAACTTTGTTTGACCTGCTGTTTACTTTTAAGGAAACTAGGGTGCAGAGAGGATAGTTAACTTGCTCAAGGTCACTCACGAGTAGGTGTGGAATTAGAATATCAGAATTCAGAGCCCTAAGCCCATATATCTCATCACTTTACTGTATCGCCTCCCACTGATAATTGCCTCATTATTGAGTTTACGGACAATTACCAGAGGAAGTAAGGGGAGGGGCTATTGCTGCCTTTGGCTGGCTGTGGTACCTACAGATGGCATTTTCCGTTAAAGGGAAGGGCAGCTGTGGGGCACCTCAAGGCACACGTGGACTAAACCCTGGGGTCCCAGGGCAGTGAGGCTCAGCCTGAACGCATAGGGTGTTTGTTCACTCTGTTGACCAGGAACCCCTCATGTGTACCACTGCCTAACACATGGTTAGATGCTTTGAAGAGAAATGCTGTTTTCAGGAAATATTGCTGAGCATTCTCGTGACATGCATTTGTTCTTCTATTTTAGTAGGGGAGTGGGGCTGAGGTGAAAGGAAGAGAAGTATGACCAGCCAGGAAAACACTGTGATGTAGCAAATGTCAGTGATGTTTTAGCACTTCCTCATGAAGCAGCGTGACCTCCTGCCACCCAGACAGGCTCTTTCTTTAGGTTTTTCTTGCTTATTTGCCACAGCTGTTTGTTGTTTTCTTAAATGTTAAGCTTTTTATAGCTCTTCAGTTACTTATAAAAAGCAGCAGTTATTCAGGCCTCTGAGTCCTGGCTCAGTGCTGGTCTAATGAGCAGTGAGAACACTGAAGGCATATTTTTGTTACTTCTATTTTCTCACTACCTCCCCACCCCCGACTCTCACAAGTTTCCCCTTTGGACTCAAATGACTCCAGGTTTATGGAATTCACTAAAAAGGCAAATCACCAGTTGGTCTTTGCCACTTAAGAATAATTCATTGCTGACTCACCTCTCTGCCTGTGTCCATGTTATTGGCTTTCCACCGTTGTGTAAAGAGTAGAGGAACGGTGGGACCTCATCCCACGGGTCATAGCTGCTCCTAGGGGTTCCGAAGGGACTCAAATCTATACAGATGCACCTGTGATCTCTGCAGAAAAGAAGGCTCATTTTTGTCATGCAGAGGAGAAAAGCCCAGGACTTGGAGTGCCTTCACTGAGTAAGGGGGAACTGTGTCTCCAGTTTGATCCAGTGGAAAGCAGCACCAGTTACAGACGGGATCCTGATAGAATCAGAAGGAAGATGCCAAAACCACCGTCAGGAACACAGATGACATTTATGTATTTGAAGAAATTGGACAGTCTCTCCTGGGCTTGGGGTGCTTTACACTGGTGTCTGGGTTGTTACACACATTCTATAGGATAAATGTAACTTGGGGAAATTGTTATGATCTTAGTGCAAGAGGATGTCATTGAACACAGCAGGGGACAATCTACCCTGCAGAGCCAAGTTTGAGAAAATCTGCAGTGATTGCAAGGGTCCTCACCAAGCATTTTTAGTTGATTTAATGAATAACTGTCCTACATATATGTGTACTATTTTTCACAAGTAGGTAGATACTGAAAATGACTACTAAAATATTAATTTAAATACAATATCAGATTGTTAGTGCTTTAAAAAATCATGATTAATTAATTAATTAATTAATTAATTTTGACCTTATAGCTACAGCTTAGAAGCTGCTGTTCTAGCAAGTGATTGGCCCCATATCCAGAAACAAACAAAGAAACTTACAAAGAAACTCCTTAGGAACCACTGCCTAATTATTTGGGTTGAAGAGGATCAAGTTATGGGTTTGTCCTTGGGAAACCATACCCTCAACCCTTCCTTCTTGGTGCTGGAAGGAGTGAAGTCTTCCTTTTAGAAAGAAGGACAATTCACCAAGCATATTACATGATTTTGCAGAAACAAGTCCGCATTTAATGTGTTTTGAGGTGAAAGATAGACCTCGTTCCAACCAGTGGTGACCTGGATTGATCCCAAGTGTTAATCTTGTAAAGGGCCTATTTATAGAGCAAATTGCATGTTTTTTAAATCTCAGAGGCTTTTATGTGTATCTATTGCAATCTCATGCTTTCAAGTGTCTATATAATATTAACAATCACTAATATTTATTAAGCATTTAATACATGCCAGATACCATTCTAAATGCTTTGCATATACTTTCTCAACAAATTTTTGTGGTAGCTATTATTATTTCTATTTTATACATAAAGACATTAGACCCAGAGAGCTCGATAACCTGGCTTACTAGCACATACGTGGCAGAGCCAGGATTTGAATCCAGACTGTCTGACTTTTGAGCCAACACTCTACACCTCCATTCACTTTATGTCAAAAGTCTGACCCAAAGCTGGGATTTTTATTTTATTATGAATTAGCATTTTAAGGGATTATCTTTCCCCTCATTTAATTTAGGATTTAATTTTCCCTTCTCATTTGAAAATTATCCTACTATGTTAAAAAATCTCTCTATCTAGTTAGACTATCAAATATAAAAACTTGTGGAAATTCACACGCACCAGTTTTCCTAACTCTGTTTAATAAAATCTGTCATTTCTCCCTTGAGGACGCTGTCTCTGGGGCTCTGTGCCATAAATGTGGGCATTTACATTTTCTTTTGTTGGCCTTAGTTCATCAATCTTTAAAGTGGGGCCACCTTTACTCTAAAACCATTGTAAACAATTGCGAATTAAAGAAGACATACGAACAGCCAATGTTCAACATCATTAGTCATTAGGGAAATACAAATTAAAATAAAGAGATACCGCTACTCACAAACTTTGTTAGTGCTGCTGAGTCGATTTTGACTCCTTGCGACCCTGTGGACAGCAGAGCGGAACCCTGCCCTGTCTTCTTTTTCTTTTGTTTTGGTGAGGAACATTCACCCTGAGCTAACATCCGTTGCCAATCTTCCTCTTTTTTCTTTTTCTTTTTTTGGCTTCAGGAAGATTAGCCCTGAGCTAATATCTGTGCCAATCTTTCCTCTACTTTGTATGTGGGATGCCTCCACAGCATGGCGGATGAGTGGAGTAGGTCTGCACCTGGGATCCAAACCAGTGTACCCTTGCTGCCAAAGTGGAGCTCACGGACCTTTAACCACTCGGCCACGGGGCCGGCCCCCTGCCCTGTCTTCTTGCAACATCCTCTCACCTCCTGGCGCTTTATCAAACAATGCTCTGCTGCTGTTCATAGGGGTTTCATGGCCAATTTTTTTGGAATTGGGTGGTCAGGCCCCTCTTTTTTAGTCTGTCTTAGTCTGGAAGTGTGCTCAAACCTGTCCACCATGGGGGACCCTGCTGGTATTTGAAATACTGGCAGCACAACTTTCAGCATCACAGCAACACACAATTGCCACAGTATGACAGCCAACAGACAGATGGTGTGGGTCCCTGACTGTGAAAGGAACCTGCATTGTGGTGGTGACTGAATCTTCACCACTAGACCACCTACACACACACACACACACACACACACGAATCGCAAAAATGAAAGATGAAAAGATACCAAGTGTTGGTGAAAATGTAAAGCAACTGGAACTCTCATAAACTGCTGGTGGAAACACAAAATGACACAGCCACTTTCAGAAAAACAGTTTGCCAACTTCTTATAAAGTTAAATATATACTTACTACATGATTCACCAGTCCTACTTCTAGGTATTTACCTATGAGAAATGAAAGCTCTGTCCAACGTGAAGACCTGTACATGGTTGTTCATAGAAGTTTTGTCCACAATAGTCCTAAACTAGAAAGAACTCAGATGTCCATCAGCTGCTAAATGGATGAACTAATTGTGATATATCCGTACAATGGAATATTACTTAGCAATAAAAAGGAATGAACCACTGATAGAAACAACAACATGGATGGATCTCAAAAGCAACACACTGAGTGAAGGAAACTGGACAAGAAACTGGATTATGTACTACGTTCCCATTTATACAAAAATCTAAAAAGGCAAACCCCTGGTGACATAAAGCAGATCTCTACTTGTCGGGGGGGTGGGCTTGGGAGTTGGGTGGGCATTGACCAAAAAAGGGAATGTGGAAACTTTTGCGAATGACACAAATGTTCTAAGTCTTGGTTGTAGTGGCAATCATGTTGGTTGAAACTCGTACGTCTGTGAAAACTCATCAAGCTGCACATTTTAAGTCACAACTCAGTAAAGCTGATTAGAAAACAAATACGTACAGATCTTTGTGACTGAACTGTATCTGAGACAATCACATTTTTAAAACTCTAGGGTTAGCTTCTCTGAAGTTCAACCTAACTCGTTTCACCCAATGTTTAATAAAAACGTTTGTGGTTTAAAACGTTTTTATCTGTCATCTTAAAATTGAAATTATTTCTCCAATTGGAAAAAGAATGGTGTTTTGAATTTAATGCATAACAAATATTTGGTGAAAAAGGAAACGTGAAATAAATGTATTCATAATCAAAATAACTCCATATCATTTATTCAGTGATTGTACAGTCCTCTAAGGGTCAATACCTCTTCATATTTGTTGATCTCCTGTCACACTGGGTCAACTATCCTGTGAAGACCTTATTTAGAGTATTGGAATTTGTATGGTCCCAGGTGACACATTGATTGCCATATGAGCCCCCTAACAGCAGAAATTCTCCATGTAGAACAGAGGCTGAGTCTGAAGACCTACTGGGTAAAGTTTAAGGCTGACTTTAATCACAAAAAAACCAATTGAATGTTTGAGGGCAAAATAATGAATTGTCCAGTTTATTTTGTAATTTTGCCTATGAGAACTAATAAAAATGATAGTTTTTCCAATCAGCATGCTCTTCAGAGATATGAATAAATATCTACTTACCCTCTCCTTCAGTCAAAATATATTTATTCAGTGTTTACTTTGAGCAATACATTGTATTAAGTACTATGGAAAATGCAAATTTAAGCTGTGATGATCACAGTCCTATTTAGTTAAAATTCTACTCTTGGAAATTGGCTGAAATGCCTATAAAAAAATTACATATAAATATTGGGTTTTGGCTAGTTCACATATAGGACTCAAAAGACATATATTCTGACGTCAGAATATTTAAAAGTGACTGTGGGATCTAGAAGAGGCGCAGCTCCCCAGATAGGTCTCCCACCAACCAGCCCTTCGGCCTGAAATGGCACCATTAGAGGAATATTATGGTAAGCATTCTCTTTTCCTGGCAGCCCTTATGAAGAAAGTAACATATTCAACTGCAACTTCTTTAATGTTAATTGGGATTTTCAGATATCTCTTTTTGATGATAGAGGTAGCACTTGTTATGCATCTATTGAGGGACAACCTTTATCAACTTAAATTTTTGGCTTAATGTTAGCCCCCGCCAAAAAAGCTTTGCAGAGCTTTATTTGTTTTATCCAATAATAACTAAGGATGGGTGCACAGAGAATGCATTTGCTACTCAAAGTGTGGCCCCAGACCAGCATTAGCCTTACGTGGGAGCTTGTTATAAATAAAAAATCCTCTATCTACTTGCAGCCCTGACTGAACCAGAATGTGCATTTTAACAAGATCCCCAGGCATCTAGATCATATCATAATGATTCTTTCAACCTTGAAGCTTTTCTGATTCTCTCTGCTTACCTGTAAGAATGAACATTTAAGCATTTAATTCCTTCTGCTGGAATATTTTGGGATGCACCCAAGGTCAGGTGCCTGATCTCTTCTACCGGGAGAGCCTTGAACCATTCAACAGTTTTCCTCCGAGATTTCTCCTGACGTTTACTTACCTCTTGTAGCTCAATAAGCATCTTTGTAGGTAAGAGGAAGAAATTGCAGGTATCTGAAAAGTTTATGCACACAGCCAAAAGGGGCTCAGATTATGAGAGCCTGCTCTGCAACACTCTTTATTTAATACATGTTAAATGAAAATAATAAATGCCCTTCCTGTTGGCTTGGAAATGGCTTTTGCACGGCGCTGGTACAAATACATTTTGTAATCCTTTCAAAGGACCTGTTGTTCTGTTCCTACCTGGTTCCTATATGGATGACTGTATTTACTCACTGAGGTGTGCATGGATTACTTTAATGGCTGAATCTATTTCTCCCAAGTTCTGGCTGACGTCTGAGCATAGACTTTTCTCCTTTACACAGAGACCACGCCTGAGGGGCAAGCTGGCTAGCGTCCTGAAGTGGTGCCCGCTCTCCCTCTATCTTTTCAGGACCTGCTTGTCCACAGAGGTGGCCTGCACCCTCTGTTGTAAGAAGCCACTCAGACTGGGGAAAGTAGAGAGGGTGTGAGAACAGGAGTCAGGAGACAAGACCCTGGAGAAGGGATCCGACCTCCCTAAGCCTTAGTTTTCTCACCTGGAAAATGGAAGGGTTGGACCAGATGACATTTGAGGTCTCTTCCAACTCTAAACCAAGGGAAAGTAGACTAGGAGTTGGATTTTTGCAGCCATGACACCCCTTTCGTATTCATTCCCTTGCGGAACCACGACAACTCCAAAATGGAGCTCCCGTTCTACAGACGAGGAAACTCAGATCCAGAGAAGGTAAGTGACTTCCGCAGTTTCACCAAATCAGATGGCAGGGTGTGAACTCAAGACTCAAACCCAAGCGTCCTGACTTCACCCTTGAGTCCTTTCCACGCCACCTCAGCTATCACCAACTCAGGCCATTTCTTTGTTTAATAATATTTTTAAAGGCTGTGCAAAGGTGAAACAGTCCAAATCTATCTGCTGCTGTAAGTAGGCTAAAAGAAGCCAGCTTAAATATAGTCTCATGCAGGTGTACAGCGACAGAAAACAGCCAATGCATTTGGATTCTGTTAGGATTATACATTCTGAAGAGGGCAAAGTATTTTTCTAAACATTGCCTCTTTAGTCTCAAAACCCCCCTCGTAAGGTGGACAGAGACAAATTCTGTTTGCCATTTCAAAGAGAGAAAAACAGAGGCAGAACAATTCAATGAGCTGCCTAAGATTTCTTAGTCAGAAGTGGTCAATAATTGCAGCTGCCCAACATTTCTGCTATCTTTTTTCTCATCTAGCTGCCTGTCCTGCCCGCAGCCATCATGCTCCCTGTTCTGATGCAGGTGTAGCTGTCCCCAGCTGGCCCCAGACACTGGGTGGGGCGGGGTGGGGTGGGGGCTTGAGAGAGGGTGGGCTCAGAAAGGAAACAACCGGGAACGTGCAGAATGGAATGACCCTATGGAGATCCTTAGGATTTGATAACACAGGAAAGGATCTTTACATTCCATTCAGGACATCATTGGGTTTGAATATTTTACCAACCCAACCTCAAATTTTTGACCCTGCTAAAAACAGGTACTTATTTATCTGGAGTTTAATTACAAATATAGCTTTGTTCTGCATGGACAAAATGCAAAAAAGTCAAGAACAGTTAGCTAGAGTCAGAGCAAGTGAGAAAAACAGCTGCTTCCTTTTTTTTTTTTTTTTCATTTTTAATAGTCATAACACCCAAGTAGCAAAGAGGTAAGAGGGTAATTTAGTGTTGTGGTTAAGAGTGTGGGCATCAAGCTGCGTTTGCGTCTTAGCTCTGCCTCTTGCTAACCCTTTGACCCTGAGAAACTTATTTCTCAGGTCAGTTTCCTCATCTGTGAGATGTGGACAATAATGGACGCTCCCTCCCAGGGTGGTTGTCAGGTTAAATGAGTTAATACCTGCAAAGTGCTTACAACAGAGCCTGGGGAATAGGAGGAACTCACACGTGTCAGCCATTATTCCTATTGTTATTAGGAGGAAAGAGTTAAACATTTTGCTTTTATTTAATTTAAACCTAGTGCAGATCTTCCTCAACTTACAATGGGGTCACGTCCTGATAAACCCATCGTAAGTGGAAAATATCTTAAGTGGAAAATGCATTTAGTGCGCCTAACCTACCGAACACCACAGCTCAGCCCACTCGACCTTAAACATGCTCGGAACACTTACATTAGCCTAAGATGGGCAAAGTCATCGAACAAAAACAGCCTGTTTTATAATAAAGTGTTGAATATCTCACTTTTAAAAAATTGAATATTGTACTGAAAGTGAAAAACAGAATGGTTGTCTGGGCACAGAATGGGTGAAAATGTCTCAGTTGTTTATCCTCATGATGGTGTAGCTGACCGGGAGCTGGGGCTCTCTACCCTGCCCAGCATCACGAGAGAGGAGCCTACTGAATACCGCTGGCCCGGGAAAAGACCAAAATTCAAAATTCGAAGTATGGTTTCTACTGAATGTGTATCACTTTCACACCATCATAAAGTCAAGCCATTGCAAGTTGGAGACCATCTACATTATATAATTAAATTCTAATACATCAAGTAAGAAACATAGATCCTCAACTAAGAAACTCTACCTGGTTGCCCAAAACAAGAGGTGAGTTGTAGAGAAGCTGGGAAAGCCAGTCCATTTAAGATGACCAAACATAGAAGACAATGCAAAGAAATGGAAAATGCAAACCTAAGATAGGATTAGTAACCTAATTTATTGTAATGTGCACTGTCTGAAGTGATGGTATGGTGACAAATGCTGAAGGGCCTGCTTGAAATCTAGAAAGAGAGAAATCAGTTTTAACACGCTGGGAACTACACTGGCTTTGGTCAGAACAGGTTGTATAGTTATGGGAAAGACAACTGCCCCATGGCATATAAATAAATGTCCACTCTGGTTTATGCATCAGGCTCTAATGTGTACAGTCGGTGTGAGTCAGTTCCCCTCATCCAGATTAATTAATTCTGCATGAACTAATAAGTTCAAGTCATGGAGCCAACGATACTCCCCCTGGATTTTGGGAATTCCCAGAGCTCTACAGCCTCTGGAGTCTGGTCACCAAGGTCATTTTACCTCTTTCTGTTGTATCTCTCATTAAACATCAGAGTTTAAAAGATCGGGATTCCTATTTCAGCCCTACCAAAGTCATTTTACCTATTACTTTTTCTGATTATGAGGAAAGACAAGAATGCTCTAGATGCCTTTGTGGGAAAGCCGAGGTTACAAAAGACTATGCTGAAGAGAAACACTACGGTCATGTGGAAAGGCTCCTCAGACATGGTGAGAAGTGGCAGAGTTTGGAATTCACTGGATGGTGACTGAAACAAGCACATTTCTCAGAAAATCCAAATGGTCTTCGCACGCAAATTTTAGGAATGTGCAATTGTGAGTTATGACACAGGGAGCTCCTTTTTAGGTGCTACCAAAGCAGTTCCTGGGCCACACAAGGAAACTAGCTGCGTTACTGCACCATCGTCTGTCGTTTTTCATCCAAAAAATTATTTTCCAGAGTTCACCTGTTCACCAGGCATCGCTCTGATTTTTGGCAGTTCCAAAAATTCAAATCCACTCTCAAGAAGTTAAAAATTTCCCACCACCGAAGAGTCAAAGGAAGGTGGCACAGGTGTGAGGGCGGACCTGTACCACAGGTATGGGGGTGGCTCAAAGGCTGAGGATAAAAGCAGGGCCTCTCGGGCCCCTGGTTTAATGGGGGGACTCTGACTTGGCTGGGTAAGCTCTCGTGTGTCTGCGGTGGACCACAGCAGGCTGCTAAGTGCCCGGATTCTTGGAGCCTGTCTGCCGAGCTCTAACCCTGGCTCTGCCATTTACTGCCTGCACGACCTGGGGCAAGTTAGTTAATTTCTTTGTATCTCAATTTCTTCCTCTGAAAATGAGTTTAAACCTCATAAAGTGGTTATGAGGATTAAAGCAGTTAATACATTTAGAGTGCCTGGCACATAGTGAACATTACTTTAGGGTTGATTATTATTACATAATCAACCATCTTTGGTCCCGTCTTGTGAGAGTCCATTGCTGCCTCTGCTCACCTGGAGACTTGATGGAGGCAGGTGCCCCCTCCTTGGTGAGGACTGGCTTTCCCCAGTGGTGGCTCCACTCTGGCACCCCAGTGACTGACTCTGTACTTTCTTTTTCCTCCCTCCTTGCCTTCCCTTCCTCCCTCTCCTCTCCTCTCTTCTGTAAAGCTGTCTCTTCGTCTGTCTCAACTATCTCTCTCGGGACATAGGTGAGAATTCATGATGAACTTGACATAACTTCTTTTTAGTTTTATGGGTTCAATGATTGATATATGTGCTTATTTGTCTATTTGGTTTTATAATTCAAGAGAATTACAAAGAATCAGGACCATATGTTCTATTTGTTCTAGTGTGATCGTGGTAGATAGCACAGTGCTTCATGCTGTGTGAATATTTGCATCTCAGAAGTATTAGGATTTGCAACTTGTAAAAGATGGTGTTTGAAAAAAACTATTTTGAATGAAATTTACCATTTGAAAATATCTACTTCCAAATTTTGAGGAAGAAAACCACTTTTGAAACTGAGCACAATTTAAAGATGTTATTCATGTTATCCCTAAAGCAAAAGTGATTTTTAAAAATAAAATGTTAGTGACAAAAATCCACATTACTACATATCCATTATAGGGGTTGTCACAACGACTGGACCAGGTATATTTTCTTGGACATAAAATTAAAATTGGTCTGTTCTCCTTAGCCAGATGTTGGTGTTGGAACAATATAACGCATTGCTTTAACAGTATGAGGCACCCACCATGCTAATTTATGGGATTTGGAATGTTAAGGCCAATCAAGTGATCTAATTGTTTCAACAGTGCTAAAGGATTTATAATAATCTTTAAGATCGGGGCTCTACTCCTCTGAACTTCCCCTTTTCCACCTCCGCTGCCTGCTTCCTTCTCTCCCTCCAAGCAGCCTTGTTCTATTGTGTTTGCCGGATTTAAGGTACGCAGGAAACAGTTGAAGTGGGCTCCAGTCCTAGGGTAAAATTACTTAGGAAAATTCGTGGGGGGCTTTCTGTAATTACCCATTGTGCATTTGATAAAACCACTGCTGGGTTGGGGATGACTGACAGCCTTGACTCACAGGAGGTTTGGATGGAAAAGTGTGTTTGTAAGGTTGGGGTAGAATTGCTCGGGGAGAGAGCCCCAGGGGAACATGGCACTGACTTTGCCAGCCTTCCGTCGGCGAAAACACCTTCATTAGGCCCTCAGACTCACTCACGCACATCAAGCTGGATGACATATTAAAAATCCGTTTTAACCAATGTGTTGTGAAATGAACTTGGACAACAAGAACGTATACAGCCCCCGAAATCTGATTATTCAAAGCCCTGTAAATGCATAGAGGGCGGTGTGACAGATGAGGGATGCCAAACGCTATATGGCGATCGCTTATACAGAGCAGGCGTCCATGTCCCAAGAGAGGCAGGGACATAAGTGGTTTAATTGTTTTCTCCAAGTTGTTAATTTTTTTAGTCATTGGAAAGAAAATATCAGCTTTCTAGAAGGCAGGAACGTTTTTGCTTGAGTTTAAAAGAGAGAGAGAGGGAAGAGTTTTACCTCAGCCTTTATGGAGGGCTTAATGTCTGCCAAACCATTAACAAGTTAACATGCAAATTCTCCAGGTATGAGGTCAGGGTGACTGTCCTGGCTTTATAGACTGCTGTGCAGAGTCCTTAAAAGTTGTACGCTGGGCAAGGAAGCCTCCTGGAGATTAGATTTCACTGGATAAGGGACCCTGTGATTAAGAAGGGAAAAAAGACAAGACAGAGATCACCTGGAGAGGTGAAAGGAAGAAGCAAGACTGGTGACTCTGACAGTCACAGCTTCTGTTTAGGATCAGAAAGGACAAGGTGGAGATCTTGGGATGCTGCCATGGGCTTCTGCTTGCAGCCGTCACACTTGGTTGGTGCTCCTAGGAAAACACAGTACTTTTGGTCTGGTGTGAGTTGCCTGGACCTCAGACTTGGTTTTTTGTTTTTGCATTTGCTTTTCTGGGGGGAGAACGTGCTTTCTTTTCTCCTCTATATCCTTAGTCATTTTTCCCAATTGATCATATTTCTCTGTGAGCCTCAGTTTCCTCATCTGGAAAATAATATAACAGCTTTGGGGAAGATTAAATAAACCACTGCCTGGTATAAAAAAGGCATTCACTCAACATCCATTCCTCTTTCTCTCCTTTCAAAACCGCCATCAGAGGAAAAACCTACAGGGATTTTTTAATGGCATGCTGCCTGGGGTCATTAGCAGAGGATGTCAAAACAGACAATTCCTCTGCTGGGGCTTCGTGCTCAGGGGAGCACCTTGGCTGCCGGGAAGGGAGGGGTGGAGGCAGCGATAGCACCAGCTTTTCACTCCCACCTCCCAGGGCCATTCCGGTGGGCCTCCTCACTCACCTTCACCGAGGGGGTTGTGAGGACCTGCTAATTAGTGCACACACACTGTTTGGCAAAGCTAAGCCCGGATAAGAGCTTGAGACAGCCATAATTTTGTCCTGTTTTTCAACATAAGACCACCCATTTTCCAGAAGACAATTAAACTTGTTTCTGGGATCGTAAACATCAACACTTACAGGCACCAGGAATATCTGGTCCAGGCCATGCTTAGACCTGGGTTAAAGCGCTCTTTTTAAGCTGTGTTCTTCCCGCTCCCTCCTTCTGTGGAGTGGGAGTGGGGTAGCGGTGTGTGATATGTAGCTCTCACAAACTGCGAATTAGATTGGGGGGGGGGCGATTTTCCAGACCAAAGCCATTATTCCCCATCCCCTCATCCCCTCATCCCCTGGGAGGGTGGGGGAAGGATTCTTAATAAACCCTCTCCCAAAGATCTCACAAGTTGGAGATGTGGACAACGTGCTTCGCTTCCCTTCCTGCGGTTAAAGGCTGCTTGTTTCGAAGATCTCCATGTTGGCAATTTCCTACACACAGTTTCTGTGAAATGACAGGCTTGGAGGATGGCTTCAAAAACACGACTTGAAGAACTTTGAAAAAAGCACGAAAACTTTGCCTGGCCTGAAAACTCTTCAGGTGACAAGGGATTTGGAACAATGATCACTTTAGTCTACGACTTCAGATCTGGTGAGAGCGCCTTTGTTCTCCTTTGTTGTTATTTGATACTGCTATGGAGGGGGCACCGGCTGCTTTGTGCGGGATGCGGAGTTCATGCGGGAAGGGTGGGAGCTGAGGGTGGGAGCTGGGGGTGGGAGCTGGGGTGAACCGTGGCATGTGAAAGGAACTGTGCCCTGACTGATTTAATTATTTGCAAGGCTGATTTAGAAAAGTCATTTCCTTCAATCATTCAGATGAAAAAGTAATTATCTTTGGAACACCTACCTTCCCATTCATAAAAGCACCGACTTCTCTTTCACACAGACGCTCACCTTGGCTTCTCGATTTCACAGGCATACTTACTTCTCCCTTGACACCCCTTCCTAAAATGGCTGCTGCAGGCCAGAGAGCTAAAAGAACAGCGTGTTTCTAGGCCCACAGCAAATTCAAACTACCCCAGAAGAACATTGGTTTTCACCCTCTGTTGGTCAATGAGCATTTATTTTTGTGACTGGCTTGATATCGGCTAGCAAGCATGCATAAAAAAATCCACAAAGCAAATGCTTTGGAATTTGATTCGTATATGAGAGGACCCTTCACTGAAAGAGTAGCTCTACCTTTCAAATGTGGTTTAACACCCACCATCGGCCCAGGAGTGATGACACTTCAGCAGAAATCTAAGATCTTGTCCTCAAAGTGAGGTAGATTCCGACCACCCCCTTGTGTTGAGGTTGCCTTCTTCTTTAACTTTTGGTCAATTAGTTAAAACTGCCTAGTGTTGAAAGATGCTCCTGTCCTCATGTCCTAATGGAAAATTAGCAAATTTCCAAACTCCTGACCTGAGCCAAAGTCTACCACCAGCCTTTTCGTTTCACCAAGTCACAGCTTGAGGCACAAGGAGTGGTAAACTGAGGCCGATAATTAGCTGGCGCACACTAGTATAGTCATAGCTATTGTAAAATATAATATTTTCCCATTGGCTGGTAAATAACTGTGCTCCGAGCCCCTTGGGTACCTCTTGCTCACCCTCCTTTGGGACCCCCTGGTCAACCGCCATGAGGTAGCAACTGAAGGGTTAACACCTGGCATAGCTGGGCCTTCAGGGAAATCGCTTGACTGTTGGACCCCTTTCCCTCTTGGTTGTTAACTAATTTGAGTATCACCCCTGGCTTGCATTCTTCATGTAGAAAATGACTGATCACACAGTTACTTTCCTCACTATTTCGTGAAAAACCTCTAAATTTTATGGTGACATCTGTAGGCCTTTGCTACTTGGGTGAAGAAAGAGCCACTAATTAGACTTTACTCCTAGGAATTTGTCTCAGCCGATGAGCTCAGCTTCTTTCCTCTTGTTCAACTGGGGTTTGATCCCTAGGGACACAGGCATTTATTCAACAGTTTAGACCAGTTAATTAAAACTTCAAGGCCTCTGTAAATACAATTCTTCGTCTGCAACACCAGAACACTTGGTGTGCGCGCATGGTACGAGGATTAGTAAAAGCACAAAAGTAGACTAAAAACAGAGTTGGCCCCATTCCTTTACATTTTCAGGGCCTTCCAAGTGGAGCCTAATTGTGAGGCACGAGGAAGGACCCAGATGGGTCATGACGTTGGACTTGCTACCTCAGCCAAACTCTGGAATCCCTTGGAGCTGGAGGTCAAGTTTGTTCAGGGGCCTTCCTAGCTGAATTCTCCTCATGAAAAGCAGAGGGGCTGCTGGGTGTATAGAACATTTTTTACTTCTTCAGGACCATGCTCTACAATGCTGCTGTTTGACGTTTTGTTTGTGTAAATTTGCACATTTGAAGGAATGTATGGTGTGTGACACAAGCTAATCTAAGCAATGAGAACATTTTCAAATATTACAAGTTAATTGACTTTGAAGTTAAATAAGTAAATAGTGACAATAAGGGAGCGGTCATGGTATATTAGTGGAAATATGCATCCTTCAAGTTTCACATGAATGGGGGGGGGGGGAACATTACAGGCAGAGCAAAACTTGGACCTAAATAAATGAGGTTCGTTGACGGTCTATCAACCCAACCAACGGGCAGGGCTGTAACAATTAGTGCAGTGCTTTTAAACTTGAGTAATTTAGGGATCCTTTCAAAGAAAGCTTTTCAAGGAAAAAAATTTTTTGGAGTGCCAGTATTAATCTAAACCAATGTTGCTTAAGTATGTAAAACAAAAATGAGATATAAACTCCTCATGCTTAAAGCTCTTATACAATTCCAAAAAGAAATTTACAACTTAAATACAAACAGAACTAAAGATAAAGAAAATTTAATCAACAGTGTTAATTTCATATTGACAGAGGAGGTTTTGTTGAGAATAATTTCTTGCCACAGGAAAATGGTGGTGTCCACTTTGATACACATTCTTTTGAGTTCAGTTTTCTTTGGGGAGTGACTCAATTCTCCCACTCCTTTTCTCCATTCAAACTCCTAAAAATCCATCATATAGATAGAGCATATTGTGATAACATTTGGACTTTATTTGGTGTGAACCCATCATTTACGTATCCAGGACTTTCTTTTCTCTCTCAGCTCTGAAGTTCAAGTAGTATTACTTGATGACTATGTGATTATAAATATAGAAGCAAACACAAACCTTGAAATCATATGGTATTTCTTGGTAATAATTAAAATAACGACTAACATTTATAAAGTGCTTACTGTGGGCCAGACACTGCTCTAAGTCCTTTACGTGTTTTAATCCATGATAGCCCTCACTATCATCCTATAAACTGGCCCCATTGTACAGGTGAGGAAACTGAGGTACTGAGAATTTCCAAGGTTACACAGCTACTGAGAAACAAAACCAGGACGTAAACACAAGCAGTCTGTTCCAAAACCAGGCTCTTAACCACTATTCTCTGTAGTCTCTTAGAGGCAACCATAATCCAGAATATGCTTATATTAATTTTTCATGAAATATAATAAAAATACAAAATTAAAGTTTCTCCTAGAGAACTCTAGGACCTCTGAGAAATCATCTGTGAGCTCCAGTTTGAGAAACAATCATTTAATTCTCCACTCTTAAACTCTTTGCTATTTCAAGACATCGTTACAATAAAATGTTCTTTAATTCTTTAAAGTATAAAAATACGTCTTGATTCTATACATCATTCCCTTAGCTAACCATCAGGTATTTTTTAAGGCTATAGCACTGTATTAGTTAGTTGGTATAAAAGCCCTGCTAGTAATAGAGATGATAAAAGAGATGACACGTAGACACGTTAAAATGTACAGATCTATATAGTCTTAAGAGAAATTACAGATAGGCATGGATTCAGTCTCATTGTCTTTGACAGGAATGCTAATGAGGGTGAGTGAGGGGCATTAAACTGAGAGATACTAGGAGGGGGTGGTTGGCTGAACTCTTGAAAGGGAAGGCTGGCTGCAGAAACCCACCCCAACCTCTCCTGCCCTGGGTGGCAGCTGGCAGAAAATTCAGGAGACAACAGTCAGAAGCTGTAACTTATCTGGACTTTAATGAAAAGTTTCAAGAAATCTGGGAGTAGCAGAGTGGGAAGGTAAAGGAAGCAGGCAGAGAAAATCATCTTAATCTTTTGCCTTAGGCTTATATATAGAACCTAAATACTGCAGCCAGTTAGGCATTAATTCAGGTTTATTTCTCACGCGTCCATGTCTTCAACAGGTTGATCTGTGTCAATGCTGTTTGTTCGTCTAGATTATAAATGAAGACAAACTAGGGAGTATGTTGAACCCACCTCAGAAATCACAATACCATAAAAAGACACACTAAAACACTTTTGAACAACAAATCAGTCAAATTTATTTACTGAGCATCCAGCATACGCAAAGCCCTCTGCTGCTGTGGATGGACGGAAGGATGGGTAACTTACGGTTCCTGCCGTCAAGAGATTTCCTAGGGTAAGATAATGAATGGCACACGTGAAGGAAACAGATAGTGAGGCCTGCCACTGATAGCCTGGTGGCTAAACTCTTGAGTTGTAGAGTAGAAACAATCCAGCATCAGTTCTAATCACTGGCTGGATGCCCTTGGGCCAGCTACCCTCATTTTCCTTGACTGTCAATGCAGATGATGATGATAATAATAGTGCCCATATCCTAGGGTGTTCTGAAGTCTGAAAGAGACGACACATGCACGATGCTAGGATGTCTGCTATGAGAACCTAGCTTAGCAAACGTGAACCTGTAGCAGCTGTGAGTCTGCTAACAATGGCCACGTCTGACGAAGGACATGCTTTGGATTTTGCCAGTCACTGCAGCGTACGTAGTCTATTGGAAGGTGCGGAGAGAAGCCCTGGAGAGGCGACAGAGTTTGGTAGTGCCTGGGGTCAGTGTGTGTGAGTACCACTGCCCTCTACTGGAGACAGTTCTCCCAGATTTCTAAGAAATACCCACACTCTTTCAGTAATCTCTTGTCCCAACGCCCTGTGTTTATAAAGAAAAATCTCCTTTGTAGAGAGCTTCACAGCCCATCCGAGGCAATTTTCCCTCCTCTCAGATATTTGGGAGCCAGAGGAGATTCTATTGTCTGCCAGCCTCAGCTCCTCACCTGCTTTTAACTAATATGGAGTCTGGACAGGTATTGATTTTTCTGCTTTGCTCTGACTGCACTCATCAGTCATTTTATATTACTGGAGAGTCCATTAGCAGTAAAAATAAAAGATGGAAGTTACAAAGCCCATTAGAGAAACTTACTCTCTGCATCTTTGGGGTGAGGGAAACAATTAAAAGCACGTCATCTTATAAACATTCTAACAGAGTTATCAGAAGAGTGAATAAACCGAGGAAGTGATTATCAAGGGATGAAATGAAATCCTCCTTTGTAGTCAACCAGAAGGGAGCGCCCTGATGTTCCACAACGTTGTAGCAGGCATGGAGCTCAAATGCTGCTTGTGGGGGAGATGAAAAGAAGATTAAGTACTAGACTAAAGGAACATTACACAACAGAGATACAGCTGTAGGCTCACAAATGAATGAATTTCAGAACTATGATGGCAGCACTAAGATGAGAGAAAGGAGGAGTTTAATACAAAGGGAAGAGGTGGCAATACAAACCTGACTTTGAAAATTAGGTAAGTTGGGGAAACGAAGCCATGTCTCCATTAGGTTAGGCAGCCTTGTCCAGTTGTGCAGATGGTCCCTGACATTCGCTTAATTCCCTGACAGGGCGCTAAGGGGAGAACAAAGCAGAAGCAGAGTCTGTGGAATCTGATGTTTGTTGACTGGAGAATGTAATTGATGATGCGAGGGTCTTCACACCTCCCAGGTTGGCATGAGCTATTGAGTGTGAGTGATTAGCAAGCACACGTTGACACTCAAAAAATGTTAATTCCCTCTCTCTTTTCCCCAGAAGTGGGAGAGGATGCAGAATCTATTGTGAATATTATGCTGTATTTAACCTAATTTCCTTTTATTTTCTTAGCTTCCAAGGGTAAGAGTTTTCATGCTAAGGACAGTTTGGACATTTACTCTCTTTAGGTGAATATTGAATATATATTGAGTTGTCTGGCCCTCTTTGGTCCAGAAGCAACAACTACTTCCACAAAAGCCTGTTATAGGTGGCAAAATTTATGTTTTGTTCTCTCATCCTTACTCGGACAGCAAGCTGTCTGGCATTGTAGTAGGTTTTCCTACCTATTATAAAGTTACTACATAGTATGTTTTTTTCTTCCGATTGTAGTTTATTGTCTATAAAGAGTATAACAGTAATACTGGGAATAGTAAAAAAATTCACAATCCCATTCTTTAACATCTGAGCTATTTACATTTTCCATGCTCCTCCGATCTTTATCCATATGCATATTTACTTTTTATATAGAATCTGGCATTTTGCTTTTTCATTTGATGTTATTTTACACAGGTTTTAAGGTTGCTTCTTGGCAGTCATAATTATAATATTTAATGGTTGCAAAATATTTCATTAAGTTTATGTCTTATGATTTACTGTCAATTCTCAGAGGCATTAAAGATTTTTTACTATTTTTTTTACCAATATAAATAATGTCATCACAGTTATTTTCCTAAAGGTTTGAATTATTTTATTCTGCCAGGAGCAGGGGGTGGGACCGCTCTTACCTACCCTCTTAACAGCATTTGACTCTGGAGTAATACTCTCTTCCCCCGGTGCCCTCCTGTCCCAGTTCTTCATCTACTTTCTTTGCTCTTTGTAGTCTCCTCTGCCTCTCCCTTTTCCTTCAATGTCTGTGTCCGTGGGGCTCAGGCCTGGACTGTCCACTCTTCTCATTTTTCACATTCCCTTTGGAAGATCTCATTCCTTCCACCGTGGGCTTTAATCACTGTATCACCGATCGCATCATACGCCTGCACACCAGCCTCATATATCCAAATGCCAAATGAACATCCTGTCTCCTGGTCTCTAGACTAGTTCCCTAGAAACCGTTCCCCATCCTATAGCCAGAGTGATCTCGCAACACGTAAGCTGGATCATGTCATCTTCTGCAAAAAATCCTTCAGTGGATTTCCATTGCTCTTAGGAAATTATGGAGATTCCAAAACAAGGATCCCAGGACCTTCATGGTATGACCGCTGCCTGCTGCTCTTGCTGCTCTCTGTCTCCCATTCTGTGCTCCTGCCATCTCCTTGTGTGTACCATGGCTTTCCTCTTAACTATGTGCCTATCAACACCCTCTTCCACCTCTGTGTCTGGCTGACTCCGACGCCTCCTTCAGGTCCCAGAGAGGCGTTTCCTGGTCAGTAGGCAAGTTTAAGTTTCTCTGTTATAGGTTCTCCAAGCCCCTTTGCCAGTCATACCACTTGCCACACTTTATTGAGGCCTGTCCCCAGGTGCATCCATTCCCTAACACCTCTGGCCTGCCCTGTGCACAGGCCAAGCACTCCCTAAGTCCAGACGAAGCTCTCAGCAGCAGGTGCCTACGATAAGAGGGGATGGGTGTGCCCGGGGAAGTGGGTGCTGAGGGCCTATGGACCAGGCACTGATGGCCTCTGCTACAGTCCACCTCTTACATTGCTCAAATCCACTCATGCTCCATATTAAATTCACTCTGGCCTGTCCTTGAGTCTTCAAGGTGGTGGTTCACCCCATACTCAGTTTTTCTCTCAATTCCTTAAAAAAAAAAAAAGATTCACACCAGGAGGGTTGGCTGGACACGCGCAGTCCCTGATGCTGCCCTGAGGCATGACTCATATTCATCTTATGGGGTTGCAGTTTTGCTGGTCCAAGTTGCTTGCCCAGTGGGGTGATCCTGAAATTCCGGCCTGAGGACCTGAGCCTCTGGTTACCATGCTTTTGTGAGGCTCTGATTGCTTCTGATGTCTGTGCCTTTAAGGAATAGGAAGCACAAATTACCTAATCGGGTCACTTAGTTAAGTGACTTAGATCTCTTAGCCAAGTGATAAGAGGGGCCGCTGCAGCCATGTATTCAAAGTATCCAAAGTATACTGTGCATCTTGAATGATGACTTTACCCCAAACCTAGCACCTTACCTAGACCCTTCAGAGGCCTTTCTGACACTCCCAAGCTGACAGCCTCCAGATTGTGCACTGGATGAAAAGTATAATGGACCCTGAGGTCATAGGCCATCATGGTACCTCCCTTGCCATAAAGGTAGTCCCTAAGCCGGAGCAATGTGATGTGTGATCTCACGTCAACAAATCACTCTGGCAACTCTCAGATGATGGCGCTGGCCAAGGCGTTGTGGGCAGGGAAGGCATACCAGGACCTAGAATGCTTGTTATCTCAGGAAGGAGAATTTACTGCCCTACCCCTACCCCAACAGGAAAGGGATCTGAAATAATCAACTTGATCTCCTCAAGGGATGGTATCATTTCAGGTCCTCAGTGTTGGTTTCTGCGGCCGACAGATCAGACACTGAAGCAGCAGGAGCTAGACCAACCTCGGGGCTTGACCCTTCAACCTTCTGCTGCTTGCTCTCTCTTCACTCTTTCAGGTACCTGACCCTAAACAGGCCGAGACAAACGTGTTCATGAGATGTCTCTAATGATCCTTTTCCACAAACTATGTGCTCTCATCTCCTGCTCTCTCTTCAAAGGGTAATTTTCCCAGATATGCTTGGGATCCTAGATGAACGGATCACGTTTACTTCAAATAGACTACAAGCAAAAATGTGGACCAAAGAAAACTAAAATTTTGCGGGGAAGACGTGAGAGATTCTGCCCTGGGAGAACAGACTGGCATGGATGGCAGGGGTGTGGGTCAGCGAGGAGGGGCAGCTGCCTGCGGAACCTAATTCTGTTTAGTCACTAGTCTGCTGTAAGCACTTATCGCTGGAAACCCAGTTTTGCAAATGTTCAGTCAGCACCCCTATATTTCTCCTGTAGTGGTTGTGTAATGATCTGAAGCTCATAACCACAGGAAAATGTCTTATTTCTACCCATCTCCCCAGTGCCTGACCCGGTGCCCTCTCAAAGTCCTGAATAAATACATATTTGTTGCATGAATGAATGAATGAAGTCTTTGATAGAAAGGATGCTTTAGAGGAATTGTTTGAACAGCCAGCTTCTCCAACCATTTTAACACAGGACTTGATTTGCAGAATTTGTTTAGACACAGCATTTCAAGGGCAGGCTTGCTGATAAAGGGAAGTACGGTTATAAACGAACAATGCCTTTCAGAGTGTCTGAGTCACCTCACACACCTCCACCTCATCAGATAACAGTCCCTGGCAGATCTGCCCTTTGCTGGGGGATTCCCCCGGAGCTATCACCTCTTGCCTGCCCCGTGAATGCTACCGCATCATACACAGGGTTGCCAAGGCCCGGAATCTAACCCCCAAACAGGAGGAAATGGGGAGAATGTGAAGGCAAGTTTATGGCAATGAAACCTCCTGACGGTATGCATTTATGTGGATGTCATGCACATTTTACCTCATGATGGTATTTTTTATGATGATAGAAAGATAAAGCTGGGCACTAGTGGAAAAGTTGACTGCTAAGGTGATGTGGAAAAGGAAATAATTTGTTTTGATGAGACATTGTCATGATACATGTTGGTTTAGCCCAAGCATGTGCCCCGTCTCCCCACCCACAAAGGTTATCTTCTTCTAATATATTGTGGAGACGGGTTGGGAGTTGCATCCATACAAGCTGCCTCCCTCCCCCCCACCCCAGGGAGACAACAGGGCTATGACAAATGGGGTTCATCACATAAAATTGTCTGAACATAAAATTGTCCTTATGGGGGCTGGCCCGGTGGTACAGTGGTTAAATGCGCATGTTCTGCTTCGGTGGCCCTGGGTTTGCCGGTTCGGATCCCGGGTGCGGACATGGCACTGCTTGGCAAGCCATGCTGTGGTAGGCATCCCACATATAAAGTAGAGGAAGATGGGCACGGATGTTAGCTCAGGGCCAGTCTTCCTCAGCAAAAAGAGGAGGATTGGCAGCAGATGTTAGCTCAGGGCTAATCTTCCTCAAAAAAAAAAAAAAAAAATCTTTATGTTCAGCCAGATAGAAATATTTAGCTAGAGCTTTCTCTCTGTTAAATAAAGAAAAAGCAGTAGAGGTCCAAAAGGTCAGCAAAAATCACTTTGTTACGTGCCCCCTAAAAACATGCGAGCAAATCAAAGGCCTTGGCATCTTTGGCCAAACACAGAAGCTAACTTCACTGTGCAATGGGAAGTCCACCTGCACTCCAGCGCTAGCTCTGTGACGCTGTGTGAGCCTGGCAAGGCTTGTGGCCTTCTTGGGCCTTGGTCTCCTCCTCTGGTGAGTATGTGGTTTGGACTTTCTCTCTCTCTTCTCTCTTTCCTTCCCTTCTGGACTTGTTTCTTTATTTCCTCCCTCCTTCTTTCCTTCTCTCCCTTCTCCCTTGGTCCTTCATTCATTCGTTCCTTCCTTCCTCTCCTTCTCTCTCTTTCTTTTTCTTAATATAGGAAACTTTCTTCAAATGCGATCTCTTAAGAAAGGAAAACTAGGGGTCAGCCTAGTGGTGCAGAGGTTAAGCTCGCATGCTCTGCTTTGGTGGCCCGGGGTTTGCTGGTTTGGATGCCAGGTGCGGACCCTCACACCGCTTGGCATGCCATGCTGTGGCAGGAGTCCCACATATAAAGTAGAGGGAGATGGGCATGGATGTTAGCTCAGGGCCAGTCTTCCTCAGCAAAAAGAGGAGGATTGGCAGCAGATGTTAGCTCAGGGCTGATCTTCCTCAGGAAAAAGAAAACGGAAAACGAATACATATAAAGAATATGGGCTTCTCTGGTTGAGTGAAGCTGGAGAGGGGTCAGAGGTGCCCATTCTCAGCAGCCCCTGAGGCATGTCTCAGGGACCCCAACTGGAAAACCTCTCTCGCTGTGGGAATTTAGGATGTGCAAACCCTCTCAGAGAGCTGCTTTCCCAGTCGTACCAGTCAGAGGAGAGGGAGACTTTTCTGGCCAGGAAGACCAAGAGTTTGGGAACATTCGTTCCAGCCAGTTTTCTAAAGAATCCTGTATTAATCACCATGAGAAACTTGAGTCCGAGTCTCTATTCTTTAAAGGACTCCACCAGACTCGACTTGTGATTCCCAATTGCAGAGAAGATTATCCTAAATCATTCACCTTCAGGAGGTGGTTAACCCAAGGGCCAGCACTTTGGACGAACTCCCTTCTGACAGCGCTCAAAACAAAAGAGAAAGAGCAACGGTCACGGGAGGGAAGATTTCCCTGAGGGCGCTTGAGGAGATGGCCAGGCCCAGACTGGAACCACCACTTTATATCCCATTAGTAGAAATAAGGCCGAGCCCAGCTGTCAGCTGGGGTCTCACCTGTGAACTAATCCCTTCAGCTGCCAGGAGCCAGGCAGGCAGCTCTGGGCAGGAACCACCTCTGGGTTAGCCCCATCGTGACGTCCAAATATGCCAGCTTCCCGCCTGTGATGAATACGGAAAAGTATGCTGCACCTTGGAAAACAAATAGGAGAATGCCCCTACCACCAAGCATAATGCCAGGCATACAGTAGGCATTCAATAAATATTTGTTCAGTCCATGAAAGAATGAATGAATGAAATTCCTCCTCTTTGTATCGGTTTTGGAGCCCTGCGGGTGAAAACCCAGTTCTGAGCATCTTTCACGTCCCTTCAACTGAGTTATGAAAAAGGAGAAAAAAAAGTGACAACACAAACGAAATCAGGACTAGGCATAGAAACTGTGATCTGATTCTGTTTCCCCGGTAATTAAGCGTACGCGACGCCTGCAGACTCGGGCGGTGACTGCGTGCGACTCACCTGCCCACGTGTGCGCGTGGGCGGGCGGGCAGCCCTCGAGACGCCGCTGCAGGGCGCGCTCGCCACCTTATCAAGATTTCCACGGGCCCGGAAGATTTCTCAGCCCGCCAGCCGGGCATTCCCCTGCCACCCCGCCGAGGCCTCAGCCTTGCAGCCGCGCTGAGCTATCGTCCCCTTCCTGGCTAACCACCCGCCGGCGTCCTCTCCGGAGAGTCGAGCATCTTTCCTGTGCCTCCCTTGGTGTTTCAACAGCTGCTCCATGTCCCCCCTGCTCAAAGAGGGAAAGCCACTGGGGAGGCCCCCAGCGGAAATATTACCCTTCTCCAGAGCAGCATGGGGCTTGATGGAGCCCGATTATTTCTGATCGCTGTCACTGGGCCTAGAGCTCAGCGTAAGTCAGGCAAGATGTGGCCTCATTAGCGAGCGGGCAGCTCGTCAGCGTGGGGAGCAGCGGCGGCCAGCACCGGCTTTTGTGTGGGCAGTGAAGACAAGTGAAAGGGATGGTGTTTTTGTTTTTGTTTTGTTTTTAAGATATTTTAAAATTTCTGCTTTCTCGGCTCACCTTAGCGGCCCATATTGGTTATGCAGGTTCCAGAAGGTTCCAGGACCTGTGGAGGTAGGCACGCACAGCTTTTCATAAAACAGGACAGAATTTAAAAAGAAAACCAAACATGTTTCTTAACAGTTGTTAAATAGCAAATTAGCCTTTCAAAGAGCTGGGATGACTTTGAAAAAAGATGTGCTGACAGCAGTTTATCTCTGACCTCCTCCCCTCAGATTGTCTCTCTTCATCGCACCCTCTCCTTCCCCCTATCGCGTGCTCTCCACGGCTGAGCCTGTCTGCTCTCCACAAGCTTTTCCTCGGCTGACTGTCTTTCTCTCCTCAACACCTCCCCTTCCTTTCGGCCTCCCCTGCCCCTGTTCATCCTGCTTCCTCTTGAACCCGTCTTAGCAAGTAATACAAATGTCAGTTTTGACATGTGGACTGTTTAGTTCTGTACAATGTTGCTCGATTCCTAAAGTGAAGTAAGGGAAAACTTCTATATTATTATTATTATTATTATTACTATTATTTTTTGGTGAGGAAGATTGGCCCTGAGCTAACATCTGTGCCAGTCTTCCTCCATTTTGTATGTGGGATGCTGCCACAGTGTGGCTTGATGAGCAGTGTGTAGGTCTGCACCTGGGATCCGAACCAGCAAACCCTGGGCCAGCAAAGTGGAGCACACAAACTTGACCGCTATGCCACATGGCCGGCCCCTCTGTCTTATTTTTTTTAAAAAGAAAAGAAATCTCAAACCAGCCATTTTGTGGTAGTTGTTTACTTCGGTGCTACCCGCACTGGACCTTTCATGAAAGTCCGCTGTGAAGACCATCCTCCCCTGGCTGGGGTCTTGGGAGGACAGCAGGACTGCCTTGACACTGTCCTCCTTAGGGCTGTCCCTGTATCAGGAGAGCTGAACCTGCAGGACAGGTAAAATGTCCTGGATATGAAAGTATGGACCTGGGATCCCATGAACATCAGACTTGCCTAGAAATCACCTTCACTCCAGTGAGGAAGGTCACTGGACATTTCCCCAGTGGAGGGCGTCCAGTCTTTAGCACTTTGCTAAGGAGCAGAGGTTTAGGATTAATTGAGTCGTACCTCTAAGGCTCAGTTCCAGACTTGGGTCACTATTTCCAGCTCTCTGTCTTCCCGACCTGTGATAGGATTGTGTTCCGAGACCCCCTGTGGCTGTGTGGGGCCAACTGACTGTGCTAACCAATGACTATACATGGAAGTGATGTATGTGACTTCCTGATTGGCGTATTTAAATGCCAGTGTAAGAACCGCCACTGTTGTCTGTCTCTCTAACCTAGGTACATGTGGTTGCTCTGTTAGCCTGGATCCCAGAGGAAGGACAATGTAGCCTCGAGCCCTCAGCCACTTGGTGATGGATAGGTAGTGTAAGTGAGAAATATACCTTGTTTTTCAGTGACTGAGCTTTTGGGGTTGTTACTGCAGCATAAAGTAGCCTATCCTGACTGAAACAGAAGGTACAACCCTCTCCCCCTCATCGTCTTCCCCTCAACTCTAATACCAGGGGTGTCCCAATGTAGGGGGCAGGGACAGTAAGTGTCTGAAGAGAGGGAGGTCCCATCAGGCTCCTGGGGTGGCCTGGGTTCCCTGAGCTATGGAGAACTTGAGTGTGTGTTAAACCAGCTCACTGGTTGGGTTGGACTTTGAAGACACCCAAGGACCAGAGGTCAACTCCAGGGCAGCCATAGAGACTGCAGACCCTGACCTAGTGCACTGCTGGGGGTCAGGAGGTGCTGGGAGTGGGGGTACAGGCTCCCCAAAGCTTCCTTAGTGCTGTGCTATGCACACCCTGGGTTGTTTGGTCCTCTTTCGTGTTTGAGCAGGTGACGTGGGATTGCTGTGGGGCTATTGGGAGAGAAGGTGGAGAGGCAAGAAGAGGTAGGAGGCCATTTGTTATGTAGCCTTCCTAAAGATGGTCAATTTGGCTAACGAGTCAGGGCTTGCTGTCCCTGGTTCAAAGCTTCCCTCCCTCCTTCCCTTCCTTCCTTTCTTAATTTAAGAAATATTAATTGAGCATGTGCCACATCCCAGGCATTGTGCTGGGTCCTGGAGATACAGTGGTGGGTGAAACCATCATGGTCTTGACCATCGTGTAGCTTACATTCTCGCAGAAACGAGAATGTGTTGGGAGCTGAGGCACCCAATCACATTTCCGGGATGGGCTAAGGAGTGGTCCCCAAAAATCAGGTGAATACATCATGTCACACACAAGCAGCCCCCCGTCCTAATGACTCTCCATCTCCAGGTGATTTTTCCCCTTGCAGGGAATCACCTCTTGTGACCCTGCTCTGCTGTTTTCACACTGCTCCTTCATGGCCCTTCCGTAGTACTCACCTACTGCTCCTTACCATTCTGCCTTTTTCTTTTGGTTCATTTCAGTAGCTGGCCCCCTTCTGACTGACATTTCCCCACAGCCTCTTGGCTCCTGCCACGTTCTCGTGTTCTCAGCTTCGCAGCTCCTCGGACCTCACTCACTGCCTCCTATCAGATGCCCACTCTCTTGGCAGCAGCCGCCTTCAGCTCACCCAGCATCCTGGATATCTTGCTGTTGTTCTCCCTCTGCCTGCGTTCAGCCAGGGGAGTGGGGTGGTGGTAGGTGTCTCTTCAAAACTGACGTGCTGCTTATGTTACCAGCCTGCATTATTAACAAAAGCTCCTTGACATTGGATGTTCAAGATGAGACCGCTGCAGGAGAAAGCGGCAGTGTCTGGGTCTGGCCCGTGTCTCACAGCTGGAAACAAGGGAGGATCTTATCTCTGTTCCTCCGATTTGGCCTCGAGTTCGATGCAATGTGGAACATGAGCCTCCCAGCCTATCCACCGGCTCCCCAGAGGCCACCTCGACCTTGCCCACTTGGCTTTCTTTCATTTTCCTCTGCCACTGCCAGGTCACTACCCCTAACAGGTGTGACTTCATAGAGGCTACGACAGATGGCCTTGGCTTGAATTCTGATTCCAGCACTTAATAGCTGTGTGATCTTCAGTGTATTATTTAACTTCTCTGTGCCTGAATTTTTCTTCAGTAAAATGCACATTCAGTAGTATCTAGTTCCCGAGGTGTGGATGATAAAAAATCCTCATAAAGTACTTATCCCCATGCCTGGGCCCTGGTGGCTGGTCAGCAGCAGACCCAGGCTACCCCTTGGTCCCGTGTCCCATGCTTTCTCCCCACCCAGGCCCTCATTCCCGAGTCTGCCTCACAGAGTAAGACACTCAGCCATGTGAGTTGGTTGCACATTATAAAAGCAGTTGTCAAGACTTCTTTCTTGAGTTTTTTTGTTTTCACGTGATGTTAGGTGGCATTTGCTTCATTTCACAAAGAAAAACCCGCGAAGAATGTGGAACCCTGTCTATTGACAAAATCAACTGATTTGATAAATTAGTTATCAACCAAAGAATAATTATGTATAAGTAATAATAATAATACACCATTGTCCAGAACTCCAAATGTAGAAATAATTTTAAAATGTTAGATTTTTAATGTTTTACTGATTCTAATAGCGTAAAAAATAATAAAGATCAATGAATTTTGTAGTATCCTTTATCTGTTAGTAGTTGTTCTTTGTCCTGATTTGGAAAAGAGAGGAGCCTACATTATTGATGATTTTAAACTTTAAGACAAAGAGTTTTTAAAAAGGACTTGTGGCGTCTAGTGTCTAAGTGAGAACTCCTGGAAAGTGCACTAGATTTATAACCTGATTTCTCTGGTAAAAGGCCTTTGAACAAATTTCGGAAGACTATCCAAAAGTTGATGCATATTTTTCTGTACTCCTTTAAATCAGGGCTCTTTTATCCCCTTCAAAATCTTTAGCTTTGGAAATATATCTGTAACTTGCATGTGCTTGCTTATAGGTAACATTAGGCAAAGCTTCCATCAACAGACAGATCTGTCAAAGGCTGGCTCCCTAAACATTACCCACAGTGCCTTTCGACAAGCAAAGCAGAGTGGCTGCTCCCCGAGGTTGGGGAGAACACCACCTGCACGGAGCTTGGGAGTGTCTCAGGGCAGGGAAGGTGACGTCAGAATCTATTGAGAGAATCGGAAGTTGGGTCAAGGTAAGATGGGAGGAAACGGCAAGGTAGGGATTCTGAGAGGAGGGATGCAAACAATCTTGGGGTGAAAATTGTCTGTTCATGCTTTCCATTGAAGAGCTGACGAGTCTTTTGTGAAGTTCAGGTGGGACAGTCCTGGAAAAGTACACTCACACTGATGAAGATGGGGCGGGGCGGGGGCACAGATTGCAAAGTTGTGCGTGGACGGTAAGGCGTGGTTTCAGTTTTCGGTGTCCAGGCTGGGTGTGGGGTAGATGCTCTTGGTTCTCATACCTCAGAGAGAAGCTTCTCTGGGGCTGGGGGCCTAGCACCTCTTTTACCACAGGCTTCAAGTTGCTGGCTGCATTTGATTGGGTCAGACTAATCCTGTTTCCTTTGGGGACAGCCTATTGCTGCCAGGAACAAAATGAAGCTTCTGCTAACAAGGAAGAAAGAGGGAATGGGCATTGGTTGGGCAACTAGTGGTGTTTGCCATAGGGCATAGGGAGAGAGAGACGGCCTACAGAGAGGTCCTGCCTTCTAGAGGCCATGGTTCTTCTGGGCCCAGGCCCCATGGTAAGGCTCTGCCTTGGCACTTTTGTTCTTTTCTTAAAGTTTAGGGCCCTGATTCCTGGTTACCTCAGGGTCACACTCTGCTGAATTGTAGTCTCCTGCTAGCAGGAATGTCCCATCAGGATTCTGACTGTTTGCCCTGTGGTCAACCCAGCCTGGTGCTGATGGTTTTCTCCATCTCATCACATCGGATCTCATCTCATAGCACTTTCTTCTTCTCTCACCACACTCCAACCACACTGCATTTTCCTGCTTCTAACACTTCAACTCCATTCTGCTGCAGGGGCTTTGCACTTGCTGTACGTCAGGTCTGGAATGTTCTTCCTAGGATTTTTGTTTTTTTTAAGATTTTATTTTTTTCCTTATTCTCCCCAAAGCCCCCCAGTACATAGTTGTATATTCTTCATTGTGGGTCCTTCTAGTTGTGGCATGTGGGATGCTGCCTCAGCGTGGTTTTGATGAGCAGTGCCATGTCTGCGCCCAGGATTTGAACCAACGAAACACTGGGCCACCTGCAGCGGAGCGTGCAAACTTAACCACTCGGCCACGGGGCCAGCCCCCCTTGCTAGGATTTTTTATGTGGCTCCCATCACTCAGGTCTCAGCTCTCTTCAGAGAGGCCTTTTCTGACGGTCCGTTTGGAAGTGGCCTCTGCCCCCAGGAACACCCCACCCTTCACCCTTCTTTGCATCTATCCCTCTGAAATGATCTTGTTTACTAGTTTACTTACTAACTTGTCTCCCTCTTAACTGGAAGAGGAGCTTCCTGAGGGCCCTATCTTGTCTGTCTGCTTCACAACTGTCACCTCAACTCTGAGAAAGGGCCCAGGATGTAGTCATTATAAGATACTAAAAAATAATAACAGATGACTTTTTGATTGTTTATATTGGATCAGGCACTGTTTTTAAACACTCAGTGTACTATCATCTCATTTAATCTTCTAACCAACTTTATTATCGCAATTTTACCGAGACACGAAGAAGTTAAATGAGATCATAGAATCAGGAAGTGGCAGCAGTGATAAATTAAGTGCTCAGTAAGTATTTATTAAATGGAAAAAAAATAAACTTGATTTTTCCTTCCTGACTTCCCTGTCCAGGCAGTGCGTACTATTCGGTAACACATAAAAATCTCCTGGCACAGTTTACAGAAAGCGATGCTTCTCTGCCTCTGCCTTAGTAACTTTCCACCAGTGCTAGGTCCCATTTCCCTCTTAAGTGTTAGCAGACAATGATAGCATGAACTTTACGTATCTCAAGATAACATAACAGAATTATCCACAACAAGCCCACACCACATCTTACTCATTAATTTTATACGTGATACACATCACACACAGGTTAGAAGCTCTTTGATTAGGTTCTAAAGGCTTATCCTCGAAATTCACCTGTATTAGAAAATATCACCCGGGACTTTCCAGTCCATTCTCAACCAAACAGCCCAGCTAAGCAAATAGCTATCTACAAACTCACGCCCTGTGATCGCGCCTCATCCGACTTCGCCTTATCAGTGTGACTTTCATATAGGCCTGGTGTCACCCTGCTGCTCTCCAAGCTTCTCTCTACACATTGGGGTGCTATTTCCCTTGGAAGTTCCCCGTTCCATCCTCTTTCCTCATTACTGGCAGCCCCCCTGCTCTGATGTTGCCTTCCCGCACGCGCACCTGCTTCCGCCCGTCTGCAAGAGCTTATTCACTTAGTAGGAGGCATCAAGCACTCATCACTTTAGCCTACAGATACTGATGGATGCCCACTGCCCGTGAGACAGCAGACCTAAGGGCGAAGGAAACGTGAATGAGAAGGACAAACATGGTCTTTGCCCTTTGAAGCTTCGGCTCGTAGGGGATGTGGATATTAATCAAAGAACGGAACTGATATCGTGAGCATGCTGAAGGAAAGTTACCGGTGCTGTGAGAGTGTCTTGGGGTGGCCTGTTGCAGTCTGGAAGAGTAAAGCAGGGCTCCTGGGACCTTCTAGCTGAGATCTGAGGAACATTCTCAATGAATGAGGTGAGTGTGTGGGGAGGGGCTCCAGGCAAAGGGACGAGCGAATGTCAAGACCCTGAGGTGAGAGGGAGCATCCACTTTCGAGGCAGAGAGGGGGGCTCAGGGAGCAAGGAGGAGAGCACTGAGAGGTGAAGGGGGCAGGAACCACACTGGGCAGGGCCGTGGGGCCCGTGTTCCTGATTCTGGACATATCCTGTGAGCAATGGGAGGGATTTGGAAGCGTTTTAGGCAGAAGAGACATGATCTAATTTGTGTTAAAAAGGTCACTTTGGCTCAAGTGTGGAGAATGGGTTAAATGACCCTTGGTTTTTGTCTGGCGCTGTTTGCTGCGCTAGGAACAGAGAAGGAGAGCTATTTGGGAGGAGCTATTGGGGAGGATGGATGTGACCAGTCTCAGATGGCTCTGAGGATTCAAGTAGACACACCGAGGAGGCAGATGAAGATACAGAGATATTTGGGTTTCTAAGAGAGGCCTGGGCTAAAGCTGTAAATCTGAGACAGTGACTGGATCAGCCCCAGGTGCGGCTGAGATTGCCAAGGGAGACAGAAAGAGAGAGCGAGAAGGGGAACTAGGACCAGCGTTTGATGGATTAGGACACGTAAAGTCTGAGCAGAGTGGACTAGTCAGTGAGGGAGATTGAGAAGGAAGAACCAGCTAGGAGGAAAGCCAGGCGAGTGTAGTGTTCTAGAGGCTGAACCAGGATGCTTTCAAATGCGTGTTACTGAAATCCATCTTCAATTGATTTCAGCTAAAAAAAAGACTAATTTCTTGGCTCTTATTACCTAAACTCATGCCTACTCAGACATGCCTGGATCCGGTGCTCAAACACGTCCTTGGGAACCTGCCTCTCTCTCCATCTCTTAGTTCTGCCTTCTTCTGAGTGAGCTTCTTGGCTAAGTGGGTCATTCCACGTGGTGCCCTGCTCATGTCACCAGCAGAAGCTTTGGTTTACGTCCTACCCAAGGTAAAGGAAATATCTCTCTTCTATGGGTTCCAGCAAGAATACCAGGTATCGCTATTGTTGGCGTGGCGTGGGTTATATGCTTGTCTCTCAGTTGGGGGTTGGCATCAGTTCTACCCACACCTCATGGACAGACAGTTCCTCAAAAGAAAATCAGGGCACAGTTACCCGAAGAAGGCAGAGAAGAAGCCGGGTGGGCAAAACCCAGATGTCTATACAGATGCCAAAGGGATGACTATTCCAAGAGGGAGAGTATATTCAAGAGCGTTAAATACTATTAAGAGATCAAGTAAGATGACAACTAAAAATGCCCATGGGATTTAGCCACCTGGAGGTCACTGTGACAAGAGACCACACAAATAGCTCCATCACAAAGTAAGACGTAGGGGGCTGGCCTGGTGGTGCAGCAGTTAAGTTCGCACGTTCCGCTTCTTGGCGGCCCGGGGTTCGCTGGTTCGGATCCCGGGTGCGGACATGGCTGTGGTAGGCGCCCCACATATAAAGTAGAGGAAGACGGGCACGATGTTAGCTCAGGGCCAGGCTTCCTCAGCAAAAAGAGGAGGACTGGCAGTAATTAGCTCCGGGCTAATCTTCCTCAATAAACAAAACAAAACAAAGTAAGATGTGGTAGGAATCACAATGCAAGTAGAAATGGCCATGTGAACTCGGGAGGGGAAAATCACTTAAAATTGAGGCAGTCAAGGAAGGTTTCATGTAAGAAGTGGCATTTCAGTTGGGCCCTGAAGGTTGGGTCGTATTTTAGAAACTAAAGCCAGAGAAGTGGAGGAAGGAAGGGCACCCCAGCCAAACACAGCATGAGCAAGAGCACGATGGCAGTGACATTCGGGCTGTGTTCGCTGAGAGGTGAACAGTTTATATTTGGTCTTGGGCTAGGGGCCAAAAGTGAATGCTAGCTAAGGAAAAGGAACTCTCTTTGTTCCATTTACAAGTTATTCAGCTATAACCAGCATTCCCTCAGGTTCTTGGCCTGAATATGTCACTACATGGAACTGACTCTGACCCCACCCGGAAAAGCGCCTCCAATAACCTCACCTTTCCTTCTCAGGGGTCCCTGTGGCGGCCCCCATGTGAACTCAACAGCAGTCTCTTTCCTCTCCTTTCCCTTTGGGCCTTGGTCTTTCCTAGGACTCTCTGAGTGGTCTGGGCTTGCAGTGCTGTTGCCACCGTTCGTGGCTGCCTCTGCCACTCAGATTGCCACCTCCGTGCTGAGGACGTGGCGGCTCAGCCTTCTTGCTGGCTGTAATAGAGGATGCCCTGGGTCGGATGATGGGCTCTGCGACAGCTGCTCAGGTGTTCCTCATCTTTCACTTGGCTCACCTCTTATCTCATCGTCCTTTCACTTTTTATCCCAGGAAGCCACCAGAACAGAGGGTAGAGATGAGAAATTCTGGATGGACGACAATTTAGGTGACTCTGCTCTGTATATGTTCAAATATCCTTGAACCGTTGCTCTCAGAACAAGCTTGTGCATCCTGAATCTCTAGCTCCGGAGGGTACGTTCTTCTCCCGCTCAGCACCCCACCTAGAAATGGTTATTGTTTGCTAACAGCTCAGGAGTCTCGGTCTTGGTGGCCAAAAGCCAGCACCTGTTCATTTAGTCTGTATCTTGGTCCCAGGCTCTTAGGACCTTTCTGCAACTTGGACCCGGTGGGCCAAGTCCACTTGCCCAGACAGGAAGACAACACAAATTAGAAGTCAGGGTTGATATTTCCCTTAGATACTTCCACTCTGGGATCCTTGACATAGCATAAATAATAAACTCTTTAGTGGGGGTCACCGAGCTCATCTGAGCAGGGAAGTGCGACGCACAGAGCATCCTTGGAAAAGATGGCCCTTGACAGTGGTTTCCAGGTAGATTTGAGAAAGCAGAGGTGGGAGACATGAACTGTTAGGGGACTGATGGGTCCGAGGAGACAAACCCTGAACCAGAGGCATCGAGGCAGATGTGAAAAGGTGGGGATGTGAGGAACACTTCTTTGGGGGAAAACCACACTTTAGAAAGAAAGAAGGAATAGTATTGAAATCTCTGTTGGCCAGGATGGAGTGAGGAGACTCAGTATAGTGAGCAGGGCCTTAAAGCATGTGGCCCGAGGACATGGAGAACCCTCACTGGTTGGGGGTGGGGGGTGGGGTGGAGGCGGTGGGGGCAGCTAGGCTGAGAACAGGGCTCAGCTGACTCCAGGAGCCTGGGGCAGGGATCCAAGTGTGAATGTGGGGCCAGACCCCTGCTCCCCATTTGTGACTGGGCTGGAAGGGCTATGGCTGATGCCTGAGATGGCAGTGGAAAAAAGCTCCTCATCCAGGGGGCAGGGAGGAAGCAGACCCCTGCCCGAGAGTAGGACCCAGTTTGGTTTGCACGGTGTCTTACTGAAGGACTCAGGCTGCCTAGTGCAGTGCAGGGGCGTCCCTCTTTGGTAGGGGGGCCCTGATGCTCTAGAGATGCCTCATTCACGGTCACCTGGACCTGTGCTCTCCAGGGAGCCTCTCCTCTGAGATTCCCCATCTCTTTCTTCCACTCTGAGGGGGCTCCTTGGTCTGCCACTTAGTCTCGTCTTGTCTGATTTTTCCCTTTCTGGAACTTAGGACAGCTTCGCTGGAGCCCCATAGAGTGTGGAGTGAGCCTCACTCATGCATCCACTGGAGCTCAGACATTTTACACCATGAGGGGATCCAATCCCTCTGGTCCTGCCGACTCCACTTTGCAATGCTTGACAGAGGCCCTTTTGTTACTGTGCCAGCCCAGAAGGACGGTGTCTTACCCCAGGAAAGGGGGATCATTTTTCATAGCCCTGCCCTCCAGCAAAACGCGGAACTCCCCCCAGTGGAAGCCCACTGACTTCATGCAGTGCACAAGGATTGGGGACAGGGTAATGGGGTGGTGACCAGTGGTTTGTGCCCAGGGCCGTTGTTGCCAGTAGGGGTGGCGGGGTGACAAAGCCATAGGATTCCTGGGAGACAGACTAGGGTTTGCTCTGTGATGGGTGTCTGAATCGCTACGACAAACAAGCTCATCCTTAGACAAACTGCGGTAATTAGAAGGGAAACATAATCATAGTGAAGTTACCTTCCTCCATTCATTCCACAGGCATTTTTCTGAGTGTTTATTTTTGGCACAGAGCTATTTTAGGGGCGGGGGAGAGCATGTGGGGAAGAGGAAAGGGAATTGGTCCAATGTGGCAGCTTGAGAGGGGGCGATGGATGGGGGATGGGCAGTATTAGTGTTTGGTCTGTGGAAGATGAAACGCTGCTCTGCTCTGTGGGCGGTTCTTTGATCTTCCAGTAACTGCTAGAGTAGCAATTAGCATCCTTAATGCTGAGGGGAGTCTCTGAGAAACCCTTTAGCCTGCGGATTTAGGTTAGTAAATCCGGAAGTGTGGGTGCCTCTGTGAGTGTGTGTGCGCGCGCGCGTGAGAGAGAGAGAGAGAAAGAGAGAGAGAGAGAGAGAGAGAGAGGAGGAAATGGGTTTTTATTAGATGTTTGATGTTTATTTCATAATACAGCTTTCCATATTTGAGGGTGATGTGACACTTTCAAAATAAAATTCTGTTTTGTTGCTGAAAATTTAATCATCTGAGCACTTATACTGAGAAGGCACAAAGTCTTAAATTTACCAGAAAACAGGAATTCCTGAAACTCATAATACTGTACTGACTGAAATAATGTGCGCAAGAGTCCTGCCCAAAATTCTTGTCAGGGACAATTCTTCCCTCATAGCCTGAGCTCTAGAAGCTGACTGGAGTCGAAAAAATTTCTCCTGGGCCATTTTCTAAAATTTACCTATGTTACTTAAACCCTTTAAACCTGAGTTTTCACATTTATGAGATGGGAATAACCTGTAACCTGGGGATAAGCTACCTCATAGGATTGTATGGGGGTATTTTTGGACAAGAATGAAATGAAATGATTCACGTAAAGCCCTGAGTCCACACGATGGTTGGCACACAGTAGATATTTAATGGATTGCAATTATTAGAAAAGAGTTGAAATACAGTATCTATCAAAAGGGAAGCCGTTTTTTCTCCTTAAGGCTGTTGAACAGGGCTAGTGAGGGAATTTGTACTGGAAGCCACAAAATTTTTAAAAATTATTTTAATTTCTAGTAATATAAGAATAAACTACTTTTAGTTTAGGTTACTGTGAGGAACCTCAGCCTCTTACTCCATAGATAGACAAATAAATTAATATAGACATCAATACCGTAATGTAGACGGTAGAGGTGCCCACGATGGAGAGAGCTGGAGAAAGGCAAGGAGGATTCCTGGGAGAGGAAGGGGGACCGGAAGGCAAGGAGGCAGGAGAGGGAGGCAGGAGAGGAGAGGGGGGAAAGGAAGGGAAGGGCCCCCTGAGTCAGCCCAACACTTTCCCCTGGCAGAGTTTTGACGCTCATCCCAGATGCCATTCTCCCCCCCCCCCCCCCCCCAGGAAGATTAGCCCTGAGCTAACTTCTGCCAATCTTCCTCTTTTTTTCTGAGGAAGACTGGCCCTGAGCTAACGTCCGTGCCCATCTTCCTCTACTTTATATGTGGGACACCTACCACAGCATGGCTTGCCATGCAGTGCCATGTCTGCACCCGGGATCCGAACTGGCGAACCCCGGGCTGCTGAAGCGGAACATGAGCATTTAACCACTGTGCCACCGGGCTGGCCCCTAGATGTCATTCTTTTCACCAGCCCTGACTCAGCTGGACCCAGGGAGCCCAAAACGGGAGCCCAGCTCCTTCCTCTCCATCCGAATCCTGTCTAACCAGGCCGAGTGCCTTACTCCTCACCAGTGCGCCTGCTCTCTGTGGCTGTCTTGTGTCCACAGCTGCTGCCCTTCAACCCACACTGAGCAGGGGGGCTGCTGGCTCTCCTGAGCTCCCTCCCCTCCTCGAGCCCAGAACTACACAGTCCCCCTGCTGCCTGGAGTCTCCTCTGCTTTATTCCAACTTATATTTTAACCTGATTAATCGACTGAATTCTTTTTATTTTTTAAATGAGAAAACATTTCAAACAATCATAAAAGTATCCATCACCCAGCCTTAACGGCAGTCAGTATCTTGCTCTATTGGCTTCAGATCTTTTTTTTTTTTAAAGATATAAAAAAGTTACAGATAGAAGTGAAATCTCTTTCTCCCTCCTCAGAGCTAACTGCTCTCTTAAAGTTGGTTCTTCTTTCTTGTCCCTGCTATCCTATTCATGGCATATGTATGAATTCACAAATGGCACAGCTTATAGTGTTGTTGGGTGTATTTAAAATGTTTACAGAAATAGTCTTGTGCTGTTTCCGCTCAGCATTGTGTTTTGAAGATTTACCTATTTTGATGATTGTAGAACTAGTTTATTCATATTTTAAATCACTATATGGTTTTCCACCTGGGAATGTATTATAATTATGTCTCTATTCCCCAATTGATGGACATTTAGGTTGCCTCCAATTTCTTTTCTATGACAACAATATGGACAATATGACTAAAAATATTATTGTGTACGTCTTCTTGTGTATTTATGTCATAGTATTTCTGGCTTATGTATGGTATGCAAAGCTTCAACTTTCTGGCTATTAGTAAATTGCTCTCCAAAGTGGTTACACACCTATCAGAACTGTATGAGAGTTCTCATCTTCCACATCCTTGCCAATACTCAGTAATGTATGACTAACAGTTTGCCTCTTCTGTGAATTGTCTTCCCATTTTCTCTTCTGGGTTTTCTTTTCCTGTTTATTTGTAAGGGGTCTGCAAGTCCTCTGGGCGCTGACACTTTGTTGGTTATGTGGATATTTTAGGATTCATTGGCAAGAGCACGGATGATGTCCTTCTCTGTATCAGATATAGATTAGTTAGTGGGTTCTTTTATAAAGCAGCAAGATATAAATTAATGTAATTTTGGGGACAAAAGTCAACCCAGAGGTTTTCAAGCAAATCTCTTTTGTTTTCTACCCAAGGTAATATGAGATCATAATAGCTATTAGCTACACTATTTTCTCAGCTTCTGCTGCTAAAGTTCCTTCTTGTATTTCAAGTCTGCATAGTTGAGAGCCAGCCCCTCCACCTCACCCCACCTTAAAAGAGATGGACTAAGGGGAAGGCTGGCATTCTGTGGCCATGAGCTTGCAGCTGTTTCCTAGTCAGGGAAGAAGTCCAGATGCCCTTTTTATAAGTTAGAATGATTGACAGGGATGAAATCCAATTGCAACTGTTCTTTTCTTATTAGAGGCTCTGAGAACTGGGCTTTTCTTAATAGAAACGTTATAAAGAAACAATCATACACTGTTTTTCTGAATAAAGAGTGAGATGAGAGAAGGACATGCCTCTAGGCTTTCTCTGCTTGCATTTTGTATGGATTGTCTCCTGGGATGAAATGGTGAGGGCTTTGTGTGTGGTGCTTCTAGAAATGCTAGTGCCAATGTCTTATGTCCTCCCAGAGGAAGGGAGAATTGTAAGATGACAAATGTCTGACAGACTTGACATACAAGGCAGGGCTTTCCAAGGGTTTTTGGCATACTCACTTGCAAATGTCTCCTCCAGCTTGTTGATTGATTCTTGTTTTTGATGTCCTTTCTTGCGCAAAAGTGGATGATCTCACGCTTTGTACCTACTCACATAATTCAAATAGGTCCATCCATATGTCTCTTCCTCAGTCTTCCTTAGGTCAATATTTTAATCTTACTCCTTCCAGGACCCTGACAAGTCAGCTCAGCTATCTGTCACTGCCCAGGAATCCATGTATACCTTTATCTTAGGTTACTTCTCTTTCCATACAAAGTGCATGGTGAAGTGCATCGTTTGAATCTCTTCATCTGAGGGATTCCCCCTCACCACTGTCCTGAGACATCCCAAGTAGGATTGTAGTGCAGAAGCATTCCATTTTCAACTGGTACCAACATGCCAACCAATCCACTATGAACCAAGCTCAGGGTATTTCTTCTCTATAAACAGCTCATAGGGGACGCCTCCCCCAAAGGATGCCACAGATGTGAATGAGGGGAGACGCAGGACTGTGGCAGAGGAAGGTGTCATAGGGGACTGGGTCACCTACTCATGCAATGTACTTGTGCCCTTCGGACTGTCATAAATTCCATCCCAGATACACCACTTCCACTTAAAAATAGATTGTTAGGCCTTTTTGAGTCTGATGTTACCCAGTTTCCACTGCATGATCAGACACCAGTTTCCACCAGGGCCCAGAAGGATGTCAGACCTTTTAAATGGTCTGTGGTTCTCTGCTGTGGACTACATGGTCTTGCTTCAGGACTCTAAGTGTGTCCTGTTAGCACTTGCCAGAGGCTCCACACGTTGTCTTCCTCTGCCACTACCATTCTGATACCTCTAAGTAATCAGCAATCTTTTAGGTCACAAGGCTGCTTGTACTGCAGCCTGGACCTGTTGCAGAGCCCCTTCTTGCTCTCAAAGCTGTCAGCCTTCCTATCACCTAACTTGGTACCTTCAGACTATATTATAACAGAGGTCAGGAGAGTTCGCATAGGCTAAACTGTTGTCTGTCCCATGTAAGTGCAAACTGCTTCTGATCCTCCTTCATTCCAAACCAATGACCTCATACCATGTACCTCAGGCTGTCCCCATCTGCTATAGCAAGGATATCACATTTGGTACAGAAGCTGCAAGCTTGTTTAAGTTGTAGTAGTTGACCATCAGGTGCTTTCAACCATCCAGTTTTTGCAGGGCCAGACTGGTGAATTAGATGGGGATATATAACAATGATCACCATCCTTGAATCCTCTAAGTCTTTGAGGGTGACAGTAGTGTCTGCCATCCCCTCCAGTGCTGAGTTGTCTTGATTTACTACCTCGGCCAGCAGAAAGTTTCAAAGGCTTCTACTGGGCTTCTCCTACTCCAATAGCTCTTATTCTATAGGTCAATAATCAAATGTGAGGTTTCTGCCAGCTCCTAAGTAGGTCCATTCTAAATGTACAATTGGGAGCCAAGGAAATGAGTACTAGACGTGTTCATGCACCTATCAAGCCTGCTGCAAGATGGCACTGGGCTGGGACTCCATTGATTACCTGACCCCCATCTGCCGCTACTCTGATGGGAGGGCCCTGAGTATTCCTCCTTCTCTAATACATGTTTACCCTCTCAGGTAAACATAGGTATTTTGGGGGAGGATTGTGGGAATCACTACAAGATATACTTGCCATCGTGGTGCAGGGTCCTTCCTTACGGAGACCCAGCTCTCCTGTCATCAGTGGGCTCTGGCTCATAGAACTGGTTGTGGTCTTGGCACTCAGCAGAGGATCGTGTTTCTCCCCTGGGCTGGCTGACCCTAGCCTTCTGTTCATCTCTTTTGAATATGCCCTTATTGGTTGTCCATCTATATTGCCCCTGGGAACACCATGTTCTAGGAGCCATCTTCATAGATCCCCATATTTCAAGCTCCCCTGGCTGCCGTTCCATCCTTGCTGCCTGTTACGGAAATTATACTCATCTTGCTTTTGACTGTTAGATGTTGCCATTTGGCCTCTGCTATTCTGGGCTCCTGTTATTTCCATTGCTACCAGGGAGCCAAGATGTGAAATGGCATCTGCCATGGTCCATTCGGCCTACAGAGGACAGTCATCTTAGTTTCTCAGTGATGCTGGTGTCCCCTCACCAGTGTGTTCTTTTTCACCTTAGTAAATGGACTGTTCTCCAGGTAGGACTGACCACACAATGGTCAGCTGGTGGGGTTAGACTTATTCTCCCATGCCTACTTGTCACAGCCTTTTAATCCCTTTCTCCACAGTTTACCATTGCAGTACTAACATCTCCACTTTACTGAAGGTGTGTCATCACTTTTTCTAAGATTTTAAGAGGCATCTAAGCAGAGTACTAAAACTGTCACCTGGGGCCCTCAGCAGAGTGTTAACTTATGTATCATGGCAGAGTGTCCCCATATCAATAAACTCTCTCTTATACGTATGTTTCGTCGGCCTTGATCCTGCGCCCTGAGGATCCTCTCCTTGATACTCCCCCAATTCCTGCCATTCTTTTTAGCCAGGACCTGCAGCAGCTTTGGCTTATCATATCTCTCTTCCCTTAGCAGGCCCTCCTCCTCAGTTTGGTTGTGCTGAGATTTGACCCTATCTGTGGATCCAGTGGCCAAGAGAAGAGGTGGGAGCAGATCTTGGAGAACCGGCATTGTCTTGTAATGTTCCTGCTTCATTTGAGGCCTCTGCAAAGTTTTTAAGAAAGCAGGAGAGGGGCATCTATCCTTCTATGGTTCCAGAGATTTCAGGAGAATTTGGAGATTCAAGGTTGTCAACTGAATCTATGAGGATATCTCATCCCCGCTCTCAGGGTCCCTCTCAGTCCCCATTAGGGATCCGTCTTTGGCATAGGGGACTGGCCCATGCTGAGAATTCAGCCTTCTCCAAAGTTCTGTCACTCTTATGATTAAATCCCATGCCTGGCTTTTTGTTGCATGTGCCCTTTGGCTGAATGAGATGAGAGTCTCTTTAAAGGCTGCAAAGAGTCCCCCTAACTCTCACACTTCACTTTAAGTTACTGATTAACAAATCTGAGCATGTCAGTTTTTCTCTTCAATGAATCAATGGCACTTAGCAACAGCCACCTAATTCCAAAGTCCTTATAATTATTATGTCCTCCATATCTCTGAAATGCCTGGGACATTGCACCAGTCAGTGCCTCCTTTCCACCTATATCCATCCCATCTTAGTTCATCACAGGTGAAAGTCTTAGCTGATTGCTGTCTCTATCACCCTCAAACTCTGCTTACATATTTTAATCACATTTATTCTATAGGCCTTTTCAGATTACTCTTATTGCCTTACATTCCTGCTTCTGCATGCCCTGGCTCTCCCTATGACACTTTGTTTTCTTCTGTGAGTGTAATATTTTAGTGTGAACTAAGCTGCTGTCAGGTTGTTTTCTGTGGAAGTCTCATTTGAGCCGGTGGTCTTTGTGTCTTCCTCTGCAGAGACGCCAGGATTCTTGTCTGTTCCAGATCAGTTTTGTCAATTCCCATACCGCTCTGGTATTACAGATTCGGATACCACAGCCAGTGGCTTAGGTTTCTGACTATTCACAGGTGGTTCTGTTCACCTGGCACCTAGGAGATGCTTCTTCAGTTTGTGGGTGGAACTGGCCAGCGTCCTACTTGACAGGTGACTTATAGAAAATGGTGCTCCTTTCCCCCACCTTGCCTCTCAGTAGTCTAAGGCCTTGACTCCGCTGTTCCTATAAAGGCGTTAAAACATTAGCTTCGAACCGCTAAGGCCCGTGCCTGGGCCTCTCGGCTCTGTGGTCCCCTGCACTTCAAATCCTGCTTCTGTAGGTTTTGAGGCCTGCTTCTCTCTCAGCCCCTGAAAATTCTCCTTTCTTTGATTTGAGCTCAGCTATGCATTAAAGAAATCGTTTTTCTTTATTTCATCCAGCACTTTTAGGTGTTTTCAGCAGGAAGGTGGTTTGAACTTGTCAGCTAAATCTACCATATGTCCTGGAAATTATACCAATTTATTTTCAGAAAGCGTGCTGGTTAGTCCAGAATTTTATGGATAAATTCAATGGATAACTTCAGACATTATAACCCTAAATGCAGGGCAGTTTATCTTGAAGCTTAGAATGAGGTTTCCATTACTTTCACTCAATATGCGAACATTATATTTTTCTTTATGGTGGAAGGAAACACTGTTTCTGATGGAAACAGTTGGTGTTTATATATTCCTTATTCCTAAAGGTCACAGGATCATTAACGTGACTACATCATCTTGCTGGAAGTGACTGTGCAAGCTACAGCAATGTTATTGTTGAGCTGTTGCCTGGTG